>NC_135888.1:130079857-130717060 GCF_964194155.1 Cetorhinus maximus | reverse complement strand
AACCGCACTCACACCGCCGCCTGCTGGCTGGAGGTTAGAGAAGTGCACGCGCACATACCCCGCCCTCCACCACCATCACCTGCTGTCGGTCGGAGGCCAGACATACACAGACCGCCCCCGAGTACAGTGCCACCAACCGGAGGGAGGTCATCCCACGCATTGCCCAGGCCCCCAACCCGGCCTCTGATCACCATAGCGCCGTCTGTCGGAGGGATGTCTCACGACAACCTGGCACAGCGCCGCCTGTCGGAGGGAGGTCTCACAACAACCTAGCACGGCGCCGCCTGTCGGAGGGAGGGCTCGCACACAACTCTATCATCTCCAATCATGTTTCCGCCCATCACAGAACCAAAACGACACTAATCAAAGTCACTTAGGACATCCTACTAGACTGTATGAAGATAAACTTCCCCTTTTCATTCTTCCCAACCTGTCTGCAGCCCTTGATATAGTTGATCACACCATCATCCTCCTTCAACACTGCGCCACCATCGTCCATTTGGGTCATAGAGTTATACAAACAGAAACAGGTTCTTTGGCCCATCGTGTCCATGCTGGCCACCAAGCACCTAATCCCATTTTCCAGCTCTTGGCTCGAAACGCGATAGCATACAGGGCTATAAGTGCTCATCTAAACACTCCTTAAATGTTGTGAGGGTACCTGCCTCGACCACCCACTCAGGCTGTGTTCCAGATTCCAACCACCCTCTAGATGAAAAAATTTTTCCTCAAGGCCCCTCTAAACCTCCTGCCACTTACCTTAAATCTATGCCCCCTGGTTATTGACACCTCATAGAGTCATAGAAGTCTACAGCACAGAAAAAGGCCCTTTGGCCCATCGAGTCTGCACCAGTCAAACAAGTACCTAACTATTCTAGTCCCATTTTCCAGCACTAGGCCCATAGCCTTGTAAGCCATGGCATCGCATGTGCACATCCAAATACTTCTTAAATGTTATGAGGGTATCTGCCTCTACCACCCTTTCAGGCAGCGAGTTCCAGATTCCCGCCACCCTCTGGGTGAAAAAATTCTTCCTCACATCCCCTCTAAACCTCCTGCCCCTTAACTTAAATCTATGCCCCTGGTTATTGATCCCACTGCCAAGGGGAAAAGTTCCTTCCTGTTCACCCTATCTATGCCCCTCATAATTTTATACACCTCAATCATGTCCCCCCTCAATCTCCTCTGCTCCAGGGAAAATAACCCGTCTATCCAATCTCTCCTTATAACTGAAACTCTCCAGCCCAGGCAACATCCTGGTAAATCTCCTCTGCACTCTCTCCAGTGCAATCACATCCTTCCTATAATGCGGATTCCAGAACTGCACACAATACTCTAGCTGTGGCCTAACCAGCGTTTTATACATTTCCTCCATAACCTCCCTGCTCTTATATTCTATGCCTCAGCTAATAAAGGTAAGTATCCCATATGCCTTCTTAACCACTTTATCTACCTGTCCCGCTACCTTAAGGGACCGGTGGACATGTACACCAAGGTCCCTCTGATCCTCAGTACTTCCTAGGATCTTACTATTCATCGTGTATTCCTGTGCCTTGTTGTGCTGCCCAAGAACATCACCTCACACTTATCTGGATTAAATTCCATTTGCCACTGATCAGCCTGTCCATATCCTCCTGTAATCTAAGGCTATCCTCCTCACTATTTATCACCCCACCAATTTTCATGTCATCTGCAAACTTACTGATCAACCCTCCTACATGCAAGTCTAAATCGTTTATATATACCACAAACAGCAAGGGACCCAACACCAATCCCTGTGGAACCCAACTGGACACAGGCATCCAGTCACAAAAACACCCCTCGACCATCACACTCTGCTTCCTGCCACTTAGCCAATTCTGGATCCAATTTGCCAAATTGCCTTGGATCCCATGGGCTCTTTCCTTCCTTATCAGTCTCCTATGCAGGACCTTATCAAAAGCCTTGCTGAAGCCCAAGTAGACTACGTCAAATGCATTGCCCTCATCTACACACCTGGTGACCTCTTCGAAAAATTCAATCAAATTGGTCAAATATGACCTCCCCTTAACAAAACCATGCTGTCCTTGATTAATCCCTGCCTCTCCAGTGTAGATTAATTCTGTCCCTCAGAATTGCTTCCAAAAGCTTCCCCACCATTGAGGTTAGGCTGACTGGCCTGTAGTTCCCTGGTTTATCCCTTCCTCCCTTCTTGAATAATGGCACCACATTGGCTGTCCTCCAGTCCTCTGGCATCTCTCCTGTGGCCAGCGAGGTATTGAAAATTATTGCCAGTGCCCCTGCCATCTGCTCCCTTGCCTCACTCAACAGCCTGGGCTGTTTCATCCGGGCCTGGAGATATATCTACTTTTAAGCCTGCCAGACCACTTAGAACCTCCTGCCTTTCTATGCTAATTTCTTTAATTATATCACAGTCCTTCTGCCTGATTTCCATACCCACGTCATCCCTCTCACTTATGAACACAAAATATTCGTTTAGAACCCTACCTACATCTTCTGGTTCCACACATAAATTACCACTATGGTCCTTAATGGGCCCTACTCTTTCCCTAGTTATCCTCTTACTTTTAATGTACTTGTAAAATAACTTTGGATTTTCCTTTATTTTACCTGCCAATGTTTTTTCATGCCCCCTTTTTGTTCTCCTAATTTCCTTTTTAAGTTCCCCCTACACATTCTATACTCCTCTAGGGCTTCCGCTGTTTTGACCCCTCGGTATCTGCCATAAGCCTCCCTGTTTCTCTTTATCCATCCTATATATCCCTCGACATCCAGGGTTCCATGGATTTGTTGGTCCCACCCTTTGTCTTTATTGGAATATGTTGGCCCTGTACTCTCCCTATTTCCTTCTTGAATGAGTCCCACTGCTTTGACGCAGATTTACCTAAAAGTAGCTGCTCCCAGTCCACTCTGGCCAAATCATATCTGATCTTATTAAAATCGTCCTTCCCTCAATTTAGAACTCTGATTTCTGGCCCACCCTTGTCCTTTTCCATAACAACCTTGAATCTAACAGAGTTATGATCACCATCTGCAAAATGCTCCCCCACTGATACCTCTACCACTTGCCTGGCTTCTTTCCCTAAAATTACATCCAGGACCGCCTCTCTCTTGTAGGACCTTCTACGTACTGGCTTAGGAAACTCTCCTGGATGCATTTTAAGAATTCCGCTCCCTCTAAACCTACCACACTATGACTAACCCAGTTAATGTTGGGGAAGTTGAAATCCCCCACTATTACTGGCCTATTATTTTTACACTTCTCAAAGGGGATTTCTGCTAAGGGGAAAAGTTTCTTCCTGTCTACCCTATCTATGCCCCTCATAATTTTGTATACCTCTATCAGGTCCCCCCTCAGCCTTCTCTGCGCTAAGGAAAACCCTAGCCTATCCAGTCTCTCTTCATAGCTAAAACGCTCCAGCCCAGGCAACATCCTGGTGAATCTCTTCTGCACCCTCTCCAGTGCAATCACATCCTTCCTATAGTGTGGAGTCCAGAACTGCACACAGTACTCCAGCTGTGGCCTAACTAGCATTTTATACAGCTTCAACATAACCTCTTATATTCTATGGGGATTTATCCACTTTTAAGCCTGCTAAAACCACTAATACTTCCTCCATTTCAATGCCAATTCGTTCAAGTATATCACATCTCCCCCTCCCTGATTTCTACACCTACATCATCCTTCTCCACAGATGAAAAGTAATCATTTAAAACCTCACCTACGTCCTCCAGCTCCACGCACAGATTGCCACTGTCCCGAATGGGTCCTACCCTTTCCCTTGGTTATCCTCTTGCCCTTAATATATTTATAAAATGCCTTGGGATTTTCCTTTATCTTGCCTGCCAGTGCTTTTTCATGCCCCCTCTTCGTTCTCCTAATAGCTTCTTTAAGTACCCACCACACCGCGCCCCCCTACACTTTCTATACTCCTCTAGAGCTTCTGCTGTTTTCAGCCCTCTGTATCTGCCATAAGCCTCCTTTTTTCTCCTTATCCAATCCTCTATATCCCTTAATATCCAGGGTTCCCTGGACTTGTTGGTCCCACCCTTCATCTTTATGGGAACATGTTGGCCCTGAACTCTCACTATTTTTGAATGACACCCATTGGTCTTACATTGAAACTTACAGATTACTGAAACATCTGGGTAGAGTGGACATGGGGAAGATGTTTCCATTAGTAGGAGAGACTAGGACTCGAGGGCACAGCCTCAGAGTAAAGGGAAGACCTTTTAGAACAGAGATGAGGAGAAACTTCTTTAGCCAGAGAGTGGTGAATCTATGGAATTCATTGCCACAGAAGGCTGTGGAGGCCGGGTCATTGAGTGTATTTAAGACCGAGATAGATAGGTTCTTGATTGGTAAGGGGATCAAAGGTTACGGGGAGAAGGCAAGAGAATGGGGTTGAGAAACTTATCAGCCATGATTGAATGGCGGAGCAGACTCAATGGGCCAAATGGCCTAATTTCTGCTCCCATATCTTATGGTCTGATGTAGACTTTCCTACAAGTAGCTGCTCCCAGTCCACTTTGGCCAGATCCTGTCTTATCATATTGAAATCGGCCTTCCCCCAATTCAGGACCTTTATTTCCAGTCCATCTTTGTCCTTTTCCATAACTACCTTAAATCTTAAGAGTTATGGTCACTATCCCCAAAATGCTCCCCTGCTGACACATTTATCACTTGCCCAGCTTCATTCCCTAAGATTAGGTCCAGTACCGCCCCTTCTCTTGTAGGACTTTCCACGTGCTGGCTTGAAAAGCTTTCCTGGATGCAGCTTAAGAATTCCACCCCCTCTAAGCCTTTCACACTAAGACTATCCCAGTTAATATTGGGGAAGTTGAAATCCCCTACTATTATTACCCTATTATTTTTACACGTCTATGAGATTTGCCTACATATCTGCTCCTCCATTTCCCCCTGACTGTTTGGAGGCCTATAGTACACTCCTAACAAAGTGATTGCCCCTTTTTGTTTTTAAGTTCTACCCATGTGGCCTCATTTGAGGAACCTTCTAAGATACCATCCCTCCTTACTGCAGTAATTGACTCCTTGATCAATAGTGCAATGCCACCCCTCACTATTGAGTCTCCTACCACTATTGCTCTTGCACTCTTACTCCTCCCTCCTTGTGCAGCTGAGCCACCCACAGTGCCGTGAACCTGGCTCCGGCTGCTCTCTCCAGAGGAACCTTCATCCTCACCGTTTTCCAACACAGAAAAACAGTTGTTGAGTGAGATGCACTCTGGGGATTTTCTGACTACCTGCCTGTCTCCCTTCTTCTGACTGATGGTCACCCATTCCCTCTCTGACTGCACTTCCTTAAGCTGTGGAGTGACCACATCTAAAAATGTGCTATCCACGTAACCCTCAGCCTCACGGATGCTCCGCTGTGTCTCCCTCTGACGCTCGAGCTCCGAAACCCGTTACTCAAGCTGGTCAAGCCGGTGGTACTTCCTGCACATGTGCTCATCCGGACTGCAAGGAGTGTCTGAGAACTCCCACATGCTGCAGGCCTTACAACACACGGGACTGAGCTCCCTCGCCAAACTTTTTGTTTGTTTTTAATTAAAAGACTATTTATTTAAATTTAAGTCAAGCAGAAAACCAGATTTTTCTTCAAAAAAGATGCTGAGACTCTTCCCTTCTGTAATGTCACTCAAAGTGGAAAAAAAACAACTTACCCACTACCTACCAATCAGCTCTCTCCCTTGTCCTGACGTCACTCCTTTCGAATTCCAGCGCTGCCGAGTGTTTGGGTGAGAACCAGTTCCCTCACAGGTAAACTCCACTCCGCTCTTTATACAGCCACTCCACTCCCTCACAGGTAAACTCCACTCCGCTCTTTACACAGCCACTCCACTCCCTCACAGGTAAACTACCGCTCTTTATTTTTGGGTGGACGGATCTCATGTGGTCCCATCCTTTTCTATCTAATCATAACTATTCACTTGCAATGACTTCTCTTCATGCTCCTATACCATCACCCCTGGTTTATCCCCAAATATCTATCCTTGCACCCCAGCCTCCCCAATTCCCATCTACATGCTGCCCCTCGACCACATCATCTGAAAACACAGTGTTAGTTTTTACATGTACACTGACCTCTCTCAATTTAACCAACAGTGGAGAAGTCATCAGATGGCTTATCCAACATCCAGTCGTGGATAAGCAGAAATTTCCTTCAACTAAACATCAGGATGACTGAAGCCTTTGTTGACAGTCCCTGCTCCAACTTTGTTCCCTAACTACCGACTCCATTCTTCTCCTGACAACAGACTGAGATTAAACCAGCCTGTTCACAACCTTGATGCCACATTTGACCAAAGAAATGAGCGTCCAAACTTATATTCACACCATCACTAACACTGCGAATTTCCATCTCCGTAACATCGCCCAACTTCACCCCTGTCTCAGTTTATCTGCTGCTGAAACCCTCATTCATGCTTTCGTTACCTCCAGACTCGACTATTCCAATGCACTCTTGGCTGGTTTCCCCACATTCTACCCTTGGTAAACTTGAGGTCATTCAAAACTCTGCCCACCTCTGTAATCTCTTCCAGCCCATCCCACTGAGATATTTGCGCCCTCTAATTCTAGCCTTATACCATCCCCGATTTTAATCGTTCCACCATTGGTTTCTGTGCCTTCAGTTGCCTGGCCCCTAAGCTCTGGAGTACCCTCCCTACACCTCTCCATCTTGCTTTTAAGACACTCCTTAGAACCTACCTTTGACCAAGCTTTTGATCATCTTCCCTAATATTTCCTTCTGTGGCTTGGCATCATATTTTGTTTTATAATACTCCTGTGAAGCGCCTTGGGACACTTTATGTAATAGGCACAAATACAAGTTGTTGGTCAAAGCCCACTCCACTGACCTATATTTATATAATGCCTTTAACATAATGAAACATCCCAAGGCACTTCACAGGTGCCTAATAAAACAAAGATGCACTGCAGCAACTCATCAAGACCCCTTTGACAGCACCTTCGAAACCCACGACTGCTACCATCTAGAAGGACAAGGGCAGATAACACATGGGAACACCACCACTTTGAAGTTCCTCTCCCAAACCACACACCATTCCTTCACCATCACTGGGTCCAAATCATGGAACTCCCAGCCTAACAGCATCGTGGGTGTACGTACATGGACTGCAGCAGACTCAGCACCACCTTCTCAAGGGCAATTAGGGATGGGCAATAAATGCTGGCCTAGCCAGCAACACCCTCATGCCATGAATGAATAAAAAAGGTATGACACCAGGGACTTGAGCACAAGATACAGGATGACGCTTCAGTGCAGCACTGAGGGAACACTGCACATTGGGGGATGTCACCTCACAGATGAGATGTTAAACCAAGACCCCATCTGCCCTCTCAGGTGAATGTAAATGATCCCATGGCACTATTTTCGATGAAGAGCAGGCGATATTTCCCCACTGTCCTGGACCAATATTTAACCGTCATTCAACGGCAAAAAACCTCCCAGATTATCTGGTCATCATCACATTGATGTTTATGAAAATCTGCTGCGTGCAAAGTGGCTTCAAATTACAACGGCAACTACGTTCCAAAAGTACTTAATTGGTCATTAAGTGTTCCGGGGTGTCCTGTAATCGTCAAAGGCACTAGAAAAACGCAGGTCTTTTTATTGATGCTCCAACATCCTGCCCACCACATGGAACAGAGATATAAACGTTTGGTACATACTGGAGGCAAGTTGAAATAAACAAAAGGGAGACACTAAGTTAAAGTGCTAAATTTCGATTTTAATTCAGTCCTGGTCCAGTAATCAGACCAATACAATAAGACCAAGGCCAGTACAATAATAACAAAAAACTCCAATTACGTCTGCCTTCCACTCAAAATAAATTAATCGACAGCCAAGGATGCAATTAAGACTACTCAGTGAATCATCGTAATTCAGGGGCACTTAATAGACCCAGAATTCCAAAGATTATAGATAATTAAGAGCAATAGGAACTTCGCATAATTTTGCCAGGGGTCTCGGTTTTCATTATTCGACTAGTGTTAACCACTTGCATAAAGCGCCATTTGCAAATAGGTTCTCCGCTGAG
This sequence comes from Cetorhinus maximus, assembly GCF_964194155.1. Taxonomy (NCBI): domain Eukaryota; kingdom Metazoa; phylum Chordata; class Chondrichthyes; order Lamniformes; family Cetorhinidae; genus Cetorhinus; species Cetorhinus maximus. The sequence continues at coordinate 130,708,978 of NC_135888.1, read as the reverse complement.
CACTTTTGGAAAGTGAAATTTTGATTCTAAGTACCATACAACCTCTGCTACGAGAAAGAGTATGTAGTTGCAAATTGACCCTGCTTCTGCTTGACATCCAAAGAAATGAACCAAAGTTGGTCAGTTATAACGTGAGTTATTTTCACCAAACTGCCGTGAGAAATTACTGCAGCAAAGTCTTTTTTACCCTCCTCAAGAAAAAAAAAACAGGACTGCCTACGCCATTTTACCCCCCCCAAATTGTTCTGAAGTCATATTGGACCCAAAACATTAACTCTTTCTCTCTCCACAGGTGTTGCCGGAGCTACTGAGTATTTTCAACGTTTTATCTGATTTTATTTCAGGTTTCCAGCATCCGCAGTATTTTGCTTTAATTTATCCCAACTGTTTCCATGGAAACTGAAACTCGGAGGCTGGTTTGGAAACTCGAGAATAAATGCAGAAATAAAAAAATTCTGAGGTTTTAATAAACCAAGGTGAAAACCGATTGAATTTGCATTGCAACTACTTTTTTTTTAAAACAAATGTAGGCTTATGCAGCTGCAATAACTTGGAAGTGTTCTCATTTGGGTTATGGCACAAAAGGAGGTAATTCATGTCATCACATGTCTGCACACCAGCACTGGCCTGGAGTCACCAAGCACTGAGGAATAATTTCCGGGGTACTGCTGCGAAAAACATCCCGGGGAGCGTCAAACAAAAGAAAAATGTTTTTTTTTTATACAATTTTCTTTAAACAATATTGTTTAATAGTTATTAAAAAAATTTGAGATGGGAAAATGGCCCATTTGATTAACCGTCAGGAATCATCCACTTGGGTATTGGAATCTGTTCACTCTGATTGGCTGTGGGAAGGTAGGATGTTGCAAGGATGGACAACTTTGACAGCCAATGAAGGCAGGAGAGGGGGTTTTGGGGGGGGAGGGGGAAGACAGTTGGAGGTCATGTGATTAAAAACTTCCCTGGTATACATCAAAAATAGGAACAAAAAAAAAAGCTGGAAAAATGCAGCAAGCCTGGCAGCATTTGTGGAGAGAAACAGAATTAACTATTCAGGACGGTGACCTTTCCAGAACTTTCATCAGAGTTCTGACGAAAGGTCATTGTCCTGAAACCTTAACTCTGTTTCTCTCTCCACAGATGCTGCCTGACCTGCTGCGATTTTCCAGCTTTTTTAGCTCTTATTTGCGATTTCCAGCATCCGCAGTACTTTGCTCAGGTATATATTCATTCAGATTTGGTAATCTCCTAGTCTGGACACCAATGACATCAAGGTTGGAGATGAGGCCACAAAAAGTGTTAGCCCCTGATATTTTTATCTATAATCCCCAACTCCCCCAGCATCTTCTCTCGAACAATGGGAATGTAAATCAGCTAACAAACAAAAATCGGACCGACAACAGGAAGGGAATTTGTAAACTACTCGCATCACAACACAACCTCTCTCCACTCTAACATTTCGCGTCCAAGATGAAGTATTAAAGTGACTACCTGGCTCAAATACTTTGTAAGATCATGCTTTTATCTATTTTTGGAATCCACGAATTGTAAAAATTAAAAGAATGAAATGTGCTGCAGAGAACTTTTACTTATGTAATACTTTATTGCTCCCAGTGGGGTTTATAGTAAAGTACAATTGGAAGAAATGGGTAATTCTCAACTTTTACAGCTCATTTTTGTTTTATTTAACCTAACGCTAATGTTTATATCAAAGTGCTAAGTATTTGAGAGTGAAAAGCCACTGGCTTCTCTCTCCTGCTGACTGATTTTAGTAAGAGGCTCGGGGGTCAGTGGACTCACTCCCTTGAGAAGAAAGTGCGGATGCTCAGTGAGTTAGGAACGCGGCTACAATTCCAATACAAATACTGCTGACACAAGTCTGCAATCAGAAATAGGAGAGAAGGGGACAGGGACGGTTCAACCTCTTAAGTAAACCTCCTGTACATCGAACCCCAACATGAACACAAACTGCACAAGCGGCAGACCAGAAATACTCCTACTCCTAATTCGTATGTTTGTAAATAGAAAGTGAAAAGGAAGCATGTCACTTTGTCAGAACGGAGTCTACAGCCCGACCCAAAGCCTGTCTTGTCTTCTTCACTGGTGAGAAAGATCAATTTTGTGCATTTCCAGCATTTTTTTTTGTGTTAAAATACTGCCACAATTGTCCTTTTCATAGAGGGTAAAATAGGAGGGAGGACTTTCAGCGTTACATCTACCTTATCCTACTGCCATAACACTGTTGGAATTGCAGTGTGACAGATGGTTGGATGAAACAGAATCTGTGCATTTCACCGTCCATTAGCCAATTAACTTTCCAAGTAAAGAAATGGTATTAAGAAAGATCAATTTTAATTTAGTCAGAGGCTAAATTTGGAACAGGGAGCTGCTCAGGGAAGTAATTTTAAATAGACTAGCTCCCGAATGTTAATTTATGAATACATTTACAGATTAAAATAAATCACTAGCTCTCGACAAACTCTTTCAAAAAGAGTCAGCACATTCACAGTGAACCAGGTGTCTTCCTTCTGTGCTACGTCATTTCATGTGTAGAAACCCATTAAGTTTAATGGGAAAATACTTTGATTATAGTTAATGTAGTCAGCAGGGTGATTATCGAGTAACAATGTATGGAACAATAGATCATTCTGAGAAAACAGGAACTAAAAACATAGCTCAGGGCTGGGTAAAACCTCTCACACGGTGCTCGGACCGTTGCTGGTAAAAACGAACAGAACCAGGGCCCTTACCCCTGAAGGAGAATTGGGCACATGTTTGTGTGGGTGTGCACCTGCGACACAGATGAGGCTTGGCTCTAATGCTCCACTTCTCCTCCTGTCTCCAGCATCCCAGTAAAGTGCTCCATTGCCAGTAGCTGTCTAGCCTTACTCGCAAACATTGGTCACAGTAACAGAATGTCCTGGAGGAAAGGTCAATCAGACAGGACTCCTGGCAAATCTCTTCTTAAAAAATTCAATCGTCACTGTTCATTATTTCACCACAATCTGATTTCAACCCTTATGATTCTCAACACAATTCCAGACCGTCCCGAATAAATTAAATCTGATAAGATCAAAAGTACCACTAAGCCTGTGAACTGCCAGATTCACAGCTTGTGAGTCTCAGTGACCCACAATTAATTACAATCAAAATCCAAAGGGTAAAAATGAGCAAATATTTATCCCGCACTGACTTTGGCTTTGATTTTAGTTCCGTCCTCTTCGACCCATAGTGTTTGAATGTAAAACTCTAGGATATCTTGAACTTGGCCTTGTTTGATTAATACTCGACCCACAATCTATAAATACTGAAAGGTTCGGATTCAAATACTGTGTCCCCTCCATACCCCACCCCCCCCCCCTTCCCACCAAGTTCCAGAATACTGATCTGGTCATTTCTTCATAGCTTTGTTCAGTGTTAAAGCTCAGACTGGCTCCTTTTCATCCCAGATTCAACCCAAGTAATTCAGACCTACCGTAAAAATACATGTGCAGGTTCCTACGACATCCGACTACAGGAAGGCAAATTATTAGTCAGCGGGACATAGAAGGTACTTTCAAAGAACAACAGATGTAGGGGTGCAAATAGCTTTTACAACTGAAGTCTGCTCCACAAGCTGTTAGCAGCAAGCGACCGAGAGGAGTCTGCAGCATAGCCATGCTTGAGGAATAATCAAACTGTGTTAATAAAACCGAATATAAAATAGTTTCTCTTTAGGTTCTACATTCTGTGTCTGTCACTTATACATACAACATTTGTCTTTAAGAACAAGAATGCGAAGCTGAACACGGGGAACCTGTGCCAGTGAATACCCAGTGCCTCTGCTGTCGCTGAAGAGGGTGTTTTAGGATTGTTCTTCAAGGTAGGTGAATATTGAGGGGCCTCACTGAGACAGAGATCAGCTCTATCCATAGGTACCGACAACAGCTGAGTCTCTGGCTTGAGCAGGACTTACACTCTGACTTGAAGAGGCAGTGGGTTTTGCCCACAGGCAAGTGCAAACCAATTAAGGGCACTGCACGGAAATCCCCCTCTAGAGTAAATATAAATTTCTAGCACGTGGTGGTTACATGGGTTAAAAATATGGCCCAGGTAGGACAGCGAGATCGACGCCAAGTTCTCCACATCATCAAGACTGTGGGGGGTGGTGGAGGCGGTTTAGAGTCAGCTGGACGATGGCGATAGTTCCTGGTCACTGGACGAACTGACCTGCCGTTCCACCACCCTTTGACTCTTGCACTTTGCAATCTTGGGCCCCACGACCACCCGTTTCTCGAAGAACCCGACCAAGGCTGGCTCGGTTAGCACGGAGGCCAGAATCTGCTCAAAAGAGATGGACCAATCCGCGTCCATGGTGCTGGGTTGCCCATGAGCTCCCACCGCACGCTCGCAGCCGACTAGGACTGTGTCCTCAGAGATGTCTTCGCATGGGAGGGAGCCGGAACTCACCATGGAGTACGAGGACATTGAAGTGTCATCCCTCAGCTCCTCATCAGAGAATAACTGCACTGCTGAGGCCTCCCGCTTTGTGGCCACACACTCGGCCAGCTTCATGCGTTCCATCTGGGTCTTCAAAGCGTCACTTAAAACGTCCGAATCACAATCTGCTTTGGGTTTGGGCTGAGCTGATTCAGCCTTTGCCTGATCCGATGCAGAGACCCCCTCCTTACTCTGGGCACCCAACCCCTTGTGATCCCCCATGTCATTTGCCCTCCTAGATGCCGGGCTGGAGAACTGTTTGCCGACTTCTCCGATCTGCAGCAGCAGCGTAGCAACGGTTGCTATGGCATGGTAGAGCTCCCCCTCAGCAGGGTCCTCGCTGAACATGTTGTACAAGGTTTTACACATCTCTATAAACTGTTCCTGTGGCAAGAGAAACAAACAGCATCAATCCTCCGGAGTGGAGAGGAAAACTCACAAACTAAGGAGATCAACATGAGGAACAGGAGGAGGCCATTCAGCCCCTTGAGCCTGTAACATTAGGAACAGGAGGAGGTAATTTAACCCCCTTGAGCCTTTTAAACAATAACTCAGGTGGCTCCGTGTCAAATTTTGTTGATTACTTGCCCATGAAGCAGCTTGGGGACATTTTATTACATATAAAAGCAGTGTATCAACGGAATACAATCATAGAGTGGATACTGCAACAAAAGAAGCCATTTGGCCCATCTTGTCTGTGCTGGTCCTCTGAAGGAGCAATTTATCTAGTGCCATTCCTCTGCCTTTTCCCCATAGCCCAGCAATTTTTCCCATTTCAGAGAATGATCCAATTCCCATTTGAGCCTCAATTTACCCTGCCTCCACCACACTGTCTGGCAGTTCACACCAGAGCCTAGCACTCACTGCGTAAAAATGTTTTTCCTCATATCACCTTTGCTTCTTTTGCCAATTACTTCAAATCTGTGCCGTCTGGTTCTTGACCTTTCCACCAATGGGAACAGTTTCTCCCCCATCTACTCTGTCCACACCCCTCATTATTTTGAATACTTCCACAAAATCTCCTCTCAACTTTTTCCTCTCCAAGGAGAGTGGTCCCAACTTTTCCAAACTTTCCATGTAACCAAAAATCCTCATCCCTGGAACCATTCTTGTGAATCTTTTCTGCAGCCTCGCTCATGGCTTCACATCCTTTCTAAAGTGTGGTGCCCAGAACTGGATGCAATACTCCCACTGAGGTGGAGCTTGTGTTTTATACAGGTTTAATATAACTTGCTTGTTTTTGTACTCTGTGTCCTTATTGATAAAGCCCAGGATACTGGATGCTTTATTAATCGCTCTCCCAATCTGTCCTGTCATCTTCAATGATTTATGCACATATACACCCAGGTCCCTCTGATCTTACACCCTCTTTAGAATTGTACCCTTTATTTTATATTGTCTCTCCGCATTCTTCCTACCAAAATGAATTACTTTACACTTCTCTGCATTGAACTTCATCTGCGACTTGTCTGCCCATTCCACCAACCTGTCTGCCCATTCCACCAACCTGTCTACGTCCTTCTGAAGTTCTACGCTATCCTCCTCATGGTTCACAATACTTACAAGTTTCGTATCATCTGCAAATTCTGAAGTTGTTTCCTGTACACCAAGGTCATTGATATATATCAGGAAGAGCAGGGATCCTAACACCGATCCCTGGGGGACTCCAGTATAAACCTTCCTCCAGTTCACCACTACTCTGCGTCCTGTCACTCAGACAATTTTGTATTCATGTTGCTACTGTCCCTTTTATTACATGAGTTCTAACTTTGCTCACAAGTCTTTCAAGTGGCACTTTCTCAAATGAACATCACATCAACAGAATTATCCTAATCAAAAAAGATCCAGCAAATTAGTTAAACACGATTTGCCCTTAACAAATCCATGCTGGCTTTCCTTGTTTAACTTGCATTTTCCCAAGTGGCTATCAATTTTGTCCCAAATGGTCATTTCTAAAAGCTTCCCCACTATTGTGGTTAAACTGACTGGCCTGTAGTTGCTGGGCTTATCTTTACAGCCTTTTTGAACAAGAGTGTAACATTTGCAATTCTCCAGTCCTGAGTCTAAGAAAGATGGGAAAATTAAGGCCAGTGCCTCTGCAATTTCCACTCTCACTTCCCTCAGTATCCTTGGATGCATTTCATCGGGTCCTGATTCCTTATCAACTTGAAATACAGACAGCCCATCAATTACCCCCTCTGTTTAAAATGATCAATTTTAAACCCTTCTAGTGTCTGAACTACCTCCTCTTTCACCATGACCTGGGTAGCATCTTCTTCCTTGGTAAAGATAGATGCAAACTATTCATTTAATACCTCAGCCACGTCCACTGCCTCCATGCATAAATCCTTGTTTTGATCCCTAATCGACCCCACTTCTCCTTTTACCACCCTTTTACTATTTATATGCCCATAGGAAACTTTAGCTGCCAGTCTCTTGTCATGTTCTCTCTTTGCTTCTCTTATTTTGCTTTTTCAATTCCCCTCTGAACCTTTTATATTCACCCTGGTTCTCAGTTCTATTATCCACCTGATATCTGTCATGAGCATGCTTTTTCTGCTTCATCTCAATCTCCATCTCTTTTGTAATCCAGGAAGCTCTGAATTTGTTTGCCCTATCTTTCCCCTTCGTAGGAATATACCTTGACTGTACTTGAACTCTGTCTTCTTTAAAAGGCAGCCCATTGTTCAGTTACAGTTTTCCCCTGCTAATCTTCGATTCCAATTTATCTGGATCAGATCCTTTCTTACCCCAGTGAAATTGGCTTTTTCCCCAGTTAAATTATTCTTACTCTGGATTGTTCCTTGTCCTTTTCCATAGCCAACCTACACCTTACGATGCAATGATCGCTACCCCCTAAATTTTCACCTACTGACATGTGATCCACTTGGCCCACCTCATTCCCAAGACCAGAACCAGAAATGCTCCCTTTAAGTCGTTCTTATTTGAGGGATCGTTGTGTGTAAAATTTGGCTTCATAACAACTGAACTTCAAAATTATTTAACTGGCTGCATTGACTGCATCAATAATCCCTTTGGGGCACTATATAAACACAACTCCTTCCTTTGCCCATAGGATTGGACCTTGTACCTGGTTCATTTTGGTTAACTCCTTGATGTTCTCCTTTGGGTTTTCTTTCTCACGAGCCCATATCCTCAGGTGGTATCTGTAATCTTGGGAACCAATCTTCTCATCTATGTCGAGATAAGATTATTTAGAATAGACTTTGACCACAACTGCCCCTTCAAACAGTGAACTTTGAACCTGTTTGTCTACAGGCCAAGGAACTAGCCTCATTCCGTTATTTTGTGGCTGAGCCACAGTTAGCGTTTGCCGGAATAAAACAGATTCCGTGTATTACCCACAAACCAGCCAAATATTAAAACTGTAGAAATGCTTACCAAAGGTGGGCAATTTCTATATTTCTCTCCTGGCTCAATCAATTTTTTTTGAAACTTAAGAATGGTCACAGCATCATTTCAGTAACTAAAACAGTGGAATCAGTGATATAATTCCCTTATTTAGCTGACATAATTCTCTGCAATGGGAACTCTGTCATGGATGAATGACACTTGTGAGCTGAGCTCTACAATGAATCTCTCCCACCCACTCCACCCACCCCCCCCAAACTCCATAGATGGAGGTCACGTGCAAGTTGCAAATCTCAAAATATATGCGTCTACAACATGTAGGCAATGGATTACAACCACAGTAAGCAACTACACTGCAACACTGATCACATTTCAAAGTACTTCATTGGTTGTAAAGCATTTTGGAGCATCCCGAAGTTGTGAAAGGCGCAATAGAAATGAGAGTCATTTAAAAAAAAAAATCATGTTTAAGCGTGCTCAGAAAAACGGGTAAGCACCAAACTTAATGAACAGGCAAACCAATGAATTTGAAATTGGTACTCTTACGGAGGGAATTTTCTGCAAAAGAGCACAGAAATCTCCCTGAGGCACGGAGCTCCCTCAGGGAGTTTAATTTCATTATGAAAAATTTAGATAAAGAGAAACAAAATTTCAGACATGTCCCCTCATGTGACAGTGTCACATGAGCTGAGGCACGTCAATGAATTTTAATTTAAAAAATTTATATGATTTATAAATCCTTCATGAAACCTCATGCCGCCCATGAATGAGGTTTCATGATAAATGCAAAGGCCGCCTGGGCTCTTCGCCTGCCCGCCAACCTTAAGGTTGGACAGGCAGCTCCATTGATTGTGACAATTAGTTTTTAACTGGCCTTTGTCAGTTCAGCGGGTGCGCAGCCGACTCTGGTGCATGTCCACCGAACTGAAGATCAGAATGACGCGCGGTGACATCGGGACGCACGCCCGACGTCACCACGTGTCATTTTACGCGTCGGCCGAGCGGGGCCCACCCTTGCACGCCGACCAGAAGCCTATTCAGGCCTACATATCACTACATGTTAAATCAGGACAAAACCGCAAATCACACTGTGCAGAATCCAAATGACCAACTACCGCTCTCCCCATTATCATCAATAACTCTTCCAGCACAAGCCTTTCATAAACTGATCTGGGTTTGACCCTACCTGACCGTTCATAACTACTCATCGGCAACACGGGAGAGGGCAAGAAGTAGAAAGATGGGATGATAGCTTGAAGTGCCTTTCAACAGCCTTGGCCTTACTGTCAGTGAGGTTACTCACTTACAGGTGAGACTCCCAGCAACGCCTCAATTTCAACATTCTCATTCTTGTATTTAATTCCCTCCATGGTCTCACCACCTCCCCATTTCTGTGACCTCCTCCAGCCTAAGTCTGAGGTATCTGTGCCCATCTAATTCTGGCCCCTTGAGTATCTCTGATTTCATTGCTCTACCAATGGCTACCATGCCTTCGGCTGCCTGGGTCATAAGCTCTTTCCCATAACCTCTCTGCTTCTCTACCTCTCTCCTCCTTTAAGACACTCCTTATAACCTACCTCTTTGACCAAGCTTTTGATCATCTATTCTAATATCTCCTTTGGCGACGCTTGTAACATTTTGGTTTTTAACACACCTGTGAAGTGCCTTGGAATTTTCTATTATGTTAAAGGTGCTGTATAAATGCAAATTGTTGTTGCTGTTGAAGCCAGTAGCAGCAATGTCCTCTTACAGGTAAACTCCTGGTGACTGAAAGGTTAGAAGACTTGAAAATTACTTTTTCTTCATCATCTTTTTCAAATTCAAATTCAATCAGATTTGGAGGTCCAAAATTGAGATGGGTTATTGTATGTTGGCCAGGTACAATCAGAACTTATTCTGAATGAGGAGTTTCTGATGACGAAGGGGTTCAATGGGAATAGAACACTTTCTACTTCACTCGTTTGGTGTCAGTGCTGTGTGAGCAAGTCCTATTTTTTCAAAAACAATTCATTGATCATAAAATAGGGGAGGCAGTGGCATAGTGGTAATGTCACTGGACTAGTTATCCAGAGGCCCAGGCTAATGCTCACGGGTTCAAATCCCACCATGGCAGTTGGTCTCAGCAATAGTGACCATGAAACAATTGTCAATTGTTATAAAAACCTATCTGGTTCACCAATGTTCTTTAGGGAAGGAAATCTGCTGTCCTCACCTGTTCTGGCCTACAGGTGACTCCAGACCCACAGCAATGTGGTTGACTCTTAAATGCCCTCTGGAATGGCCTAGCAAGCCACTCAGTTGTATCAAACAATGTCGAAAAGAAATGACACTGGACGGACTACCCGGCGTCAACCTAAGCACCGGAAACCACAATGGCAACACCCAACCCTGGTGACCCTGCAAAGTCCTCCTTACTAACTCCCGGGGGCTCTTGCTAAAATTGGGAGAGCTGGCTCACAGACTGGTCAAGCATCAGCCTGACATTATCTGTAAGGTGTGATTCAGTGAGTATGACAACGTGCCACCACCACTTCTAGGTATGTCCTGTCCCACTGGCGAAATGGACCCGCCCGGGATAGTGGCAGTGATATACTGTTGGGAGGCAGTTGCTCTGGGAGTCCTCAGCATTGTTATAATCATATCTCTTTAAACTGCATTTTACTTTTTAAAAATATGGAAGAACATTGCATTATTTGGACATTGGAGGCTGCCCTAGAGATTTTTTTTTTTTTTAAAAAGGGTCATACGTTCACCTTTGAAATGTCAACAAGCAGCCTCTTCCAAGAAATCACCTGAGCTATATGGTACTTGAGAAGGAGTTGCTTGTTTTGAACTGCAAAGAACTTTAATGAATGAAAAGTGGGAAGACAAAAAAGCAATCACATGGCAGAGGCAAACCTTAAATTTGAATGTGTGGTTTTGCTTTCAGTCTTGTTGGGGAAAGGCTGAGAACAGAAGGCTACCCTGACTAGCTCGCTCTCTCTCTGCTGTGTGAAACTGTGTGTGGTTCTTGACCTATAGCCAGATAATCCTCATCTGAGTGTAGTTTGTCTGCATAATTTTGGACTTGCTAGTTGAGACAGGAAGAATTGATCCAGCTATATTCTCCTCCACCTGAAGCATTGTTGGTGAACTTCCCGACATCTACTGGGCCCAGCAGCACGTCTTCAGCCGAGGGAACTTCAGACCAACAGCATCGAACCTCTGCGAACTTTAATTTTTTTTCTTTCTAAGAAAGTTTATTTTTTTCCTCCACCTGTCCGACTCTGCAGAGACTACCCGTCTGTCTTTTGTTTACCTGTGCGCGCGCTGGAGAAGTTTAAAAGGGTTAGTTAATTACACTTCCAGATTACAATGGTGTGTCCAACCAGTTCATGGAACCTGTTTAAATGAAGTTTTGTTTTATAATAAATTAATTGTTCTGAGTTTTCTGAAAGAAGCCTGGTCAGAGCCTCTTTTCTTCTGGGTATTAGAAATATAGATAAACCATTGGTGAGAAAATTAAACATTTAAATTAATGGTATGGCCTGCGAAGTGGTGGGGCTTGATAACTCGCGCAGTCCTCTCATCCCGGTCATAACTTAAATTGGGGGCTCTTGCGGGATTTCAAACGCGGGTGATTGGACGTGGAATAATAATTGGTAAGGGATGAAAGGGCAGAGACCAGGTTTCTTATACATTGATAAACTGAAATGGCATTGAAAGTTGCTAAGACTTATCCACAGATGGAAGATGTAACCCTGACCGGTTTACAAAAAGTAAACAAGACTCAGCTAACAGAATTGGCAGATAAGTTAGAGTTAGAATTACCCAAAGGGGCAAGGAAAGCAGACATAGTTGAGTTAACAGTGCAGCATTTGAGACTGGAAGGGATACAAGAGACCACTTTCTGCAGGGCACGAGTCAATTGAATTGGCTAAGATTCAATTGCAAATGAATAAAACTTGAATTGGGGGCAAAAGAAAAAGAAAAGAGAGGGAGAGCATTTCAAAGAGAAATGGAAATGTGAAAACCTGACCTCCAGGGAGAGAAGTTAGCAATGGAGGAAAGAGAGAAGGAACCATGAAAGGGAATACCAGCTTAAAACGCTGGACCTTTAAAATAAAAAAGGGCCTCAGATGCTGAGGGAGGCTCTGATGGTGAAACAACCACTTTCAACCTAAAGCCTAGTGGGGAGATGTTTAAATTTGTGCAAGGCCTCCCAATGTTTGAGGAAAGGGATGTAGAGGCATTTTTTATTTCGTTTGAAAAGGGTAGCTAAGCAAATGAAATGGCCAAAAGGAATTTGGACATTGCTTTTACAGAGTTGCTTGGTGGTAGAGCTCATGAGGTTTATGCTTCACTTTCAGAAGAGGTTTCTGCGGATTATGGTGCAGTAAAAATGGCTATTCTTGGTGCGTATGAGTTGGTCCCTGATGCACACAGGCAGAAATTTCAGAATATAAAGAGACAACCTGGGCAGACATCTCCTGAATTTGAGAGGGCAAAGCAGAGTAATTTTGACTGTTGGATATGGGCATTAAAGGTAGACACAACACATAAAGTTCTTAGGGAAATAATTCTCTTGGGCCAGAAAGGAAGGTGCTGGGGGTGGAAGTGATTTCGAAGGCCTGAGGAGGAGCTTCCGGGGTATTCCCAGCTGCTACTTGCTTTCCTTTCGCCTTCTCGGGTTTGTGGGGGCGATGGGAAAAAGGTCCGGGTTTATAGACCATCTGATGATTGCCAGCCATCTCCGTTGCCTGCCTAGCTGTCCTGACCCTCTGTTCTTCAACATGGATCTAACTACTGGAGGAAGTGAGTTTTTAAATTCTTCTACCACCAACGCACAGTAGCAGCAGTGTGTGCCATCTACAAGATGCACAGCAGCAACTCACCAAGGCTCCTTCAACAGCACCTTTCAAATCCATGACCTCCGCCACTTAGAAGGACAAGGGCAGCAGACGCATGAGAACACCACCACCTGCAAGTTTCCCTCCAAGCCACACACCTTCCTGACTTGGAAATATATCGCCGTTCCTTCACTGTCGCTGGGTCAAAATCCTGGAACTCCCTCCCTAACAGCACTGTGTGTGTCCCTGCACCACATGGACTGCAGCGTTTCAAGAAGGCAGCTCACCACCACCTTCTCAAGGGCAATTAGGAACGGGCAATAAACACAGGCCTAGCCAGTGACATCCACATTCCATGAAACAATAAAAAAAGTGGCTAGCAATTCTACTGAGGATGCAGTTAAGGTGTCAGATAAGTGCAAGTCCGTTCTTGCGTTACCTTTCATTTGCTTTAAATTCCCGTTTCCAGCATCCTCTTGTACCTGTTGTCCACTCGCCTCCCCTCCTGTAGCCGGATCTAGAAGAAATGGTAATTGGAACAAAAATAAAATCACTGTTTGGGTCTCAGCTGAAATGTTGCGGCCGATTCTGAGCATCATGCTTTTGGACACACGTCAAGGCCTTGGCGAGGTTGCAGAGAGGATTTATTAGAATGGTCGCAGGAATGAAGAGCTCCTGTTACATGGAAAGCCTGGAGAAGCTGGACCTGTTCTCTTTAAAGTAGAGATGGCCGGGGGGAAATCTGATTGAGCTTTTCAAGGTCATGATAGGGTTTTGGTAGAGCAGAACGAGAGAAACTCTTTTGAGTGACAGGTGGGTCAGTAACCAGGGGACACAGATTTAAGATAATTGGCAAAAGAGCAGGAGGAGAACTTTTTTTTTAACACAGTGAGTTGCTATGACATGGAATGCACTGGCTGAAAGGGTGGCGGAAGCAGCTTCAATGGTCATTTTCAAGAAGAAATCGAATAATTGCTTGAAAACCAAAAAGTTTTTCAAAGTTATGGGGAAAGAGCCGGGGGAAGTGGGACTAATTGGATAGGTCTTTGAAAGAGCAGATGGACCGAATGACCTCCTTCTCTGCTGTGCCTTTCTACGTTTTAATGAAGTAATGAATCTTTTCAAAGCTGAAATGCACCCAGGCAAATAATGTCTTGTTTCAAATTTACTATCACACATGAATCAGTGGGGTGCAAATTCAGCTGGGGAAGTAGGGCAATATGGGCAAAAGTGAATCAGCAGCCCGATGTTTTGCTCCCTGCTTTTTTTTTTTAAATCATCCCTCGGCAGATTTATTCCCCAGGTGTTTCAAATGGAATTGTTTCAGGAGAGGGGCAGTGAAGGCCAGGGTCAGGGGTCAGGGTTTTTTTTTCCTCTTGTACATGTGACCCTTCAATTGGTGTCCAGCTTCCAGAGATGTCCCAGACCTGCCAAGGCGAGTGAACATTTGTCTATTCTCCTTTGCTCCTCACAGCACTGACTCTCCATGGGGAGGATGGGCTGACCCACCAGGTAACAGTCACCCTCCAGTAATAACAACAATTTACATCTACAGAGCACTTTTAAGGTAGTAAGATGTCCCAAGTTGCTTCACAGGAATGTTATCAAGGAAAATTTGACACTGAGCCACATGAGGCGATATTAGAACAGGTGACCAAAAGTTTGGTCCAAAAGTTAGATTTTAATGTGAGTCTTAAAGGGAGAGAGAAAGAGAGGGAGAGAGGTTTAGGGAGGGAATTCCAGAGCTTAGGGCCCAGGCAGCTGAAGACACGACCGCCAATGGTGCAACACAGTTATCCTAAGAGTTGTGGGGCTGGAGGAGATTACAGAGACGGGGAGGATCGATACCATGGAAGGATATGAAAACAACAGAGTTTTAAAATTAGGCACTGCCAGACCAGATGCCAATGTAGGTCAGTGAGCACAGGGAGTGATGGATGACCGGGTCTTTATCCGAGTTAAGCCACAGGCAGCAGACTTTTGGGATGAGCTCAAGTTTACAAAGGGCTGAAAGTAGGAGGCCAGCCAAGAGATTATTGGAATAGTTGATTTTGAAGGTAACAAGGACAAGGGTTTCAACAGCAGATGAACTAAGGCAGCGGTGGAGACAGGAGATACAGTATAAATTACTGGTTAAGATCCAGCTGGAGTGTTGTGTTTCATTCTGGGCACTATGCTCTAGTAAGGATATAAAAGTCTCAGGGAAGCTGCAGAAGAGATTTACTAGAGCGGTATCAAGGATGAGGTAATAAAGTTACATGGAGAGACTGGGGAAATTGTTCTCCTTTGATCAAAGAAGGATAAGCAGAGATTTGAAAGAGGTGTTCAAAATGAAGAAGGGTTTTGATAAATAAGGAGAATCTGTTTCTGCTGGCAGAAGGACCGGTAACAAGAGGAATCAGATTTAAGGTAATTGGCAAAAGAATCAGAGGCGACATGTGGAAACATGATTTGGAACGCACTGCCTAAAGGGTGCGTATATTTATTTGAAGGGAAAGAGCCAGGGAGAGGGATGAATTTGATAGCTCTACCATGGCATGATGGGCTGAATGGCCCATTCCCTTCTGTGGTGTAACATTCTATAACTTACATCGATATAGGCTGCCTTAGTGATAGAATGCACATGGGATCAGAAGCTCAACTCTGGGTCATTGAATGCTGAGCACTTGGGTAACTGATGCTGGCTGAACCAATTATCTTTCTTGTTGGATCAGCCTGGATCAGCAGATGACAGGGGATCACAGCTGAGCCCTGACCCATGGCTACACAGAATACTGTCCAGTCCAGAGTGCTGGGATGTAGGATGGGTATCCATTAGCATCCAAGTTGGGAAGGAAAGGAAGGTGGGATGACCTTTTCAGTGTAGACCCCTAGTTGAAATGTAGTTCTGTCCGTGGCTACCCCAACCCCAGGGTAGAGGAGCATTTGTGACCAGGGTGTTGGGCTGGTGTATCGAGTGTCTTCTGTTTGCATCTTTAGGTTGCAACCTCCACTCCATTTTCACTGTCTTAGCTCTGTCTACATCCCTGCATCAATTCCCAAACACCAATCACCCGCTGACCTAAATTAGTTAAATTATACTCGTGTACAAATCTCTCCATGGTCTCACCCTCTCTATAATCTATTCCAACCATACAACACTCTGAGTCCTCTGCATTCCTCCAATTCTGGCCTCTTGCGCAGCCCCATCTCTTTGGTCCACTATCAGCAACCATGCCTTCAGCCATCTAGACCCCAAGCTCTGGAACTCTTTCCCTAAATCTCTCTGCCTCTCTCTCTTGGCCTTTAAGGCTCTTGTACTTGAGCAGGCATGATTTACAATTTTATAGCACAACCTAAGTGTATAATTTAACCCTTTAACCCCTGGCTTCATGTGGGTGACCCTTCCAAGGTCAATGTAGCATTCCTGAGGCGCAGTGTCCACAGGACTCCACATGGTGGCTGATCGAGGCTCTTGTGCACCTGAAGCATCACTTCCTCAATTTTGTATTCTGGCCTCAGTGAGGTAAAGGCGAACATTCCATTAGCCTTTCTGGATTTCTTTTTTAGCTGTTAGTGATCTGTGTACATGAACATCCAAATCCCTTTGGTTCTCCACAGCTATTGGCAATATTTCTCTCTTGACCAACGCTACCAAAGTGGATTTAGCTGGTCATTTCTCTCATTACTGTCTGTGGCATCTTGCGGTGTAAAAAAATGGCTGCCATATTTGCCTGGATTACAACAGTGACTAGTCATCATTGGTTGTGAAGCATTATGGGTCATCCTGGGATGTGAAAGGCATTGTATAAATGCGAGCATTTTAACAAAGGCTTGTTAATGAATTAAAAGTCTGCAGGCTTTCATACCCCAGCAAGCAAAGCAAACCCAACAGAACATTTCAATTGAAAACAAGATCTACAAATTGGCAGGGGTAAAAAAGTTGGGAGATTGGAAAATAAATAAAAACGCAGAAAAGAAGCAAGATTCTTCTATTCACAAACCTGAAGCCCCATAGCTGAGGAGGAAATCCATGTCTGACAAGAGGTATGTTGCTATATTGTGAAAAGAGGAAAAGAGACTAGAGGTGAGCCAGTGGAGACAAGCGACAGGCAGTTATAAGCTCAACCGATACAGCAGGGCAGAGTTAAGAATCTTAATACCGTCTAATGATTGCAGAACTCTTCATAAAACAGCCACCGCACTCCCACACATCATTCGCAATAGCACAGACAACAGAAACAATTGGAACACAGTGTTCTTTTGAGGTATCGACCCTTCCACAGAGCACATTTCAGAATGTGAACTTGCCTTTCCTCTGGCAGACCCGTTGTGCATTTGGTGTTTTAGTTTCAGGTTTCCAGCAGTCCTGGCTTTTTTTAATGTGTCTTCAAAATCTCCAACAATAATTAAGATCTGAAGGAATCAGTCTCCTCAATTTTAGAAGTTAATTTTCAGGGGCAGAGTGGTTGTTTGGCAATGATTAAGACTAATTATGCCATTAAAACTTAACTGGAATAGATGGGCCTAGCTTTCCCTGGGGAGTTTAGTGACTATCTATTTCGTAAGGACGGCAATTTCATGCACTTTCACACGTTTCAGTGTCGAGTCTCTCGGCGAGGTACTATTAAGAGAAACAGGCAACATCCTGATTCCCACATTTATCTGCATATGTGCAGTTACTGGAACTTTCTGTCTGTTTTACTCTTCAATAACAGTGAGCGGCAATAGCCTCACTAATATTCCCACTACAAAATCCAGACCATTAAGAAAACGTGCAGCTGAAGTATAACTCTCATGAGATACTGGAGTAAATATATCGTCACTGCTTTCCACTGTCTGAATCACAACTGGTATCATCATTCCATTATCATTAGTCCTTCACAAAGGGCCAAAGTTCAGTCTGAGAATCTGAATGACACTTTCATGTGCAAGTACGGAAAAATCAAAAGCGAAATGAGAACAGCACTGTAGTAAGGAGCTAGCTAGGGAGTGACACCAATTGAATTGCTCGTTCAAAGCACTGGCACAGGGGTGATGAGCTGAATGGCCACCTTCTGTGCTGCAAGATTCTATGATTCAAATTCTTCGATTGAGCCCCAATGCATTAAAAAAAAGCCTCATGGATAAGACAATACATTTTCTATACATGCTTATCTTTGTTTTTCTTTTAAAAAAGAAAAATGCTGAATGGAAATTCAAGTTCTTCGCTCTCCCATAACTTTCAAATATTTCCTTCAACAAAATCATCACCACGGATGAAACTATTGAACAGAAATTAGTTCAGAGGAACCCAATATTGAGACATCTCTCCAACTTGCTCTTCAGTCTTGTAGCTCAATGCTTCCCACGAATCCCCCCCACAAAGTAACTCCCTTCGGTTTAACGTTACTACCAAGTTCAGAACGCTTTAGTAGATCAAAGTTATTGGAAATACAGCGCTGAAGCCAAGGTCTTATAATGCGACTGGAGAAGTAATATAGGAAGTGTTTATTCATCATTAAAGGGTTAAATTGTGCGGACAGGTTGCGTAAAATTAGCTTGTATTCCCTTGAGTTCAGATGGTTGCGGGTGATCTGATCAAGGTCATTAAAATGATAATGGGATTCAACAAGGTAGAGAGAGAGCGAGAGAAACTATTTCCTCTGGTGAGGAAACTCAGAACAAGGGGGCACTGTTGGGCTATTCAGGAGCATGTTTTCACACCAAGGATAGTGGAAATCTGGAATCTCTCCCCCAATAGGCTGTAGATAGTGGGGGTTAATTGGAATTTTCAAGACTGAGATTGCTGGATCTTTCCCAGATAAAGGATATGTAGTGAAGCTGGGTAAATGGAGTTGAAGAACAGATCAGCCATGATCTGACTGAATGGTGGAATAAGCTAGATGAACGGACTCCTCCTGTCCCAGTGGTTCTACCACTTAGACTTGTACCTACAACTCAGGCATAACTGGAATTTAGAAGAGTGAGAGGCGACTTAATTGAAACTTTTAAGATCCTGAGGGGTCTTGACAGGGTGGATGTGGAGAGGATGTTTCCTCTTGTGGGAGAATCTAGAGCTAAGGGTCACTATTTAAAAATAAGGGGTCACCCATTTAAGACAGATGAGGAGAATTTTTTCTCTCACAGGGTTGAGAGTCTTTGGAATTCTATTCCTCAAAAGGCAGTGGAATCAGAGTCTTTGAATATTTTTAAGGCAGAGCTAGATAGATCCTTGATTAACAAGCGGGTGAAAAGTTTGTGAGGGGGAGGCAGGAATGTGGGGTTGAGGTTACATTCAGATCAGCCATGATCTTATTGAATGGTGGAGCAGGCTTGAGGGGCCGAGTGGCCTATTCCTGCTCCTAATTTGCACGTTCGTAATTAAAGCACAGAATCTGTGTTCGTTATTGGAGTCTTACCACTGTTAAAGTGGATGTCATATGAGAATTTCATAGACAATGCATCAGACTAAATCCTAAGCAGAACCTGTGGTCACTAGTCTGTTCTTGTGGGAGGTGTTTTTCTAAACAGTTACAAACATTCTTACACTGTTACTGGAATGTCCATCTTTGGACACAACATAGCCCAAGACTTTTTCCACACAGAGGGTTGAACCACCTGAAAGGGGTGGTAGAATCAGGTTCAGAGGAACTTTTAAAAAGGTAACTGGACATGTACTTGAAGAGGACCAACTTGCAGGGCTATGGGGAAGAAGTTGGGCTAAATTGGACAGCTCGTTCATACAGCCGGCACAGGCACTTTGCGGCATCCTTCTGTGCTGTGTGATTCTATGATGCTAACCAGTTGCTTGTGCAAATTGCCAGTTAGTTAATCTCTCGGGGAATAAAGGTAGAATTACTGAAAAGTGTAATGAAGAAAGGACTTTAACACGTACCATGAGACACATCAGCTAAAGGATCTTCGGTGAAATACTGAGCAGCTTCTAGTGCCGACTCCTCCTCTGGCCAAAGAGCTATAAAAGAAACGGGGGCAATGAAACCGGGTTGCAAATTGAGATACTGACCGTACACTGGAGACAACGATCCCAGGCAGCAAACATAGGTCCTGGGATTTAAAAATGATAAAATAAAAACGATATATACATTGACCATGTAATGTGAAGAACTTTCAAAGTTTCTTCTCCAGTTGCCCTCAGGACACCAGGGGGCAACCATGTGGTGTGTGTAGCAGGGGAGTCAGGCTCCTTTTCCTGAAGGCCATTATAGAACGAGTGGGGTTTTTAAAACAACAGTCTGGTTGTAGCCAACCCCCTCCACCCTCCATCACCCCAATTTATCAAATTCAATTTCACAATCTGTCACGGCCTGTGGGCTGTTAGTACTGAGCCACATCAGGAGGGCTCCAGGTTCAATCGCCAGTCCTTGCCTATTCATTCTTAGCCGAGATGCAGACGTAACTTGATCAGGAGTTTTGGAGTGAAAGTGTTTCACCCAGCTCTGCCTTTCCTGATCACTATCCCACGATTCCTGCTGGGGACAAACAGGACCAGGCTCAGCCATGGTCCCTTCCACAGTCAAATATCTGTCTGACATTCATTTTCCAGGGTTACATACGAAAAATAAGAATGAGGAAATGTACTAGGGTCCATCATATACCTGTGGGACTGACCATGAATCAGTACATTCCAGATGAGAACCGACAAAACTAGAAAAATATCGCCTTGCAATGGATAAAGCAATGTAAAAGAGGAAGGGTGAATACAGAAGATGAGTGCATGAGGAGGTTCGTTGATCTTGATCTTACCTGGTGGCAGGTGCAGTTTGTACAACAGCTTCATCTTCTCTATGAAGTCCCCATGGTACATTCCACCTAGCAGATAAAACCAAGTTACACAAAGCCAGACCTTCAGCTGCCCATTAACTCACACTTTACTTGGTTGCACTTAACTCCAGAGACTTGAGCACAAAATTTAGGCTGAGGATCTAATGCGGTACTGACAGAATGCTGCATTGTCAGTATGCCATCTTTCGGATTAGTTGTTAAACCAAGGCCCTGTCTTCTGCCTCAGGTGGTGTATTGTCACTGGACTAGTATTCCAGACACCGAAGGTAATGCTCTGGGGACCCAGGTTCAAATCCCACCACGGCGGATGGTGAAGTTTGAATTTAATAAAAATCTGGAATTAACAGTCCACTGATGACCATAAAACCATTGCCGATTGAAATAAAAATCCATCTGGTTCACTAATATCTTTTAGGGAAGGAAATCTGCCATCCTTACATGGTCTGGCCTACATGTGACTCCAGCAATGTGGTTGACTCTTAAATGCCCTGCGTACAAAGCAATAAAAAGCCAGTGACACCCACATCCCATGAACGAATAAAAAAGGTGGATGTTAAAAAAAGTCCCGTGGCCACTATTTTGAAGAAGGGGACGGAAAAATATAGAAAGCAGTTGTTGGAGCAGATACTTTAGAATTTGATTAAAACCCAGTCAGTCCATATAACAATCTTGGAATTGTTTACATTCTCCGGCTAAAACTCGCAAGGTTTTATTGCAACTGCCACTGTTAAGCGTCTGTTTAATTATTGTAGGCTTAATAAATTTGTGCCACCTGACATTCAACAGCCAAGAACCCTATTGATTCGAAGAGCAAATTTGAAGCTACATAGAATGCATTTCTATAGTGCCTTTTTGGGCCTCAAAACGTCCCAAAGCAATTTTGAAGTACAGTCATTGTTGTAATGTAAGAAACATGGTAGCCAGTTTTGTAAACTGCAAGCTACCACAAACCATAACATGAGAATTGATAAACTGAAGACCCTCATCTTTGGTATCATCCTGGTAAAAATCCTTTAGATGCGGAAGGCACATTCAAGGCTATGGGCCAAGTGCTGGTAAATGGGATTAGGTAGGTAGGTCAGGTGTTTCTCACGTGTCGGTGCAGACTCGATGGGCCGAAGGGCCTCTTCTGCACTGTGATTCTGTGAGAGATACTCTATGGAACTTTAATATACTTCCATAAGTGCGGTGTCTCGAACTGTACACAATACTCTAACAGAGGCCTTACCAAAGATTTGTTAAGGCTTAACATGACATCTTCGAGGAGGAACTAGGGGGTGAGCAATAAATGCTGATCTTTCCAGCGACGCCCACATTTCCAAATTATTTTTTAAAAATTCTTGTTCACCTCACTGCAGTGCCTTACAATGGGCAGGCAGAGGAGAGTCCAGTTCAGGTTGGATTTCAGCTGATATCTCAGAGGTAGAAGGGGGAAGGAAAAAAATTGCTTTAGGCTGATATAAATATCAGCTGATCATCGTATTGATTTCTTTTATGTATTTATAGATACGGAGATAGGAGTTGGCATCCTTATCTGTCTCCCCTTCACCAGGAACTTCACAGATCCAGCAACACCTCTCATTTAAAAGTCTCATCCTTGTTTTCAAATGCCATGGCCTCGCCCCTCCCTACCTCTGTAACCTCCTGCAGTCTTACCACCGACCAAAATAATTTGTTTTAGAGATGTTGGTTGAATGGGGATAAATGTTGTCCAAGGCATCAGAGAGAACTCCCCTGCTCTTCTTCAAATAGAGCTGCGGGATCTTTTACTTCCACAGGTTAGACATTTAACACTTTGCTTCAAAGACCACACCTGGATACCATGCAGCACTCCCTCAATATTGGCACTGGGGTCTCAGCCTTGATTATGAGCTCAAATCTCTGGAGTGGGGCTCGAACCCACATTTCTGATTCAAAGGTGGGTGTTCTACCCCCGAGCCACAGCTGACACTCAAAATACGAAGATGCACATTTACCCCTCCCCTAACAAGTTGATTGCATCAGGGTCTCCCTCTGCCTCACATAGTCAAGTAGCCACCTGACATTCGCCACCAAGCTCATGAGAACATAGGAAATAGGAGTAGGCCAGACAGAAAGCCTGCCCTTTCCTCATATTCACTGATCCCTCAGTGTTCAAAAATCTCTCAATCTCTATCTTGAATTGACTCGTCAACAGAGCATCCACAGCTCTCCGGGGTACAGAATTCCAAAGACTCACAACCCTCTGAGCGAAGAGATTTCTCACCTCAGCCCTAAATGGTCAACTCCTCAAGCTGAGACTGTGAGCCCCTAGTTCTAAGCTAGCACACAAAGAACATTCACACGATGAGTTATCGGGAAGTGGCCTGAGGTCCCTGTGGCACCTTCAGGAGTGGAGTGGAAAATGAACCCATACTCAGCCCAGTGACGAATTCCTTGAAGCTGATGAGCGAGTCCTTGTTTTGATCCAAGAGGCGGAACATGCGCCCGGCGAGGACCTGAGAATGCAATCCACAAGTCCACGGTGAGAGAGCCACGAAGAGTTCCCTGAACTGCTCCGAATCAATGCGATACTGCTCCAGGTATGGCTGGCTGAGGTCATGTCTCTCAGCTGCGCTGCTGCTCCCACCCCAATAACAGCTCATCAAGTGCTTGGCCTGAGAGGGAAAGAAAATACCATGGGCTGTAACAGCTTTCATTTATATAGCGGCTTTAACATAGTAAAAGATCCCAAGGGGCCTCATAGGAGCGTTGTCAAACAATAAAATCCACACCAAATCATGTAAAAGGACATTAGGGCAGGTAACTTAAAAGCTTAGCCAAAGAGGCCGGTTTGGAGGAGGGGCAGAGATAGTGTAAAGGGTTAAGAAGGGCACTTCAGAGCTTGGGGCCCAGGCAGTTGGAGGTACGACCACCAATAGTGGAGTGATTAAAATTGGGGATCTGCAAGCGGCCAGAATTGGAGGGCAGAGGTTTTGGAGGCTGGTGGGGCTGGAGGAGATTACATAGATATGAAATATTGATAACTTAAATGAATGAAATCCACTTGCCACAGTTTTGCCAAATTCAGGCAAATGTGTGGTCATCTTCTTTGGACTTGAAAAAGGACAGAAAAGGAGCCCTTCCAAATGGTAAAAACTTTGAAATAGTGGTGACCCAAAGAGGTTTGGGAGTCCAGGTACACAGGGCATTAAAATGCTATGAACAGGTACAGGAAATAATCAGAAAGACCAGTGGATGCCAGTCTTTACATCTAGAGGAATAGAATACAAGGAAGTAGAAGTCATGTTTCAATTCTACAAAGTTCTGGTTAGACTACACCCGGAGTGCTGTGGCCAGTTCTGGGCACTACACCTTAAGTACAAACATACGAATTAGGAACAGGAGTAGGCCACTTGGCCCTTCAAGCCTACTCTGCCATTCAATATGATTATGGCTGATCTGATGGTAACCTCAACCCTACATTCCTGCCTACCCCCCGATAACCTTTCACCCACTTGTTAATCAGGAATCTATCTAGCTCTGCCTTAATAATATTCAAAGACCCTGCTTCCACTCCCTTTTGAGGAAGAGAGTTCCAAAGACACAGATCCCTCAGAGAAAAAAAAATTCTCCTCATCTCTGTCTCAAATGAGTGACCCCTTGACCATGACCCCTAGTTCTAGATCCTCCTGCAAGAGGAAACATCCTCTCTACATCCACTCTGTCAAGTCTCCTCAGGATCTGAAAGGATATAATGGCACTGGGGGGAATTCAGCACAGAATTATATCTGGACTCCAAGGGTTACATTACGAGGTGAGATTACATAAACTAGGATTAAAAACAGGAAATGCTGGAAATACTTAGTAGGTCTGTGAGCACGTGGAGAGAAACACAGTTAACAAGACCTGAAATGTTAGCTCCGTTTCCCTCTCCTATGTTGCTGCCTGACCTGAGTATTTGCAGCATTTCCTGTTTTTATTTCAGATTTTCAGCATCCACAGTGCTTTGCTCTTACACAGACCAGGGCAGTATTGCCCGGAATTTTGAAGATTAAGGTGTGATTTGAATGGGGTGCTTAAGATATTAAAGGGAAACAGTGAGGGTAGATAGAGAAAAACTATTCCCTTGAGCTGAGGAGTCTAGGACTAAGGGCCATGGTCTAAAAAAGACTTTCATAAGTGAAATTAGGAAACACTTCGACACACACAAGTTTGTAATTCTACAAAACTCTGCAAATGGCAGTTGATGCTAGATCAACTGTTGATTTTAAAGCTAAGGTGGTAGATTTTTATTAACCAAAGATATTAAAGGATATGGAACAAGGCAGGTGTATGGAGTTTGGTCACAGCTCAGCCTTGATCTCATTGAATGGCGGAACAGGGTCAAAGGACTAAATGGCCTTCTCCTGTTCCGATGTTCCTAAGACCACTATTAGCTCATCTGTTATCCTTCTCCGTTCTAACAGTCTTATCGACTCCTTTTCCATCCATTGCTCACCCCTATTAACATCCTGGTGAACCCCCTCTATGCTCCAAGGTTTTTACATTTTTCCAAAAGTGTGGTGCCCAGAAATGTCCATGACACCCCAGCTGAGGCCTAACCAACTGTTTGTAAAGTTCATTTGACAGTTTGACGAGGGATTGATTTATCAAAGTTACGCGTCCACTGACCTTGAAAAGTAAGTAGAGTTCCTCCAGCTCCTCGATACTGAAAGCAGTTTCTGTCAGAATAGCGCGCACCTGGAAACAAACACAGTCAATCGGGACATAAAAATGAAGAATTGATCCACGAAGGTGAGAAACAAGCTCACACTTGGGTGCATGATGATTTCTACCAAAATCAACAGGTTCTTGCAAGTTGTTGCTGTAACTCATTCATTTCACTCAGAGGAGAATCTATGTGAAATGTTAATTGTATATTAACTGTGTTTAATTGTATGCAGCTGGGGGCATTAACTGGGGATTCTCTTGTGCCCCTGCTTTTGTTACATTGGGTGCTGCCCCTTTCAAATAAGGCACTTAACTGGTAATGGGCTTACCAAAGAGGTATAAATAAACACAGCAGGGGGGGCACTTGGCAACCTTCTGGTTGCACCATAAGAGGCTGAAACGGTGGTTGTTGGGTTAGGAGGTCTATGCGTGTAATGAGCAACTCTGTAAATAAAAGCTAATGAAAGTGTGTCAGGATTAGTCTCCCACTTCTATCCTCCCCCAACTGGCTCTCTGGAACATAGCACAGAAGCTGCGATTGAGACACGAGAGGACAATGCAGAAAATGTTAGCCTGCATCAAATCCAAGTTAAGCTACTAAGGCAAAAACAGAAAATGCTGGAAAAACTCAGCGGGTCCAACAGGATCTGTGGAGAGAAAAAAAAAGAGTTAACGTTTCGAGTCCTTATAACTCTTCTTCCTCTGAAATGTCTTTTGGATAAGACATTAAACTGAGGTCTGTCCTCCCTTTCAGGTGGTCCACAATTTAGAAGGACAGGGGAGTTTTTCCTTGTGCCCCGGCCAATATCTATCACTCAACCATCATCGCTAAAAAAAAATTATGTGGTTATTTTCCATATTGCTGCTTGCGGGAGCTTGCTGTGTGTAAATTGGCTGTTGTGTTTCCTACTTTGCAACAGTGATTCCACTTCCAAAGAGCTTCATTGGGTGTAAAGTGCTTTGGGATGTCCTGAGGTTATGAAAAATGCTAGAAAAATGCAAGTTCATTATTTCTTTCTTCCTTGGTAGCTTTTAGCAGCATGAAGTTAAATTAAAGCTTTAATAACCAGCTTGTAAAGCTCTATTTCTGTGGATAGCAATACTGATTTTGGAGACATCAAATTAAATTTAAATTAGCAATTAAAATAGAGAGTGTACGGGGTAAAATTTCAAAATTTGCTGATGATACCAATCAACTGCAACAGGACATAGATAGGCTAGCAGAATGGGCAGACAAGTGACAGAAAAGTATGAGTTATTGCGTTTTGGCAGAAGCGACAGGGAGAGGCAATCCCTACATAATGGCACTGTTCTAAAAAGTGTACAAGGACAGAGACCTGGGGGTTCATGTGCGTTCCTCTTTGAAGATGGCAGGACATATTGAGGGTAGTTAGCAAAGCATATGGGATCTTGGACTTCATAAATAGAGATATGGAGTACAAAAGCAGGGAGGTTGAGCTGAATCTTTATAAAGCTCTGGTTAGGTCACAACTAGACTATCCAGTTCTGGTCACCTGACTTTAGGAAGGATGTGAGGATCCTCAAGAGATTGCAGAAGAGATTTACCAGAATGATTCCCAGAGGCAAGGAATTTACCTACAAGGTTAGGTTCGAGAAGCTGAGGTTGTTTTCCTCGGAGCAAAGCAGATTGAGGCAAGATCTGACAGAGGTGTGCGAGATTCTGACAAGTTTAGATAAGGTAGGCAAAGAAAAGCTGTTCCGATTAGTTTATGTATAAGGATCAGAAAATAGAGAAATTAAGGTTTTGGGCAAGAGATGCATGGGGAATGTGAGGAAGAACTTTTTTTTTGCGCAGTGAGTAGTGATGACCTGGAACTTGCTGCCTACAAGGGTGGTGTAAGTGTAGATGCTCATTGATTTCTAAAGGAAATTGGATGGGCACTTGAGGGAAATAAACATGCAAGACTACAGGGATGCAGCAGTGGGATGGTACTGACTGGATTGCTCTGCAGGGGACTGGCATGGACTGGATGGGTCGAATAGTCTCCATCTGTGGCATAATGACTTTATGTACTTCCACCAAATAGCCCAGGCCATAAATGCAACTTCCAGTGCACAAGCACAGAATTTAGCAATCTCCCCAAGTTTGACACTGGTCTGTCTCGAGTTAGTGAGGGTCACTAACCCCAGGGCAATCAGAGAGTTGTAGGATAGGTAACAACAAATAAACAAACACTGTCCTCACGTGTAATCCATGACCCCATGGTCAGCAAGAGCGCTGACAGTCCAAATGTGAAGTCAGAAGAGTGCAGCCACTCACTGACATAGGAGGTGACAGTGAAGTTGGAGAAAGGTAGTTGTTAGCAGAATTACATTTTTACCATATCGTAGGGATTTTAACTGAACTGGTCTTCAATTTCATGGAGATTAAATGTTGGTCTTGTCAGTGACGCTCACACCACATGAATGAGAAAAAGAATTCCCCAATGCTTCAATGTCCTTTCCTAACGTGGACAACTTGTGATTGACCAGTTGTTTCCAAGACTGTGGAATAACCATTTCTCTTACCACACTTCGTTTGGCTGTGTCCTCCAGCGTCTGTATGACCTTCAGTCTCTGCTTGAATCGCATCTGTTCAATCGCATCTGCTCTGATTGATCCAAATTTCTACATATAGAAAGAACAAATTGGTTCCTGAAAAGTTGATCTCATCCAGTTATTCCACTGCCATGACCCCACCGCCACAACCCTTTCTCGCCTCTCCCAAGGACGCTGCCACCAGCCGGAGTAAGACTTACAAGGTCAGAATCAGACGCTTTGAGGTCTCCAACAAGGGGCTAGTCTTGAAAGAAATCCTAGGCACTGAAATCCCTAGTTGGATGAGGCAGAAGCAAGGTTTCCGGCAATTTAACCCTAGGAATTTCAGGGCCTGAGATCCCCCTTGAAGACTGATCCCTTGTTTGAAGCAAGATTTTCAGGAATTTCAGTGGGTTGAGGGGGGTGAGAAACACTTGGTTACATCAAGACCCCACCCTTCCGACAACCCCATTCACAATGACCCTTTACATTCCAATGGTGTAGCGGGACAGGAAATCAGCGGCAGCTGCAACTTCCACTCCAACGCACCTCCAATGGAACAGCAAACTCCCGGCTAATTTCATGGGCCCGTGTGTTGGCAGATCAGTCAACAAGCTGGGGATTGAAGGAGGGAAGGAGACCAGGGGAAGGCAAGAGGGGAAGAGGTATCCCAGCCTCAGTCAGCTGGCTCATCAAACTTTCTTGCAGAACAAATCAATGCCTTCAAGAGAAAAGAATGGAGCAATGCAGAAGGAGTAAACAATTTAATTACAGGGAAGGTCTTCGTTATGAAGAGTTACTCACCTCATATGATGACTTAATCAGTTCAAAGATGTCGATTTGTAGTGGAACATCATCGCCGTTGGTGAGTAAAGCATGCAGGTGTGGGATTGGAGGCGATGTACTCTGCTTGTTGCAAACATTGTCCAGGTACCTGAATTAAGTAAAAAGTAAATTTATTTCAAGGAACAATTATTTTACAGGTACAGGAACCAATATTTAGGCACTGTCTTTGGAGCAAATTTTATGCTCAAGTTTATGCTTAGGGATGGAACAATTTCCAAATTTGAGCAGCTAGCGTCAGCATCAAGATAAAAGAGTAAAGCTCCCTCTGCACTGTCCAATCAAACACTCCCAGGGCAGGTACAACATGGGTTGGATACAGAATAAAGCTCCCTCTGCACTGTCCAATCAAACATTCCCAGGGCAGTTACAACATGGGTGAGATACAGAGTAAAGCTTCTTCTACAATGTCTAATCAAACACACTACTAAAAAAATGGAACTAAAAGGAAACCTAACAGTCGAGTTTGTTCTTGTGATTTGGAAAGCACTATCTTAAGGGGTGTTAGAAGCAGGTTCAACAGTAACTTTCAAAAAGGAATCGGATAAATATTGAAAAGGGTATATTTACAGAACTACTAGTTAGTTCTTTCAAAGATCCTGCACAAGCAAGATGGGTCAAATGGCCTCCTTCTGCACCGTGAGAATCTATGAAAAGGCCTACAATTCTACGAGCACAGCACACAACTTAGGTTGGGCTTGGCCAAGCATAGACCAAGCCAGTCAATCACCTGCCGAGAATGGTCATGGCTTCTCCCTCGTCAGAGCAATTCAGCAGCTTCTCCATGTTGGCTTCCAGCACAGCGAGAGACACCTGGAAAATAACCTTGATCCCCTCGTAGAAGAAGCAGTCAACCACCACCACGGCACTTTCAAACGGCATGACACTGAGGAACAGTGTCAGGAACCAGGAGAGAGAGATGGTGCTGATGACGCCCAGCTCCTGCATCCACTCATAGAGGAGGGGAAGATGTTCCCGTGTCAGGTCCTCAAACACACCCTGATCCACCAGTGCGCCTGCAAAGAAAAAACGCACGGGAGGAAAATCAGTGCCCATTCCTCCTTTATTGTTCCAACAAGCAAGAACTCTCAACAAATTGCCTTGGTGTACTGGTTTTGGATTCCAACACCACTCTCCCAACTGTAAACACACTGCTCAAATTCATGGACTCTACTGTCAATTCTATCAATGTTACTCCCAGGGCAGGTGAAACACAGGTCTAGATACAGAGTAAAGCTCCTTCCGCATTGTTCCATCAAACAGTCTCAGGGCAGGTACAGCACAGGGCTAGATAAAGAGCAAAATTCCTTCTACACTGTCATTTGGGTCTCTGCTGCAATGGATAATACATTAGGTTCCTAATTTATTGTAGGAAAGTTAGGAGAGGCGGTGGCGTAGTGGTATCGTTACTAGACTACTAATCCAGAGACCCAGGGGGTAATGCTCTGGGAACATGGGTTCAAATCCCACCATGGCAGCTGGTGAAATTTAAATTCAATTAATAAGGAATGGTGACTATCAATTTCCTTTAGGGAAGGAAATCTACAGTCCTTTCTTGGTCTGGCCTACATGTGACAATGTGGTTGACTCTTAACTGCCCTCTGAAAAGGCTGAACAAGGGTAATTAGGAATGGGCAACAAATGTTGACCTTGCCAGCGACACCCACATCCCAGAATAAAAAAAAATGAGGTCTGGCCTACATGTAACTCCAGACCTACAGCAATGTGGTTGACTTTTAAATGCCATAAGATTAGATAAGTAAAAGGAGCAGGGGTAGGCCATTCAGCCCTTTGAGCCCGCTCCACAATTCAAGGAGATCATGGCTGATCTTCGACTTCAACGCCATTTTCCTGCACTTTCCCCGCATCCCTTGATGTTTTTGATATGTAGAAATCGATCGATCTCAGTCTTGAACTTACTCAATGACTGAGCCTCCTCAGCCCTCAGGTCAGAGGATTTCAAAGATTCACCACCCTCTGAGTGACGAAATTCCTCCTCATCTCAGTCCTAAATGACCTGCCCGTTATTCTGAGACTGCGTCCCCTGGTTCTAGACCCCACCCACCCCCAACTGGAAAGCTGGCCAATATTTCCAGGATTTTTCATCACTACTTTTAGGAGTTCTGTGACTAATTACTAATGAATCAGGGATAATAATGTGTTCTCATCCATTAAATTATATATAGTAAGAGTAGGTTACAGTTATGAACATCTGATTTCCCTCGAGTCTCTCAAGTCAACCATTCTGTGTATTTTTTAAACAGTACGTTAGGTAATTAGGTACTTGTTTGACTGGCACAGACTCGATGGGCCGAAGGGCCTTTTTCTGTGCTGTAGACCTCTATGACTCTACTTTTGAGATCTGACATGAACTCAATTTATAAGATCAGAGCTAGTCTAATTATGATATAGTCACCTCGATAAGTCAAATGACTACATATTCTTTTCTCCTGTGAATGATCCAGCTTCAATGGTTCAGACAAATACAAAATTGGAGACCAGAAAGAAAGTAGAGGTTTAATTTTAATTGTCTGAAAACAAGCAACAGAAAAGGCACTACAGGCACACATACAAACACATTAGCCATTTGCTGCAGCTTTCGCTACAGGTGGAAACGATCAAGAATAAAAAGCTAAATCATTTGGATGCAACACACAACAGATTTCACTAGATTTTCCTCCAGCTAAAGGACCGAAAGCAGAGAGTAGCGGTAAATGGCTGTTTTTCAAACTGGAGAGAAGCATACAGTGGTGCTCCCCACAGGCTAGTATTTAGCCCACCATTACTCCTCTGAAACAGCCCAGTAAGCCACTAAGTTGCATCACAATCGCTAGAAAGTTTATAAGGAATGAAACCGGATGGACCACCCGGCATTGATCTAGGCACCGAAATGGCATGGGCGAACTCAGCCCTGTCGACCCTGCAAAGTCCTCCTTAATAACACCTGGAGGCTTGTGCCAAAATTTGGAGAGCTGTCAAGCAACAGCCTGACATAGTCAAACTCACGTATTCATACCTTACAGATAATGCCCCAGACTCTGCCATCACCCATCCCCGGATATGTCCTGTCCCACTGGCAAGACAGACCCAGCAGAGGTGGCAGCACAGTGGTATATAGTTGGGAGGGAGTTGCCCTGGGAGTCCTCAACATCGATTGCAGACCCCAAAAGGTCTCAGGGCATCAGGTCAAACATGGGCATGGTAACCTCCTGCAGATGAATCAGTACTCCCCCATGTTGAACACCACTTGCAGGAAGCGTTGATGGTGGCAAAGGCGGAGAGTGTACTCTGGTGTGGGAGACTTCAATGTCCATCACCAAAAGTAGCTCGGTAGCACCACTACTGACTGAGCTGGCCAAGTCCTATAGGAGATAGCTGCTAGACTGGGCCTGCCTCAGATGGTAAGGGAGCAATCAAGTGGGAAAAACATACTTGACCTCATCCTCACCAACCTGCTTGTCCAAGATGCATCCATCCATGACAGTATTGGTAGGAGTGACCACCACCCAGTCCTTGTGGAGACCAAGCGCCGTCTTCACATTGAGGATACCCCCCATTGTGCCGTGTGGCAGTACCACCTTGCTAAATGGGACAGATTTCAAACAGATCTAGCAACTCAAGACTGGGCAACCATGAGGCACTGTGGGCCATCAGCAGCAGAACTGTAAACAACCACAATCTGTAACCTCACAGCCTGGCATATCCCCCACTTTACCACTGCCATCAAGCCAGGGGTTCAACCCTGGTTCAATGAAGAGCGCAGGAGGGCATGCCAGGAGCAACACCAAGCACACCTACAAATGCGGTGTCAACCTGGTGAAGCTACAATACAGGAGTACTTGCCTGTCAGAATCACAGAATCACACAGTGCAGAAGAGGCCCTTCGGCCCATCGAGTCTGCACCGACACGTGAGAAACACTTGTTGTCAAACAACAGTCCCGTCACATCCACTCATAAATGGTGGTGGACAATTAAGAAACTCGCTGGAAGAGCAGGCTCCACAAATATCTCCTTCCTCAGTAATAGGGGAACCCAACACATCAGTGCAAAAGTTAAGTACGAAGCATTCACAACAATCTTCAGCCAGAAGTGCCAAGTGGTTGATCCATCTCAGCCCCCTCCGGAGGTCCCCAGCATCACAGAACTTCAGAAGTTCTGCTGAAGGGTCATGAGGACTCGAAACGCCAACTCTTTTCTTCTCCGCCGATGCTGCCAGACCTGCTGAGTTTTCCCAGGTAATTCTGTTTTTGTTTTATGCTATCAAGCTGCACTTGCTTAGCAATAACCTGCTCACTGACACCCAGTTTGGGTTCCGCCAGGCTCACTCAGCTCCTGACCTCATTACAGCCTTGGTTCAAACATGGACAAAAGAGCTGAACTCCTGAGGTGAGGTGAGAGTGACTGCCCTTGATATCAAGGCAGCATTTGGCAGAGTGTGGCATCAAGGAGCCCAAGCAAAATTGGGGTCAGTGGGCATCAGGGGGAAAACTCTCCGCTGGTTGGAGTCATACCTAGCACAAAGGAAGGTGGTTGTGGTTGTTGGAGGTCAATCATTTCAGCTCCAGGACATCACTGCAGGAGTTCCCCAGGGTAGTGTCCTAGGCCCAACCATCTTCAGCTGCTTCATCAACAACCTTCCTTCCATCATAAGGTTAGAAGTGGGGATGATCACTGATAATTGCACAATGTTCAGCACCATTCGTGACTCCTCAGGTACTGAAGCAGCCCATGTCCAAATGCAGCAAGACCTGAACAATATCCAAACTTGGGCTGACTACTGACAAATATCCTTCATGCCACACAAGTGCCAGGTAATGACCATCTCCAACAACAGGGAATCTAACCATCATCCCTTGACATTCAATGGCATTACCATCGCTGAATCCCCCACTATCAACATCCTGGGAGTTACCATTGACCAGAAACTGAACTGGACCAGCTATATAAATGCTGTGGCTACAAAAGCAGGTCAGAGGCTAGGAATTCTGCAGTAAGTAACTCACCTCCTAACCCTCCAAAGCCTGTCCACCATCTATAAGGCACAAGTCAGGAGTGTGATGGAACACACTCCACTTGCCTGGATGAGTGCAGCTCCAACAACAGACTCATGAAGCTCAACACTGTCCAGGGCAAAGCAGCTTGCTTGATTGGCACCCCATCCACAAACATTCACTCCCTCCACCACCAACGCACAGTGGCAGCAGTGTGTACCATCTACAAGATGCATTGCAGCAACTCAGGCAGTACCTTCCAAACCCACGACTGCTAGAAGGACAAGGGCAGCAGATACATGGGAAAACCACCTTCAAGCCACTCATTATCCTAACTTGGAAATATATCGCCGTTCCTTCACTGTCGCTGGGTCAAAATCCTGGAACTCCCTCCCTAACAGCACTGTGGGTGTACCTACGCCACATGGACTACAGCGGTTCAAGGAGGCAGCTCACCACCACCTTCTCAAGGGCAATTAGGAACTGGCAATAAACGCTGGCCTAGCCAGCAATGCTCACATCCCATGAATGAATATTAAAAAAGTCACTCTTCTGAGTTCGAGTCTCAGCGCAGTTGTTATTCAGCCAAGTTTTGCCCCTATAATTTTCAAAAAGGTAACCTGTGTGTGGAACCAGAAGACATGGGTATGATTCTTAATGATTACTTTGGGCGGAATTTAATGTAGGTAGTGGGGGTCTTGCCCACTGGCTGGGAAGGAAGCAAGAGCCCTCCGTCGTCTCTTTCCAGACAGGTCCACCTATTTAAGTGCCACTTAAATGGGCAGCAGCCTTCCCGTGCGATCAAGGACCCAGCCAGGTTGGCGGGGGGGGCTGCCAAGAGCTGCCAGCCTCAGCGGCGCCACTGGGGAAGTGGTGGCTGTTGCCAGCAATGCACCCACCAGAGCCCAAGACCACAGGTGGATGATGGCGGCAGGAAGGTCATGAGGTGGCAAGTCGGCAGCATGGGCATAGGGTTAGCTCTCAGCGGACTACCTTGTTCCCAATGCTGGGTCCCTCAATCAGGGGCCATGTGCCTTTGAACGAATGACCCTCCCCACAAGCCCAGAAGTGGTTTGCTTTTCAGGTTTCCTGCATGGCCTGTTCCCCCACCCACTGCCGGGTGAATACCAACGGCAGGATAAGGCATTAATAGCCCACTTAAGGGCCTCAGTTGGCAGCGGAGTGGGAAGGCCGTCCATGAGCCTTTCCGCCGTGAACTCGATCGGGGTAGAAGCGGGAAGGCAACAGGGTTCCCCACCTGACACCCTCCTGCCTGGTTAAATGCTCCCGTTACCAAACACGTCTTGGGGGAAGGCATTAAATTCCGTCCTTTGTGTCTGTTATCACGAAAGGGAGGAACAAAGCAGACCTTGTAGTTAAGGAGGGGATGTGTGAAAAATTGAATGGCATAGATGTAGTGAGAGGGGAAATAATATGGGGTTCAGCATCTTTGAAAGTAGATAAATCACGAGGCCCAGATGAATTGCATCTCAGACTGCTTTGAGAAGCAAGAGGTAACAGCGGCTCTGAACATCATTTTCCAATTCTCTCTGGTTGCAGGCATGGTGCCAGAGGACTGGAGGACTGCTAATGTTGTACCGTTGTTTAAAAAGTGAGGAAGTGATAATCCTAGTAATTACAGGCTAGTCATCCTAAATTCAGTGGCGGGCCAATTATTGGAAGAAAATTCTGAAAGATGGTATAAATCATTTAGAGAGGCACAGATTAATCCAGGACAGTCAGCATGGATTTGTTAAGGGAAGTTCTTATCTGGTTAACTTGATTGAAGTTTTTGAGGGGGTAACAAGGAGGGTCGATGACGGTAGTGCGTTTGATGTGGTCTACGTGCATTTTAGCGAGGCTTGACAAGGCACCCCATGGCAGACTGGTCAGAAAAGTAAAAGTTCATGGGATCCAAGGGAAAGTGGTCAGTTGGATCCAAAATTGGCTCAGCGGCAGGGAGCAAAGACTTATGGTCGACGGATGTATTAGTGGCAGGAAGGCTGTTTCCAGTGGGATTCCACAGGGCTCACCACTGGGTCCCTTCCTGTTCATGGTATATGTCAATGGTTTGGACTTATATGTAGGTGCATGATTGAGAAGTTTGCAGATGATCTGAAAATTTGCTGTGTGATGAGAAAGAAAGCTGTAGAAAAATAGCAATGAGCAGGGCAGGGGTAGAAAAGTGGCAAATTAAATTCAATCTGGTGAAGTATGAGGTGATGCATTTGGGAAGAACAAACAGGACAAGGGAATACACAATAAATGATAGAAACTGGAAAAATGTAGAGAAACAAAGGGATCTTGAATGCATGTCCATAGATCCCTGAGTGTAGCAGGATAGGTAGATAAGATGGTCAAGAAGGCACATGGGGTATTTTGCTTCATTGGCTGAGGGTTGGAGTATAAGAGCAGGGAGGTCACACTAGAACCATATAAAACATTAGTTACACCACAACTAAAGTACTTTGTACAGTTCTGGTCACCGTACAATAGGGGAGTTGTGATCACACTAGAGGGTACAGAAGAGATTGGTGAGGATGTTGTCAGGACTGGAAAATTTTAGTCATGAAAAAAGATAGTATAGGCTGGAGTTGTTTTCCTTGGAACAGAGTTGGTGGGGGGGGGGGGTGGGTCAAGGGACGATTTAATTGAGGTGTATAGAATTATGAGGGGCCTATATATAATGAATAGGAAGGGCCTGTTTCTGTTCAGAGAGATCAATAACCAGGTCTCACAGGTTTAAAATAATCAGCAGAAGGATCAGAGAGAAGTTGGGGAGGGGTCTGAAGCTCACTACATGAAAGGGTGGTAGAGGCAGAAACGCTGATGATATTTAAAAAATACTTGAATATGCACTTGATATGCCATAACCTTCAAGGCTACAGACCAAGAAGTGAAAGGTGGGATTAGGCTGGATGGATAGTTCATTTTCAGCTGACACAAACACAGTGGGCCGAATGGTCTCCTTCTGTTCTGTAAATTTTCAATGCTTACACTGTCCCATCAAACATTCTCAGGGCCGATACAGCACAGGTGAGATACAGAGTCAAAGTCCCTCTACACTTTCCCATTAAATACTTCCAGAAAAGGTATAGAACAGTTTAGATAGAGAATAAAGCTTCCGCTACACTGTCCCATCAAACACTCCCAGTGAAAACAAAAGTAATACAAAAAGACCAAAATATATTCCACCTATATTCCATTGTGGAAGACACTACAAGAAGGATGCACCATCCGTGGCTAAGGAACTTAAGGATGCTATCAATTTGAAAGAAAAGACGTACAATGCTATGAAGATTAGTGGTAGGACAGAAGATTGGGATATATTTGGAAATCAGCAAAGGATGACTAAAAAAACAAAGAGGGAGAAGTTAGAGTATGACAGAAAACTTGCAAGGAATACAGCAGGAAGACAGCAAAAGCTTCTACAGTTTATAAAAAGAAAAAAAGAGTAGCCAAAGTGAGCATTGGTTCCTTAGAGGGCAGGACTGGGGAATTAGTAATGGACAAGAAGGAAATGGCAGAAACTTTGAACAAGCATTTTGTATCCGTCTTCATATTCGAAGACACAGAAAGCATCTCATGAATAGTAGAAAATCAAGAGGCAGAAGGGAGGAAGGAACTTAAAACAATTGCAATCACTAGAGAAAGAGTACTGGGAAAACTAATGGGACTAAAGGCTGACAAGTCCCCCGGACCTGATGGCCTGAATCCTAGGGTCTTAAAGAAAATGGCTGCAGAGATAGTGGATGCATTTGTTGTAATCTTCCAAAACTCCCTAAAGGGTTGGAAAATTGCAAATGTAACACCTCTATTCAAGAAAGGGAGGGAGACAGAAAGCAGGAAACTACAGGCCAGTTAGTCTAATATCTGTCATTGGGAAAATGCTGGAATCCATTATTAAGGAAGTAGTAGCAGGACATTTAGAAAATCAAAATACAATCAGGCAGAGTCAACAGGGTTTTGTGAAACAGAAGTCATGTTTGACAAATTTATTAGCGTTCTTTGAGGATATAATAAGCAGGGTGGATAAAGGGGCATCAGTAAATGTAGCGTATTTGGATTTCCAAAAGGTATTTGATAAGGTACCACATAAAAGATTACTGCACAAGATAAGGGCTCAAAGTGTTGGGGGCGATATATTAGTGTGGATAGAGGACTGGTTAATTAACAGGAAACAGAGTCGGGATAAATGGGTCATATTCAACTTCGCAAACCGTAACAAGTGGAGTGCCACAGGGATCAGTACTGGGGCCTGATCTATATTAATGGCTAGGATAAAGGAACTGACTGTATTGTAGCCAAATTTTCTAACATTACAAAGGTGGGTAGGACAAGAAGCTGTGAGGAGGATACAAATAGTCTGCAAAGTGATATAGATAGGTTAAGTGAGTGGGTAAAAATTTGACAGATGAAGTATAAAGTGAGAAAATGTGAGGTTATCCACTTTGGCAGGAAGAATTAAAATGCAGAATATTATTTAAATGGAAAGAGATTGCAGAATGCCGCGGTGCATAAGGACCTGGGTGTCCTTGTACATGAATCACAAAGTCAACATGCAGGTACAGCAAGTGATTAGGAAGGTAAAGGGAATGGCTTTATTCCAAGGGGGATGGAGTTTAAGGGTAGGAAAGTCTTGCTACGGGGCATCTAAAATACTGAGTTTAGTTTCAGTCTCCTGACTTAAGGAGGGATATACTTACATTGGAAACAGTTCTGAGAAGGTTCACTAGGCCGATTCCTGGGATGAAGTGGTTGGTCTTTTGAGGACAGGTTGAGCAGGTTGAACCTATTTTTTAGTTTAGGAGATTAGAAGAACGCGAGTGATCTTATTGAAACATATAAGATTTGGAGGGGAATTGACAGGGTAGATGCTGAGAGGATGTTTCCCCTCGTAGGGGGGGGAATCAAGAACCAGGGAGAACAGTTTAAAAATAAGGGAACTCCCATTTAAGATGGTGAGGATGGGGTTTTTCTTCTCTCAGCGGGTGTTAATCTTCAGAATTCACTTTCCCAGAGAGCAGTGGAGGCAGAGTCACTGAATATATTCAAGGCTGAGTTAGACAGATTTTTGATCCACAAGGGAGTCGAGGGTTATGAGGGACAGACAGAAAAAAGTGGAGATAAGGCCACAATCAGATTAGATACAATCTTAGTGAATGACAGAGCAGGCTTGAGGGGCTGAATGGCCTGCTGCTGCTCTTATTTATTATCCTATTTTATCAAATTTGGTGTTGGGATCCAGAATGCGCTGGCTGAAAGGGCATTGGAAGCAGATTCAAGGATAATTTTCAAAAGGGAGTTGGAGAAATACTTAGAAAGGAGAAATCTGCAGGGCTCTGGGGAAAGAATAGTGGATTGGGACTAATATGATAGCTCTATCAGAGCCAGCACAGGTTCTGCACTTTTAAATTCTATGAAAAAAATCTATGTGAAGGATCTGTCATGTCACAGAATTGCACTGCATGCATTATCACCCCTTCCCCAGAGATCAGATAAATCACCACAAACTACAGCTCTGGCAATCAGCTTCAGCCACATGCCCGCTTTACACCCTCCCTCCCTCCTGTATTCTCAATTACCCTTTGTCCTGTAAAGACTCTGTTCTTCCCACTTGACTCTAAATCTTTCGTAAGGCAGTAGGGAATTCCTGAGGTGACTGCTGTGTCAATTAGCGACTTCCTCTTGCTGTGCAATCTTATTTCCTACTATTCCCCTTTCGCCTGTGCTTGCACCAGTTAGGTAGCAACGGACATGGTGTTTAATTTGCCAAGAAAGAAAGGCTTCAAAACGCAGGTACAGCCAGTATTTCAAGTAACCACTCAGTCAAGAACAGTGGAAACTTGCAAGTGTGGGACCAGAAATAGAACATAACAACTAGAAACTGGAGTAAGCCATCTGGTCCTTCAAGCCTTCTCCACCATTCCATGAGATCATGATTGATCTCCTGCTTCAACTCCACCTTCCCTTCACTATCCCCATATCAGTTAATACCCAAAAAAATCTATCGATCTCAGTCTTGAATACACTTAACAACTGAGCATCCATGGACTCAAAACCCAAACTAGAGAGGCAAACAGCTCAAAACCAAAAAGATGTTTTACCTTGGTGTATCTACAATACAAAGAACGACAATGAGTGCACAGCACAGAAACCATTCAGCCCAGCCTTTACAGACTTCCGGACCCAACAATATCAGACCATAATCTCAGCATCCATTTTGTTTCCCTTTCTTTGTTTGTTTTGCTTTTTATCTTAGTTTTACTTTCAGACGGCAGCACTTTTTGTTCCTTTGATTCTTTTCTTGCCTCATCTCCATTTCCTGGAAGACTAATCCT
This sequence comes from Cetorhinus maximus, assembly GCF_964194155.1. Classification (NCBI taxonomy): domain Eukaryota; kingdom Metazoa; phylum Chordata; class Chondrichthyes; order Lamniformes; family Cetorhinidae; genus Cetorhinus; species Cetorhinus maximus. Next base: position 130,669,149 of record NC_135888.1, on the reverse strand, counting down.
GCTCCTTTTCAATATCTCCTGTCTTCTACCTGCCTTGGTTCTGTAACCCTTAACACTCTTGCCCAACAAAAATCTACCTATCTCTATGGAAATCTTCAATTGACCCCCCCCACCCCCCACCCCCCCCAACCCCTGCAGACTCAACAGCTTTTTGGGAGAGAGTTTCAGATTTCCACTCCCCTTTGTGTCAACAAAATGCTTCCTAGCATCACCCCCGAATGATCTAGCTATAATTTTAAGGCTGCCCTGGACTTCCCTCACCAGAGGAAATAGCTTATCTATATCTACCCGATCAAATCTTTTAGTCATTTGAAACACCACCATTAGATCAATCCTTAATCTTCTATACTGAGGGATTACAAGCCTAGTCTACACATCCTGTCCCCCATAATGTAACCCTTTTAACCCCAGTAATATTCTGTGCTGCAGCCTCCCTCCAAGGCCTGAGGAACACTGCCCAGAGCTGGAGGTAAAGGACTGTTTCAACTCACCGACCACCCTGGTGTTGTAGTAATCAGGCAGCATCCGCTCGCAGAGTGCAATCAGGAGCCAGAAAGCCTCTTCTTCATTACAGTACAGTAACAGGACTGAGGTGACAATATTCATGGCCTGCAAAGGACGAGAAGACAGAGGTCAGCATCTGGCCCGTCAGAGGAACACACAGCGTATAGAAAGTGGGAACGGTCTCCCTGTAATGAAGCAATGAAGCGTGGTGGGGAAGGAAATGATTCAGCTGGTTAAAGGAACAGGTTAATGAACCACATGACCCAGGGCAGTGCCAGGTTCATTCCAGTGTTAGCCTATCTCATCTGAGCAGCTAGTTGGGGCATTTCAAGTTGCCTCGATGCTCTTGGGGTAGGGAAAATGGAATTGAGAAGAGGTATGCATGTGTGAATGTGCATGTGTGTGTTCCGCGGGGGTGGGGCATGTTTGTGTGCGTGTGTGTGCATGTTGGACATGCCCTCTTCGGCCCAACAGCTAACCCACTGGGGGTGGGGGAGTAGGTGGGGAGAGAGGGAAAGAATGAGGGTGAGAGCGAAAGCACACGTGAGAGAGAGAAGTGAGCATGTTATAACACGCCAACTACCAACTACCCCTCAAACGAAAGATAAAGGAGGACTGGCCACCCAACAATCTAACCCCACCCCAAGGATATCAGCAACATACGCAATATTCCTTAAGGGTAGAGAACACACTGAGAAAAGCATACGCTCACTGAACGCTTTGAGAAGAAGCTGCTACAATTCGCTCTACATTAACCACAAAACACAGTCCCCGTATCTGCAGTTTATTTTCTTCAATACCACGCCAGCTGCTGTGACCAATACCATGTCAAGTGAAGCTGTTCCAAATCAGAACGGAGCGTGTACACGAGAGCCACCTAAACCCGAGAAGTTTCCCGTGCTGCTGGCCTGGGGAGTAAATCACCTGGCAGTACCCGATGTTGGGGTTGCGGAAAGCGTAGGCGGTCAGCACCCTCCGCAGGGCAGCAATGCCCATTTCGTTCTGGAAGGCCGGGTGTTCGGGCATCGAGCGGTGCAGGTCCCTCTCAATCTCCTCGGTGGCCAGGTTATACTTCCCTGTAGACTCCTGCACCAGATCAGAGTAATACCCTGGGTGCGTCACCATTTCATTCAGAGCACCTAACAGGACCAAGTAAGAAGAAGCACAATGAAGGGAGGCGAGTTAAATTACACCCGACTGTAACACTTGCTCCGTGAATTTATTTTCCAATACCGGAGAGGGTAAGGAGGGCCGGATACTCTGGCTGGAGGGAGAAAGAAATGATTGGCCTTTAAAAGTAAAAGCAAGAGTTGCATTTATAGATAGTCTTTTCACAGCCTCATGATGCCACAAAATTGCTTTACAATCAATTAATTATTCCCTGTTGTAATAATGCAGAGCCCTCCCAAAGGCAGAGCTCCCACTTTAGTGAGCGCTAGTCAAACAGAGGCGGTTTCATTGGCTCAGGCATGTCCGCAGGATGGAAGACGGTCGCACACCTAAGGATTTTCTGTTCGGTTAGGTAGCCGGAGCCAGGTAACCAGTGAGATCCCCAAAGCTCCACTTCAAGGATGCCTACAAGTGTGACATGAAGGCTCCAAACATCGATAACTGCACTTGGGAGTCACTGGTTGATGACCGAAGAAAACGGCAACACCTCCTGTGGACTGGCGTGCACCACCACAATGACCAGTGGCCACAGAGGCTTGGCAACAGACGCCAACGCTGGAAACAACAACCCAGCACGACACCCGGTAGCTTCATGTGCGGCACTTGTGGCAGAACCTGCCTCTCAAGGATTAGCCTCTTCAGCCATTAGCAAAGGTGTGCAATATGAAGCCACCCCCATTTGAATGGATTGTTTGCTGCGTATCCATCTTTCAGAGATGGAAGGATCCAATGATGATGACTATTGTAATATTGGAAGCACGGCAGTTAATCTGTTCACAGTGAGTCCCCGCAAACAGCAATGAGATAAATATTGGCCCAGGACACCAGAGAGAACCCCCATGCTCTTCTTCAAATAGTGGCTCAGAGATTTTTTTTACGTCCACCAGAGAGGGCAGATGGAGTCTGGGATGGGAGTTAAGCATCTCATCTGAAAGATGGCCTCTCCGACAGTGCAGCACTCCCTCAGTACCGCACTGGAGTGTCAGGCTGGATTATGTGCTCAGGTCTCCGGCACTTGAACCCACAACTTCCTGAGTCAGAGGTGAGAGTGCTACCCACTATTAAAGTTATATGAAAGCTGTTCCTTGTAATGGGAGGGGAGGTTTCTGGCTATCTGAAAAAGGTCAAAACCAATCTATTGTTACAAGGATAGCAAATGACTTTCTGCTGCCCTCTTATTAAAGAACAAGTCAGTTAGAAATTGGAGATTGGGAGCCATTAGATGAATGATTGGGGGGAAAATTTCCAGACATCGTCAATTTGGCTAAGGCACACACAGCATGATGGATTCTGGGAGTCAATGGGAGCTTTCAAGACTCAGATTGGTGGATTTTTGTTGGACAAGGGCTTTAAGGATATGGAGCAGAAGTGTCTGATGGCAGAACAGTTACGAGGGGTTGAGCGGCCTCCTTGTACTACTGTGTTCCGGTTAGTTTCGTGTCTAATGTAGATTAGACACAAACAGTTAAAGGTCTTCAAAACGTTCATGATTAGCCAAAAACTCACAAAAGACATAATCCCAATCCTGTTCCATTCTGTTATGACTTAAAGACACAACTGTGTATTCATGCAACCTCGAATTTTCCCCAAATGCAATAGTACCTGAAAACAGCAGCCACAGTTCTCCCCTCAGGGACTCCGGCATCCCCTTCAGCACAAGATCACGGGTCTTTGACGTGCGATACATACACACCCCGCGGCCAAATTCAAAGAAGTGAATGTTCCAGGATTCCTCCTTCATCTTCTCCTTCGCCTTCCCAAAAGCAGAAACAATAAGGAGTATCACTAATCCTTCAGGAGAATTTGCTGGAAAATTTCAGTCTAAGTGCGGAGAAATGGCATGTTCCTTCCAACCACACACCCTCCCCCAGCCACCATCTCGAGATTTTCACCCTCTTTCTTCACCCTCCCCTCCTTTAAATAAACATACACACCCTTTAGAGGGAGCATTCCAAATCATGTTTCCTCATGTCGCCTCCCAATTTAGCCAATTACCTTTAATCTGTGTCCTCTTGTTCACAGAATTGTTACAGTGCAGGAGGCGGCCATTTGGCCCATCGTGTCTGCACCACTCACCGAATGAACAACTCACCTGGTGCCATTCTCCTGCCTTCTCCCATAACCCTGCAGATCATTTCTTTTCAAGCAATCATCTAATTCCCTTTCGAATGCCTCAACTGAACCTGCCTCCGCTACACTCTCAGGCAGTGCATTCCAGACCCTAACCACGCGCTGAAGAAGTCTTTTCTCATGTCGCCTTTGCTTCTTTTGCCAACTGTGACTGACCCTTTGGCCACTGGAAACAGTTTCTCCTTTCACTTTTCATGATTTTGAACACCTCTGTCAAATCTCCCCTTAACCTCCTCTGTTCCAAAGAGAACAACTCCAGTTTATCTCCACCTACCTGAAGCCCCTTGTCCCTGGTACCAACTTTGGAACATGAGAACTGCTAACGGTCCATCTATTTTGACTTCTACCATCTTGGTAATCATATGATACAACGATAATAAGAGTTGCTGGCTAATCATTAGCAACTAATCTCTATCAATTAGTCTACAACAGACCCAGATATGAGGTGAGAAAAACCCTCTGTGGTGGAGAGCTTTGGGAACTATTCAGTCCAAAGTCACCTATTCCTCCAAAGCATGTTACATTGACCTCATGTCATGTCTCAAATTATTTACATACTGTATCCCAAAATAATTCTTGAAAGAAATCCATCTAAGTTACATGTGAATGAATCATTACAATCCACTTTCACTGTCTCCCAAGGGAGCCTGGTCCATGGAATGCCCACCTGCTCACTGAAATATTGTTTCCGCACATTAGTTATGAATTTATCCCCTTCACGCTCAGGCCATTCTGGACAAGGTGAAACAGCTGCTCATGGTCAACATTATCCACACCCTATAAAAGTAATTATATCTTATTTTACATAACATTAACTGCACAGACACCAGCCATTCACCCCAACAGGTCCATGCTGGTGTTTATACTCTACGCAAGCCTCCTCCTCTATCTCCCCCAGCAGCATTCCTTTTACCCTCATGTATTTACATAGCTTCCACTTAAATGCACCTATGCTATTTGCCTCAATCACTCCCTTATGAGTTCCACTGCTCTGAGTAAAGAAGTTTCTCCTGAATACTCTGTTGGATTTACTATCTTATGTTTGTGACCCCTAGTTCTTGTCTCTCTGCAAGAGGGAACACATTTTCTACATCTACCCTATCAAACCCAAACACAATCATTCAAATCCTTGATTTGGTTGTCCCTCAATCTTCTCTTCTCTTAAAAAAAAAAGCCTCAGTCTGTTCAATCCTGTCCGATAGATTACCAGAACAGAGATTATATCCAATAAATCCTTTCTGTACCCTTTCCAGTGCCTCTACATCCTTTTATAATATGGAGACCAGACTGTTCACAGTACTCTTAAGTGTTGACTGACCAAGACTGACATAACTTCACATAACTTCCCTGCTTTTCAATTCTATCGCTCTAGAAATAAACCCCACTGCTTCAACTGTTTTCCTTTAATGGTCTTATTAATCCACACCATATTATTCTTCATCTCCAATTCAGATGCAGCAGAGGAATGGGCTGTTCCAGCATCAACTGGACATTCTGAATTTGTCATACCATCTTCGAGCTGAGTTCCTCTAGTGGCTCTTTTCGAAAGATGGTCATCAGCGCATGTGTGGCGGTGGGGGCAGCTTCAGTGTTGTCCAAGATGACCCCTGGACTTGGGGTAGAGGGGCCGGATGAGGACACTTCACACTGTTCCGGGAAAACCTGGAAAACAAAAACCCACAAAAAGCTCACCAGAAACCCCGAGTAACCGTCTCATCACCTCTGAGTTTATGGTTAGCTCAGATTTCGTGTTCCCTCAAAGTTCTCTTCCCTTTAATTGTGCATAAATTGCATCGGTTAAATAAATTGCATGTGTTACTGTATGGTCCAGCTGTCAGTAATTCACACCGAATATGTAACTCAAACCCCACAGCAGTGCAGCTACTTAGAGCAGTTTTCCAAGGTCATCCATCGGTGGTTTGTCTCTGAGCCAGGGATAGAAGGAAGAAATAAGAAAGACATGGAAAAACGTAGATAGACACAGCAGATAATTTACACCCTGCCAGGTCCCACAGCCGACATTAAAATAGAAGGTCATCAATCTGAAAGGTTAACTCTGTTTCTCTCTTCACAGATGCTGCCAGATCTGTTGAATAGTTTCAGCATTTTCTGATTTTAGTTACGATTAATAATTTACTTCAATAATTTACTTTGAGGGATTAAACATTGTCCGAGAGCACTGGAGGAGATCTCCCTTCCTCTTCTTCAAAATAGTGGATGTGGGATGTTTCTCTTCAGTTTGCTTTGAGTGGACCGTCTAGAAAATTCTGCTTTTAAAATACAAGTTCGATCCTTCTGCCTCACCTTCCTCAACCTGTTTTTTGACGTTTCTGATGAATTTTCATCAGCAATAGAACTTGAACAAATAAAGGCCAGTCTCGGTTAAAGAACGATGCTGATGGATACTTGGTAGAAGCTGCCTGAGGAATGGTGCAAGGCACTGGGGGAGGGCAGAACAGAGAAAGGGAAATAAACAACAATTATTTTTGAAGATAGCAGATCTAACAGAAGGAGCGATTATCGAACAAAATTTGATACTGAGCCACATTAAAAGGCATTAGGGCAGTTGGCCAAAAGCTTGGTCAAAGAGGTAGGTTTTAAGGGGGGGTCTTAAAGAAGGAGAGAGTTGGCAAGGTTGAGAGGGGGAATTCCAGAGCTTCAGGCCAGACATCAAAAGTGAAGTGATTTAAATCAGAGACGTGCAAGCGGTTGTAATTGGAGGAGCACAGAGATCTTGCAAGCTTGCAGGGCATGAAGAAGTCATAGAGATAGGGAGGAGGCGAGCCCATGAAGGGATCTGAAAACTAAGAACAGTAAAACTAAGATAAGAATAGTAAATAAAAGAAACAGAGATTCTGAGTTACCTCATTCTCTGTGCTTCTGGGGTTTTGCAGCTCTTCCTTGCTGTGATGTCTCCTGGACTGTGTTCGCTGGAGAAAGTCCGAGATTCTCTGCACCAAGAAATCCCTGTCCTTTAAGTTAGCAAAAAGGAAAGTCATTTTGTTCTTGGTACTGATCGACAGAGGGCTGGGTAGCACACTGGAGCTATCTGCCTTCTCCACAATAGTCACCTAATAGGATACAGAAACTGATCAATTATCTCATACTCGTTACATGGTCGAGACTTGGACACATTACACCCCAGGTTATCCTTTCCCACAGACCTTTTAATTCACACAATATTTTATCTTAACAAACTGCTCCAAAATCACGAAAACCTCTAACAGCTTACCCCTCAGCTTCCTCTCTTCTGGAGATAAATGTCCTAGCCTGTTCTACTTCCCTAAAGGTGTTCTGATATCATCCTTTTATACCATCTCCAGTGGCTCTGAATCTGTTTTACAACAGGGAGACCAGAATTGTGCACATATTCCAAGCATGCTGTAATGAAGATTTTATACAAGTTCAAAATCGATCCCTCTAGAAATGAACCCAGGTGCTCAGTCTGTTTTTTTAAAAAAAATACAGCTGAAAAACAGAGTCAGCCAGAAGGGAAAAAACCTTCTAAAGAGATGATTGAAAATTGAAATATTAGGAAAATATGTTGCTACTTTTCATGATTTGCATATTTGTGCTCCCAGGTCCTTCTGTTCCTCTTCCGCCATTTAGACTATTGTCCCAACCGTCTGGGATTTCCTTATTCTTCCTACCAAAACATACTATCTCACACTTATCGATATTGAAATTCATTTGCCATTTATTTCAGAAAATAATACAAGAATCAGACGACAACAGCCTGTACTTGAAGATTATACAACAGGTCCTCATATTTTAGCCCTCTAAGGATTTCCAGCATTTATGTCACTTCCCTTTGTCTCTGGGAACTGCTCAAGTGTCCAATGCTCAAGCCCCAAAAAAAAAAATCAGTGCTGGGTCACCCAGAGAGCAAGTGCCAATCTCACCTCACGCAGTGGTATAATTAGATTGCAGACTTCCTCCTCTTTACTAGCAAAGCAGATGTAATTATTAGAGACAAACATCTGTCCCATGATGTGCATTTTATTGAAGGGAGTCCAGAGAGTGCACTCCGTGTGCCCATCCAATCTCTCATCCTTTGGGAGCTGGAACGTGGATCTGTAACGCTCACTTTTGGCCCGAGCATCCAGGTCCCTGCAAGTGAAGGACAGAGTCGATGAGAAGGAAAAAAACCTTCTAAAGAGGTGGATTGATAATTGAAAGGAATAGAAAAATGGCAATTTGGACAAGTTGTTCACCAATTTAAATTAAAGTCCAACACCTTGAGACTTTCTTCAGTTCCAATGACCAAACCAAGTAAATACTCCCCAAGTCTACGCTAAGTCTCCCCAACTGCCTACACATGACCGCTAAGAAAGAGAGAATGTGCATTTCTGTAGCATCTTTCATAGGAAATGCAGCATCCAACTTGCGCACATTAAACTCCCACAAACAGCAATGTGATAAATGACCAAATTAAAATTTATTTTATTTTAGTGATGTCGGTTGAGGGATAAATATTGGCCTTGGAGAATTCACCTGCTCTTGTTCTAAACAGTGGGGTTTTTTTTTACATCCACCTGAAAGTGCAGTTGGGACATCAGTTTAATGTCTCATCTGAAAGGCAACACAGTGTAGCGCTCCCCCTGAGTGTGTCAGCCTGGATTATGCGTTCAATGCTCTGGATTGGAGCGTGAACCCACAAGAAGTCATTTTAGAATGGCCTGGCTCCAATTTTAAGCTTCTCCTCAATTTCCCACAAAAGGAATTAGTGTTTCTGTGTCACCATTGAGCCATGACTGATACCCACTCTACTACTCAGAAGTGCAATGGCAACAGCATCATAAGAACATTACCAACTCCAAGTTACACACCATCCCAACTTGGACATATCTCACTGCCCAGTCTCCAACACTGGGTTAATATTCTCAAACTCCCTAGGAACATTTTCATTACAAGAACGGTGGTGACTCAAGGAAAGTCCCACTACCTTCTCCCAGCCTCTCAGGATGTGCATTAAGTGCAGTCAGAGAACAAATAGTGAAAGAAAGAAAGACCAATTTGAAGGTGGCATGAAAAATTGAAGAAGCTATCAAATATTCATTAGGCATCCTAGGCTTTATAAATAAATAGAGGCACAGAATACAAAAGCAAGGAAGTTATGTTTAAACTTAATAAAACAATGGTTAGTTGGTGTTGTGTTCAATTCTGGGTTCCACATTTTAGGAAGAATGTCAAAGTTTTGGAGAGAGTGGAGAAGAGTTTTACTAGAACACACAGATGAGGGACTTACAACAAATGAGGCACATGTGGTTACGGCCACATCTGGAGTACTGTGTACTGTTCTAGGCACTACACCTTAGAAAGGATATACTGATCTCAGAACGGATGCAGCGCAGATTCACCAGAATATTACCAGGGCTCCAAGGCTTAGTTTATGAGGAGATATTACATAAACTAGACTTGCATTCCCTGGAATACAGAAAGTTAAAGGGGTGATTTGATTGCAGTTTTAGGACTTTGAAAGGAATTGACAGGATAGAAAGAGAGAGAGAAATTTTTTTTCCACTGGTGGGAGGAGTCTTGGACAAGGGGCACAACCTTAAAATCAGATCTAGGGTGCTCAAGAGAGAAGTTAGGAAACACGTCTTCATGCAAAGGGCGGTAGAAGCATAGAACTCTCACCCAAAAAATAGATACTAGCTCAACTAATAAGTTTAAATCTGAGATCAGTAATACGCCTGGCTAGCAAAAATTTAAGGGACATGGCGCAAAGGCAGGTGGATGGAGTTGATTATAGGTTAGCATAATCTGATTGAATGGTGGAATAAGCTCAATGGGCTGAATGGCCTCCTCTGTTTCCTATGTGATGAAAGGTAGGAGAAACTTGCATGCAGAGAAGGAATGAAATAGTAACTAAAAGAATTGGGAGACAGAGACACAGAAGGTGAGATCTGAGGGCCAGTGACCATTTAAACAAAATGTCACATCACTGGAACATGCTAAAATACTTTGAATACAAGGGATTATTTTGGAGGGCAGTTACCGCTGTTCTTTCAGCAAATGCGTCAAAACATTTTGCAAACAGCAGGTTCCCACACACAGCACTGAAATGAACGATCAGTTAAATTGTTTTTCTGTAGTCGTTGAATGAGGGAGGTTAGCCTCAGGACACCGGGGAGAACTCTCTTTACTGTCTCCTATAAGCCTGCTCATTCTCTGATACTAAGATCTGACAGTCACAGCCTCATTCTGCTAGCAGTCGGGCAGAGGTGCTAACCTCAGAGCTGTTAACCTCAGCTCAGATGAGACTGAAATAGCCATTCCATTACTACCAGAGACAGACAGGTGAGAAATGTCATCATTTCTGTCATGAGCACCCAGCTGAAAGCTGTGATCGCAAAAGCCACATCAAGAGGACTAAGAGGAAAGAGAGCAGCACTACAACAAACCGTTTAAGCGCCGAGACATTTTTGAGTGACTTCTTGAGCTTGGGCAGACACTTGTCTTCGGAGAAGCCCTCGTTGTCCAGCAGTTGCCGCATGGCTATGTTGGCCAGTTGCTCCATCAGCTTGAAGGTCTCGTTGATGTTGAGGAACATGGACAGGTAGTGTTCCCGGTCTCTGGTGCTCACCTTGACGCATTCAGGGAAGAGAAGGGTGGCGTTCTTTTCCAGCTGGGTCACATCAACCCATCGAATTACCAGCTTCACTGGAACAAGAGGAGCAGATTCATTCATCTTCCATTAGTCGGATGATACCTCACCCAGCTCCCAATCTTCACCACTGTACAACCTTGCAAAGACGTAACCAAAAAAGGAGAGAATGGTGTCTGCAATATGTCCTATTGATGCTCAAATATAAAAGAAAAAAACTTCTAGATGTTTTGGTTAAACATCGACCCTAATATTCTAATGCTTTCCTGGCTGGCCTCTTGCATCATCCATAAATTTGATCTCATCCAAAATTCTCCTACCCGTATCTTAACTCACACCAAGTCCCATTCGCCCATTATCCCTGGGCTTGCTAACCTACACTGGCTTCCTGTCCAGCAAAACCTCAATTTTAAAATTCTCACTCTTGCTTTCAAATCCATCCATTGTTTCACCCATCGCTATCACTGTAATCTCTTTCAGCCCTCTGCACTCCTCAAACTCTGGCCCTTTGACCATCTCGATTTTAATTGCTCCACCAATGATGGCCACGATTTCAGCTGCCTGGATCCTCAGCTCTGGAATTTCCTCCTTAGTCCTCTTCACCTCTCTCTCCTCTTTTAAGACATTGCTTAAATAGATTTTACTTTGACCAAGCTTTTGCTCATTTGTAACGATGCCTCCTTTTTGGTTCTGTGTCAACTTATGTCTGATTATCGCTCCTGTGAAGCCCCTTAGGACATTAAAGGCACCAGATAAATGCAAGCTGTTGTCCTTGAAACACAATAAACCAGGACATATAGGTGAAATAAAACGTCCATACATTTGGTAATTGATTTAACATGTTAATGGATTCAAGGGTTGAGAAACAGGAGTAGACCATATTCCCAATTCAATATCATAGTTCATCTTCTACCTCAACTACACCTTCTGAACCATTCCCATAGATTTATTAGTGACTATCTTATTTTTATGGCTCTTAGTTTGATGTCCCCACACCAGTGAAAATGTGTAACCTTTCATTCTAGTAAATCCTTCTTGCACCCTTTCCACTGTCTCTATAACATGGAAACCAGAACTGTTCACAGTAACTCCAAGTGACCTAACCAAGGTTCAATATGAGTCTAGCATAACTTCTCTGTTTTTCAATTCTATCCCTCTAGAAGTGAACCCAATGTTTGGTTCTATGACTTTGTTAACCTGCATCACACAGTCACCCTGAGTGAAGTGACGTTTAGTGTATTTCTCACCTTCCTTTCCTAGTAGGAAGGAGTAGAAGCAGAGGTGATTGACACTGAGATAAACCCATCCTTGGCGAGGGACTCTGCCCTTCCAGTAACTGCACGAGTAGTAATTCACCAACTTCTCCACTTCTGGCATTCCAAACAATTTCCTCATTTTTAATTCCGCCTCCTTGAACTTTCCGGAATCCTCATCCTCCTTCACCTCTTTGTTTTTGTTTTCCTCGGCGAGGATACCCTGCAATTAGTTTAAAAGGTTAAGGGGTCAGGGTCAATTGAAAATTTCCTAACTGAGATGATTTAATTTAGTTGGATAAGGATGCTAAAGGTGGATATATGAATTTAAGGGACATATTTACTACGTTAAAGGTGCTGTGAAAACGCAAGTTGTTGCTGAATTCGCATTGCAAACAGGAGATAGTCCACATCAACTCAGCTGCATTATTTAAAATCATACCTGTAGTAGTTCTGAGCGCAAAGAGAATTTCATCAGCATGTCGTTGGAATCCCAGATACCTCACGGGACAGCCCACTTCTCTAGTGAGCCAGAGGTGTGGTTCACCAAAGTGCCGGTCGGTGACCAAGTTTTACACTCCTCGCCTGTTAACCATTCCACCACTAACCTGAACTTTCCCCTTGACAAAGGTCGTCACATCCTCTTCATTCTCAAAGACTGACAGCGTCTGTAGGAGATTGAGCTCCAGCCATTCCCAATGTCCGGTGATCTCCTTCCTGGAGGTACCTAAACCATTGGGCAGCATACACAAGGAAACACCCAAATCACTCCCATGGATTGATAAACAAACACTAAACCAAAAAGAACCAGAGATGACAAGAGGAGAGTTTTTTTTTTATATAAGCAGAGCAAGTTGTTATGATCGGAAATGTTCTGCCTCAAAGGGTGGCGGAAGCAGATTCGACAATGGGAGGGGGGATGGTGGCACAGTGATAATGTCACTGGCCTAGAAATCCAGGGGTCCAGGCTAATGTTTTGGGAACAAGGTTCAAATCCCATTATGACAGCTGGTGGGATTTAAATTCGATTAATAAATCTGGATTAAAAATGACCATCAACAATAATAGTAAACATGATGACTGTCATACAAACCCATCTGGTTCACTGATGCCCCTTTAGGGAAGGAAATCTGCCATCCTTACCTGGTCTGGCCTACATCTGACTCCAGATGCACAGCAATGTGTTTGACTCTTAACTGCCCTCTAAAGTGGCCTAGCAAGGCCACTCAGTTCAAGGGCAATTAGGGATGGACAACAAACACTGGCCTTGCCATTGGCGCCCACATCCCATGAAGGAAAAACTTTCAAAAGGGAATTGGATAAATACTTAAAAGGGGAAAATTTTGTCAGGCTAAGGGAAAAGAGCAGGGGCTGTGGGACTGATTGGATACCTTTTTCAAAGAGCTGGCACAGGGAGGGTGCGCCAAATGGCTTCCACCTATTTAGTGCAATTCTATAATTGAGGAAGGTGGCGATAGGGGTTGGGTGGGGAGCCTGAATGCCAATAGCATCACTGAATTGAAATTTCTGCAGGGATGCATAACTGGAAGTATCCATTCCAGCAAGCATTCCGGCAGGGTAATGGTGGGAGATGCAGGATCAACTCTGCACAAGTTCTGCTCCTCTGCGCTCATCACAAAGAGAAATGGGCCATTGAAATGGACAAAGCAAAGGAGTTCAAGGATCAACTCGATGCAGGCAGAATTACACAGCACAGAAGGAGGCCATTCGATCCATCATGCCTGCGTCAGCTCTTTGAAAGAGCGATCCAATCAGTCCCACTCCCCTCTGTTCCTTCCCCATAGCCTGAAAATGTTACCCAATTCCTGTTTGAAAGTTAAGACTGAATCAGCTTCCACTGCCCTTTCAGGGAGTACGATTTGTAGCCTAAAAATTCTTCTCACCTGGTTATTTTGCCAATGGTCTTAAATCTTTGTCCTCTTGTTACCGACTGGAAACTGTTTCGCCCTATTTACTCTACCAAAACCGCTCATGATTTTGAACATCTTACTATGGTGCAGTTACTGACCACCGAATACACTCAAAAAGTAAACAGGACCTTGTTAAACTCTAAACTACAAAGTCTTGGACAGTTTAAAATTCCACCTTTGCTGATGGCATGCCAGATAATCCCTGATCTTTATAGCTGGAATTCATTTTAGATTAAATTCATTTCACTGCTATTCTGCATCTTTCTTCTGAGGACTATGTGTGCTGTAAATGGAAGGGAGAAATATCCACAGGAACAGGAGAAGGCCATTCAGCCCTTTGAGCCTGTTCCATCATTCATGGCCAATTTGTATTCCAGCCTCACCGACCTGACTTTGCTCCATATCCCTCAACACTGATACCCACCAAATATCTATCAATGTCAGCTTTGAAATTTGCCATTGAGCCCTCTCCCCCTTTAGCTTATTGGTAAAGAGAGTTCCAGATTTCCACAACCCTTTGTGTGAAGAAGTGCTTCCTTCACTTCCATCACCACTGAATGGCCTGGCTCTAACTTTCAAGCTATACCCCCTTGTGTTGTAGACCTTAGAGAGACAGTGGCTTGGTGGCAATATCACTGGGCTGGTGATCAGGAGGTCCAGGCTAATGCTCTGGGGACATGGGTTCAAATCCCACCACAGGAGCTGGTGGAATTTAAATTCAATTAATAAATCTTGAATTAGTAATCATGAAACTATCATTTATTGTTGTAAGAACCCTTCTGATTAAATATTGTCCTTCAAAGACTCTTACCCCAGTGACTCCAGACCCACAGCAATGTGGTTGACTCTTAACTGCCCTCTGCAAAATCCTAACAACTCAGTTCAGAGGCCATTAGGAATGGGCCTTGCCTGCGACGCCTACATCCTATGAAAGAATAAAGGCTCTCCCAGCAGAAGGGAGGGGGTGGCACAGTGGTATCGTCACTGGGTGAGTATTCCAGAGACCCAAGGTAACCCTCTGGGGACCCAGGTTGGCTCTTAAGTGCCATGGGCAGTGACGCCCAGATCCCATGAACGAAAAAAGCTACCTTATCCTTTAAACATCCTTAATCCGTACTCAAGGAAATGGGCAGATCACATTAATGCCAATGTATAAGATGCAGGGACTGCACAAAATTCACTTTAGCTTTCAGATAATGCAGAGCTATATCCTTTTCTTTATTTTAGTCACTGGGATACACCAAGTCTGGATAGGGTCTCTGCTCACACTTGACGCTTACCACACGCAATGTTCCAGTACACTTGGGAGTCCTGGGTCTGATGGAGGATCCTATAGGGAGCGACTCGTGCACTCGAGTCCAGAACAACATCGAGGGTCCCCACCAGCAGCCCTGCCACAGAGAGAAATCAGCAGTAAGTAATGTAAGAGACAAGGTGGGGCAATCATCTCAAACAGTCAAATGCCAGTTTTAAACAACTCCCCTTAACAACAAAATTACGAGCAGGATCTGAGATAGTTCTGGATATCAAGTTGTGGACCACAAAACAGTCACATAACATAACCAATCAAGTGTAATAAATGTCAGCCTTGCCAGTGACACCCACAATCATAAAATGGCTATGGGTTCAAATCCACTCCAGAGACTAAAGCACGCAATCTAAGGTGACACACCAAGTGGAGTACCGAGGGAGCGCCGCGCCGTCGGAGGGCCGGCACCAAGGGAGCGCCGCGCTGTCGGAGGGCCGGCACCGAGGGAGCGCCGCGCTGTCGGAGGGCCGGCGCCGAGGGAGCGCCGCGCTGTCGGAGGGCCGGCACCGAGGGAGCGCCGCGCTGTCGGAGGGCCGGCACCGAGGGAGCGCCGCGCTGTCGGAGGGCCGGCGCCGAGGGAGCGCTGCGCTGTCGGACCGCCAGTATTGAAGGAATGCTGCATTTTCAGAGGACCCATTCTGTTGTAGCATTGCACTGTGGGAACTGTCATCTTCCTGATCAGACGTTAAACCGAAGCTCCTTCTCCCGTCAGGTGAGTGTAAAAGACCCCACGGCATTCCTTTTAAGAACGAGCAGGGGAGTTCTGACAATGTACAGAGTCAATATTTAACTCTCGGCTAAAATCACTAAAAAAAAGTACTCTCATTTAGCTCTTTGCTGTTTGTAGAACCTTGCTGTGTGCCAACTGGCTGACACATTTCCCTACAACAGTGGCTACACTTCAAACTACTTCATTGGCTGTAAATCTCTTTGGGATGTCCTGAAGTCATGAAAGGTGCTGTATAAATAATAGAATAATAAAGCACAGACGGTCATCATTCAGCCCCTCGAGCCCAAAGTGCAATCCAGTTGGTCCCACTCCCTGTCGTGCCCCATACCCCTGCAAATTTTTCTCCCTCAAGTATTTATCTAACTCCCTTTTGAAGGCTGCTATTGAACCTGTACCCAGTCAGATCATTCCAAATCCTAACCACTCATGGCATCAAAAAGACTCACCTCATGACACCTCTGGTTCTTCTGGCAATCACATTAAATCTGAGCCCGCTGGTTATTGACCCTTCAGTCATTGGAAACAGTTTCTCTTAATCTCCAAGGAAGTATTTATCAAAGCCTCTTTTTTTTTTAAAGATTTCCCTTCCCTTCTGAGGTTGGTGTTTCGATGGTATCAGCATTCAGTTCTTTTATCATCTGGGTGTATTTTTATTCCAGCCGTGTGCAAAACGCTAGTGCGAGGTTGCCAACAGTGAGGGTCCTTAAAATCTGAATATGACATCCCAAGGGGCTAACTGAGTGGCACAGGAGTAAGCCAGGCGGCACAAGAAGATCCCACATTTGATCCATTTGCTCAATTGGTTGACTACAGCGAGAATAGTGGCGGGGGTATTACAATCGGCGCTAGCGCCTTGGAATAAAGAGGGCACACATCACCGATGCAGATTGCTGTCCAGGATCTTAGCTCTGATTGCCCCGTCTCTCTCTACTCTCCTAGTTTTTTTCAATTCGCTCTCTCTTGCTGTGATTCTCTCTCTTTGTCTCTCTCTCTCTTCTTCTTTCATCTGTTTTTTTGTCTTCATTTCTATCTCAACCATTTTAGTCTAAATTTTTATCCGCGGGATTTACTGATGTTGCTGGAACACCCACATTAGAGTCTATTTCTGCTGCAGCATCCTCCAGCATCATCACCTGAATACATTGAATGTTCATCTATAAACACATTAACGTAGATTTTCCTTCTTCTCATAGGGATATAGGAATTTCTGCCATCCTGGTAATCCCATGACATAATGATAATGGAGTTGTTGACTAACCACAGCAATTAGTCTACAACAGACCCAGACATGTGGTCGATGTGGTGGTGGAAAGCTTTGGGAACTACAGGTCCAATTCAACTATTCCTCCCAAGCACCTTACACTCACTACACATTAGGCTGGATTTTACGCTCCCCCACTGGTGGGTTTGAAGGCGGGATTGGGAGGAGGTAAAGTCCAGCCTGTGGCCTTCCCGCCGTCTACCTGCCTGTCCCCGACCTGTCCACTGCTCTCTGGGAAAGAGAACTCCAAACATTATCAGCCCTCAGAGAGAAGAAATTCCTCCTCATCTCCGTCTTAAATGGGAGACCCCTTATTCTGAAACTGTGCCACCTAGTTCTAGATTCCCCCACAAGGGGAAACATCCTCTCAGCATCTACCCTGTCAAGCTCTCTCAGAATCTTGTATGTTTCAATAACATCATCTCTCATTCTTCTAAACCCCAATGAGCATAGGCCCGACATGCTCAACCTTTCCTCATAAGAAAAACCCCTCATTCCCAGGAATCAGCCTAGTGAACCCGCTCTGAACTGCTTCCAATGCAATAAGGCGGCCAAGACTGCACACAGTACTCTCGGTGTGATCTCACCAATGCCCTGTACAGTTGTAGCAAGACTTTCCTACTTTTATATTCCATCCAGCTTGCAATAAAAGCCAACATTACCTTGACCTTCCTAATTACTTGCTGCATCTGCATGCTAACATTTTGTGATTCATGTACGAGGATACCCAGATTCCCCTGTACTGAAGTCTCTTTCCATTCAAATAATATTCTGCTTTTCTATTCTTCCTGCCAAAATGGACAACATCACATTTTCCCACATTATACACCATCTTTGAAATTTTTGCCCATTCGCTTAACCGATCTATATGCCTTTGCAGACTCTTTGTACCTTATTCACAATTTGCTTTCCTATCTATCTTCGTATTGTCAATAAATTTGGCTACAATACAGTCGGTCCCTTCATCCTAATCATTAATATAGGTTGTAAATAGTTGAGGCCCCAGCCCATTTGCCACCCTGAAAATTACCCTTTTATCCTGAATCTCTGTTTCCTGTTTGTTAGCCAGTCCTCTATCCATGCTAATGCATCACCTCCAACACCGTAAGCTCTTGACTTGTGTAGTAACCTTTTATTTGGGACCTTGTTGGATGTTCTTTGGAAATCCAAATACACTACATCTACTGGTTCCCTTCATCCACCCTGCTTGTTACATCCTCAAAGAACTCGAACAGATTTGTCAAACACTACTTCCCTTTCAACAAAACCATGTTGATTTGGCCTGATTATATTTTGATTTTCTAAATGTTCTGCCACTACCTCCCTAATAATGAATTCTAACATTTTCCCAATGACAGACGTTAGGCTAACCGGCCTGTAGTTTCCTGCTTTCCATCTCTCTCCTTCCTTGAACAGAGGTGTTACATTCGCGGTTTTCCAATCTGCTGGGACCTTTCCAGAATCTAGGGAATTTTGGAAGGTTACAACCAATGCATCCATTCTTTGCAGCCACTTCTTTTTATAATGCTAGCATGCAGGCCGTCAGTTCTGGGATTTGTCATCTTTAAGTCCCATTAAGTATTCCTGTTTTTTTCTAGTGATAGCAATTGTTTTAGTTTCCTCCCTCCCATTTGCCTGTTGATTTTCTACTATTCTTGGAATAGTCTTCTACTGTGACACTCTCTCTGATGTCTGCTGTAGCTCTGTTGGTAGCACTCTCTCACCTCTGAGTCAGAAAGCTATGGGTTCCACCTTTGAACACAAAAAGCAAAGCTGACACTCCAGTGCAATAATGAGGCAGTACTGCACTGCCAGGGATGCTGTCTTCTGGATGAAGCGTTAGTGACGTCCTGTCTTCACTCTCAGCTGCACCTAAAAAAAAATCCAAGGGCCCTATTTTGAAGAAGAGCTGGGGAGTTCTCCCCAACGTCCAGGCCAATATTTACCCTTCAAACAACATCACAAAACCAGATTATCTGACCATTATCATTGCGGGAACTTGCTGTGTGCATATTGGCTGCCTCATTTCCTACATTCCAACACTGCAAAAGTAATTCTTTGGCTGTAAGGAGCTTTTGGGATATCGTGTGGTCATGAAAGTTGCTGTATAAACGCAAGTATTTTTTTTCCCTTCGAGCAAAGAAGATTAAGGGGAGACATAATAGAATGTTCATAAATTATGACGGGTGTTGATAGAGTAGATATGGAGAAACTGTTTCCAATGGCAGGAGGGTCAATGACAGCGAGTTGTTGTGATCTGGAATGTGCTGCCTAAAAGGGCGGTGGAAGCAGAATACAATAGTAACTTCCAAAAGGAAATTGGATAAATACTTGAAAGGGGGGGAAAAATTGCAGGAATATGGGGGACAAGCAGGAGGAGTAGGATTAATTTGATAGCTCTTTCAAAGAGACAGAACTGGCACAGTGGACGCCAAATGGCCTCTCTCTGTGTTGTAAGACTCTATGATCTTAGACCAGTTAACTCCCCTTCCCCCACCTATCCACTTTAAATCAGATACTGGATACCGTGATACTGTGCAAGGTTAAGGGGATAAGGCAGGGGAGTGGGACTAGGTGGAATGTTCTTACAGAGAGCCCGTGCAGACTCGATGGGCTGAATGGCCTCCTTCTGCACTGTAAAGATACTGTGATACATCTGTACACCCATATTGGGGAGATTTCTAATACAGGGTTTCCCGTTATGTCAGCTGGGGTCCTTTTCTACAGAAAAGGGCAGGCTGAGGGGAAACCCAATTGAGGTCTTTACCAGCACTGTTTTTAACCATTCTCTCCCTCTCTGGGGATTTGTTTCCACAGCACGTGCCAGCATTTTGCCTAAGGGACCATTCTTTGAGTCTCACTGGTGAGTGCATTCTGGCTATTGCACTGTGTTGGGCATCGTAATCAATCATTTCAGTCCAATAATTTCCCTGCCCAGGGGCTCCCAAGTGCTTTACCCTCCAGATTGGGGGTGGGTGGGGGGGAAGAGTGTCCAAAGTCAACCATAATCACCCTGGGTCTGGTCAGCTAAATTCAACACAAGCCCAAACTGGAACCTGGGAGCTATTATCACTCAGTATCACTCAGGCCCCCACTGCCCCCTTGCCCTGACAATACTACATACAAATTTTGTCACATGAGACAGAAGTGACAGGCAATAAGTCATTGACAATATCCTCAGGGGGTGAAAACAGAAACCTGAAATAAGAAAGAAATAATGTTTCACAATTGATCAGGTTATTGTACCATTGGGTGTCGTTCACAGCCTCAGGGCACGACTAAGCGCCTTACAGACAATTAAGTACTTTTGAAGTGTGGTCACTGTTTTACTGCTGGAAATTTGGCAGCCAATTTGCACAGAGCAAGCTCCCACAAACAATGAGATAAATGATCAAATAATCTGCTTTAGTGACATTGATTAAGGATATTGATTGAGATGGGCTAAAAATTGACAAAGAGTGAGTATTAGAAAGGCTGATTGTATTTAAAATTTAATAAGACACTAGGAACTGATGAGTGCATCCAAGGATTGCAGGGGCAGTGGCCAAAATCTTCCAATCATTCTTAGATAAGGGTTGGTATAAGAGGACTGGAGAATTGCAAATGTTACACCCTTGTTCAAAAAATGTGTAAGGATAAAGCCAACAACTACAACTCTGTTTAACTGCAATGGTGGAGAAGTTTTTAGAACCAATAATCCGTGACATGATTAACAGTCACTTGAAAAAATGTGGATTAATTAAGGAAAGTCAGCATGGACTTAAGGGTCAATTATGTTTAATTCATCTGATTTGAATTTTTTTAATGAGGTAACAGAGAGTTGTTGAGTGGGGTTGATAAGGTTTACAGGACTTCCAAAAGGCATATGATAAAGTGCCACATAAATAGGGCTGTCAGCAAAGTGGAATAGAAGGGGCAGTGGCATCATGGATACAACATTGGCTGAGTGATAGGAAGCAGAGAGCAGTGGTTTTCAGACTAGAGGAAGGTATACAGTGGGTCCCCCAGGGGTTAGTATTAGGACCAATTTAGTCCCACTCCAGGACTTGATGGCCACAGAAGGTGCATTCATAACATGGCCAAAATAGTGGATTAACAGCCTGTAGATCCTTCCAATATGCCTGATGGCAGGCGGTAAGTATAGGAGAGTTTCCTAGTCAGTCAGAACCGGCAGAAGGCGCTGGCAAACCACTGTAGTATATTGGACCAACACATGGAAGTCCATGGTCACCAATGCCCTCTTAGGGCATGGAACCTGGAGGAGGGGGAGGAGGAGATGATTTGGGTGTGCAGGGCACAATTTCAGAATTTTCAGATGATATAAAAATTGCAAGTATTGTGAACTGTGAGGAGGATAGTAATAAACCTCAAGAGGACACAGAAAGGCTGGTGAAATTGAATGCAGAGAAGTGTGAAGTGATACATTTTGGTAGGAAAAATGAGGAAAGGCAATATAAAAATAAAGATACAATTCTAAAAGGGTGCAGGAGCAGAGAGACCTGGGGATATGAGAACAAACTGCTAAAGATGGCAAACGCAGATTGAGAGCGCAGTCAGTAAGGCATAGGGAGATTCTGGGATTTATAGATAGAGGCATAGAGGACAAAAGAAGATGTTATGGTGAACCTTTATAAAATACTGGTTCAGTCTGAACTGGAGTATTGTGTCCCATTCTGGGCACAACACTTTTTTAAAAAAGGCTGTGAAGGCACTCGAGAGGATACAGAAAAGATTTACCACAATGGATCCAGGGACGAGAGGCTTGAATTAATTGGATAGATTAGAGAAGATGGGGTTGTCCTCCTTGGAGAAGATTGAGAGGAGATTTGATAGAGGTGTTCAAAATCATGAGGGATCTAGACAGAGTAGATAGGAAGAAGCTGATCCCATTGGCTGAAGGGTGGAGAACCAGAGGATGCAGGTTTAATGAGAAAAGAACAATGGGTGACATGAAGAAATCACTCCCCACCCCCACCCCTACCCCTGAATGGTTAGGATCTGGAATGCACTGCCTGGGAGGCAGATTCAATGGTGGCTTTGAAAAGGGAATTGGATCATTTTCTGAACAGAAAATAATTTGCAGGGCTACAAGGAAAGGGGATGGACTAGCTGAGTCACTCTTGCAATGAGCTGACACAGACATGACAGGCTAAATGGTCTCCTGCTGTGCTGTAACCATTCTGAAAACTCCCCTGCCCTTCTTCAAAAGCGGCCATGGGATCTTTTATGTCCACCTCAGAGGTCAGATGGAACCTTGGTTCGACATCAAATCTGAAAGTGTGCACCTCCGACAGTGTAGCATTCCCTCCATACCACTCCTTCAGTGCGGCGTTTCCCCCAAACCTGGCACTGGGTATGTCAGCCTGGTAGATGTGCTCAAGTTAAATCAACAGCACAACACAGGTACTGGTCTATCTATGCGAAGACGTCATGTGTGGGTCCTCAAAGGGGGAGCCTTGTTCTGCTTAAGGAGGTGGGGTGGATGGGAGTTAAGTTGCAAACCCTTGATTAAGGGCAACTACGTTTCACACGCCAGAAGGAACGAGGGCACTTTTAAAAGTGGAAAGGAGCAGAAAAATGACAGAGGTGGGGGTGGAAATCAATGGGCTAAAACCAAACCTCACACACAGTGTACAGTGCTGGAGAACTGTGTACATGAAAGAAGCTGCTAGTGGACAGAGGGACTGGTCCAGATCACACTGAAGATAGTAGCTGTGACGTGGCAGCAACTCATGTATAAATACCGGCCAAATAAAGGAGAAAAAAAACATTTACATAAAGAAAATTTTGATGAAAAGGAAAAATACTAACATTTACAGACAAGAAGCTGCAATGCAAACTTACCCTCACAGCAACAGATAAAGGAGCGGGGGGGGGGGGGGAGGGGGTGAATTTGCGAATAACAACAATTGTTTTAAGAAACAAACATTTTAAAGCGTCTCCAACATTGAGGGAAATGTTTTTTTTTAAAAAAACAAAAAGACTAAAGTGTAGCAAATTTGAGCAAACGCCCGCCCACCGCCCCGCGCCCATTGGCCGGGGCCGCGGATCCCCGGGCTGGGATTGGCCGGCGGACGCTGTCAATCAAGGCGGAGCGCTACCGTTCGGATACATTCCTCACCCGTCAGTCCGCCGCCGCGACCGTGACCCTTCCGCCGCTGCAGCACGAAGAAAGGGTTCGCCCGCTCCGTTACCCACAGCGCATTGGCCAGCAGCACCTCCTCGGGACTCAGCCACATGGTCCCGGAACACCCTGGGGGGGGGGAGAGGGAGGCAGGAGGGTGAAGTGCACGGGAGAGGAGCACCCTCCCCCCCCGGGAGGGGGGAAATCAGTATTAAGCCGGAGCCTGGAGAGTAGCTGCTGCTGCCGTCGCTGCCGCCCGTCTGTCTCCCAGATCTTGGCGCAGCGAGCGGGGCGGAGACTCCGCTCTGCGCATGACACAAGGAAGCCAGCCCAAGGAGGGCTCCCAAACCCTCCCAGACCAGGGAGGGGCTCCCAGACCCTCCCAGCCCAGGGAGGGCTCCCAAACCCTCCCAGCCCAGGGAGGGGCTCCCAGACCCTCCCAGCCCAGTGAGGGCTCCCAAACCCTCCCTTGACGTTTGGAGTCCGCATGACTCTCTCTCTTCAACAGAACTGAGTCATGCGGACTCCCAAACGCCAACTGTGCTCCTCTCCACCGAGATAAAAGCTAAAAGCTACAACTAAAACTTTGTTAGTCTTTCCACCCCACCCCCACTAGAGCTGTACCTTGAGTATCCTGTCTTCCATTCTTAATTAGCACCTTTCTTAGATAATATCACCACCTTCAACACCTCTTTGATCCTTTTGTCTGTGACATCTTTTGATTATCTGCTCCTATCACTGCTTGCTTATCTCCACAATCACCCCCACCCTCAACTTCTCTCCCCACCCCCACCTTAGACCAGCTTATATTTCACCTCTCTCCTAACTATACTTCAGTTCTGCCGAAGGGTCATGAGGACTCGAAACGTCAACTGTTTTCTTCTCCACCGATGCTGCCAGACCTGCTGAGTTTTTTTTCCAGGTATTTTTGTTTTTTTTTGTTTTGGATTTCCAGCATCCGCAGTTCTTTGCTTTTGTCTCCCAAACCCTCCCTCAGCTCATTGACTGCTGAAGAAGAACAAGAGTCAGTCCTACGGACTTCGAAACGTTAACTCCCGTTTTTTTTGTTTTCTCCGCGGATGCTGAGTTTTTCCAGCATTTTCTGTTTTTATTTCAGATTTCCAGCATCTGCAGTATTTTGCTTTTGCCATGTAGCTTCCAGAAGTTTCCCTACCGCTGAAGTCAGACTGACTGACTGGTCGGTCTGTAGTTGCTGGCTTTATCTTCGCATCCTTTTTTTTTGAACAAGGGTGTAACACTTGCAATTCTCCAGTCCTCTGGCACCACCCTGTGTCCAAGAAAGACTGAAAGATTATCACTAGTGCCTCTTGCAATTTCCACTCTCACTTCCCTCATCTCATCTGGTCCTGGTACCTAATCTATTTTAATTAAAGATAGCGTTTCCAACACCTCTTCCTTCTCAGTTGTAAACTCTTCTAGTGTACCGGTTACCTTCTCGCGGAGTGGAGGCTAGGAACTCCCAAGCCCCAACAGGCCTTTGGAGTTTTGCGCATGCGTGGGCCGGGAGCAGGCGGTGCATGTACAATCTGACGTTTTGTGGTTCTTCGAGCCAAGGATGGGGCCCAGTGCACCTGCGCAAAAAGAAAATGGCTCGAAAACAGGGCCATGTGACCCAGGACCAGAACACCATGGTTGAGCAGAGTCCCAGACAGGGAGATGTCCCTGTTTGGAAGAACAAGGAACAGAAAGAGGCTCCAAACACAAAAAGGCCTGTGGTTGGCAGACTTTAAGCTCAGGGAAGCCCTGGCAAACGAAGGGGGCTCAGGAGAAGCCCGGGTGATTGAAGGTGGCGGCAGAAGGTTGGTGACTCCGCGCTGTGGGCCATTAGGGAGAAGGTAACCCTCTGGAGCAGTAGTATGCTGCTTGGTGCAGTCGAAGATCTGAAGTTGCGCTTATGAGTTGGTGCTGAAGTGCAGACACAGGAACCCAGGGTAACAGAATCTCGGGAGACATGAATGGAACCCTAAAAGGTCTGCAGTCATTGAAGCCATTCGAGTTGGAGCTACCTTTGGGGAGAATTCAAAGGTTAGATCTTCGAAGGTGAAGACTGGAATCCCTCATGAGAGAGACGGAGTTTCAGTGAGATTGGTTGACTCGTAGTGTTTACTGACGTTTGGATGGGTTGTTGAGAAATCCGTGGAATCTGTCTTGGTCACATCTGCCATTTATTGTGCTGTGTAATGTGTTCAACCGCAGTTTGCCTGTTAATTCACATGTACCTCATATTAACCCTGAAGGTTAGAGTATAAGATAGATATTATAAATTGTTTTATCTTTCTGACCTTGTATAGTAAAGGTTATTTTTTGTTTGTTCATAACCTGTAGAATCTTGTGGCTTTATTCTCTTAACAAGTGTCTTGAATCTCAAACTTTGCCTACTTTAAACAAAAAGTTACTGGTCCCTAACTGGATCAGACCAAAAGCTTGGGGGTCTGGCCCAGGATCAAATAGTATTAAGGAGTATGGAACAAAAGCAGGTGCATGGGTTTAGCTGGCAGATCAGCCATAATCTCATTGAATGGAAGAACAGACTTGAGGGTCTAAATGGTCTACTCCCGTTCCTAGCACTGCTGATCCTATTGATCTGTGGTGATGTTAGCAACTGGGGAAAACCAAAACAAATTGTAACTAGTTTTAAGTAAAACTGGGGACTTTCCAGTGGGTAAATAGTGAAAAATGAATACCATCAGTGGGTGAATAGGGAACTAGGGAATGGAAACCTCTGATTAAATTCCTAGTTAAAAGGGAAGAGGAAGGTTCTTGAACTGAGGGCTATTAGACCATGGCATCCTTCACCATGTGTCTCTATTGAGATAGAGACTAAAATTTCATTTCAAAGGGAATGGGATAAACGTTTAAAAAGGTGGAATATGGGATATGGAAGGAATAGGGTTGCAAGACAGAGCGCTAGCACGGGGGTTAAATGGCACCTCATGTCCTGTGAATCTATGAAAACTTGTCTTCACTGGTTCTGAGTGCAGAGAATAATTCAGAAATGTTGGTGCTAATCTGGGATTAAGACAATGTGCCCTGTGAGCAGTGAACCAAACACTGAGCTCACTTCCTGTTGGATGATCTCTTGGGTTTGGTTCAGGGCAGTCTTTACTGGTTGGTTTAGACGTGTGACGTGGCTCTGACTGAGGTTTCTAGTTCTGAGTCGTCATCATCACATGGAACTGAGTCCAGACCAGAGTCCAAGGAGATCACTCCTGTTCAATGTGGCATCGGTGGGAGACCCTGACATTCTGTGCAGTGTAGGGAGGTCTGGCTATAGTTTCAGAGTGAGTTCTGCTTCTTCAGTTCTCTGCCTGAAGTTAGGTTCGACATCACAATCTCGGTCCAACAGCCAGAATGAGGATCAGACCCCATGCTATTGGCACCAATCTGATCACAGGCCCCCGAAGGAGTCCGAGTTGCTGTGGCAACACACACCCTTGCATGTTGTAGTCTGGAACTATGGATAGTGATGGTCGAGGCTCCAATTTCTTTCCATCACATGGCTGACCAGGAATCTCTCCCGGTCTTACTGCCTGCCATTGGCCTGAGTTGGAAAGATTTACAAGTTGATATCCAGCCTGTTTGGCCGTCTTATGAACACACTTTCCTTGGTCATTATGGAATGGGAATTGAACCCAAAGCTTCTGGCTCAGAGGCAGGGATGCTACCCACTGCGCCACAAGATCCCATTACTGGGTGATAGAATTACTAATAGTGACAGTTAAGATATTGGAACATTATAACTGTTACTACTAGAATATGTGAGTTACTACTGGTTAAAAGGAATACGTGTTACTACTTTACTATTATTTATTAATGTGATTTCAATGACTTACCACCTCTGGTTTCCCCTGTCCCCAGTTTCTCTCCCACCCTTGGTTTCCCCTCTTCAACCCCAGTCCTCAATTCCGCCTCTTTCTCCTGCCACCAGTCTCCCTTCTTTCCCCCCATCCCCAGGTCTCTCATTTTTGTCCCAACCCCTTTATTCCCTTTTCCCTCCACCCCAAAATTTCCCACTTTCCCCTGCCCTCACATTCCCCTCTTCTCCCACCCCTTAGTCGTACCTCTTTCTCACCACCCACGGTGTCTCCTTTTTACACCCACCTGATTTTCCCTGACCTCTGTTTCCCCTCTCTTTCACCACCCAGGGTCTCCCCTCTTTCTCCCCATTCCTGCGGTATCCCCTCTCTTCCCCAACCCATGATCTCAACTCTTCTCCCACTTCCCCATCCCCAATTTCTCCCTCCAGTCCATCCGCCACCCCACCCCCCCCACCTCCCACCCCCCCATCTCTCCCCTTTCCCTGTCCCAAGTCTCCCCTGATTCCCTGCAGATTACCCCCGATTTCCCCTTTTTCCCACACCCAGTCACCCCCTTTCCCTGCACCCAGTCATCCACTTTCCTCGCCCCAGTCTCCCCCCTTTCCCTACCCTGGTCTCCCACCTTTCCCCACTCCAGTCTTCCCCTTTCCCTGTCTCCTGGTTTCCCCCCTTTTCCCATCCCTGGATTCCCCCTATTTCCCAGCCTCTTTGTTTTTCCTCTCTTCCCCCACCTCTAGATTCCTTCCTTTCCCTGCGCCCCAGTTTCTCCCACTCTCGGTTTCCCCACCCTTAGACTCCCCTCTCCTCCTTAAACTTTTTTTTTTGTTCAGCATTTATTGCCCATCCCATCACATAACAGATGTTAATACAAAACCACAAAGGAAAATACACAGCTCCAGCGGAACTCTACTAAGTGCAATAACAGTTGTAGATGACACATGGTCAGAATGTCCCATGATTTCATTTTATTTATTCACCTGACATGAGCATTGCTGGCAAGGCCAGCATTCGTTGCTCATCCTGAAATGTGTCATCCCTAACTAGGCCATTTCAGAGGGCAGTTGACAGCCAACCACATTGCTGGATCTGAAATCACATGTAGGCCAGCTAGATTGGGTGAGGGCGACAGAGTTTCCTTCCCTAGCGGACATAAATGAACTAGATATGGTTTTGCAACAGTCCTGTGGTTTTGTGTTCACTATTACTGATACCGGCTTTTTATTTCAGATTTATTTAATTAACTGAATTTAAATTGCCCAGTTGCTGTGGTGGGATTTGAATTCATGTCTGCAGATTATTAGTCCAGGCCTCCTGGGTTTATAAATGCAGTAACACAATCACTAAGTTACCAAACCCTTAAGGTGAAACCTACAGGAATATCTCCATCCAGAGTTAGCAGCTGCATCTAGAAGTGTATTAACCAACAGGTTGATTATCAGTCCCTAAATCCTCAAGTAAACAAAACTGATTCTTACTGGTAAAAATATATTTAGAAAAAAAGTGTGTATTTCTGTAGCTATTTCCTCATCATTAAATTTCACACTGCCAGTAATGGATTTTTAACTCTATTGCAATGAACGTTAACAAGGCTGTTAAGCCATTTGAAGTGGGTGTAAATCAACCAGTTAAGGTAATGGTGCAATAGTTAAAGTGTTGCCTTTAAATCTTTTTGCTAAAGTAAGGTTTCCTGAGTGGATAAGGAGGCATCCCTCGTTATTTGATCACCTGACCTTTGATAATGTGACACTGTTCCCCTGCTCCAGGTACCACGCCTTGAGAGGGCATTGGTGACCATGGACTTCATCCACAATTATGCTTGGCAAAGTACTGTAGTTGTTTGCCATTGCCTTCTGCAGTATAGCTGACCAGGAAACCACACCCCCCTCATTCTTTACAGCCTGCCTTCAGGTATAGTGGAAGGATTTATGGACTTAACCCTGTTTGGCCATGTTATGCACACACCTTCCACGGCCATCAAGAAGTCCTGAAGTGGAGTTGAACCCAGACCCCCTGGCCCAGAGATAGGAAGCACTACCACTGCACCACAAGACCTCCTAACAATCCCTCATAATTTCCAAATGTTATTGCATATACCCTATAACGGTGGGTCCCCTCTAGTTGAGTATCTTTGGCCGTGGTTTCACGCCAACAGCTGTTGTGTGAGAAAATCCAGGAGGAAGGTGCAAACCTACCAGTGCAAACCATGAGTGCAAAGTATGAGCTCTCCTTTACTCTTGGATTGTCTGCAGGCGTGCCTGGGGGATTCATTTTCCCATTCGGGTGACTCCCGAATGACCCAGGCAGTGTGCCCACTTCTTGAAAAAGTAGCCAGCTTTTTTTAAAATTTGAGGATGGGAGCATAGCTTATCACTTCAATTGCAATGTGTCACACAGATGTTCTGGGCTCAATCTAAATCGCCAGATAAAATGCTTGTGGATTTTCCGGCACTGTTTCACGAAGGAATCATTCTTTTAAATAAATCCCAAGCATATGTTATATGAAGATTCTGGCTGGTGTGATTGAGTCGTTGTTTGCTTTTTGTATTAAGACAGCTGGGTGTGTTTAACTTTAGGAAGTAATTAGAGCAGCTCGTGGGCTGGAAGAAACTCAGACTCTGACATGGATCAGAGTTTTCACTAAAATAGATACTCAATATATGTTAGTTAAAATGAAAACTCATGGAACTGAAGGCAAATTATTGACCGGGTACAGAGGTTGGCTGGGTAGTAAGACCAGAGAGTGGAGATAATGGGCCTGTGCTGGGGCCTCAACTGTTCACTTTATTTATTAATGACTTAAATAATACAAGACAGCCATATATCAAAATGGCTGATGACACAAATTTGGAGGTATTGTAAGTGGCGTAGACAAGAGCATAATATTATAAAGATGTATTGACAGATTAAATGGGTAGGAAAAACTGTGACAGATGGGTTTTGATGCAGGTAAATGTGAGGACAAACATTTTTAACCCAAAAGGGATAGAAACGAGTTTTATTCCAATAGTGAAAAGCTAGGAACAGTGGAGGTCCAAAGAGATTTAAGGACAGAGATTCATGGACAAAGATCAATAAAATAATAATCAGAAAGGCTAACAGAATGTTAGCTTATATAATTAGAGAGCTAGAATATAAAGAGGAAAGAGTTTTGCTATAGTTATACAAAGCCCTGGTTAGACCATCTCTGGAGTACTGCATGTAGTTCTGGGCACCACACCTTAGAAAGAATATATTGGTCTTGGAAGGAGTGCAATGCAGAATCACCAGAATGTTACCAGGGTTCCAACAGTTGGATTATGAAGAAAAATTACACAAATGAGGCTATTATTCCCTGGAATATGGAAGATTAGAGGGTGATTTGATTGGAGTTTTTGAAGGAGTTGATAGAGTTGATCGAGATAAACATTTTTGGCTGGGGGAGTCTCAGACAAGGGGACAAAATCTTAAAATCAGGATCAGGCCATTCATGAAATAAATTAGGAGCAGGATTTTGTGCTTTGGGTCATCATATACCGGTCCAGCCGGCACAGTGTTGGGAGCAGTCGCTGGCATCGATTTTGCCTGGATTAGCCAATTTGTGGCTAGAAGGCATACTTGCTGTCCAATGAACAACAGCGGGAGATCTCTCAAAGCTGGAAGGCTGATGGAAGTCCCACCAGCACAGAAGGAGTCAGAGCCTGCTGATGCAGGTAAGGGAGAGAGAGGATGCCTCCATCTTCAGGTGCCCTCTGAGCACTTTTAAAACTTTACAAGTAAAACATGTTCACAGCTGCCAGACCGTCATTGTGGAGGGGGAGTCCCACTACAGGATGGACTGTGGCCACAGCTAAAACCAGGTAGGCAAGGAGGGGGCCTCAAAGTCTTCCTGGAGCGCTGGCCCCTCCTCCCCAGATCTGCCAGCCGGGAGGCCACCTCCAGATGGCTGCTGCTGTGCTCCTGATGCTGTGAGGAGGGCCAACAGGCCAACTGGGAAATTCCAGCCGGTCTCTGATCAATGGTCTTAACTGACCTTTTAATTACCTCCATTACCTCATTACACCCCAATCCGGCCTCCAGTAAAATGGCCTGGGGGCAGTCATGGTGCTGGAAAACCGGCACTCCTACCTCCGTTCCTGCCCCCATATCGGGGAGAAAATCATACCCCAAGAAACATTTTTTAATGTGAAATGTGAAATATTATGGGAGGGTGGAACATATCCCACAAAAATCAGTAGATGCTAGCTTAATTAATAAATTTAAATCTAAATCTGATATCAATAGATGCTAGACAAGGGAATGAAAGGATATGGAGCCCAGGCAAATGGAGTTGAGTTACAGATCAGCCATGGTCTCATTGAATGGTAGAACAGACACAAGGAGCTAAATGGCCTACTCCTTCTCCTATGTTCCTTCTGGTTGCTGTCAGTCTGATCAGTGAGAGATTCATTAACCTTGGAGATTTCAATTCTCACAACCTCGACGACTCCAATTTCTGTTCCCCTCCTTCTGTCTCTCAGGGTGGAATTGTCCCAGATTTGGACTAAGTGTGATAGCGGGCAGGAAAAAGGACGTTTGCTGGCCTCAATGGCGGCTTTTCACGCCGTATCGTCCCAATTGTGCCTCATTAATCATGCATTCCTGGGAAACATGCCGCTTCGATGGTGGGCAGCCTCCCAATTCGCCTGCCATGCCGTCACCTCACCACTTCCTCACGCTGGGCACCATATTTAAAGTGCAGCCACGCGCACACCTCACAGTGCTTCCAGCCCAGGGCTGCTGCACAGAAGACATGGCCCCGAAAGGCAAGAAGACTACAACCCCCCGATTCAATGACGCGCCCCTGGAATGCCTTTTGGACAACGTGGAGGCCTACCACGATGTCCTCTAACTCCGCTTTGGGCAAAGATCAGCAAGCAAGGTCGCCAATCCAGCTTGGAAGGCGGTGGCAGTGGTGGTCAGTGCCAATGCTCTGCAAAAGAGGACAGCCACCCAATGCCGCAAGAGGATGATCGGTCTCATCTGCTCCGCCAGGGTAAGTCACTCTTCTCATCACTCACAAACCCATCACACATCCACAGGGATCTCACACCTCAAGGGACAACACCACTAACTCTCACACACACTCTCACATCTCCATCAGGCTCATATCCTCTCAAGCTCATGTCCTCATCCCGTCCGTGGCTCCGCTCACCACACAAACAATTCCACGCAGTGCCATGTGTCCTTCACACACACTCTCCATCTGTTTTCATGCAGGTAAAGCTGGTTCAAAGCAGCTGGGAGAAGTCCAAACTCGGGGTGGAGCAGCCCACATTAGGCCCTTCAATCACTCTGAGCAGTGTGTCATCGAGCTGACTGGTGACGACATGGACCATGCCTGCGGCGAAAATGAGGTCCGTGGCGAACACCCACTTGAGGATCCTACACCACATCATCCCCCTCTCAATGCAACTGTGAGTGCTCTCTCTCCTGCTTTTGACTCTGCTGCCAATTATCTCTACTTTGGTTCACAGGGAGTTCTGCCAAGCCACCGACATCCTCAGCCAGCCAGCCCCTCAGCTCCATCCACATCCTCACCTCCAGCTAAGAGGACACCTCCTCGTTGAAGAGCTGGAAATAAGCAACCTGGAAGACCCATGACAGCGCTTACCTACACCCTCCACCAGTGTAGAGACACAGACCTTGGTGGAACCTAGATCTAGAGTAGGCTCGGGTTCACAATTTGGTGGTCACAGAATTTTAATGGCACAGAAGGAGGCCATTCGGCCCATTGTGTCTGCATCAGCTCCCCAAATGAGCATTATGACCTAATGCCATTTCCCTGCCTTTTCCCCATACCCCTGCACATTGTTTCTATTCAAATAATCATCTAATGCTCTCTTGAATGCCTCGATTGAACCTGCCTCCACCACACGCAGTGCATTCCAGACCTGAACCACTCGTTGTGTGAAAAAGCTTTTTCTCACATCACAGTTGCTTCTTTTGCAAAATCACTTTAAATCTGTGCCCTGTCGTTCTTGATCCTTTTATGAGCAGGAACAGCTTCTCCCTATCTACTCTGTCCAGCCTTCAACTTGGGGAAACCTCCTCCCGAAGCATGCAGCCCTGCCAACCAAAGGCCACCAAGTGGGAGGGACTACTCAAGCATGCTCCACTCGGATGGCCCAGCAGTGCTGGGGTAGCTGAATGTCCTGGCGAGCTCACCTTGCTATTTTCTCCCTGCAATCGAATGAGCCGAGGAATGCCAACGACGCAGAGAGCAGCAAAAAGATTGAGCATCTATTGTGTGGCAGAGTGAAAGTGGAGAGTGGTGATGTGAGCAGCCTTTGCAAGGACACCGTGCTCCCTACGCTCGGAGGACTGCTGGGGAAGAGGCATCTGTGAGGCCACTCCACAATCTGTGCCTCTAAATTCAGCCTTCCAACTCATCGTGGAGAGTCAGCAGAATGCGGGAAAACATCACGCAGAGCTGTTGGAAACCCTCGACAGAGTGGCACATGAGTCAAAGGAGTGTGTCCTCCTGCCCTCTAATGAAGTGGCGCCCACATATGCGCGGATGGAGGTCTCCATAGGAAAGATGGCGGATGCCATGGCACCCAAAGGGAGGAGGAGCAGAAGCTGGACACCCCTGGGTCATCTACTCTGGAACCTCAGAGGCTGTCTTCTCCCTCAAAGTCCCCTTTGCCTGTGACCCTCCTCAACCTCATCCTCTGTCACCACAGAGGGAGCAGCTGGCCCACAGGACAGCCAAAGCAAGCCGGGGCCCTCAAGGCCTCGGCTCTGCAGAGGAGGATGCACGTTGAAGTCATCAGAGGCAATAGGCCAAGCATTGCACAGGCTGTCTCCGTCCCTCCTGTGGGTGTCACAGCAGCACCTAGAAGAAGTGGTAGACCTAGAAAAGTTAAGAAATTCTGATCACAGTTGGTTGCATGGGTGAATACGTTTTGTCACTTTCTAATCTGAAAATATATTCACTTTCATTGAATAATGTGTATTGGTGTCTTTCAGCTTCATTCACTGGCTTCGCAAGTCACCTCCCGCTACATCCCCCCACCTCACTAGTCATTCAGCTGCACGCAGCCAGCACACGAGTGATTCTGGAGGGAGGTGTGTGTGTTTGTGGCAGGGCCTTTCAAAGCCTTGTGCAAGCACTCTCCCACGCACGCGGATCTTTCCTCCATCACACTCACCTCGATGTCCTGAGCATTTTGCAATGCTGCCTGCTGGGGTTCACTTTCAGTTGTCCATCTGAGCTGACCTGCATCTCCGCCCACCCACTGATCACATCCCCATGCGGCACTGTTCTTGTCCACCACGTCTCCCATTTCACTTTCAACTTAGCTAGCGTGGTGCGTCTAACATTTTTTTTTAGGTCCCCCATCCTTTCCCCTCCCCCAGTCACCCTTGTCTTTTCCCCCATCACTGTCGACTCCACTGGCACCACCTACCACCTCCCCATTGTCACCTACCAGCCACAACCCTTTTCTTTTGGGGATGTCCAGGTGAATGTGCACGTACCCTTCCTCCCTGAAAATCCCACCCCCATCCGCATTCACCTCCCCGACCTCCTCCTTCCCACCCGCAGGTTCTGTGTCTGCCTCCGAGTCCCCACCAACCACCCTCACCATCTCTTCTACCGATACCATCGCACCCTCGCCCTTCCACTCTACTGCCTTGCTCTGCCCTCGGTCATTCTCATCCCTTCCTCCTACCATGCCCACCCTTAGCTTGTTCACCAGGAGGCAGTGAGCGACTCCACAGACCCTTCCCTCGCACTTTCACCTGGACATTCTCCCCTCTGGACTCCTTCCCTCCTTGGAACTCCTTCCCCCCCACCAGACTCCTTCCCCTGCACCCTTGCTCTTTCCCCTCCCCGGACTATTTCCTCCAGCCTTACTCCTTCCTCCAGCCTTACTCCTTCCCCTCTCTGGACCCCTTCCTCCCCCTGGACTCCTTTCCCTCTCCGGACCCCTTTCTCCCCCCTCCCGGACTCCTTCCCCCCTCCGAACTCCTTCTCTTACACTTTCCTCCTCCCTTACACCTACCTCCCCAGTTGCTGTATTCTCCCCGTTACCCCCTCCTCCCCATACTCCCTGCCTCCCTTCCAACCTCACCTCTCCGACACCTTTGTGACCCCCCCTCTCAACTTCACCCCGCCTCCGACACACCTTCCTCTCCCACCCACCCCCACCCCTCCCACACCCACCCCCTGGTACATCTTCCACTCCACCCCATTGATGATTATCCATGACAGACCATGGCCAAGACAGTGAAGTCCCAAAGCAAACCCTCAACCATGATTTTCCACCTTCCATGAGCTGCTTTGTGGCAGAGCCATGTTCATTAGAATCCACCGAGGATGCGATAGACATTCGTCCAGGGTCCTGTTGATGTAGGGCTCCAGCATCTTCTGCTCCTCGGATGTCTGCAATGTGACCAAGGCCCTGACAGTAAGTCCTGGCTTCTGCACGTCACACTTGCCAGGACCATGTTTTCCTGCCAACATGGGTGGTAAATTTGACATGGGGAAATCATTCCGGTGAGCTGGGCTTATAATGATATGCAGATGTATTACAACGAAGTTTCCGATGGCTGATGGCGGGAAATGCAGCCCTCCATTGATGGGCAGAGCGAACGATTGCGAAATGGTTTCGCGACAGCGTGAAATCGATTTTTGGCCTTCCCGCCGTACTGTCCACTCAGGCTCACCATGATACCTGACGCCAGCAGGCATGGAAAATTCCGCCCTTAATCTCACATAACACATTGGTTCTCCAGGGTATACACACATGACCACCACTCCATGACCTTCTGTGAGGACTCCATGACCTGTTAAATATATAGTTAGAGCATGTGTTGAGCAATCTTACCTCTGGAGCCTCTTTAAGTTTTGTCATTTTCTTTTGTGTCTGTTCCCTGCTCCTGTGTGTAATCAATGCAGTGAGCACCTTGGCTGCCTCTTTGTGCCACATGTGTTGCCCTCAGGCAATGCTTGAACTGGACAGCCATCCTCGCTGTATTTAACGTAGCCCAATCTCCATTCACCTGGGGGATTTGTGTTACAACAACTTGCATTTATACAGTACTATTAAGACAGTAAAACATTCCAAAGTGCTTCACCGAAGTCTAACCATTGCCTCTTGACATTCAATGGCATTACCATTGCTGAACTCCCTACTATCAACATCCTGGGGGTGTTACCATTGACCAGAAATTGAACTGGACTAGCCATATAAATACTGTGGCTACAAGAGCAGGTCAGAGGTTAGGAATTATGCGGTGAGTAACTCACCTCCTGACTCCCCAAAGCCTGTCCACCATCTACAAGGCACAAGCCAGGAGTGTGATGGAATTCTCTCCACTTGCCTGGATGAGTGCAGCTCTCACAACACTCAAGAAGCTTGACACCATCCAAGACAAAGCAGTCCGCTTAATTGGCACCCCGTCCATAAACATTCACTCCCTCCACCACCGACGAACAGTGGCAGCAGTGTGTACCATCTACAAGATGACCTGCAGAAACCCACCAAGGCTCCTTAGGCAGCATCTTCCAAACTCACGACCGCTACCATCTAAAAGGACAAGGGCAGCAGACAGATGGGAACACCACCACCTGGAAGTTCCCCTCCAAGTCACTCACCATCCTGACTTGGAAATATATCGCCGTTCCTCCGCTGTCGCTGGGTCAAAATCCTAGAACTCCCTTCCTAACAGCACTGTGGGTGTACCTACACCACATGGACTTCAGCGGTTCAAGAAGGCAGCTCACCACCACCTTCTCAAGGGCAGTTAGGGATGGGCAATAAATGCTAGCCTAACCAGCGAAGCCCACATCCTGTAAATGAATGAAAAAAAAATCAAACTAAAATCAAGCAACATAAGGAGATATTAGGAAAGCTTGATCAAAGAGGGTTTTAAGGTACATCTTAAAAGGAGGGGGGAGAGGTTTAGGAAGAGAATTCCAGAGCTTAAGGGCTTGGCAGCTGAAGGCACATCCATCAATGGTCGAGCAATGAAAATCCAGGATGTGCCTTGGAAGGTTATAGGGCAAGAGGAGGTTTCAGAGATAGGGAGTGTAGATGTAAAGCTGCATTACTTGACTACTGACTCCTTCACATCGGTTTTGCGTTTCTTCGCTTTTATGGACCTTGTCCTACACATAACCTTTGGACAGACTGCAATTGCTTTGTCTCCATGTTTGTCCTTTTAGCTTCAAGAAGTTACATCTGTTTGAGCATTGTCAGCAGGCCTTTAAGCCTTGTTGATGCATGCATTTCCACCCAACCACTCCACCTCCCCATTTATGAACTCCCAGGACCATGCCCAACCAAAATTGGCACTTGCCAAGAGGCCAACCGACTCACTAAGTGGCCAATTAAGTGGCACCTCCTGCCTCTGTGGGCATTGTGCCCATGCCGAGAGGGTTCAACACCGCTTGGTGAGACTGCCAGGTGAAACTTGCTGGCCTCCCTTCGGGTTCTGAGGGATAGAGCTCCCATAGGGGTACTCCACAGCCCATAGGGTGGGGGGAATTTGGGGGGTGGTGGGTGGTCTCCCAGCAGCAATGGCCACCTTTGCCACTGGCGCTCAGTGACCCACACCCTCCCTCTCCATCAATCGCTGGGGTCTGCCCTCATTGGACTGGCTGCTCTTTGGGGCGGATAATTGTCCTTAACTGGCCGCTGCTGGCAAAATGCTGCCCTGGGTCCTGCCACTCACCGAAATAGGGTTGTCTCCCGCTTTCAGCCCTGGCACTGGGACTCCTGCCATCTCCAGAAAATTCAGCTCAACATTTCAGGCTGATGATGGGAAGTGCTGATGCATCAAGGTGTGATTACATGCGCTCTCCTCAAATTTTCATCCACAAAGAAAGAACGTCCTTATTTATCTGATGAAATATCGTTAACCCGAAACAGAAATCTGTTTCGCTCTCCACTGATGCTGCTTTACCTGCTAAGTATTTCAATCATTTTCTGGTTTTAGCTCATATTTCCAGGATCTGCAGTATTTTTCTTTAGCATTAACATGGGTTCAATGTACCCGCCTAAATGCAAGGTTTTTAATTCTTGGTATTCCCTTGTGAACCTCCCATTCCCACCCCCCCACTTCAAGCAATGCAAAGATCTAGGATAATGGGGAGAAGAAGTAGTGTGATGGATATTCCACTTCTCACACATATCCTGAAATGGCTTACCAATAAATTGCGGACCGTTATTTGTAATGATCTCTCTAGTCACACCAAATAAACTGAAAATAGCACTTAAGAGTGTGCGCGACAGTTATGCTTGACGTATTGTGCAATTGTCGAATAATAGACTACTTAGTAAAGTAGTCAATGATGACAATGAAGTCAGTGCCACACATGAAAAAGGTTGAATGGGATTTTGGACAAAGGATGGGTAGGAACTTCACGTGGAATCAATGGTGCTTTGTATGGACTTGGCATATGCTCTTGACATGCCTTGCACTTCTTGACAATGTCGTTGTTCATGCTCAGCCAATAGACTGTCTCTCTTGCATGTCTTCTCATCCAATCTATGCCCATGTGAGTGATGAAGTTGTTGAAGAATATCAGGTTGCAAAGATTCAAGTATGATAACCTGCCTGCCTTTAAAAATAGCTCTCCAGGAGATGCCTAGCTCAGCCCTGTTATGATCCCAGCTGATGCTGCCACTGGACAAGCCAAATCCCAGGGTGGAACCCGGCTTGATAGGTCCTAACTTTTATTTTTTGTTTAGATACATGGAGAGTGGCTACTGAACAGTCACAGGAGTCAGCTGATGAACTTTTAACAAAGGAATAAAACACGTATCAAACAAGAAAAGATGAACTATATTACAATACTCCTTCACCCACAACTCTACCTTTACAGATATACACAGATTCGTAAGGTAACACGATTTTCAAGAACTACCTTAGACTCTAATGTTCACAGTAAGTACACAGTTCATGTAAATCAATAGGTAACATCATGCTCTGAAACCAAGTGACAGATGCCACCCCAAACAGATGCTATGGATCGCTCATCAACTCCCCCCAGACGCTTGTCACACCATGAGCCAACCGGTCTCACTGAACTCCATCTTCCACACGAGGGTTTCCAATCTCCACTCTTGAAGCAGTCACTCTGGAATCTTCTCCCAAATGACGCTTTCTCCCAGATGCCTTCCACAAGGGTCCACTTCCAGGGTTTGAACTCTCCTTTCAATATTCCTTTCCCCTGAATCGCCACATGCATTCAAGCCTCCTTCTACGCACTCTCTCTCAAATGCTCAGCTGTGCCAACTGTACACCACTGCTTCACATGCCCTTGGTAAAGAATTACAGACCTTTGGCTGTCCCCTTGGATCTTCTGGCTTCTTGCTTCCCTTCTGCTCCTTACTTTCACTTCCACAGAAAGAGCAACTTTTCCAAATTCCTGTCCTTTGACTAGACTGTCCTCTTGGATCTTCCCTGTTCCACTCCCCTGGATTTGAGAGTTTCCCTCTTTACTTTCTGGAGCCTGCTTCTGCAGTTTCCTCCCCTGTCCAGCCTCTCTTGGCAGCTGGCTTCAACTTTAGTTTGGGACTTGCTGCCTGACCCTCTGCTTTCCAGCATCTCTGGAATCCTGACTTCAACTGAACTGGAACTATTTTTCTGTCTCTGTGGGGGCCCCTCTCTCTCGACCCCTGTTGCTAGGCAACAGCACAGCTTTTTTTAAACCTTGTGTTTATTTAATTTCCCTCAAGAATCATAAAATCTTCATTAAAATGCAGGCAACTTTTAAAGTGAAACTAAAACTCAACTTCCCCTTTTTTCTTAACACACAAAAACAGGAATACAAATTAAACTTAACTTAAAGATATATCTTATCCCTAGCACACCCAAATACAAAGATGACTTACTTAAGCTCTCTCTATTTCTTAACAGTCCTAAGAAGGCGAAAATGGTCTCACGTGTTCTTGGACGTGCTGAATTGAATCAGGCCATCCTTCAATGATGGTTTTCCACAGTTTCTGTAGCATAGAATCATTTGTCATTTCTTCTTATAGCTGCTGGGATTTGCTTTGCACAAAATGTATCAGGTCAGTTTGGAGAACATTTTCAAGTTTGATGTCAATGGAGTCAACTTGAAGATTCAAGGATATATTTTATGTTTTAATTGGGTTAGGCAATCTGCTAAGCGTATCTGATGTGACCATCACGTTATCTGTCTTGTACCTAATCTCACAGTCGTAATCTTGAATCTTTAACAAGAGACATTGCAATAATGGCGGTGCGCTCGTCAATGATTTTAGCAAAATCATCTCCAGTGGCTTGTGGTCAGTCTCTACCACAAATCTTTTGCCAAACAGAATGGTATGAAAACGCATGATTCCAAACATTTAAAGCTAATGTTTCCCGCTCGATGTTGGAGTAGCTGGATTGCATTATGGACAGAGATTTTGAAGCTATTGCAATCGGCTTGCCTTTTTATAGCATGCATGATCCCAGACCTTGCTGTGAGGCGTCTATCTCCAGGGTAGTTATCTCCCTAGGATTGTAAAATTGCAATGTCGATGTTTCTGACAATGGCTGTTTCGACACTTCGAAGAGGTATTGGTGTCTTCATGCCACAGGAACGGCACATCCATTCTCAACAATTTCCTTAGCGATTAAGATTCTTGAGTGAAATTGCAAATGTGTGGAGACAAGAAATTAAAGAGGCTAAACAACTTCAAAGATCATCCTTATCTTGAGGAGTTGGCATGGCTTTAATATCCTCTATTTTATTTGGAATCGGGATATATGCCAGCACTGGAACAAACAGAACCGAAGAAATTGAGCTGCTGCACATTGATGTCACACTTCAGACGGCTGAACACCAATCCTTCATTACGTGCCGCTTGCATCAATAAGTGCAGATTATGGTCAGGTTGTTGCTTTGTTCTTCCCACAACAGGGCATGTAATATGATCCGGGTGAGCTTGAAAGAGATCCTGGCTAACAGATAGCCTGAAAGGAAGTCATTGAAAACAGTATCGTCTGAATGGGGTACAGAATGTACAAAGCTCTTGGGACTTCTCCGTGAAATGTATTGACCAGTAATCATGCTTGGCATCAAGCTTTGTGAAGAATTTTGCACATGCAAATCTCAGATTTAGCTCTTCTAATGTCGGTATTTTCTAAGGAAGATGCAAAGCAGCTTCATGAGGATTTGGACAGACTTAGTGAGTGGGCAAGAACATGGCAGACGGAATATATAGTGGAAAAAGATGGGGTTATCCACTTTGGTAGGTGGAACAGATGTACAGAGTATTTCTTAAATGGTAAGAGATTAGAAAGAATAGATGTACAAAAGGACCTGGGTGTCCTCGTCAATAAGTCACTGATGGCTAATTATGCAGGTGCAGCAGGCAATTAGGAAGACTAATGGTGTGTTGGTCTTTATTGTAAGAAGGTTTGAGTACAGGAGTAGCAAAGTATTGCTTCAATTGTACAGAATCTTGGTTAGACCACACCTGGAGTGTTGTGTGTAGTTTTGGTCCTCTTACCTTAGGGAGGATATTATTGCTGTAGAGGGAGTGCAATGAAGGTTCACCAGACTCGTTCCCACGATGGTAAGACTGTCCCATGAAGAGAGATTGGGGAAACTGGACCTGTATTCTCTAGAGTTTTGAAGAATGAGAGATGATCTCATTGAAACCTACAAAATACTTAAAGGGATAGACAGGGTAGATGCAGGTAAGATGTTTCTCCTTGTTGGGGAGTCTAGAACCAAGGGACACAATTTCAAAATAAGAGTGGAGCCACTTAGGACCGAGATGAGGAGAAATTTTTTTATTCAGACGGTTCTGAATCTTTGGAATTCTGTACCCCAGAGGGTTGTGGAAGCTCAGTATTTGTGTTATTTAAACAGTTTGTTTAAAGTATAGATTGACAGATTTCTAAATGCCAATGACATAAAGGGAGAGGAGGATAGTGTGGGAAAAAAGGCATTGAAGTGGATGCTCAGCTATGATCATATTGAATGGCAGAGCAGGCTCAATCGGCTGAATGGCCTACTCCTGCTGCTATGTTTCTATGTAAGGACAACATTTCAAAGCTGCATTTAAGTATCATGGATCGAGGCATACTCTCAATGATTCGTCCTTCTTTATGACAGATGTGATCAAGCTGCAATATTCCGTGCTCTTTTGTACTTTTCTAATGATTCCATCCAAAGTATTGCTGCAAAAGAGACATATCAAAGTTTTTCATCTTGCACTCATCAGGACACTTTGCAAGAATACCAAGAAAGGGAAAAACACCAATTTATACTGGTTGGCAAGTAGACTTTGATTGGTAGAGGCATTGCCATGGAAAATGCAACAATTGATGGTGACTGACAGCTACCAAACATTGTTTGAAATTTATTGAAATTTTGAAATTTAAATCAGGCAGCTTGACCCTGATTGGTCAAGGCGTTGCCTTGAGGAATGAGTCAACAAAAGGCTGTCACTTACTTTGTTTAGCTAAAACAGGTGCAATGTGTATTAATATACGTAGCTTCCAGTACATGCAAATGTGCCAAACTGCAAGCCTGACTGACAATCTTAAATTGGTTGTCAGCGTAATTCTTAGCACACTGGACAACATTTGCTAAATAATCCTCAATCACAGAATCAGATCTAATGTTGGACGCTGCGTTTTGAGTTTAGCAAGCACGGGTTGGTTGGGTACGGTCTGTTGGTGCATTCTCCATGGCAACACCGCTACCAATCACTTGCCAACCAATCAGCACTCTCTTCTCACACAGTATAAATTGTTGTTTTCCCCTTTTTAAAAAATTCATTCATGGGATGTGGGCCTCGCTGGCTAGGCCAGCATTTATTGCCCACTCCTAATTGCCCTGGAGAAGGTGGTGGTGAGCTGCCTTCTTGAACCACTGCAATCCATGTGGTGTAGGTACACCCACAGTGCTGTTAGGGAGGGAGTTCCAGGACTTTGACCCAACGACAGTGAAAGAATGGCGATATAGTTCCAAGTCAGGATGGTGAGAGGCTTGGAGGGGAGTAGTGTTCCCATGTGTCTGCTGTCCTTGTCCCTCTAGATGGATTATATTGGTATTCTTGCAAAGTGTCCTGATGACTGCAAGATGAAAAGTTTTGATATGTCTCTTTTTTCAGCAATACTCAAGTTCTGTACTACCAAACGACTATTTGGATTCCATCTTTCTCCATATTGTCTACTTCGACCTCCAATTTGTCCTGTAAGTGGATGCTGCACTTACGCGGTAGATCAATTGATAGACTTCCATTCTCCTGCAAGTGTAATGTTGCAGCTCTCTTCAAACTGCCAATTTTGCTGAAACATTCTGGATATTTCTGTTAGGTCATGAACTGAGGTGAAAGGAGTAGGTTCTGAGGTTAATCTGCCTTGTGATGTCTGACTGATTCCATGGGTTGTTACTGGTGTGAGGTCACGACATGCCAGTAGAACAGCAATCACTGGGCCTTTAGTTTCCATGATGTAGAACATCTGTGACTCCCAGGAGGATTGATTGTACCTGCACTCCAGGACTATGAATCCTGCACATGGAATTAGTGAACCGTTGTACACTGAAAGTTTCACAGTAGTAGGTTTCATCATGGCCTTCCATGTCTGTGGATACATGTCTTTCAGGATTTGCAGAGGTAGTATGTTGGCATTTGCCCGTTTCAATCTTGACCAATAAAGAATACTTACCAACTTTCTTAGGACAGATAATTTCAATCTTGGCAACACTTCAAACGGTGTGATGGCATTTATGTTTGTCACAGGATTGATGGTGTGAATCAAGTATTCCCTGCTCTTTGTCTCGTTGTGCATATCATTGTAATGTTCTGGTTTGTCAGTCATCTCATGTATATGTTTCTGATGGGATACCAAATGGTCATTCTTATTGCTTGAAGGTACCCGTTGTGTATGGTTTGTTTGGATCAGTGCACAGCTCTTTGTAGTTGCCTCAGCCTTTTCTCTAGTGCACTGCCGCTGCCAATGGCCTTTTCTGACACATGCCTTGCAGAAATGCTGAAAAGCTGGGCACTTCCTTGGTGCATGTGGAAGGCCACACCTTCCACATATCTTGCTAGGTTTGGTTATTCTAGTGAGTGCGTCAACAATTGGGATTGTACTTAGGACCTATAAGCTTGGTCGACCCGAGAGGATCCTTGAATAGCTCTTCGGTGCTATACATTTTGGCCTTGTCTAGCAGATCTTTCTGGAATGCTTCAGTGGGAGCGGATGCAATCACCAACTCAACAATTCTGTCTGCTATAAAAACAGAAAATGCTGGATAAACTCAGCAGGTCTGGCAGATTCTGTGGAGAGAGGAACAGAGTTAACGCTTCGAGCCTGTGTGGCTCTTCTTCAAAGCTGCTTCTGAAGGACGGTCATACAGTCTCAAAACGTTAACTCTGTTTCTCTCTCCACTGAATCTGCCAGTCCTGCTGAGTTTTTCCAGCATTTTATATTTTTATTTCAGATTTCCAGCATCCGCCGTATTTTGCTTTCATCAATTCTGACTGCTGGCTCTGTGTCTGAAGAATCACAGTACAAACCCCTTTTTCTGCATCTTCTGACGAAGTAGTCTTATGGATTCTGTAG
Organism: Cetorhinus maximus; assembly: GCF_964194155.1. Lineage (NCBI taxonomy): Eukaryota > Metazoa > Chordata > Chondrichthyes > Lamniformes > Cetorhinidae > Cetorhinus > Cetorhinus maximus. Next base: position 130,624,723 of record NC_135888.1, on the reverse strand, counting down.
GCTGTTGTCGAAATGACATGAACTGTAGTCGATGAATTTAACACGATTCTGAACCAGTCTTCCAATGCAGTCCATGTCTTTTGGGGATCCTTTGGCTCTTCTTCTGTTAATCCTGACGTGTTCAACCTGCGTGGACCTTCATTCCCAAATGTTATGGCTTCCCTGTCTGGTTTAGACACACCCGAGTCAAGAAATCATACCTGTGTACGCTGTTTAAGCACTTTGAATTTGGATAGTAGTTCAGCTGCATCCCAATTCAAACTGGGGAATTTTGTGGACTTTCTGACAATATCCCTTTGACCTTCCTTTTTCATAGTACCTGCGATGAGTGTCGCTGTAGTTGCTTTCACAGGCTTCTCCAAAGCTCCACCCACAAAGACGAGTTGTGGCAGGAACACACCATGCTGTAATAGTATCTTTGCTTTTTATTCAATTTATTGTTCAGCAACTCCCAAAGCCGCCTGTTATACTAGCAACCTTCTCTGGCCCAATTTTTATGACCATTTGCTTTTTGTTTGATCCTCCCTCACTCACTATCAGTCCGGCCCACACCCTGGTCACTCGTTTTCCCGACTGAGCTAACCCGGTGCTGGTCCTTTTGATGTGCCGTTCCACTTAATGAACTGGCAGGCTATGCGTTGCAATCTCACCTTGAGGGATCTACCTGCTTACCAGCTCTTTATTTGAGCACTGCCTCGCGCTGTGTCTTCAAAACATTTCTTTGCAGTTACCCCATGCTGCGTTCTCAACACGCTCCAATTCTGCGACTTTGTTGGGATCTGATCAAAACGGCGAGGGTCGTCTCATGCCATGTAACATGATCTAAGGCCGTTCACCATGTCGTACTTGTACTTAATCTTGCTGCCACCTGTCTCACCATCGCTGATCACCATGTCATGTCATTATAATGATATAATAGGCACCTATCGCTCATAATGGTAAACACATTGTGGGTTCATTTATTAAGACTAGGCACATAAGAACAGTTATACATAGGTATAAAGCTTGACGGCATCAGAGCTGTGTGTGTACTCTGCTCAAAGCAAAAGTGAAATTAAGACTGGATCGTATGACACACTTCCCTTCTAGTGGTGTCTTGCTGTTATCCCTCAAAGGCAAATTACAACAGAACAAACACACATGATTGTGTGGGAATATGATGTATTGGCAATAACAGAAATGTGACTTAAAATGGTGAGGATTGGTATTAGTATTAGCTTAGCATTCAAGGATATAAAATGTTCAGAAAAGATAGGGGAGGTAAAAAGGGATGTAGGGTTGCAGTACTGATTAGGGAAGACATTGTACTGTTGGAAAGTGGGGATGTCCTTGATGGGTCAAGGATAGAATCCATTTGCTTAGGGTTGAAAAGCAAGAAAGGTATGACCACACTTTTGAGAGCATTCTTTAGGTCTTCAAATAGCGAGAGAGCAGAGAAATCACACAGATGTGCAAGAACTATAGAGAAGTGATATTGGGGGACTCCAAATGTTGATTGGGATAGTATTAGAGTAAAGGGTAAGGGGAAGGAGGAATTTCTGAAATGTGTTCAGAAGAACTTCCTTGATCCATATGTTCTCAGCCCAACTAGAAAGGAGGAATTGCTAGATATGGTGCTGGGAATGAGGTAGGCCAGGTGGATCAAGTGTCTGTGGGGGAACACTTGGGTAAGAGTGATCATTGTATCAGAAGGCAGGTTGGGAGGAAGGGGGGCACATTTGATAGGGCAGGAGGGTGTATGGTGGGGATCCCATCGTCTTCCCAACTGCCCTCGTTCAAGCTCTGCATAAGAAGTGTGGAGGGTGGCCTTCCCAGCCAGAGGCCAATTGAGGCAGCAGGCAAGGGACCCACCAGCAGCCACCTATCAGAAAGGTCCATTGTTCATGGGCACTCTGTGCCCAATTGAGGGACTCAGCTTTGGAAGAGGGGTCCACTGAAAGGCCTCTCCACTGTCGCTTCCAAACCCCCTTCCCCTCTCATCGGCAATCCTCCCCATAAAACCCCAATCCCACCCACACTCACCTCTGTCTGGGAATCTATGGCTGATCCCTCTTGCAGGCCCGAGTGTATTACCAACAGTGGCCACCACTTGTGGTGATGGTGCCAGTACTGGAAAGAAGCCAGGATTGGGCGGAAGCTCTCAGGAGGCAGGATTTCCACCCTGCTTGGGGCTTAATTCTATGGGTGGCCTGACATTGTCCATGTAAGTTTCTGATTACCTGGTTAGACCTCCCAGAGAGAAGTGATGCGGGGCTCCCACCAGTTCTCCATCCAGTGGGCAAGAACTCCATCACACTCTTTAAATTCCACCCATAGTTTAGATTAATAATGCAGAAAAGCAAGTAACAATCTAAAGTAGAACTTCTAAATTGGAAGAGGGCTAACTTCAATGGGATAAGAAGGGATTTAGCCAAGGTAAAATGGAACCAAAGACTGTCAGGGAAAACAGTAATGGGACAATGGGTGATCTTTAAGGAAGAGATGTTTCAGGTACAGGCTAGGTAAATTCCAATAAGGATGAAAGGTAATGGAATCAAAGCCAGGGATCCTAGGATGATGAGAGAGATAGAGACTATGACAAAACAAAAAAGGAGGGTACATGATGCTCGTCAGGTGACTTCTTCAAGCTGGAACCAGGTCAAAGAGAGGGGAAGTAAAGAGGAATATGAGAGTGGCAAAGAGAGAATACGAGAATAGAATGTCAGTCAAATAAAAGGGAACCCAAAAATTTTCTACCAGCATGCAAATAGTAAGCTGTCAGGAGGCTAAGGCCTTACCTCTATATTTTTATAAATATATAAATATCACCATGGCTAATTTATAAAATCTTCAAAACTGGACAAAGACTTTAAAATGACTGAAGCCATGACTGGCTATGACTCACACAAAAGGAATTTCTGGCCTTAAGAACAGCAGTAACCTCATTATTTCTGAAGAGGCACTGATACCCCCCCCACTTGACTGCAGAGATCAAATCCCAAGGAATTTTACATTTCTATGGCCAGGACCTAACCAATGGAGACCATCCATCTGTGGGCACAAAATGACCCAGAAACATCTGTTGAACTTAGTAATGGTTGAAACATTAACCATCTCAAGATACCAGAACAAAAACAAAAATAAAAATACCTGGAAAAACGCAGCAGGTCTGACAGCATCTGCAGAGAGGAATACAGTTAACGTTTTGAGTCCGTATGACTCTTCGACAGAACTAAGGAAAAATACAAGAGAGATGAAATATAAGCTGGTTTAAGGGGGGGGGGGGGGGGGGGGGGGGGTGTGGGTGGACAGGATACCAGACCAGGAATGTACATCCTTTGTCCAAACCAAGGTGAAGAAGTGGGAGTCATGTCACATGACACCTCCCCAAGCTGCTAGAACCTGTAATATTGCCTTGTCGAGATGAAAAAACTCAGACTGCTATTTTCCACCTAGCAGGCAGCAGCAGAAAAAGGGCTCTGTCCAGGTCTTTCAATACCTGGCTCCCCACCTACACCATTTTCTGTTGGAGCTTCTGAACTTCTGTACGAGTGCCTACAAAACTAAATCACCTCTATGTGCCTATCCCATTGTGGAAGTCATCTCTACTGGAAAAGTGGATTATCCAGCATCTGTCTTCAACCTGCTGACTCTGTGCAAGAATACTCCATTGGAATTTGATTCTGGACTCATATGAAATAAAAATTCTCATTTTGTCTGTGGTCTTTGCCCTGTACCCCTTCTGTTCTCTATCCCACCTTTATTTTAATAATGAAAGGATGGCCATGTCACGACCCTCCTCTAACGTTTGTGTATGTGCAAATAAACTAACCCTTTGAGTTCATCCTATCTCGAATTTGCAATGGGGTTATTAATAGATAACTGGATCACATCAAAACTGAGGGCTTGGGAAAATACGCCACCACATATAAAGGGGGAAATCTAAAACACCTTTCTGTTTACGGATGGATGGTGAAAGGGGAAATCAGGGCTGTTTAAAATAAAGCCCCCTCCTGTCTGTAACAGAAATTGGGAGCTCAAGTCCAGGATAACCCAATTTGGACTTGACCTAAGTCCAAGTTAAGAGACCGAGCCAAATCTGATAGAAGAGTGTCAATTGGAAGCTAAGAGGAAAACTCGGTGGCTGGAACAAATTTTGAAACACAAGTGACTTACCACAGCAAATTCCTTTTCCCTAACACAAAGTAAATGGCAACATTTGATGCCCAAGTATTTGTTCAGCAAGGGAATTTAAACAGTGAAATTTTGGTGGCCCTTAGCACAGAACAATTGAAAGCTGTAGATAAAATTGCCCAGCAAAATCAAAAGAAGTTAACTAATACAGTCATTGGTAGAACATTTGGATCTCATGTTACCAGTAGAGCAGCTAGATGTAGAACTCAGCCATGACTCCGAATCCCCTCCCTTAGCCAATTTTGAGCAGGAAAAGCTCAAATGCAGCTAGAATTTCAGGAGAGGAAAAAAGAAAGGGAAAGAGAGAGAGAGAGCAAGGGAATAGGAGAGAGAGAAAAAAAAGGGTGGGGGGGTGCTGGAAGTTCAGGAAAAAGAGAGAAAGTGAGAGAGCAAGGAAACAAGAATGGGAAAGAGAATTCCAGCTCCAAAAATTGGAAATAGAGCTAACAGCTCAAAGGAAGAGAGAGACCAGACAATTGGAATCAGCAAGAGAAAATCTCTCTCTACCCAGTAGCACCCTCCATCTCCCTAACCCAGAACCACTCTCTGAGGCCCTCAAGTATGCAAGCTTCATTCCAAAATTCGAAGAAAGTGATGTGGAGTCATTTTTTGCCACTTTTGAGAAAATTGAGAAATTTGAGAAAATTTTAGGACCACAGCTAAAATGGTCCTCAGATATCTGGACATGTTTAATTCAAGGGCAGCTATCAGCGAGAGCCCAAGCGGTCTGCTCCACGCTGCCTCCTTATGTGTCCCTGGATTATGAGCAGACCAATGCTGCCATCCTAAGTGTCTACAAGTTAGTCCTGGAGGCACATCACCAGCATTCCAGAATGCTTGTAAGAAGCCAATCCAAACGTACATCGAGTTTGAACAGCTGTTTGACTGATAGATAAGATCCCTAAGAATCCCACACACCGATGAGGGGTTGTGTGAGCTCGTAGTGTTGGAGCAATTCAAGAATTGCCTACCCTCCAACCTGCGAACACACTTGGAGGATCAGAAAATCCTCACAGCTAGGGATACAGCAGTCACAGCAGACAGCTATAATCTCACCCATTGGCCTGGAACCTCGGGCAGACCCTTTTCCAAACCATTCCCATGAGCATTGGAAAGACAAGCAGGGTGATCTAGACAGGAAAGGCCCACTGCTCAGCAAAGAAATCACAAAAGAGAAGCCCCCCTGCGATCCGAAAGGAGAACTCCTGCAAACTGGTGTGTTCTCATTACAATAGGCCATTCCAGACCTGAGTGCTGGAAATTGTGCAACAAACCCATTGGCCTAATAGGGCTTCATGAGTAGTCCCCCGAAGGACACCCCAATGGGTAGTGCAGCAGGGCAGGCAGAGGCTCTCACTGCAGCGACTTACCCTTTGGAGGGCATGGCACTAGGTGTGTCTGAATCAGACAAACTCTCAGAGAGCTTCCAGAGTTTTGTCCTGTCGGGAACAGTATCCCCCTACCCGCCCAAAAATGTCAGCAAATCTGTAGTACTGCCCTGGGACATAGGAGCCACTCATCCTAATATTGGAGGAAAATTTAAACCTACCCCCAGAGTCCTCCCTGGAAGCCAAAGCACTGATCAGTGGAGTGGGAGGAGGATCTGTGTTTGCACCCCCTCCATAAGGTCTACCTAGAGTGTGACCTTGTTTCAGGCCCTGATACAAGAGGAATTGTTCCTGAACTACCAGTAGCAGGAATCAATTTCCTCCTTGGGAACAATTTGTGTGGCAACACGGTGTTAGCCAGCGAGAGAAAAGAGGCTAATGCCAACCAGCAGAAGAACAGAAAGTTGGGAAGGCCCCGTGGCCCCAGAAGGTGAAATAGCACCCGTACACACTGAGTTAACGCTTCTCAAATATAGCTAGGCTGAAGCCAGGCCAGTAATATTAAGAGGTACAGAAAAGGCCCCTGGTGCTTTAGTGTGTACACCACATCAATGGCCGTCGCTGTCTTGTGCTTGGCATGCTCAGTGTAGGTGATCAAGTCCCTGATAACATTTTCCAAGAAAACTTTCAGGGCTCCGCGAACCTCCTTGTACATGAGGCCGGAAATGCACTTGGTACCCCCACGGCGAACCAGGCGCCGAATGGCCAGCTTCGTGACACCCTGGATATTGTCGGGAAGGACTTTATGGTGCCACTTGGCTCCGCCTTTGGCCCAGTCCCTTACCACCTTTCCCTCTACCTGACATGATCTGCAACCACTGACAAACAAGCCTCTGTGGTCTTTGCCCTGTATCTCTTTCTGTTCTCTATCCCACCTTGTTGTCTGAATGAAAAGGAGGCCACATTGCGACCCTCCTCTCGTGTTTGCATGTGTGAAAATAAATTAACCCTTTTAGTTCATCCTATCTCAAGTTTGCTGTGGGGTTATTAATAGAAAATTGGACCCCACCAAAACTGAGGGGTTGGGAACATACCACCACATACAATCAATAACACCTTTATGTTCACAGATGGGTGGAGAGGGGAAATCAAGGCTGTTTAAATTAAACCCCCCTCCTATCCATAATAAAGCAAATAGTAGGAGGTGGAGTGCGTCCTATTAGGGACAAAGTGGGTGATATATGTTTTGAGGCACTGATCAAGGCTGAACTATTTAATGAGTACTTGTATCGGTGTTTATCAGGAAGTGGGATCTGATAAAATATTAGAAATGGAGATGGCAGAAGTAATGGATGGGTTGAAAATTGAAAGGCAGGAGGTACTGGTAAGGCTGGCTATGCTTAGAGTGGATAAGTCACCTGGTCCAGATGGCTTGCATCCCAAGTTGCTAAAGGAAGTGGGGTCGAAAGTGGAAGGGCTTGTCATAATCTTCCAAACTTGCCTAGATATGGACAAGGTGTCAGAGGATTGGAGAATGGCAAATGTGGCACCTCATACAAGAAGGAATGCAAGTCCTAGAAATTACAGGCCAGTTAGTTTAACATCAGTGGTGGGTAAAGTTTAAAAACAATAATCAGGGGAAAACATCAACAGGCTGTTGGAGAGGTTTGAGTTAATTAAGGAGAGCCCACATGGATTTATAAAAGGCAGATCGTGCTTGACTATTCTAATTTAACTTTTTGATGAAGTAACAGAGAAGGGAATGCATGTTACCTTTTTGAATTTTAACGTTTGACAAAAGTACCACATAAAAGGCTGGTTAACAAAATTAAGGCTCATGGAATAGGAGAGTCAGTGTCAAATTGGATAATAACTATTGGCTTAAGGACAGAGAACAGTGAATTTTGGTAAATGGCTATTTTTCGGGGCATTCAATCGGCTGGAGGATGGTGGTTAGGGACCCTGCCACTTCGACCATGATTAAGTCTGTGGTGAGAAGACCAACGGGCGTTCTTCCTGCCCTGCCACCAATTGAGGCTCTTAAATGCCCACTTAAGTGCCTCATCCCACCATCGCTCAGGGTTGATGGATGAAAGTGACTTGGAGCAGGCTAGGATATGGGCAAAGTTTTTTTTATATATATACATATTTACATATGGCTGGAAAAACAGTTATAGTTTGACGTCAAGATTAAAAATACAGTCAATGGGCTTCAGCTGATGTAGTGTAAATTGTGATGCCACCAGGGCAAGAGTTCAGTATGTGGGAGATGGTCTGACTTGGATGGCCACGGTCAAAATTGGGCTGTTCCTCATGTTCCACTTCTGGAACAAGTGGCCACATCTTCCTTGACCTGGGCTGAAGCGGTTGAGGGCTGTTGAGGTTTTCCATGGTAGGTTGAAACCTGGGGTTTCACCACTTAGATCAGTTACCAGGTTGCGGCTCGTAATGTTTGCAGTCAACCAGGACATGTGCCATCGAGGAGTGGGCTTGCCATCAGTTTGTGGGGTGTACAGTGTGTTTCAATAGGGGCTAAGAGATTTCAGATGGGTGCAGGTTTTTTGAGATCCTATGTCAGTGGGAGTGCTTTGTTAGCTGATTGTGTTCAAGGAGGATGTTTTCTCTGAGGGCATCAGGAGGCTGTGTGTGCGCTATCACAGAAGGCCACTTGAGCCCTGTTGGTCTCAACAATCCAGAAATAATCCTCGTGGCTTCTTAGAGGCGAGCCAGGCTGAGCAGAAGTATTCTGCTGTTGGGTAGACCACAATAAGTGAAGTAGTGTGTAGGCTCTGCTGCCTCAGGTGGCACCCGCTAGTTTCCATATGAGATTCATTCTCATCCTGACTTTGGATCCAGTGTTCTGGAGGTTTTGCAGGTAGGTCAGCATATGGTCAAGGGTGATGCCAAGATATTTTGGCGACAGGTCGTGGGTAAGTGGTCAACCACAAAACTGGACATGAAGTTCTTCCCTAGCCTTTGAGTTGTTCAGGTGGAAGGCTGAAATGGCAGTCTTGGCAGCATTTTATCAAAGTCTCCATTTTGTGAAGTAGACTTCTAGGGAATATAGATCTTCAGTGAGTGTTTTCTCAATTTCCTGGAGTTCTTTAGCCTGGAAAGCCAGGATCAAATCGTCAGTATGTGCGAGGAGCCATGAGCATGCAGGTGGGAGGCAGTAAAAACCCACTGGAAAGAGATTTTTGGATGAGCTGAAGTTTATGGAGGATGGAAGACAGTCAGGAGAATGTTAGAATAGTTGGCTGCTTTCAGTCATCTAAATCTATGCCTTCCTGAGCCTGAAACACAGCAGGATGAGACTGGGGAACAGATCTGAACTGCAATGATGGTGGCTGCAGTGATGGTGACTAGTGATGGCGGCTACTATCCAACTTATTAATTGGTGCCTTTAGGATAAATTTCAAAATTGATTTAGACAATAGAAAAGCAACAGAGGAAATATCACGCTGTATGAAAACCATTATAAGGAAATTTATTTGGAATTAATCCACGTTTGAGCCTTAGATATTGGAACAGGACATGATCCAAACATAATACTGACATACATCACACACAGTACTTACAGTATTGGCAATATACAATATATCAAAAGTTTAAGCGTATGTTGTTGATATTTTCTACTATGCTACATTATCACATTGGTATAAGCTTTGATTGTCCAAACTGTCATCAACTTTCTACATCTGCAACACAGAATAAACAAACCAAAAAAATTGTTAATCTGTTACAGTACTTCTTGTTAATTTATCAGTACTTGGACAGTTTGGATTTTAGATGCCCAATCAAACACAACAGCTTCTTTTCATTTCTCGTACCTAATCTGCACTGCTTAAATCCAAACCACTCTGGGCATGGTAGGGTTTTCATAATTGCAGAATTTGCTGGTGACAGATGGACTTATTAAGAAGGCTTTTTCATCCATTAACTGACATTGAGTGACATGGCTAATGGGGCTAGGCTCACACTACAACAAACGATGTGAAATTATATCATATACGTAATCAGGAACCGTAGAGAAGCATTGGGTGGAATTTTATGCTGGCGCGATTTTTACAGTCCCGCCAAAGTTGATGGACTTTTGAACGACTCGCCACATTATTATAGCCCCACGCCTGCCACAGCAGGGCTGTAAAACTCTGCCCACTGGGTTTATTAAACGTTAACTGATTGTGGGGGTAACTTTAACCTCCAAAATTGGATAGGTTTGGATTGGGTGGGAAGTTGAAACTGAGGAAATTTTAAACCTGCCATTTCTAGTTTTAATGAAGGCGGAACAGGTTGCGGGTGGCAGGGTGAGGCAAGGGTGGTGGGGGGGGGGGGGGGGGGAAGCAGGCTTCTGCGAAGCAGGTCCCCTATTTAAATACTTTCATGAATCCCTAAGATTCCTTCCTTTTTCCAGTGTTAATGCTGGCAGGCTGCATTTCCCAGACTTGTGAGTGCGGCAGCTGAAGAACATAAGAAAAAGTAACAGGAGTCGACCATTCGGCCCTCGAGCCTGCACCGCCATTCAGTAAGATCATGGCTGATCTGCTTGTGTTTCGATTTCCACATTCCCATCTAACCCCGATAACCTTTGATTCCCAGGGAGACAAGTACTCCTGCATAGAAGAGTTAAATTCCTTTCCAGCACTGCTTGTGGGCCAGGAGGAGTAGGAGTGCTTCCCCTGACTCACCGAGCTGCCTTGTTAACCCTCCATTGTGATCGTAAACCCTCCCCCACCACACCTGCGATCCAACACCTTAGTGATCTCCTCCCCACATGCACCCCATGGCATCCCTGTTATCTTCTACATCCCCACCCCACTCCAGGCTTGATCTTCTTTCTGTCCCCATCCCCCAAACCCACTCCCACCCTTCTCTCTGCTCTCCAGCCATGGCCTTCCTGTTCATCAGCTGGCCAATCTCTTAATCTGGTTTATTGCAGCCAAGAAATAAATTCCAAAATTATAATCAGGGCCTATTGTTAAATTCAAAGGACCTGACAAAGTCCAGTTCTTCAGGGTTTGCTGACCATTAAATCTCGCCCCCCACCACCCCCAACTTAATTAAGTATTTAATGTATTCAGATGGCGGGCATTTAACTGTGGATTCACTTAGGCTCCTACATATAGGAGCATAAAACTGGTTGTTGTGTTAGTAAGTGCATGTTTGTAATGTGTCTATAAAAGCTTGGAAGCGTGCAAAGATTAGGCTCCAGCCCTATCCTTCACTGCTTGGCTGTTTGGAATAAAAACATCCTGCTCCCTCCCTGTAAATACTGGGGCCTGTGGGTCGGTTAAATTGGGGCTGAGTGGATTTGTTGAATTGAAATGCGCTGAACTTGTTGAATAAGACACAAAACATTCCTATATTTCAGGTATTTTTACCCAGGAGACTTATCAGAATTCTAGTATAAAAATGACTCCAAAAGCTTTAGCTCATAAGAGAGATCACTTGCCAAATGGCTATGAGTTGACTTAACTGAAGCCTAATTTGGCAAATTGCTTAAAGACCAGGTTCTGACAATTGAAGGCAGGGAGTTAGAATGATTCTGGTCCTGTTTAATGATGTTGTGAGTGTGTTTGTGAAGATGCTGGAACTCCCATTGCGAGGGCACCTTCATCATAAGAACTGTAGCAGTTCAAGGTGGCAGCTCATCACCATCTTCACCAGGTGCAACTAGGCATGGGGAAATAAATAACAGCCATGTCAGTGACACCCACTGACCGAGAATGGATTTTAAAAATTGCTCTGGTTGCTATTTCCTGCAAAATCATCAAGATTATCTTTTTGAAACACTCAACACTGAGCAGAGAAAGTCTTCATGAATGTGCATTCCTGACAATGGTCAGAGGAGTTGTCCTCCAGTGTATCTTCAGAACAGCTGAGATTTATATTCGGGCTGGTTTGGCACTTTTCAACAAACAACAAAATTCTTCAATGAAACATAAGCAAATTAAAAAAAAAAACAATGAAAAATAAATGTTCAAACATCCCTCTGTAGCCATCAGGACAAAGTCAGAAGAACATAAGAAATAGGAGCAGGAGTACACCATATAGACTGTTGAGCCTGCTCTGCTATTCAATACAATTCTGGTTGATCTTCAGTTTTAACTCCACCTTCCCTCCTCAACCTAGCTCCCCATATCCCTTGATTCCCTGAGAGACAAAAAATCTGTCTCTCCCAGCTTTAAATGTATTCAACGATGGAACATCCACAACCCTCTGGAGTAGAGAATTCCAAAGATTCACAACCCTTTGAGTGAAGAAATTTCTCCTTCTCTCGGTCCAAAATGATTGGCCCCTTATCCTGAGACAGTGTCTCTGTTTTTTTATATTCTTTCATGGGATTTGGGTGTTGTTGGCTAGGCCAGCATTTATTGAGCATCCCCAATTGCCCTTGAGGTGGTGGTGAGCTGCCTTCTTAAACTGCTGCAGTCCATGTTGTCAGGAAGATATAATAATTTTCATTATGTTATTTGGAATTTATTGTAAAGTGGAGTAATAATGGGGCCTGTGTCTATGTATGTGTGTGTGTTTGGCGGGGGTGTGTGTCTTAATTGAATTAGAGACAGCTGGTCTGAAGGCTTTGATGTGTCAGAAGAGAAGCTAGGTTTGAAATGTTAAATAGGTAAACATAGTTGAAGTTTTAGAATGTGAGGTGTAAAGGGAACATTTGTATTTTTAAATAAATCCAGAGTAGCTTGAATTCAAAAGAGGGGGTGAAAAGTTTCACCTAACCAGAAGTAAAGACACAGTGTGCTTATTTTTCCCAAAGATTACTGGTAAAATTGGTGCTATGATAGATTTTATTATTAGAGAAGTAAAGTACAAAGACATAGTGAAATAATGGAAATTTGCATTCAAAGGGGAAAATATGTATAAAGGAGAGGAGGCTGTTTGCAAGGGAAGGCATTTTAAGATCTAACACAGGTGCAAAAAGCCTCCAGCATCTAAGCCTTAAGTTGCTGTCCACAAGGAACTGAAACTGAGAAAAACTCATTTTGAATTCGACTGCCAGGGTGTGTGCTTTGCCTGGTCTGTTTAAATTGTGTCTGTTTAATTGCCTTGTCTGTTTAAATCTGTGTGTTTTACTGTTGCCTTAAGGGGGGTGTAACTGGGTGTTAGATTAATTAGGGGATTTAGAAGTTATCATAGTAGTAATTTGTAGATCTATGTATGTGCTTAAAATCATTTCTTCTAATAATAAAGGTTTAATTTAGTTTTGTAAGAAACCTATAAGACTCGGTGGTCTTATTACTACTGAATTAATACTGAAAAAGGCAAGCATCTCGAAATATACAAATTGCAAAACAGTTGTGGCAGCTGTTTCAAGTTTCCCTTTGGGATTTGAGCAGCTTAGCATTTACCATCTACTATGCCATAACATGCCATGTAGGTACACAGTACTGTTGGGGAGGGAGTTCCAGGAATTTGGCTCAGCGACAGTGAAGGAACAACAATATAATTCCAAGTAATGATGCTGGGTGGTTTGAAGGGGAACTTGCAGGTGGTGGTGTTCCCATGCTTCAGCTGCCTTTGTCCTTCTAGGTGATAGATGTCTCAGATTTGGAAGGTGCTGTTGAAGGAGACTTGATGAGTTGCTGCAGTGCATCTTGTAGATGGTACACACTGCTGCCACTGTGTGTCGGTGGTGGAGGGAGTGGATGTTGGCGGTGGTGGATAGGGTGCCAATCAAGTGGGCTGCTTTGTCCTAGATTTTAATGTTTAATGATCCTAGTGTTCTAGATCCCCCTATCAGGGGAAACAACCTCTTTGTCTACCCTGTCAAGCTCTTTCAGAGTCTTGTATGTTTCAATGAGATCACCTCTCATTCTTCTAAACTCCAGAGAATATAAATCTAATTTACTCAGCTTCTCATCATAGGACAACACTGTCACCCCAGGGACCTGTCTCATGAATCTTTGTTGTACCACCTCAAGTCATAAGAATGCATACAATCAACTGATGGAGACATTAACTCATTTGGACATGTACAAATTTTAAAAAGGCGCGTGTTTACATAGTGCCTTTCATGACCTCAGGATGTTCCAAAATGCTTCACAGCCAATGAAATACTTTGAAGTCTAGCCATTGCTGTAATGTAGGAAATGCAACAGCCAATTTTCACCTAGGAAGCTCCCACATGTAGCAATGTGATAATGATTAGGTAATCTGTTTTAGGTGTTGAGCTAGGAATAAAAATTGCCAAGGACACTGGGAGAACTTTTTTCTCTTCGTTGAAATAGTGTCATGGGATCTTTTACATCCACCGGAAAGTGCTTTATAATGAGCAAGCAGAGGGAACCCTAAGCAGTAAAAAGGGACAACAGAGAGGGCTAGTGTGGGGTTAGGGAAAAGGCTTTTGACAAGATGGAGGAAACAGTGATCACCAATGATGCAGCGGAAGAAGCAGAAGGTCAACACATAATTGGTGTCAGAGCAGCAGATGATTGCAGGGACGTGTGAAGAAGTCTACCAAGGTTTACTAGTAGCTCCCTCTCACATCTCTGAGTCAGTAGGTCATGGGATCAAGTCCCAGCCCAGAGACTTGAGGCCATAATCCAATCTGACAACCCCAGTACAGTACTGAGGGAGTACTGCATTATCAGAGGTAGTCTTTTAGACAAGACTGAAGGCTCCCATCTGTCCTCATTGCACCGTTCAGAGGAGAACAGAGCAGTTCGCCTCAGTGTCCTAACCAATATTTATCCCTCAAACAACATCATAAGAACAGATTATCTAGTTATTTATATCACTGCTGTTTATAGAAGCATGCTGTATGTAAATTGGCTGCCACATTTCCTACATTACAACAGGAAATATCCCTTCAGCAAAGTACTCAATTGACTGTGAAACCCTTTGAGATATCCTGAGGTTGTGAAAAGTGCTGTAGAATTGCAAGATTTTTCTTTATGGCTGAAGGAGGTGGCTAAGGTAGGAACGAGGTCATGGAAGGATTTGAAAGTGAGGATGAGAATCTTGAAATTATTTACCTGGAGGATATGCAAGCATTGCATAATGGGAACACGGGCTGTATAATCATTCGTATGTGAAGAGTTTATAGCTACTTCCGAAAGATATTTGAAGGAGAAAAAAATGCGCAGGAATATGGGAGAAGGGCAGTGGAATGGGATTTGCTGGATTGCTCTTCGAGCACAGCTGGCACAGACTCTTGTGCTGTACTATTCAATAATTCTATGCAATGGTTGCGGTATAATGCAAGGCTTTGTTGATAATTCAAGAACTGTAGATGAACTTTCTGTGATTTGCTATTTGTTCATTGGATGTGGGTGTTGCCAGCAAGACCAGCATTTATTGCCCATCCCCAATTGCCCGAGGTGGTGATGATGAACCTCCTTCTTCAACTGTTTCAGTCGGTATACAAGGACATCCAGATCCCTAAAAAAACCAATATTTTCAACTCTCACCATCTTTTCTATTTTTTCCAGCAAAGTGGATAACTTCACATTTTCTTATATTGTATTCCATCTGCTATATTCTTGCCCACTCACTTAACCGGGAGAGGTGGGTCAAGGATCACTAGGACACATCAACATGGAGGCATCCTTACTGACCTGCACAGTATTGAAGGAATAAATAAGACCTAGGTTGGCAGATCCATTAGGATGGAAGACAAAGCCCTCCACTGGATTGAACTTGCCGATATTGCGGTCTTTCATGCTTGTGGTTCCTTCAATGAGACATGGAGTCCATGGTTCCAATGGCCATCCAGTCTGCTGGAGGGGGGACGCTTTGCTGGTGGCAAAATTCTAGTGGGGTCACAAAATTTCCCCTAATTGGGGCCTTGACTAAATTAGCAACCAGTTAATTCCTACGTTCCCATGTGACTCCTTAGCCATTCTTTTGTAGAAATGCTATGTCACGTTACAAAGATACAGATGCCAATCGGAAGCCAATTCCATTAGGGGATGAACATTATGGCTGTGGATCAGATACTCTGGCAGTAGTTAGGGAGACTGGTGGATAATCTTATTCTAAAATTGGCTGACGAAAAGGAACAAGTGCCGAGTTCAAGGAGGTTTGATTTGGATTTATTTAAGAAAATTCAAATTTTCCCCAATTTGAACCACTTCACTCCTTGCAAGAAAGTCGGCAGTGTGGTACCATCCCAATGTCAATGACCCATTGAAAAGCTGTAGCCACCATGGTAATTGAAATCATAGCATCCAATGTCTTTCTTTCATCGATTTCAATCTCTAGTGGTCTGTGGAGCAGCAGCAAAGAAGTATTCCCGAATGTGGCACGCAATAAGGTCCTGGTGGCAAAGTTGCATTTCCTCACAATTATAGGTGGGTTATTTCACCCACTTGATTTTGGACCATCTATATCCAAATATTCATCACTGTCAGTCACATCTTAAATTTATTAGTCAACTCCTTCAATACAACGAGGTAGCCACAATACAATATATTTTGACATTAGTTTCAGCTAAATAAAAATCCATTTCACTGCATAAATGCTAGTATTAGTTATTGGCAAGCAATTTGTTCTCTGGCATGAGGGAGGGGTGAAGGTGAGGGAGGGGGGAAGCTGAATCTAGCGAGCCAGTCCGCTGAATGTCACAGCACAGTAGGAGAATTGTAAGTTCTTGAGCACTGTAGAAAAACTCCAGCACTAACTGGACAATGTCTGGGCAGAATGGAATAAATAATTCCAGCAAGTGCATGCCTTCTTGAACACTGAACATTTTATGTGTCATTCTCCCAAGAAATTCTCATTACATTCCGTTAAGTCCACAATAAATATAACACTTAACCTCATTCGCATTGCACTAGAAAATAAATAATTTCAATAAATGCAGATGCCTGGCAGATAATAGAACATGCCTATCGCATAAAGTGCTCAATGCAAGTGACTGCCATCTCATAATTTACTCCCCACCTCTTTCTTGGCCCTTACTCTCATGGGGGAGGCGGGAGAGGGCTGAGGGACAGTTCCTTTCCAATCACAGATGACATCTCTCTTTACACAACACTCAACACATGCTCACTTTCTGGCACAGCTCTCTGGATAGTGATCAGGAACATTGCCTATTTTTCTCCATCACTGAAGCTGAAGTTAACTGCAGAGTTCCTATTCTGTACAACTCAGCACTGCATTAAATTAAGATATGCTAACTCAGTTTAAACTGGGAATTGAACCCGGACCTGTATAGCTTAGTGCCACACCAAGTAGTGTATTCATTCACTGAACAAACGGTGCACAAAATATTTTAAACATAAATTGCAGAATTGCCTCAGTTTGCATTTGATTTTTTAACTACTTGAAATATCAGATTACATATGATTAAAAACACAAATAAATAACACGTCTGCCATGCCAGAAATGTTTAGAAATGGCAAGGAAAATCTTTTGCGCCATTAATGGAACTAAGTGCATTTAAATGAACTAAGAACAGATGTTTCTAATGCTCTGACCTCTTCAAAAATAAAATTATTAGTTTCCAGTGATGAACATTAGCAGGTAGCAGGTGATAAACATGATTCGTGGTTTTTATTGAAACAATGGCATACATACAAATTTTGTTTTTTTTCCAATGTTAAACCTCCTCCATCAGTACTCAAAAAAACCCAAAAGCTTCTCAGGTTTAATAAGCACCTTGAGTTTAGGTGCACCTATACTATGTGCAGTATCAGACACATTCTGTGCTGTACCAAACATGGTGTGCATGCCATCACATAGGGAGGGGAGTGTGTGCTGTATCATAAAGTGGGGTGCACGACATTGCATGGAGTGTTTGAGCTGTATTCTACTGGCAGGGTGGGATTGTGGGGGGGGGGGGGGGGGGGCGGGGGTGCGCTGTATAATAGAGATATTCAGGAATGGGGATCCTTGGATAGCGATCAGGAACAGGGAACAAAAGCTAATGATGAGGAGCATTGTCCCATGGTTCATTGTCAACCTGCCTCCATTCCCCATTCCATAATTGAGGGAGCCATGAGGGCAATTTGTTGGACTCCTCCTGTCACTCGAACTGAGATTAGCCGGACTGGGGGGTCAAACCTGCAGCTTTCTGTTCACTGTGCACTGCCCCTACCAAATGATTCATCAGTGGAGTCTTAGTGCCCGCTTTATAACATCAAGCTCAACTGAGTAATCCTTGGCAATCCTAGTCTAAGTGTTACAGTGGAGCATTTCAGCAACTTAATTAAGTAAGCACAACAGAGAGCAATGGTGGTGCCAATCAATACTTACAACAGCTTTAAAAAACGAGAATCTGTTTTCAATTAACACATTGCACCAAACATAGGAACAAGGGGAGGCCATTAAGCCTTTCAAGCCTGTTTTGCCCTTCAGTTAGATCATGGCTGATCTGCACCTCAACTCCATTTACCCACTGCAGTTCCATATAAATCTCGATAACCTTACCCAACAAAAAGCTATCCATCTGAGTCTTGAAATCTCCAACTGACCCCCAGAATTCACAGCTTTTTGGGAGATGAGTTTCAGATTTCCACAAGCCTTTGTGTGAAAAACTTGTCCTGATTTCACTTCTGAACAGCTTAACTCTAGCTTGAAGGTTATGCCCCCTTGGTCTGGACACTTGCGCCATAGGAAACAGTTTCCTTCTACCTATCCTGTTGAATCCCTTTATCATTTTAAGCACCTCCATAAGGTCACCTTTTATCCTTCTAAGCTCAAGGGAATATAAGCCATATTTGTGCAAACAGTCCTCATAATTTGACTCTTTAAGGGTTTCCAACATTTATATTCTGTTTGTCTCTGTGCACTGAAGCTATTAGTTCAAGTACCCAATGTCAGTCAAAAATGAGCACTGGGTCAATCAAGAAACCAGGGCCTTACTCACTTCAAAGAATAGTATAATTAGATTATGTGACTGGTCTTTATAATTTAACCTTCTAAGTTCAGGTATCATTCTGGTAAGTCTAAATACTCCGGATCCACTGTAAGGAGAGCAGGTAAAAAATGATCAAAGGGCTGAAAGGAGTAGTACAGGCCAGCCGAGGAGCCAGCAGATTCATAGGATGAACGGGTATCTTCCAGGGAGCAGGTACGACATATGGCAACACCCAACAGATCTACAGTGTTTGTCCTCAGCCAGAGAGCTAACTCTGTCAAAACTGTATACTCACTGGAAACTTTCTGATAACCAAGTCCATCTACACAAAGAAGTCCCAATTTTCATCACTGCTGTTCCTCATCAAAGCCTGACAAGCTACACGAATTTAATCTACTTCAGGCAGTCACCTGGTATTAAGTGCATCAATGAGATCAGATAGATGCTTCTTGTGCTGGAGCTGCTGCTGGGAAATGTGCATTGTAAATATTATACCTCCACTGCATGAGGGACAAATAAATGGAAGTTGGTCATGGGCAGTTACTGGGACCATTCGCCAGCAGAACAGTAAACTAAAGGTATTAATTTCTTACAGAGACTACCTTTAACAGAAGTTTTTGCAGGGAGGTGAAAAACGCTTTCCCTCCATCGCAACATGATAACCTTCGATTGACGACATCATGAGAAAGAATAATTACAAGAAAAATGATGCAAAGACAGGCAGCGTGTGGTACTGTTCACCTCTACGTTTTGGTACATTTGCTTCTGTTCCACGAGTGGAGATAACGTTTTGACGGATCCCAGCTTAAATTTTTTTTGTGCAGTAAGGCTAAGGCTGGTCTGAAATTTGGTGTGGCAGAATCAGGCTCATGCTTTGTTCTGGTCACGTTGGCCAATGGAAGGCTGAATGGTGGACAGCTCGAGCTCATACAACATCGTCTGCCGGGGGCTCGGGTCACGGTTAATGTTCTGACCATCTGAAAAACACAGAAATAACAAGTGAGCGGTGTTTTATTTTTCTAACAATGACAAAAGACGAAAGTACAAGCAACAAACGCTTTCAGATTTCTGCAAAAGCAATTATGGGAATGTTTACTCCATCAACCACAGACCCTTGACTACATGATAAAATTGGGGGAAAACTAGATCCGTACATGAGAGAGAATGGAGTAGAAGGTTAGGTTGAAAGGAACACAAGTAGGCCATTCAGCCCCTCAAGTCTGTTTCACCATTCAATTAGATCATGGCTGATCTGTGTCTTAATTCCATCTACTCCTTTGCTCCATTTCCCTTAATATCCTTGCCCAACAAAATTCTATCTCAGTTTTGAATTTTCAATTGCCCTCCATCTCAACAGATCCTTGGGGGAGAGAGTTCCAGATTTCCACTATCCCTTGTGTGAAGAAGTGCATCCTGACATCACTCTTGAAAAACCTAGCCCTAATTTTAACATTATTTTTGTCCCTTTGTTCTGGACTACCCCACCAGAAGAAGTCTTTCTCCTTGAAGCCTATAAAATCCTTTAATCACCTTAACACCTCAATTAAATCACCTCTTAATCTTCTACACTCAAGGGAAACAAGCCTCGTCTATGCAATCTGTGCTTATAATTAAACCCTTATAGCTTCTGTATTATTCTGGTGAATCTGCACTATTTCCTCCTTAAGGCCAATAATATTCTTCCTGAGATGCGGTGCCAAGAACTGAATGCATTTCTACAGATGAGCTCTAATCAAAGCTTTACAGGGCGAGATGAAAAATGACGGGAAAAAGTTTGCGTGGAGCATAAGCACACGATGCATTTAAGGTACGTTAAGACCCAGTTAGGCCAAATGACCTGTTTTAGTCCTATAAATACTTTGTAATACTAAGTATAGTCCCCACCACTTACACCATTTCTGGTTATCTCAGACAACCACCTATCCTAGACAAATAGCACTGACCATTTGCCATCACCATAGCTGCCAATTACTGAGGCTCTGCTTCAGCCATATTTGGGGGCCAAAAATTTTGAGCAGTGCAAGCAGTTGTTTGGGTTTTGCATCTTGCACTCATTGCTATATTTGCCCTATGGCACTGCTTCAATGTACATCAATGAAAAGTTAATTATCTTCTTTTGAAAATTCCAGACTTTCAGACCAATTATATGCAACAGATACGGTCAGGAACTTTGAAACTAACTAGCAGCTTTCAGGCCAAAGCTGCTGAGCCGCAACATTCTCGGTCAGCCCATCGACATTCACTACACTTAATAAAAGTGGCAGAGCACTGGCATTATTTTGAGAGTTCAATTTAAAAGTCTGTCAAATGTTTTACTGGCCATCAAATAAAGCAGGAAAATCCAGCTCTCATGAACTTGCCTGTAAATGTTTAAATCTTAAATTAATAGGTTCATTACCCTTGTTCTGCATACCCCCCCTCCCCCACTGCCCTGGCACACCACCTGCGTTCAGTGTAAATTGTTCTCCTGAATTTAAGCCAGCATAAAATGTGGTAAATGATATAACATTAAGTTCTATGATGGGTTAAATTACCATAATCTCTTCCTTAGGCACAGAACAGAATCTGATCGAGAAATGTTCTCAGCATTCCAAAAGGAGTCTGCTGGGGTTTGCAAAAGCTCCAGGATGAGGTTTTTGCCATTACAGCCCTTGTGGGAAGGAGAAAAACTGCAAATGCTAAAAATCTAAAAGCACAACACAATGCCCTGGAAATGCCCAGCTTCAGACAGACTGGGGAAAAAGGGACTAGTTAAGCTAACAGGTCGATGAAATATCGATCTTCATCTCAAGGAAGGTGGAATGCAAAGGAGTGCAAATTATGTTAAAGTTATGCAAAGCTCTGGTTTGACCACATTTAGACTACTGGGTTCAGTTCTGGGTACTGCACCTCAGTGCAGATACACTGGCCATGGACAGGATGCAATGAAGATCCATCAGAATGATACTAGGGCTTATAGGGCTAAACCAAGATATGGACTAGGGTTGTATTTCCTTCAAATGTAGAAGATTAAGGGGGATCTAATTAAGATGTTTAAGATAATTAAATAATTTGATAGGGCAGAAACAGAGAAACTATTTCCTGTTGTGGGGGCAGTCCTGAACAAAGGGGCATAACCTTAGAATTAGAGCTGGGCCTCTCAGGGGCGATGTCAGTCAGGAAACACTTCTTCACACAAAGTGTAGTGGAAATCTGAAACTCTCTCCTTAAGTGTAAGGATATTAAGGGACCAATGCGCATAGATGGAGTTAAAATCTAATTGAATGGAGGAGCTAGCTCAAGGGATTGAATGGCCTCCTCCTGTTCCTATGTTCCTGCGTATTCATCAGAAGTGAATGTAGTTTCTTCACTGGTTTTGATTAAGGTTCCACATGTGAAATGTTATCTTGTCTGTGCTCTCCACAGAGCCCACCTGAAGTGTTTCCCGCATGTTTTCTTTAAACACAGACTAATGCTGCAGCTATTGTCAGGCTGTTGGCTTCTAGGCTGACCTGGGAAATCCATGTTGCTAATGAATGACTGGAATTCTCCCAATTACGAAACAGGCCATTTCATGGTTTAAATCAGATCAGGGCTTAACCTTTCAGACAGCCAACTGACTCAGGAAGACTCCCAACCTCCCCCAACTAGTAACTAGGAGTTGCCAAAATGCATTACTGGCAGGCTCTTCACAAGATCTCCAGCTTTCAACCACTTCGCACCCACTCAGCCCATGGTGAAACAAACACTAATATTATAGTAATAATTCCACTCAAGCACAAGTGGTAGGTTTATTTTTGTACTAAACAATGAAATAAATGCTAAAAGCAGAATTTTAGATGGAAATAACAATATTTAAACACGAAGCCATGACATTTATGTTTTCTCTGGAATGCACTGCCCAAAAGGGCAGTGGAAGGAGATTCAATGGTAGCTTTCAAAAGGAAATTGTTAAATACATGAACATTTTCAGAGCAATGGGAAGCGAGTGATGCACTTGAGACTAATTGGATAGCCCCCCAATAAATTGAATTTAAGTTCTTTACCTTTAAATCTTTTCATGGCCTAGCTCACCCTAGCTCTACAAATCCTCTACAGCCCTTTACCCCCAAGCACTCTGTCGCTAACCGTGCTTCCATGTGTACTACCTCCTTCTTTTGCTCCAGCATCAGCAGCAAAGCCTTCAGATGCCTGGAACATACTCTTGATTTCCCCTCTAAACCTTATTAACCTTTGAAAAACCCATATGCTGAGCAAGTCTTCAGTCATTCTTACGATTAATCTCTCACAAGTTATGACATCCATTTTTCTAATATCTGTGAATGTCTTTGGATGTTTTCCATATAAAAGGCATTAAAAAAAAACTATTTCCACTGGTAGGAGGGTCAGAAGCCAGAGAATACACACATAGGGCAGAATTTTGCCCCCGTTTGCGGGGGGGGGAGTTCAGGAGTGGGCGCACCTCCAATCGGTGAGGGGGACGCGCTGCCA
Organism: Cetorhinus maximus; assembly: GCF_964194155.1. Lineage (NCBI taxonomy): Eukaryota > Metazoa > Chordata > Chondrichthyes > Lamniformes > Cetorhinidae > Cetorhinus > Cetorhinus maximus. The sequence goes on along the minus strand of NC_135888.1, from coordinate 130,601,935 downwards.
TTTTACGTGGGCAGGCCAATTAAGGCCCACCCAGCGTGACATCCGCCAGGAAGCGCTATGCACTCCCTGTGCAGGCGGGGGGGGGGGGGGAACTCCCTCAGCCGAGAGTGCGCTTTTTCGTTAAGTGCTGCCTCAGGGAGATCGGCGCCAAATTTAAAAATGTTAAATGTAGAAAAATAAAATTTCCATGACATGTCCATCGCTTTTAATTAAACTTTTATTACATTTTTAAAAACCTACATGAAACCTCATCTTGCCCATTGATGAGGTTTCATACTTTTTCTGAAGCCCGCCAGGTTGGACGGGCAGGTCCTTTAACTAGTTCAATTAGTTTTTAAATGGCCTCAATTGGCCGTTGACAGGTTGGTGGGCTGATTCAGCTGAGCCCCCACCGACCTGAAAATTGAAATGATGCGGGGTGACGTCGGGAGTTCCACCCGATGTCATCCCGCATCATTTTATGCATCGGCGTGCGGACCCCGCCCCCCCGCTCGCCGACCTCATTATCCTGCCCATAAGATTATTGGCAAAACATCAGGAAGAGATAAAAAGAAACCAAAACAAAACATCTATTAACTGTGATTCTGCAATTGAGCAGCATTTACTGCGCTAATAGCTACACTAACAACTAATTTAAGATAATCAGTCAAGCTCATAGCATGGTTCATTACCGCTTTCTGGAAGCAACATACATTCATACACAGGGACCCATTCTCTGCAAACAAATGGAATATATTCAAGCCTTGTGCCTTTCTTGAATTATCCAGGAATCTGGGAAGCCTATAGTTCCCCATTGCTTTCTCAAAGGCAATGCCTTGGCCAATCACTCAACTTGCCAACTAATCAGCACTTTTCTCCTGTAGTGTGAATTGTGGTCATTTGAAATTTGACATCTCACATTTGTCCTGAATAATTCAAGATGGAAAGCTTCAGCTACATGTCTCTCTTATCAGCAATTTAAAAGAAACTTTGTGCAGCGAGTTGTTGTGATTTGGAGTATAAGGGTGGTGGAAGCTGATTCAATAGTAACTTTCAAAAAGAAAATTTGATAAATGCTTGAAAATAAGAAATTTAGTTTATCTTCTACCATCCTGGTATTCACATAATATAATGGTAAAGCAGTTGTTGATTCACGAACAATCTCTGAGAATAGTTCTACAACAGATCCAGACATGAGACAAGAAAAACCCTCAGTGGTGCACACCTTTGGGAACCATAGGTCCAAAAGTCACTTGTTCCTCCCTAGCATGCATTAATACCACAGTGCATGGGCTGAAAACTTAAATCGCTGGTCCAGGGTGCATGCTAGGAGTTTAAGAGTTATATCCCTATATCCAAATGATTTCCACACCATAATCGCCATTTTGAAAATGGCAAAAAAACTAACAATAAACTTCAAAAAGTGACACATGAGCACATCAAATACCTTTAGGAATTAATGTTGCGGCTTTCGTGTTTTAAACAAAAACTTGTTTTGGTAGAACATGCCACCATGATCTGCCTCCCAGCTAGCCACCATTACTAAAGACCTCGCTCCTTGCTAAGGTAGTGAAGCTAATTCAATGGCTGTACATCGTGTATATTATTTGTCAACCAGTACCTGTTATGTATGCTATTGAAGCTGTTTTCTGCAGACCAGTGGCAAGATTGTAGATTCAGATAAAACCACAGAATATCACAGTGTTAATATCAGTAGCTGAGAACCAGAATCTGAATTAAGACCAATATAAAAGCATTTTAAAACTCGTGTATAGTACACATCATACTTTAAATATATCTGTAGTACGAAAGATCTGTCAGTCTGATTGGCTGAAACATAGAATTACATAGGATACATGGCACAGAAACAGGCTATTCAACCTAACCAGTCCATGCGGATGTTTATGCTTCACTCAAGCCTCCTCCCATCTTCCTTCAACTAAATCTATCATCATAACCCTCTATTCACTTCTCCCTCATGTGCTTGTTTAACTTCCCCTTAGATGCGTCTATACTGTTTGCTTCAACCATTCCCTGTCATATCAAGCTCTGCATTCTCACCATTTGGGTGAAAAAATTTCTTCTGAATTCTTTATTGGATTTCCTGGTGACTATCTTATATCGATGGCCTCTAGTTATCCCATTTCCCGCAAGAGGGGACATTCTCTCTGTACCCACTGTCAAAACCTTTCATAATTTTAATGATCTCTAAATCGAGAAAAGAGACCCAGCCTGTCAATCCTTTCCTGACATGCATACCCGCACATTTTTGGTATCATCCTTTTAAATCTTCTCTGCACCCTCTCCAGTACCTCTATCTTCTTTTTAGAATATGGTGACCATAACTGCATACAGTACTGTAAATGTGGTCTAACCATGGTTTGATACAGGTTTAGCATAACTTCCCTACCTTTCAATTCTAACCCTGTAGAAATAATGCTTGGTTGGCTATTTTTTTAAATGACATTGCAAACTTGTGGTGCAGCTTTTAGTTTTTGGTGTATTTGTACTTCGAGATCTCTTTGTTCCTCTATCAAGCCCAGGTAGACTTGCACCTTCCAAGTAATGTTACCTCCCTATTCTTCCTACCAAAATTACTACCTCACATTTATCTGTGTTGAACTTCATTTGCCAATTATTTGTCCATTCGGCAAGTTTATACATGTCCTCCTGTAATTTGTTGCAGTTTTCCTCAGTACTGGCTATCATGCCCCCACTATTTGATGTCACCTGCAGGATGGCACAAAATCCTTTTGAATTGTAATCTTTGTTGTAATGTAGGAAGCACTGCAGCCAATTTTATTTACAAGATCCCACAAACAATGACACGATAACGACCAGATAATCCTACTGGTGATATAAAAACAAAACACTGTGGATGCTGTAAATTTGAAATAAAAGCAGAAAGTGCTGGAAAAACTCAGCAGGTATGGCAGCATCTATGGAAAGAGAAACACAGTTAATGCTTCGAGTCCAATAGGACTCTTTTTCAGAATCCATTTTATCTCCACAGATGCTGCCATATCTGCGAATCTTATTAGGGATGTTGGTTGAGGGCTAAATATCACCAGGACACCAGGGAGAACTCACCTTCAAAATAGTGCTGTGGGATCCTTTACGTCCACCGGAGAAGGTAGACAGTGCCTCAAAATTTAATGCCTCATTTGAAAGGCAGCACCTTCAACAGTGCAGCATTCCCACAGTACTCCACTGGGAGTGTCAATCTGGATTACGTGAAGTCTTTGGAATGGAGCTTCAACCCACAATTTTCTGACGCAGAGGTTTGTGTGCCACCAAGCTACAAGCTGACAGCTAAACAATCACCACCTGTTAAGCTAGCCATGCTGGATTTAATCAAATATAAACATTAAAATTACCAACCAAGGCTGAAGGTTTGCTCAAGATTAAAATATATAATTTACTCAAACTTTTATAAGATACCAGTTAGGAACTTGCAGTTACCACATAATGAAACTACACAATGCTTAGTTAATATGTTTCAAAATTGTTTCCACTGCAATATTCAGTTCAGACTCAGCTGAATGTATTGTTACAAAAATAACTTATTTAACCTAATAATTTTATCAAAAGTTAAGGAACTGAGAAAAAAATACTCAACCAATTCACAAAGTTTCACTAAATTGTTGCCACTGGCAACAGCAACTACAGGACACATGAAATGTAATTAACTTAAGGTAATTGGCAAGAGAACCAGAGGCGAGTTGAGGAAAATTATTTTCTAACTGTAGTGAGTTACAATGATCTAGAATGCAGTGCCAGAAAAGGTGATGGAGCAGACTCAATGGTAATTTTCAATAAGAATTGGATAAGTACTTAAAAATGAAAAATGCACAGGTAAAGAGCAAGGGAGTGGGACCGCTGTATATACTCAAGTAATGGTTGATCTTGTTTATAAGTCAACCCCTGACTTCTAGCCAAAAAAAAAATCCAAACTCTTTGTACTTACCACTGCTGCTGAAGTCAAACCCGCTCATTGATAGAATAGCACACTATCGAAGGCGGCTGTTCAGTTCCTCATGTCTGCGCAAGTCAACACGTGATGTTAAGGCTACCACCTCACTGCTGCGCTGTGTTCCCAGCAATCCCACTCTCTAATATCTTAACATGGTATCACGAAGGAAGGCAGATACACAGCCTGGTTCAAGCTTAAAGCCGTTTAGGTTGCAAAGCAGACAAATAATTGTAAAGTAGCTAGAGAATTTAAGATATCAGAGAACAACATTAGAGACTGGAGGAGGTTCTATACACAATGCCGAAGAATAAATGAGCAAATAGAGGAAAGCCAAGCCTGTGGCCACAGTTGGAAAACGAAATTTCAAAATAAGTCAATGAAAATTGCCAGAATGGACTCTCAGTTTCTTGAGGATCTATCCAAATCTTGGCCCTGAAACAAGCAAGAAAATTAGGCACTGCAGATTTCAAAGCCAGCCCTGGATGGTATACCAAGTTTATGAAGAGAAAAAAATTTGTACTGTGACAGAAGACCAAGCTTTCACAGCATTTCCCAGCAGAACTTGATAACAAGCATTTCAATGGTTCATAATTAAATGTCAACAAAAGAATACAGATTGGCCTGTACGGGGAACATGGATGAGACTCCCTGGAATTTTGACATCCAGCCAATCAAACAGTGAGCAAAGTTGGAGAGAAAACAGTGCTAGTGAAGACAACTAGCCATGAAACGAATAGATTCAGCAGTGTATGTTTGATGGGACAAAGCTTAAGCCAACGGTGATATTCAAGTGAAAACAGCCTCCCAAAACAGCAATTCCCAAAGGAGTCATCGTCCACCTTCACGATAAAGGATGAATGGATGAAGGTGGGACGAAAATATAGCTGAAGCAAGTTTGGAGTTTCTGACCAAGAGGATTACGTAAGGAAAAAGCCTTTTCATCTGGGACATGATCAGGTCACACCTTGTCAATGATGTTGTTCCTGAAGTTAGATCACAAAACAGTGATATTGCAGTGATTCCCGGCAGTCTAACCAGCCTTGTTAAACCATTGGATGTCTCTCTAAACAAGCCCTTCAAGGATAGCATGAGAAATAAGTGGAATGACTGGATGATCAAAGGAGAGATGACATTTATCAAGGGAGGCAGCATATGGGCTCCGACGTTAGCAGCCCTGTGTGAATGGGTTGTAGAGGCCTGGTATGAAGCCAGAATGGAAACTGTCATCAAATCATTCGAGAAATGTGGGGATATCTAATGCACTTGATGGCACAGAAGATCATTATTTCTGAAATGATATGGCCGATGATGACTTCATTGCTGATGATGATGATCCATATGAGGATGCTATTTAAGAGGCAGGTTGAGATATATTATTGAAGACAAATAGGTGGGTGGTTTTCATGTATTTTAATACATATTCAGTGCGTGCTCTGTTGCTAAGTAGTATTCTTTTCTGTTCTGTGAAAAAAACGGAATGAAATCGTATAATTTTATACTTTTGGCTGTTGTTTTTGATGAATTTGTTAAATTTAGTGTGCATAAATTAATGTCTGTCTCCATGGAGGTTATTATTTATTCATAAATAAGAATAGTTTTTGGCTCCTTTTGCACTACTTTTGAGGGAGGGGTTGGCAGGAACAGTCTCTGACCTAGCAGCTCTGCGATAGCGAGATGATGGGAAAGGGTGGATTTCAACCCCTCAAAACTATTACTCGTGTAAATGTTGACACCCTACTTCTTGGGTAAAAATTTAATCTTAGAAACTCGACTTTTACACGAGTATGAAGGCACAAAGGGCCAAATGGCTTCCTTCTGTGCTGTATGGGTCTATGGAAGTCAGTAACTTTGTTAGAAATTCTCCAAAATTTGCCCCACACAGGCCTGCCCTTCTCTCTGAAGCCTGGGCAGCCTACTGCATTCCACAGCTTCCATTACGTAGCAGACTCCCAGATCACACTGCAGCCACTTTGCTGATGTCATTTTGATGAAGTGCAACTTCTAGAATTCAGTTTGCGCCTGCCACTTTTACTGGAGTAGTTCCGCCAGGACCACTCAGCTCTGGAATGCACTTCAGCCTTGGTCCAAACATGAACAAAACAGTAAAGTTCCAGAGGTGCAGTGAAATGACTGCCCTTGATGTCAAGATAGCGGCCTGGATTTTCACCGAGTCCGGATGACTCGGAAGCCCTTTAAAATGGTGGTTGGGTCCCAATTCCCAGGCTGTCCAATTTTCGGGAGTGCCTTTAAAGGATTCTGGCTGGTTTAGGTCAAAAGCCGCACCCTGCACTTCCAAACTGGCTGGCTTGATTACAGGGATAAGCACATCCTAGTCCTCCACAACTTTCTGGGCTCTCAGTCAAGCATACTTAATGAGGCTTGGCTGAGAGCCCAGAATCCATTCAAGTTCTAAGACACATGAGCGCCAGAGAAAGCATTGCTTGATTGACAGCTTTGGCTCTCTGATCTCTGCTGTTAATTTCGGAATGTTTATTCACCCAAGATTAAGAGGTTTCAAGTGACTGCAGTTCCAGGTCTGGATGATTAACATTTTTATTGCAATGTAGTAAAAAGGAGATTTTTTGTAACAAAGTGGAAAATTATCAATGAATGACTGTTTTAGACTAGAGACTATAACTGAGCAGAGCCAGAGGAGATCATCTAGTATTAAACAGCATTGTTTGATTTTAGAAATGTCAGAGACCATGGCTGCAACTTTCCAGTTGGAGGTAGGAAACAGGAGTCGGGATCCTGCCTCCATACTAGCAGTGCAGGCAGGCAGGCTTTTCATCTCTCGGAGGGCTGGAATCAGTTATAAAGCCCCCCTCACCCTCTTAATCCTACTGCCCCCTCATCCCCATTTACCCTCCGCAACCCACTCTTCCAGCATCCACTTTATAATTAGAACTCAAAAGCCCTATAACATTTTTGAAAAGCTCATACATCTATCAAAATAACCAAACATCATTTGAAAGGCACTTTAAAAACAATTATCCTCTTCAGAAGCTCCTAAATCTGTCAAAACCAACAAACTCACATTCCTCAGGACAGCTGTATAAACAAACTCTGCACCTCAGAACTCATTAGCGCTTTTATAGGCAGCCAAAAATTCATAAATCTGTCAAAGCATTTAAAAAGTCAAAAGGTGTCTGAACTGATCTGCAAAGAGTGAATGAAAGCTCATACATTTTTCAAAGCTTTCAAACAACCAAACAGATGACTGAGCTGATCTGCAAAGAAGGAATAAAGGCAATGGGAAGAGTTTAAACAATTAGCTCTGGATCTCACACTTGCTAGCCTTTCAATATTAAACAACCTATAAGAGTATTTTATCCAGTGAATAATTTATTCTAATCTGAAGGTTTTTCCACTTTTACAATGCTGCATTTTCATTTGACAGCTTGTCAGTTGGCAACCACATTATTTAATGGACACTTACATTTTTCAATCACAGCACTCTCATCACTCCCTTTAACAAACACAGATACAACTTAAGCTACAGCATTTCATGATGAACTGTAAAGGAGGCAAAACCATTTTTACTCACCTTCTCTACTCTCCCTGTCTCCACTCTACAATGTGATTTAGGAGAACTTCCAAAATGCGCTGCCTCGGTGAAAATTCCGTAAGTTCTGAAATGCCAACTTTTTAATGGTGCTGGCAACTTCTAAATATCAGCAGGTTCTTGACCCGCCCCTGTTCCCGTCATTTGAAATGGCCGGAGACAGAAATAGAGGTGGGATTTCCACATTCATATCTCGGCTGCCTTTTTTTCAAAGAACCCGACTCTGTTTGGTCCCGTTCTGGTACCACAAAACCAATCCAGAGGCTGAAAGCTCCAACAAGTTAGGAAAGTGAATTTAAGGTATCTTGTAATTTGGGGACTGGCATGTGAAACACATAATAGTTATCAGATTGTGGTAAAAAGTAACTTGGTTCACTAATGTCCTTCAGAGATGGGAGCTTGATATCTCTCTTTGGTCTGGCCTGCATATGACCCCAATCTCATTGACGTAGTTGATTGCTGCGCATATTGTACACATTTTTAATTGATGTATACAAAGAAGACTTGTCCCATCGTTCAGAAATGCCTTAAATATTGAATTGTTTAGAAGTACTGAGATAAAATTAGTTTAGTTACGTCGTTACTGAAATAAGTATGTCATATCAGCAAAAAAAGGATAAATCTCACTTGGCCAATTACTTAATCAGCCTTCCCATAAATCTTCAGTAAAATGATGAAGGGAGTTGTCAAACTATCATCAAATGACACAATAGTTGTTCACTGCTGCCCTGTTTGGGTTTCGCCAGAGTCACACAGCTTTGAAGCTTTGAGATAGGCGTGGACAGAAGTGCTGAATACCTAAGGAAAAAAGAAAGTAGCACCATCAATGTCAAGGTGGCGCATGCTCAATCGTATGAAAGCCCTAGCAAAGCCAGAGGCTAATGGGGTCAAAGGGAAAACCATCCAGTTACTGGTGTCATATTGCCATTTCTTCATTTTCACAAGCAAACATCCTGAAATTCCCTGGCTAACACCATTGTGGGATAGCCTTCAGCACAGGACTGTAGTGAGTTGATCACTGTCCAAAACTAACTTTGCAGGGCAAGCAATGCAGCCTTACCAGTATCGCCCACATCCCAAGTAAAAAAATCACACTGGTGTAGCAACAAGTCACTACTGAAATAAAACATATTTCATTAAATCACTACTAATTTATTATCACGTGCTTAGTGACATAATACTGAAATAAAAATACACATTTAGAAACATCACCTTCTGAAATAAAACCATACATTTGTCACTAAACCATGAGTTCAGCTGCATTATTATTGAAATAAATAATTTTAGAAAGACTTGGCAAGACTGGATGATTTTCACAAGCTTCTCAAAATCATTGCTATATCTTCAGCCTGTTGAATTAAAATAAGATAGTGACTTTGTTATCTTAAGTGTAAATGTGTATTTGTGTATTGATATTGATTTATAGGTCTACAAATTCATTAATAAAAATAAATCTACCATTTGTGAAGGATTTCCTGAAGAGAGCTGCATTTGATGCTTGAGAGATTGAGGATTCAGTACAGTTCCTAGACCCGACAATATTTTGGTAGACTTCTTTCTAAAGAACAAGCAGCAAATGGATCAGATATGATTTTTATTTTGCTTACAAACGGGGAGCACAGAGAAACTATTAGGCACTTCCTTCATTTGCAATGTAGTTTAGCTACAAAATTAAAGTTTACTAGAATAAGAGAAAATAATCTACTTGGAGCAGCACTGTTTATTTTTTTGTTTGTAAATTGTCCGTGACTCAGCTCACTTGTGCTCCTTACACAGTGTACAATTTATTCAAGGAAACAATAATAGTTTAATAGGGACATCCACAAGTCCTTTAGCGCCTTTACATAAGATATGGGAAAGAAAACTTGCAGGTTTCATTTTGTTGCATAAACATTTATTTCAAATGAACAAGAGTCAGATTGTATTGATCATGCAACTTAAAACTGTACTAAATTAAAATGTAATAAATAATATTCTCAAAGTAATCAACCCCCAGGCACATTAACAGGTAAGATTCCCGAAGGACCTTACAGCAGATTGCTCGCAAGCACTGAAGGAATCGCAATATAGTTTATGTGACCATAACATAAAAAAGAGCACAAATAAGAGCATAAAACAAATGTAGTTCCATTGCTTTTTTTATTGAGAGACATTTCTTACAAAGCTTTCATGAGGCATGTGAAAAAATAACATATAAAAAATAGATTTTGCTTTAGCAGAACTCCTAGTAATAGAAAGGCATATCCAAATGCACTGTTGCTACAGCAGGCTGGATTCAATAACACAAAGGCCTGTGAACAGAAGGAAAACTTTATTAAAAGTCATGCTTTAAGGGCCATTATTTTAAGTCTTTAAAAAGTGTTTTAAAGATTTTGTTCTGCTATGGTTTAGCTAAACTGGCTATGTGAAACTTGAATACAGATACCAAGAATAAATTTTATCCACAATTGAGTCTATAAAATTCATAACTATTACTTCCTTTTTATGTATGGTGGCGGCATTGTAAAACTAAATAAACCTTAAGTGTCAATTTGAAAATCAGCTTGAGTTGGTTGATAGAGCCTCACCTCCGAAACAGAAAGTTGTGGACTCAAATGGTAAAGTATTAAGCACATAATCTAGGCTGACACTTCAATGCAGTATTGACTAACTGGTGCCTTGTCAGAGATGTTTGTGTAGCTTTCTCATTATAACTATCTGCATAACAATCAGAAAATTCAGAGCTCGTCTTTCAGCAGAGACATTAATCAGAAATCCTGTCTGCCTGATCTGGTGAATGTAAAGATCCCATGATGTTATTTTGAAGAGTCAACACTTGGCATTGGGCCAGACCTCCTGGATGGAGACAACCACGTGATCTAGGACATATAATAGAGGTGAAACACCTGGAATTATGAGGCGAGTTGCAGAATATTAAATTCTCTCTTCTCACCTTTATACATCCCAGCGCTACTTGTTCCAAAGGGATTGCAAAGCTGATGCATCAGTTATATTTCATTCCCTCCTGCTTGCCTCAACGGAGCATTGTGCTTACCGGAACTGGGTTATTTTGCAAATATGCTTCTATCTTGCCTTAGTATCTGACTAGCTTGTTAATTGTAATTGTTCACAATTTAACATAGCAGATATTTGATATGTTATAAGGAACTTCCAGATAGTCCGTGGCTGAACTTATTTTCCTTTCAATCCAACTTTTTTAAAAATTGGAGGTTAACAAGAATGGAGTGCCTCTATTTCTAATATGCAATGACAATGCTTTTCTGTTACTGTCCTTGGACAATTAAAATATAAACTGTATTTCTGTGGTAAATCTAACATGGAATTTCATGAGCATTTTAGTGCAGGAAAAAGTCATTCTGATCAGTTGTTGATAATTTTCATATTTACAATTCAAATATACACAACAGGTGAATGGGGGTCAAGGCATATCTCCTGATTTTTAAATTTAAGATTGATTTGTGCTGAAGTTTGATTAGTGACCTTTAAGAACAGTGTTCTTATAATGAAGTATCTCTTCACTTACTGTGGTTAAAGAAGGTTGATTACAACAACACAACAGTAAAATACTGCAGAAACTGGAAATTTGAAATAAAAACTCAAAATGCTGGAAATACTCAGCAGGTCTGGCAACATCTGTAGAGAGAAACAGTTAATATTTCAGGTTGATAACTTTTCTGATGAAATGTTAACTCTACTTTTCTCTCCACAGATGCTGCCAGACCTGTTAGGTTGGCTATAGTTTGAAATTAATCTCAAGAATATATTTCATGCCAGGAAACTTCACATTAAATGTCACTGTCAGATTTTTTTTCTTCATTCACAGGATGTGAGCATTGTTGACAAGGTCAGCATTCATTGCTCATTCCTAATTGTCCTAGAGACAACTGGGTGGTTTGTTAGGCCACGTCAGAGGGCAGTTAAGTGTCAGCCACATTCCTGTGGGTCTGGAGTGACATACTGGTCAGACCAAGGTAAGGCTGGCAGATTTCCTTTCCTCAAGGACATTAATGCACTAGATGGATTTTTATGGCAATCCGGTTGTTTCATGGTCACCATTACTGATACTAGCTTTTCATTCCAGATATTATTTGATTAACTGCATTTAAATATGAGAGAATATCACAGCTGTATGACAGGAGGACACCTCGGAGGGCTCATGCAGCAAGGCAATATGGGTAGAGCTCCGGAATAGGAAGGGTGCAGTCACAATGTTGGGGGTTTACTATAGGCCTCCCAACTGCTGGCGGGAGATTGAGAAACAGTTATGTAGACAGATTTTGGAAAAATGTAAAAGCAATAGAGTTGTTGTGGTGGGTGATTTTTTAAACTTTCCCTATATTGACTGGGAATCACTTAGTGCTAGGGGTTTGGATGGTGCAGAATTTGTAAGATGCATCCAGGAGGGCTTCCTGAGACAATATGTAGATAGTCCAACTAGGGAAGGGGCAATACTGGACCTGGTATTAGGGAATGAACCCAGCCAGGTGGTCGAAGTTTTAGTAGGGGAGCATTTCGGGAAAAGTGACCATAATTCACTAAGTTTCAAGGTACTGGTGGATAAGGATAACAGGAGTCCTCGGGTTAAGGTGCTTAATTGGGGGAAGGCTAATTATAACAATATTAGGCAGGAACTGAGGAATCTAGACTGGAGGCGGATGTTTGAGGGCAAATCAACAACTGACATGTGGGGCGCTTTCAAACGTCAGTTGATAAGAATTCAGGACCGGCATGTTCCTGCTAGGATGAAGGATAAGTATGGCAAGTTTCAGGAACCTTGGATAACGAAGGATATTGTGAGATTAGTCAAAAAGAAAAGGGAAGCATTCGTAAGGGCTAGAAGGCTGGGAACAGATGAAGCTCGTGGAGAACACAAAGAAAGTAGGAAGAAACTTAAGCAAGGAGTCAGGAGGGCTAAAAAGGGTCATGAAAAGTCATTGGCAACTAGGATTAAGGAAAATCCCAAGGCCTTTTATACATATGTAAAAAGCAAGAGGGTAGCCAGGGAAAGGGTAGGCCCACTCAGGGACAGAGGTGGGAATCTGTGTGTGGAGCCAGAAGAAATGGGAGAGATACTAAATGAGTACTTCTCATCAGTATTCACCAAAGAGAAGGACTTAGCGGTCGATTTGTCTAGGGAAAAGTGTGTAGATAGCCTGGATCATGTTGAGATCAAAAAAGAGGTGGTGTTAGGCGTCTTGAAGAATATTAAGGTGGATAAGTCCCCAGGGCCAGATGGGATCTACCCCAGAGTACTGAGGGAGGCAAGGGAGGAGATTGCTGGGGCCTTGACAGAAATCTTTGTATCCTCACTGGCTACAGGTGAGATCCCAGAGGACTGGAGAATGGCCAATGTAGTCTCATTGTTTAAGAAGGGTAGCCGGGATAATCCAGGAAATTACAGGCCGGTGAGCCTTACGTCAGTATTATTGGAGAAGATTCTTCGTGACAGGATTTACTACCATTTGGAAGCAAATGGTCGTATTAGTGACAGGCAGCATGGTTTTGTGAAGGGGAGGTCGTGTCTCACTAACTTGATCAAGTTTTTCGAGGAAGCGACAAAGATGATCGACGATGGAAGGGCAGTGGATGTTATCTACATGGATTTCAGTAAGGCCTTTGACAAGGTCCCTCATGGCAGACTGGTACAGGAGGTAAAGTCGCACGGGATCGGAGGTGAGCTGGCAAGATGGATACAGAATTGGCTTGGTCATAGAAGACAGAGGGTAGCAGTGGAAGGGTGCTTTTCTGAATGGAGAGCTATGACTAGTGGTGTTCCGCAGGGATCAGTGCTGGGACCTTTGCTGTTTGTAGTATACATAAATGATTTGGAGGAAAATGTAACTGGGCTAATTAGTAAGTTTGCAGACGAAACTAAGGTTGGAGGAGTTGCAGATAGCGAAGAGGATTGTCAAAGGATACAACAGGATATAGATCGGTTGGAGACTTGGGCGGAGAAATGGCAGATGGAGTTTAAGCCAGACAAATGCGCGGTAACGCATTTTGGAAGGTCTAATACAGGTAGGAATTATACAGTAAATGGCAGAACCCTTAATGCATCGACGGGCAGAGGGATCTGGGTGTACAGGTCCACAGGTCACTGAAAGTGGCAACGCAGGTGGATAAGGTAGTCAGGAAGGCATATGGCATGCTTGCCTTCATCGGCAGGGGTATTGAGTATAAAAGCTGGGAAGTCATGCTTGCAGCTGTATAGAACCTTGGTTAGGCCACACTTGGAATAATGCGTGCAATTCTGGTCGTCATATTACCAGAAGGATATGGAGGTGTTGGAGAGGGTGCAGAGGAGGTTTCCCAGGATGCTGCCGGGTCTGGAGGTTATTAGCTATGAGGAGAGGTTGGAGAAACTCGGATTGTTCTCACTAGAGTGACGGAGATTGAGGGGCGACTTGATAGAAGTTTACAAAATTATGAGTGGCATGGACAGAGTAGATAGAAGCTTTTTCTCAGGGGGGATGAGTCAATTACTAAGGGACATAGATTTAAGGTGAGAGGAGAAAACTTTAGAGGAGATGTGCGGGGCAAGTTTTTTACGCAGAGGGTAGCGAGTGTCTGGAATTCACTGCCAGAGGAGGTGGTGGAAGCAGATACGATAGTGGTGTTTAAGAGGCAGCTTGACAAGTACATGAATAGGATGGGAATAGAGGGATACGGACCACGGAAGTGCAAAATGTTTTAGTTTGACAGGCAATATGATCGGCACAGGCTTGGAGGACCGATGGGCCTGTTCCTGTGCTGTACTTTTCTTTGTTCTTTGTAAATCAGCTGCCGTGATGAGATTTGAACTAATGTTTCTGGATCATTACTCCAAGTGCCTAGATTACTAATCCAGTAATGTAACCATTATGCTAGAATACTCTCCAAAGTGCAAAGTTCAAAGTGAGAAAACATTAACACGTGTAAACAAAAGTTTGAAGAATGGCTCAATTTTCCAAGCAGTTGGAAAGTAATGGGGCTTCCCAATGGAGTACTTAAAGTCATTCTTATTCCTTTTACTTCACTTTCACAGGATTTCAGAGAGCACCATCAGCTCTAAGCTACATGTATGTCATGATTTGGACATATATAGATGTTTCTTTATCATTGAAACATGGAAACATAGAAAACAGGAGGAGTAGGCCATTAAGCCTCTCGCACCTGCTTTTTAAAATTATTCGTTCATGGGACATGGGCATCGCTGGCTACGCCAGCATTTATTCCCCATCCCTAATTGACCTTGTTCAGAGGGCATTTAAGAGTCAACCATATTGCTGTGGGTCTGGAGTCACGTGTAGGTCAGACCAGGTAAGGACGGCAGATTTTCTTCCCTAGAGGGCATTAGTGAACCAGATGGGTTTTTATGACAATTGACAATGGTTTCATGGTCATCATCAGACTTTTAATTCCAGATTTTTAAATTGAATTCAAATTCCACTATCTGCCGTGGTGGGATTTGAACCCAGATCTCCAGAGCATTACCCTGGGTCTCTGGATTACTAGTCCAGTACCACTATGCCACCGCCTCCCCATTCAATATGATGCTCCGCCATTCAATATGATCATGGCTGATCCTCTACCTCAACACCATATTCCCGCTCTCTCCCCATACCGCTTGATGCCTTTAGAGTCTAGAAATCTATGTATTTCCTTCTTAAATATATTCAGTGTCTCAGCCTCCACAACCTTCTGTGGTAAAGAATTCCACAGGTTCACCACCCTCTGAATGAAGAAGTTCACCTCATCTCAGTCCTAAATGGTCAACCCTGTATCCTGAGACTGTGACCCCTTGACCTAGACCCCCCCAGCCAGATGAAACATCTGCATCCAGTTTGTCCAGCCTTGTCAGAATTTTACATGTCAATGAGATCCCCTCTCATTCTTCTAAACTCCAGTGAATACAGGTCTAGTGGGCCCAATCTCTCCTCACACAACAATTCTGCCATCCCAGGAATCAGTCTGGTGAACCTTTGCTGCACTCCCTCTATGGCAAGTATATCCTTTCTTAGGTAAGGAGACCAAAACTGCATACAATCCTCCAGGTGTGGTCTCACCAAGGCCCTGTACAGCTGCAGTAAGACATCCTTGCTCCTGTACTCAAATCCCCTTGCAATGAAGGCCTTCTTAACTGTATGCTTGCTTTCAGTGATTGGTGTACAAGGACACCAAGGTCCCTTTGCACATCAAAATTTCCCAATCTATCACCATTTAAATAATACTTTGCCATTCTGTTTTTCCTACCAAAGTGGATAACTTCACACTTATCCATGTTATACTGCACCTGCTATGGATTTGCCCACTTACTCAACTTGTCTAAATCACCTTGAAGCCTCTTAACATCCTCCTCACCATTCACATTCCCACCAAGTTTCATGTTGTCAGCAACATGAAATATTACATTTAGTTCCCTCGTCCAAATCATTGACATATATCATGAATAGCTGGGGCCAAGCACTGATCCCTTCAGTAGCCCACTGGTCACTACCTGCCACTCCAAAAAAGACCCATTTATTCCTACTGTGTTTCCTGTCTGCTAACCAATTCTCGATCTATGCCAACATATTACCCTCAATCTCTTGTGCTTTAATTTTGCACTCTAACCTCCTATGTGGGACTTTATCAAAAGCTTTCTGAAAATCCAAATACACTACATCCATTGGTTCTCCCTTATCTATTCTGCTAGCTACATCCTCAAAAAACTGTTTGTCAAACATGATTTCCCTTTCATAAATCCATGTTGACTTTGTCTAATTCTGTTGATCTTTTCTAAGTGTCCTGTTATCACATCCTTTATAATATTCTAGCAATTTCCCTTCTACTGATGTTAGGCTAATTGGTCTGTAATTCCCTGTTTTCTCCCTCCTTTTTTAAATCGTGGGTTACATTTGCCACCCTCCAATCTGCTGGGACAGTTCCAGAAGATACAGAATTTTGGAATATGACAACCCTGGGATGTAGATTATGAGGCCCGGGGGATTTATCGGGTTTCAGTTCCATTAATTTCTCCAGCACTATTTTCTTTTAGTGATACCAATTTCCGTCTATTTCTCCTTCTCACTAGACCGTCAGTTCCCTAGTATTTCTGGGAAGTTATTTGTGTCTTCCTCCATGAAGACAGAACTAAAGTAGTTGTTTGAGTGCTCTGCCATTTCCTTGTTCTCTATTATAAATTCTCCCGTTTCATACTGTAAGGGACCTACATTGGTCTTCACTAATCTTTTTCTTTTTACATATAGAAACTTTTACAGTCTGCTTTTATATTCCTTGCAAGGTTACTATCATACTCTATTTTTCCCCCTCTTAATCAATCTGTTAGTCCTCCTTTGCTGAATTCTAAACTGCTCCCTATCCGCAGGCTTGCTACTTTTTCTGGCAACTTTATATGACTTCTCTTTGGATCAAATACTATCCTTAATTTCTTTTGTCAGCCATGGTTGGGCCACATTTCCTGTTGTGCTTTTGTGCCCAGAAAGGAATGTATAACTGTTGCAATGCATACATTTGTTCCTTAAATATTAGCCATTGCCTATCCACCTTGCCTTTTAATGAAGTTCCCCAATCTATTGTAGCCAACTCACACCCCATACCTTCGTAGTTTCCTTTGTTTAGATTTAGGACCCTATCTTCAGATCAGAAACTATTTCACTTTCATCCTAATGAAGAACTCTATCATGTTATGGTCACTATTCCCTAAAGGACCCTGCACAAGATTATTAATTAACCCCTTCTCTTGAACAATACCAAATCTAGGATAGCCTGTTCCCTAGCTGGGTCCTCGATGTACTGGTCTAAAAAACCATCTTGTGCACACTCCAGGAATTCATCTGCCACAGTATTATTGCCAATTTGATTTCCCCAGTCTGTGTGTAGACTAAAGTCACCCATGATTGCTGTAGTACCCCTGTTACATGCATCTCTAATTTCCTGTTTAATGCTGTCTCCTACCTTACCATTACTGTTTGGAGGCCTCTTGGCAACTCCCACTAATGTTTTCCGCCCCTTGTTGCTTCTTAGCTCCACCCAGATTGATTCTACATCTAGATTTTTGGAGCCAATATCCTCCCTCACTATTGCACTGATTTCATCCTTAACTAACAACGCCAGCCTACCTCCTTTTCCTTTTTGTCTGTCCTTTCTAAGTATCGAGTACCCTTGGATATTCAGTTCCCAGTCTTGGTCACCCTGCGGCCATGCCTCCATAATCACAATCATATTGCACCCTTTTACATCTATTTGCACTGTTAATTCATCTATCTTATTGCGAATGCTCTATGCATTCAGATACAGTGCCTTTAGACTTGTCTTTTTACACATTTTTTTTGTACTATGGCCCTATTTGCTGATAGCCCTTGTTTAATCTGCCTTCCAATTTTGCTTTCTACTTTAATGTCTTTCATTCCTATCTTTGTTTCCCTCTCGTGTCTCCCCACTTGGTTCTCCACCCACTGCTACTCTGGTTTAACCCCTCATCCATAGTACTAGCAAATACCCCTGTGAGGATATTGGTCCCAGTCCTGTTGGGGTGCAATCCGTTCAGCTTGTACAGGTGCAGTCTTCCCCAGAATCAGTCCCAAAGCCTCAGGAATCTAAATCCCTCCCTCCCACACCATCTCTCCAGCCACACATTCATCTGGTCTATTCTCTTATTCCTGATCTTGCTAGCACAAGGCACTGGGAGTAATCCTGAAATTACTACCTTTGAGGTCCTACTTTCTCATTTATTTCCTAGCTCCCTATAATCTGCTTGCAGGATCTCATCCGTCTTTTTACCTAAGTCATTGGTACCGATATGGACCACAACCTCTCCTGTTCGCCTTCCCCTTTCAGAATGCCCTGCAGTTGCTCAGTGACATCATTCATCCTGGCACCAGGGAGGTAACGTACCATCCTGGTGTCACATCTGGGGCCACAGAAACGTCTATCCGTTCCCCTTATGATAGAATCCCCTATCATTATTGCTCTCCCACTCTTTTTTTTCTCCTCCCCACCCCATGCAGCTGAGCCACTCGTGGTGCCACAGGCTCAGCTCTTGCTGCTTTCCCCTGAGAAACCATCTCCCCCAGCAGTATCCAAAAAGGAAAATCTGTTAGAGAGGGAGATCAACCCAGGGGGCTCCTGCACTACCTGCCTAGTGCTTTTACTCTGTTTGGCGGTCACGCATTCCTTTTCTGCTTGTGCACTCTTTACCTGCAGTGTGACCACCTCACTGTCTGTGCTATCCACGAAGATCTCAACCTTGCATATGCTCCACAGTGACTCCAGCCGCAGCTCCAACTCTGAAACGCAGATTTTGAGTAGCCGCAGTTAGAGACACGTCCTGCACACATTGTTGGGTGAAAATCCTGGAGCTCCACTACCTAACAGCACTGCGACAACACCTTCACCATATGGCCAGTAGTGGTTCAAGGTGGTCCAAGGCCACCTTCCAGTTATTGGTAAGCAATAAATGCTAGCTTTGCCAGCATAACCCAAACCCCGAGAACAAATAGCAGAAAAACAAATGGGGCAAAGAGTAAACTAAAGCCAGGGAAATTATGAATCCCCAGAGAGTGACAATGGGGAGTTAACAGTAGATAATAAGGAAATGGCGGATGAAATGAACAAATATTTTGCTTCTGTTTTCACTATTGAAGATACAAAAAGCACTCCAGTAACAGCTGTAAATCAGGAGATAGAAGGGAGAGAGAAACTTGGTGAAATTATAATTACTAGGGAAGCAGTAATGAGCAAACTGATGAAGCTGCGGGCTGACAAGTCCCCAAATCCTGATGGACTTCATCCTAAGGTCATAAAAGAGGTGGCTAATAAGGTAGTAGATGTGTTGGTGTTAATTTTCCAAAATTCGCTAGATTCTGGAAAGGTTCCATCAGACTGGAAAGTAGCAAAGATAACCCCTCTATTCAAGAAGGGAGGGAGGCAGAAAACAATACTATAGGCCAGTTAGCTTGACGCGTGTAGTGGGGAAGGTGTTGGAATCGATCATTAAAGAGGTTATAACCGGGAAAAACTTTGAAAAATTCAAGGTAGCCGGGAAGATTCAACATGGTTTTGTGAAAGGGCAATCATATTCATTGGAGTTCTTTGAAGGAGTAACATGCGCCGTGGATAAAGGGGAGCCTGTAGACATACTGTACTTGGATTTCCAGAAGGCATTTGATAAGGTGCCACATTAAAGCTTACTGTGGAAAATAAAAGCTCTAGGTGTAGAGGTTAACATATTAGCATGGATAGAAGATTGGCTGGCAGTCAGAAAACAGAAAGTATGCATAAATGGGTCTTTTTTTGATTGGAAGGATTTTTAAAAATTCGTTCATGGGATGTGGGCGCTGCTGGCTAGGCCAGTATTTATTATCCACCCTTAAATGCCCTTATTCAGAGGGCATTTAAGAGGTAACCACATTGCTGTTGGTCTGAAGTCACATGTAGGCAAGACCAGGTAAGGACGGCAGATTAGTGAACCAAATGGGTTTTTCTGACAATCAGTAATGGTTTTGTGGTCATCAGACTTTTAATTCCAGATTCTTATTGAATTCAAATTTCACCATCTGCTGTGATGGTCCCCAGAGCATTACCATGGGTCTCTTGAATACTAGTCCAGTGACAATACCATTACGCCGCCACCTCCCCCATGACGAGTGGAGTCCCGCAGGGGTCTGTGCTGGGGCCTCAACTTATTACAATATATATCAACGACTTAGATGAGACGAGCAAAGACATAGTAGCTAAATTTGCAGATGATACAAAGGTAAGAAGGAAAGTAAGCTGTGAAGAGCACATAAGGAAGTTGCAGACAGATATAGATAAGTTGAGTGAGTGGGCAAAAATCTGGTTAAAAGAGTATAATAAGAGTTTTAAGGCAGAGAACATTTTTAAGGCAGAGGTAGATTGATTCCCTTGTCTAACAAGAATCTAAGCTTACCGTGGGTAGATGAGAATGTGAATTTGAAACAAAGGCAGATCAGCTGAATGGAGGAACAGACTTGAGGGGTCGAGTGGCCTCCTATTGTCCCTATATCATATGTTCGTATGAAAGCAAATAATGGTAGAATTAATCAGGTCATGCGGCATTTGTAGAGAGAGGATAGGGGTTCCACATTTCAGCTCAATGGTCAATTATTACCATATGAGGAGGAACACAGCCAGTGGAAGGGTACAGGGAGAAGAAAAAGAATGGTCTGTGATTGGGTGGAGGATTGGAGATGATTAAATGATGGAAACAATAATGGAATGACAATAAAAAGCAATATTGTGAGAAATGAGAGAAACAAAAGATGTATAAAATTGCCAGAAAAAGCAGCAAGCCTGAGGATTGGGAGCAATTTAGAATTCAGCAAAAGTAGACAAAAAGATTGATCAAGAAAGGGAAAATGGAGTATGACAGTAAACCTGCAAGGAACATAACTGACTGTAAAAGCTTCTATAACTATGTGAAGAGAAAAAGATAAGCAAATACAAATGTAGGTCCCTTACCATCAGAAACGGGGGAAATTATAATAGGGAACAAAGAAATGGCAGAAGAATTGAACACATATTCTGGTTCTGCCTTCACAAAAAAGGACACAAATAATTTCCAGAAATGGGGTTAGGGAATCAAGGGTCTAGAGTGAGAGGGTTGAATTGAAGAAAATCAGTATTAGTGAAAAAAAGTGATGCTAGAGAAATCAATGGGGTTAAAGGCTGAAAAATCCCCAGGGCCTAATAATCTACATCCCAGAGTACTAAAGGAAGTGACCCTGGAAATATTGGGTGCATTGGTGGTAATCTTCTAAAATTCTATATACTCCGGAGCAGTTCCTACAGCTTGGAGGGTGGCAAATGTAACCCCACTAATTAAAAAGGAGGAAGAGAAAAAACAGAGAATTACAGACCAGTTAGCCTAACATCTGCAGTGGGGGAAAATGCTAAAGTTTATTATAAAAGACGTGGGAACAGAACACTTGGAAATTAGACAAAGTCAGCATGGGTTTATGATAGAGAAATCATGTTTAACTAATCTACTAGAGTTTTTTGAGGATGTAACTCGTAGAATAGATAAGGGAGAACCAGTGGATGTGGTGTATTTGGATTTCAAGAAGGCTTTTGATAAGGTCCCACATAAGAGGCTAGTGGGCAAAATTAAAGCATATGGGATCTGGTGTAATATACCGGCATGAATTGAGAATTGGTTGACAGATCAGAAACAGAGAGTGGGGATAAATGGGTCTTTTTCCGGAAGGCAGGCGGTGACTAGTGGTGTAGCGCAGGGATCAGTGCTTGGGCCCCAGCTATTCACGATATATATAAATGACTTGGATGAGGAAACCAAATGCAATATTTCCAAGTTTGCTGATGACACAAAACTGAGCGGGGTTGTGAGGAGGATGCAAAGAGGCTTCAGGGCGATTCAGACATGTTATGTGCGGGGGCAAACACATGGCACTTGCAGTATAATGTGGATAAATAGAAACATAGAAACTAGGAGGAGTAGGCCATTTGGCCCTTCGAGCCTGCTCCACCATTCATTATGATCATGGCTGATCATCCAACAGAATAGCCTGCTCCCGCTTTCTCCCCATACCCTTTGAACCCTTTCACCCTAAGAGCCATATCTAACTCCTTCTTGAAAACATACAATGTTTTGGTCTCAACCACTTATACGCTTCGGTGTGAAAAACAGAAAGGCAGAGTATTATTTAAATGGTGATATATTGGGAAATGTGGAAGTACAAAGAGATCTGGGTGTCCTTGTACACCAGTCAATGAAAGTAAACAGGCAGGTGCAGCAAGCAATTAGGAAGGCAAATGGCATGTTGGCCTTCATTGCAAGAGGATTTGAGTTCAGAAGTAGGGATGTCTTACTGCAGTTATACAAGGCCTTGGTGAGACCACACCTGGAGTATTGCGTGCAGTTTTGGTCTACCTACCTAAGAAAGGATATAATTGCCATAGAGGGAGGGCAGCAAAGGTTCACTAGGCTGATACCAGGGATGGCAGGACTGTCGTACGAGGAGAGATTGGTTCGACTGGGCCTGTATTCACTAGAGTTTAGAAGAATGAGAGGGGATCTGATTGAAATGTATAAAATTCTAACAGGACTAGACAGACTGGATGCAGGGAGGATGTTTCCACTGGCTGGGGAGTCTAGTACCAGGGGCCACAGTCTCAGGATATGGGGCAGGCCATTTAGGACTGAGATGAGGAAAAATTTCTTCACTCAGGAGGATGGTCAACCTGTGGAATTCTCTACCACAGAAGGCTGTGGAGGCCGGTTCACTGAGTATATTCATGAAAGAAATTGATAAGTTTTTGGATATCAGGAGCATCAAGCAGTATGGAAAGAAAGTGGGAATATGGCGTGAAATAAGGATCAGCCATTATCATTTTGAATGGCGGAGCAGGCTCAAAGGGCTGAATGGCCTACTCCTGCTCCTAGTTTCTATGTATAGATGTATCAGGAAGAGATATTAATGTACATAATGTTATTGGAAATTATTTTTTTTTTAAATAGAGGTTTAGTCTGTGTTTGTGAGTGTGTGTGTGTTAAGTGGATTAAAGCCAGCTAGTCTGGGTGCTTTGATGTATAGTAGTTTTGAGATGTAAACAGTGAGGTAAAGAATGCATTTGCATTTTGCTGAATAAACCATTCAAAGACTGGGGGTAAAATCTTGCACCTAGCTAGGAGACACCAAGCAATATATTTATATTACTAATAAAATTGGTACTATGAAAGGGGCTTTATTGTTAAAAGAGGTGGAGTGCAAAGGATCTGTTGATACAATGAAAATTTACATTCAAAGGGGAAGGCTGGGTATAACAGAAAGGAGTTTGTGTGTGCAGGTCAGAGGCATGTAAGATTTAAGCCTGTAAGCCTACAACTGTCTGCAAAGGAACCAAATTGAAAGGAACCTATTTTGAATTCGCACGGTGAAAATATTTTGCCTGGTGTCTGTTTAAGTCTACTGGTTATTGTTGCCTAGTGGAGATTAATTTGGCAATTTGTTAAAAGTTGTGATAGGAGTAATTTGTAGCCATGTGTATGTGGTTAATTTGTTGTAAATTAATAAATGTTTCATTTAGCTTGTTATAAAACCTCTTGAGAACTTGTGGTCTTATCCTGAATTTGGAGCTGCAACTCATAACCTACCAATTGAAAATATAGGTTATGACAGTTGTTTAAAGTTTCCCTCTGGGGTTTTAAATCACTCAGCCTTTACAAACTGCTGTGTCATAACAGGTGTTTCTCCTAGTTGCTATTTTGGCCCAAGTGTTCATTTCTGCCTAATCTCCTCTTAGCTACACACACTGATATCCTGCTTTCTCTCTCACTCAACAAGTACTACCAATACCAGCCTTCCCTTGTCAATAGCCAAAAGTCAATATCTTGTTTGCTTCGCAGAAACCATTCAACTCTTGTCCACCATTACTACTATCCTACTCAGTTGCTTCTGTTTGTTATGTTCAACATTTTGTTCAGTCTTCTATCAGCTCCAGGAGTAATTATTCCCAGATTGTTCTGCTCACACATACTGCCAACCTGCTGAGTTTCTCATGGCATATCATGATTTATTGCAACAATGGGACAAGGTATAATTGGAAAAAAAAATGTACATGGAAGAATGATAATCTTTGTACCAAATTAAATGCTGTAGGATGGATAGTTGAATTGTATAGGCAAATGTTATTGTATCACACCATCTGTCAATTCTCATGAAAAATGTATAATTTGCGACAGAGATGCAATCTGTGAGCAATTTCACACAGATCACTGGTGATGAATTTACAGTGTTGGTTGGTAATGTGAGGCATGCCTCAAATTGGACAGTCATACATTGAACATAGTAATGAAAGCCGCTGATTCTTGCCCACCAGTTTTAACAGCTTGGAAATTGGGTGGAGGGAGAAGAGGACAAGAGTGGATCAGGTATTTAAATTATAGCTAGATTCTGGTCCAGGCTTTGGGCCTTTACTCAGCAGCAGTTTAACCAAGTGGGAGGGAACCTATTTTTGATTCAAAAGATCTAAATCAGATAATCTAAGGAGCAATTTTATGAAAATGTGGTCAAGCTATTCAGGTTATATTTTTTTCAAATCCATTTGTAAATCCAATAAAACTGGTAACCTTTCCAAAAATTCCAGGCTGTCAGTACTAAACCTGCAAAAGGGCAATGGGAGGAATTTAATGCTCCCCCAGGAGCAGGCTGGGAGGCTGAGGAGGGCGGGAGTGGCAGTGTATAAAGGGGTGGGAAGGTGCGGGTTGAATACCTTGTTGCCTTCCCAATTACCGCAATTAAGTCGGGGGGGAAGAGTCAAGGATGGCTTTCCTGTCTAGGGGCAAATGAGGTCTTTAAGTGGCCACAAGGACTACTTAAAGCCCCATCCCACTGCCAGTGGTATTCTACCAGTGGCAGGGGGGAATCAGGCCATGAAGACAAACAGCTAAGTAAACCCTGGCCAGCATGCCTGTGGCTAGGGGTGGAATCCCTTCTACTTGGGTAGCCTACACCATATGGAGAGTCCTGCCAGTGGCAAGGGTCGCCATGGTGAGATCCTACCTGCCCTTTCAACTAAACCCCCCACTCCCCTGCCTCGCTGGGGGCTCTTTGTCTGGCCCCTGCGATCTTGCTTCTCCTGCCTTTCCTCCAGGGCTCCAACGATGATCCTATTCCAAGGTTCTACTACAGTACTGACAGCGGCCCCTGCGCCTGCTGACGCTGCTGGTTTTGAAGAGTTGACGCTTCAAATTGGCTGGCAGTTTTCGGAGGTGGGACGTGGCCCAGATTGGCCAAGGTGGGGTTGCCACTGGCCCTCCAGCTGGTGGGCAAGCCTATTGCCACGACCATTAAATCCCACCCTGTGTGCGCTAGGTTTCAAATGGTTCTAAAACTCTAGGCAGGTGAAAGAAAATGGAGCTAAGTGTGCTAGCAAGCAGTGAAATCTATTATTTCACCTGATTTACAAGCACAATATCTTTATGTACAGTTATTTCCACAGGTGGATACTTACACATATTTTTCCTCCAAACCATCACTGGCTTACACTTGGAAACTCTTTCTTTAAAGGGTACCTAAACCTCAGAGTGAAGCCAAGTCAGTCAGGGTGAAGCACTTTAGCACATTCCCCATAACAGAAGGAGGATCTCCTTTTGTTATCAGAGTTCGATTTCCCTTCACATATAACATACCAGAAATGTTGGGAACACAGGGTTTAGTCAGAGGGAGGAACTGAAAGAAATCAGTATTAGTAGGGAAATGGTGTTGGGGAAATTGATGGGATTGAAGGCCGATAAATCCCCAAGGCTTGATAATCTACATCCCAGAGTACTTAAGGAAGTGGCCCTAGAAATAGTGGATGCATTGGTTTTCATCTTCCAAGGTTCTATAGACTCTGGAACAGTTCCTACAGATTGGAGGGTAGCTAATGTAACCCCACTGTTTAAAAAGGGAGGTAGAGAGAAAACTGAATTATAGACCAGTCAGCCTGATGTCAGTAGTGGGGAAAATTCTAGAGTCCATTATAAAAGATTTAATAGCTGAGCACTTGGAAAACAGTGGCAGAATCAGACAGAGTCAGCATGGATTTATGAAAAGGAAATCACACTTGACAAATCTACTGGAATTTTTCGAGGATGTAACTAGTAGAGTTGATGAGGGGGAGCCAGTGGATGTGGTTTATTTGGACTTTCAGAAGGCTTTCGACAAAGTCCCACATAAGAGATTAGCGTGTAAAATTGGGGATTGTGGGTAGTGTATTGAGATGGATAGAAAACTGGTTGGCAGACAGGAAACAAAGAGTAGGAATAAACTGGTCTTTTTCTGAATGGCAGGCAGTGACTAGTCGGGTACCGCAGGGATCGGTCTAGGACCCCAGCTATTCACAATTTATATTAATGATTTAGATGAGGGAACTAAATGTAATATCTCCAAATTTGCAGATGACACAAAGCTGGGTGGGAGGGTGAGCTGTGAGGAGGATGCAGAGATGCTTCAGTGTGATTTGGACAAGCTGAGTGAATGGGCAAATGCATGGTAGATGCAGTATAATGTGGATAAATGTGAGATTATCCACTTTGGTAGCAAAAACAGGAAGACAGATTATTATAAATTGAGAGAGGGGAATGTGCAACGAGACCTGGGTGTCCTCGTACACCAGTTGCTGAAGGTAAACATGCAGGTGAAACAGGCGGTAAAGGCGGCAAATGGTATGTTGGCCTTCATAGCGAGAGGATTCGAGTACAGGAGCAGGGATGTCTTCCTGCAATTATACAGGGCCTTGGTGAGACCACACCTGGGATATTGTGTGCAGTTTTGGTCTCCTTATCTGAGGAAGGACGTTCTTGCTATAGAGGGAGTGCAGCGAAGGTTTACCAGGCTGATTCCTGGGATGGTGGGACTGACATATGAGGAGAGATTGAGTCGGTTAGGATTATATTCTCCGGAGTTCAGAAGAATGAGGGGGGATCTCATAGAAACCTATAAAATTCTAACAGGACTAGACAGGGTAGATGCAGGAAGGATGTTCCTGATGGTGGGGGAGTCCAGGACCACGGGTCATAGTCTGAGGATATGGGGTAGATCATTTAGGACTGAGATGAGGAGAAATTTCTTCACCCAGAGAGTGGTGAGCCTGTGGAATTCGCTACCTCAGAAAAGTAGTTGAGGCCAAAACATTGTATGTTTTCAAGAAGGAGTTAGATATAGCCCTTGGGGCGAAAGAAGTCAAAGGATATGGGGAGAAAGCGGGAGCAGGCTATTGAGTAGGATGATCAACCATGATCATATTGAATGGCGGAGCAGGCTCGATGGGCCGAATGGCCTACTCTTGCTCCTATTTTCTATGTACGTTTCTATGTATTTAAGGTGGGAAAATACTTTCTCTACTGGAATCAGCTTTCAGGAGGCTGTCCAGGTGACGCTGGGATAGGGTGAAATAGCTCAGTTACCAACCTCTCAATGGGTCTAATCCATACTAGATAGTTGATATGGAGGTTTACAGTGAATCCTACAAAAAGGATTTCATCCAAAATCAAACACCTTTAAAATTGATATGGTGGAACTTGCCCTGATGGTACTTACCTGTACAATTATCTTCCTTTATTTCCAATCTTTCACCACTGTGCTGTCTCATTTTCATATCTAAAATGGGAATCATACTGTTCATTTAATGTGTGTATTCTTAACTTCATTGAATCACTTCAGAATATTAATCCGACTCTTGTCGGCTGTTTATAAGCATAACATGTAAGAATAAATAATGCTCAGAAATTCCATGTAATGTCTACCTTCTCCAATAATTCTTCATTGGTTTAAATGTATGCCCTAATTCAGCTGCAGCAATTCATTTCTTGGAAGTCAATGACCTCAAACATGTCATAAACTGATCCTTGACCTATAGGTACTAATGTGCCTCAGATTTACTTGCTAGTTATACTGATTTTCAGATGTGGAAGATGTGCTTTTCCCTGCCTCCCTAAAATGGATTATTTGTGTTCCTACTCCCCATTTTAACAATTCTAGCATTGGTTGAAGTCTTTAGAGGTTTGAAAGGAATTGATAGGGTAGATAGAGAGAGTCTAGGACAAGAGGACATACCTTAAAATCAGAGCCAGCCACCTGAGAGAGAAGTTAGAAAATGCTGCACGCAAATGGTGGTAAAGAGTGGAACTCTCTCCCAAAAAAGCAGTAGAAGCTAGCCCAATTAATAATTTAAAATCTGGATTTGAAAGAATATTGTGTTATTTTGTAAAGAATGCTGGGAGTCTGTGTCTGTGTGATTTAATTAAGCTGGGCAAGAGTTTGACAGGAGTCAGGTTGTCTGGGGATTTGGAAACATGACAAGGATAGAGGCTGAAGTACAAGTAAATAGGTTAGATCTAACATTTGCATTTTTAGATAAGCTGCGAGGTTGTTTGAATGTCGAAGGGGAGTCAGAGGCAACAAGGAAAATGTTTGCATCTTGCAGGAGTTCATAGGTAAACAAGTAGCGAGGATATAATATTTTATTAACCCAAATGCAAAGGCAAGATGGAAAATGAAAGATCTCATTTTTGGAAGTTTGGGTTTGAATTTCAAAGTAGTGCAAGAACAACAGGGCTGAGATGAAAGGGAAAAAAGGTGTATTAGAGTTACTGTGGATAGCTGGTTTTTAGCTGTTAGGCTGGATAGCTGTTGAGCTGGAGATGGCTGGGGCTGTTTGAGCTGTTGAGATAGCTGGAGCTCTGGGCTGGGAGAGGATGCAGTTTGAATCACCCATCCAGTCAAGCCAGAAAAGTCTTGGGCTGCAGCAAGCAGTTTTATTCCAAAGTGGATTCCACCACAGAGTGAGAGAGGGTAAAGGTCATGTGGTATACCTTTATTGCATCTACAGCAATCTGCTTTGTGTAATATTACTGGATTTCATATTTAAACATCTATAAGGGAGTGTTGCCCGGAAAGTGGTTACTTGGGGGAATGTTTTGTAAGACTAACCTTAAATGTGTAACTGTAATCTTGTGTGCTTAAGTTTTCTTTTATTTTTTGTTAATAAACCTTTATTTCCAATTTTAAAAAACCCAGAAGTGTTACTGGACCTCTTACTGTTGAGATCAGTATGTCTTCTTCTCGTCATCAGAATACAAAAAAAAGCTTGTGGCTGTAAGCCAAGTTTCCCCATGGGATTTGGTTTGCGCAGCAATTGACACTGGCCATGGTCATAACATTACAAGAAGTATTTAGGAATATGGAGAGAAGGCAGGTGGATGGAGTTAAGATACAGATCAGCCATGATCTTGCTAAATGGCATAACAGGCTTGAGGGGCTGCATGGTCTCCTGCTGTTCCTATTCTTCTTTTTAAACTCATTCATGGGTTGAGAGTGTTGCTGACAGGTCAGAATTTATTTCCTATCCCTAATTGCCCTTGAGAAGGTTGTGGTGAGCTGCCTTCTTAAACTGCTGCAGTCCATACAAAGTGCTGTTAACAAGGGAGTCCCAGGATTTTGACCCAGTGACAGTGAAGGTACAGTTCCAAGTCCGAATGGTGTGTGACTTGGAGGGGAGCTTGCAGGTGGTGGTGGTGGTTTCATGCATCTGCTACCCTTGTCCTTGGAAGGTGCTTTGGTGAGTTGCTGACGTGCATCCTGCAGATGGTACACACTGCTTATGTCGTGAGCCGATGGTGGAGGAAGTGATTTTTAAGGTGGATAGGGTGCCAATCAAGCAAGCTGCTTTTTTCTGAATGCTGTTGAGCTTCTTGAGCATTGTTGGAGCTGCACTCAACCAGCAACTGGAAAGTGTTCTATCACACTCCTGACTTGTGCCTTGCAGATGTTGGACAGGCTTTGGGGAGGTTGCGAGGTGAATTACTAGCTGCAGAATTTCCAGCCTACTGCCCTTGTAGCTGCAGTACTTATGTGGCTGGTTCATTCAAGTTTTAGATCAATTGTAACTCCCCCCAGGATGTTGATGGTGGAGGATTCAGTGATGGTAATGCTCAAGAGGAGATGGTTAGATTCTCTTTTGTTTGAGATGGTCATTGCCTAACACTTGTGTGGCTTGTATGCTATTTGCCAATTAGCTTGATTGGCACCCCATCCACCACCTGAAACATCAGGTCCTCCACCATCGGCACACGACAAAGCAGTGTGTACCATCTTCAGGATGCACGTCAGCAACGCACCAAGGCTTTTTCGGCAGCACCTTCCAACCCCTACACCTCTAATACACAGTACACATTTATGGGCAGAACACAGATTTATTGTTGCCAATATGCTACAACTTTGGAGAGAGCTACTAATCAGTTCACTCTTCTTAAATGTATCAAATCAATGAGATAATGAATAGTTATTAATGATGGCAGTCACTGTGTGCACCAGAAAATCTATTGGCCACCTTACTCTGGAGACGCCTAAGATTAAACACAGATATAGAAATTAATCGCCCTTGCTGAGTTTCAAACCAGAACAATGTAATCAAGGGAATGCCATAATCCACTTATTTTCCTACATTCCTTGTCTGTAGCCATTAATCTACCAGCCTGCTATCCATCCCTGCATGACTGAATTCCTTCAATCCAATGTTTCATATAGCACAAATAAATCAGATTGTAAACCTATTGTGAAGCCAGGTTTGTAAGCAGTTAATGGATTAATGTAAATACAAGTTTACATTTAAAAAGAAATCTGACTGGATTAAATGTGTAAACTCTGCATGAAAAGCCACTAATCCAAGATCAGTTTGGTTTGACTGCTGAATCAGTTCTTATTGGATCCAGCGGAAACAAGTGGGTCCCATCACCACATGGTACAAATGTCCTGTAATAAATCACATCATCACCTTGTGAAATTCAGAACAAATGACTACGATTAATAATGGTCGTGGTCATCACTGAATAATTAAAATGGGACTTGGTCCTCAATTGATTGATTGATTTTTACTAGGTAGGACTTGAACAGGCTTTGCCTGGTACACTAATAAGTCAACATGGTTTAAGTTAAGTAGCCAACTAGTTAAGCGAGGAAAATCCTGTCTTGTAACACTCACAGAGCACATGCAGGACACCTAGACACAGACAAACTACAAATCAATATAATTTGAAACGTCACCAGGAAAACAGCATGATTTATGAAATAAAAAAGGGAACTGACTGAATACTTACTCATCTGCTGCTGTGCCTGTGGTTGCTTTGATTATCATGTAGAAGAGAGTGAGAGCACTAAGCACACCAAAACTTGCGATAATAAGCCATTCTTCTGTTAACAAAGGAAAGGTAAATCACTCTGGGAAGTTTGTGAAAAATGACGTGATTCCCCTATACAGCAGCAGTGGTGGCAGCACAAGTGAGCATGTCTAGGAAAATATGGATCAGACAGTAAAGCAGAATCAATGATAGTGCAGTGTGAGGAAATGGCAAGCAAGATTGACAGGCATAAAAAAAAAACACATCATTTATAAATATTGGTCCTATGGTACATCCTCTCAACAGCATTTAATGGTGAACAATTCTAAATGTTACAATTTGAAATTATTCCCGAGTTTGTACATTTGCAAAATGCAACAGGAAAAGACCAAGGATGTAGCTAGCTAGTTAACTCTTCTGAATTACATTATCCAGCCGTCATTCAGTTACAATAATAACTTATTCATACAGTGTGTTAATGTCCAAAGGCACTTCACAGGCATGCAATAAGGCAAATTTTGACACTGATTCAAATAAGGCGATATTAAGGCAGATGGCCAAAAGCTTGGTCAAAATGGTAGGTTTTAAGAAGCATCTTAAAGGAGGAAAGAGAAGTAGAGAGGCAGATGAAATTTAAGGAGAGAATTTTAGAGATTGGGTCCAAGGTAGCTGAAGGCACGATCACCATCGGTGGAGTAATTAAAATCAGGGATCCTCGAAGCCAGGATTAGTGGAGCGCAGGTATCTTGGAGGGTTGTGGGCTGGAGGAGATAGGGAAGGGCAAAGCTATGGAGGCATTTGAAAGCAAGGATGAGAATTTTAAATAAAAGCTAACAATGCTGGAAATGCACAGCAGATCAGGCAGTACCTGTAGAAAGAAACAGAGTTGACGTTTCAGATCAAAATGAGCTGTTCTGATGAAAGATCACCTCAACCTGAAACATTAATAAAAACTTTGTTTCTTTTTACGGATGCTGCCTGACTGCTGAGCATTTCCAGCATTTTTTGTTTTAATTTCAGGTTTTAAAAAATATTTAACCTTTCATGGGATGTGGGCGTCGCTGGCAAGGCCAGCATTTTTTGCCTGTCCCTAATTGCCCTTGAACTGAGTGTCCTGCTGGGCCATTTCAGAGGACTGTTAAGAGTCAACCACATTGCTGTGGATCTGGAGTCACATGTAGACCAGACCAGGTAAGGACACAGATTTCCTTCCTTAAAGGACATTAATGAACCAGATGGATTTTTACAACAATCAATGATAGTTTCATGGTCACCATTACTGAGACTAGGTTTATATCCCAGATTTTTATTAACTGAATTTAAATTTTACCAGCTGCCATGGTGGGATCTGAACCTATGTCTGCAGAGCCTCTGGATTACTAGTCCAGTGACAATTCCACAATATCACCATCTCCCATTTCCAAAGTCCACAGTACTTTGCTTCTGTACTAATGAGAATTGTAAAATTTTGTTGTTCTTTGACTGGCAGCCAACACACAAGGGGCACGGGTGAGCTGGCTTGGTGCAAGTAAGGACATAGGTAGCAAGGTTTTGGATGATCTCAAGTTTGCAGAGGGTAGAATGTGGGAGGCCTTCCAGGGGAGTGTTGGAAAAGTCAAATCTAGAGGCAAAAAAAGCATGGCTGAGGGTTTCTTGTAGCAGACGAACTGAGGCGGGGCAGATTTGGGCAATGTTACTGAAGTTATGAAAAAAATGTTCAACAGATCCTAATTTGATTTCTTTAGGAAAAAAAAAATTCAGTTAGATTTCATCATGAATCTGCAGGTAGATGAACCAGTTGCAATGTCTCTGTTCTCAGTCTATCCTAAAATTAAATGGTCACAGCCAGGACTTTCTTATTGCCAATGCAATTCAATTCAGTGTCCACAAATGCACAGGAGATGGGAAACAGGTTCTTGTTCCTAATCATAAATGACCTCCAGTTAAAACTGCCGCATGTATATACACAGTTACATGCAACAGATGAGATCAGAATCAGACAAGCTGTGATTCCACATCATCAAGTAGCCAGCTGACACTCACCTTCCAGGTCAAGAGTGAAGAGTCATCACTTAAGCAAAATACAGGAAGGTTACAAGAGCCTGTGGAAGCAAATCCCAAGCTCACGTTGCTGGAGGAAACACACTCAGAACACTTGTCACTCACACACAAAGATTAAAGGTGAATACATAAAGGACAGTCAGAATGTGAAAACAGTGCAAGACTTGATAGACCATCAGTATTCTGCAATTTTAGTTCGTACTTTTAATATACAAGTGATACAAATTTTACGCAGATGCACCTTGTGAGCAGCAAACCCAATTAAAAACAGACTTCACTACACCATTGAGATAAATAGGAAACAGCACTTTTCCCTCATTCCCAATACTGTTCCCAACATACAACCTCAACCCAACAGTTCGGCACTGTACAGGGTTCCAGGCAGTCCTGACTTTTCCACCTGACATGGCCAGCCTCCAACCAGTTCGTATTTTCACAAAATTCAGAAATGAGAATATCTCGTCTCAGGAGGTCAAAGTGATTTCTCACCAGGTTATTTTGAGAGTTGTGGCAAGGATATACAAAAGAGTGGATTGCCCCTTTTCCTCCCCAAATATTGATGTTAGCGACTGAATGAGAACACACTGAATCAGTAATGAAAGTCAGTTATAATTACAGTTTTGGGGACTTATTCTGAAAATCCATTCACTTTTCAATCAAAACCAAAATGCACTTGCCTAACCATAAATGACTGTTGCCTCAAACATATGGGGATTATACAGCAATCATGTACAGAAATGCAACAATAACATACTAAATCTCAGCAGATAGCTATAACTTGATATCAGTTTAGTGTCAGCTTGCTCAGTTGGTACCAATTTTAGCCTGCAAGGCAGAAGATTGTGGATATAAGCCCCATATCAGGAGCTGAGTATATAATTCAGATGGACACTTTATGCACTAATCCTTCAGTACTGCATTGGTCAGAGGTCCTATCCTTTGGATAAGACATTAAAACAAGGCTACTCTGTCTATTCCA
Source organism: Cetorhinus maximus (assembly GCF_964194155.1). Lineage (NCBI taxonomy): Eukaryota > Metazoa > Chordata > Chondrichthyes > Lamniformes > Cetorhinidae > Cetorhinus > Cetorhinus maximus. The sequence continues at coordinate 130,567,758 of NC_135888.1, read as the reverse complement.
GGCAGGGGGAGGGGCATGGCCACCACCTGCCCGCTCCACCCACCCCTGCTGTGATTTTTTAAATTCATTCATGGGATGTGGGCATCGCTGGCCAGGTCAGCATTTATTTCCCAACCTTAATTGCCCTTGTTCAGAGGGCATTTAAGAGTCAACCACATTGCTGTGGGTCTGGAGTCACATATAGACCAGGTAAGGACAGCAGATTTCCTTCCCCTGAAAGACAGTGGGGTTTTGATGACAATCGGCAATGGTTTCATGGTCACCATCAGAATTCAAGTTTCACCATCTGCCATGGTGGGATTTGAACCCGGGTCCCCAGAGCATTATCCTGGGTCTCTGGAATACTAATCAGTGACAATACCACTATGCCACTGCCTCCCCACTGCCTTTGGCCACTTAAGGGTCTCCTCCCACCGTTGCAGAAATTTTGCCATAGCAAAGGAGGGAGGTGCCAAACGTAAATGCTGGCCTCTCACCTCCTCACCCTGCTCAGTGACATCCTTGATCTTGGCACCAGGGATGCAATATGCCATCTTGGATTCACAGCTGCTGCCACAGAAATGCCCATCAGTTACCTTAACTATTGAATCCCCCATCACTAATGCCTCTGTACAGCTGAGGCAGCCGTGGTGCTGTAGACTAGATTCTGGCTACACACCCTAGAGGAATCATCACTCTCACCTATATTCAGAATGGACTACTGGTTGGAGAGTGAGATGCACTCCGTCTGATCCTTTTTGACTGCCTGGCGGTCACCCATTCCCTATCTGCCTGCATACCCTTAAGCTGCGGGGTGAGCACATCTATAAACAAATGTGTTATCCACAAAATTCTCAACCTCACGTGTGTGCCACAGTGACGCCACCTACTGCTCAAGCTGCTGCCACTCACGACATTTGTTCCACATTGCTCCATTCGATGACTCTTACTTCACATAACAAACACAGCTGTCTTCACAAAAAGGGAAGCTAATGATGGTGTCACAGTTAAGGAGGAAGAGGGTGAAATATTGGATGGGATAAACACTGTAAAAAAAAGTATTAAAAGGTTTGATGACTTACAAAACAGATAAATTGTCAGATGAAGTATCCCAGGCTGTTGAAAGAATCAAGGGAGGAAATTGCGGAGTTTCTGACCATCATATTTTAATTTTCCCTGGCTACAGGAGTCATGCTAGAGAATTGAAGGATGCCAATGTTATACCATTGTTCAAAAACAGGCAGGGATAATCTGAACAATTATATGCTAATTAGGTTAAATTTGGTTGCGGGCAAGTTATTGGAATCAATTCTGAGGGACAGCACAACCTTCATTTAGAAAGGCATTATGAGGGGCCTTGATGGAGTAAATAGGGGTGACCTATTTACCTGGGCAGAGGGGTCAAAAACCAGGGGGCATAAATTAATCAAGGAAAGTCAGCAAAGATTTGTGAAGGAAAGGTTATGTCTGATTGAAATTTTGGGGAAGTAACAAGTGGGATTGATGAGGGCAGTGCAGTAGGCTTTTGACAAGGTCCTACATGGCAGGCTGGTCAAAAAGTAAAAGCCCTTCAGATCTACAACTGGCTTTGTTCCAAGAAGCAAAGGGTTGTTTATGTGTCTGGAAAGGCTATTACCCTTGGGGTTCTATATGGCTCAGTACTCGGTCCCTTGCTTTTTGTAGTTGATATTAATGATTAGAACTCAAGTATAGAAGGCAAGATAAAGAAGTTTGCAGATGATACAAAAAGTGGCCATGTGGTTGACAATGAGGGGGAAAGCTTTAGACTGCAGGAAGATATAGATGGTCTGGTCAATTGAGCAGAAAAGTGGAAAATGGAATTCAACTTGGAGAAGTGTGAGGTAATGCATTTTGGGAGGTGTAACAAGGAAAGGGAATACATAATAAATTGCAAGATACTGAGTAATGTGAGGGAACAGGGGGACTTTGGAGTGCACGTACACAGATTCTTAAGTTGCAGGATAGGACATGTCAATAAGGTGGTTAAGAAAGCACATAACCGCAGCATAAAATATAAGAGCAGGAAAGTTATGATAGAACTGGTTAGACCACAGCTTGAGTACTGCATATAGTTCTGGTCACTACATTATGGGAAAGATCTGATTGCACTGGAGAGGATGCAGAGGAGATTTACGAGGGTGTTATCAGGGCTGGAAAATTTTAGTTATGAGGACAGATTGAATAGGCTGGGGTTGTTTTCCTTGAAACAGAGGAGGCTGTGGGATGACCTAACTGAAGTGTATAAAATTATGAGGGGCCTAGCTAGAGTAAATAGGGATGACCTATTTACCTTAGCAAATGCTTCAAAAGTCAGGGGCATAGATTTGAAGAAATTGGTAGAAGCATTAGAGGGGAATGAGGAAACATTTTTTCACCCAGAGGGTGGTAGGAACCTATGCCTCAAAGGGTGGTAGAGGGAGAAACTCTCACCACATTCTAAAATATCTACTCAAAAGTCTTGACCTGCAAAACTATGGATCTAGTGCAGGAAGATGGGATTTGGCTGGGTAGTTCTTCATCGACTGGCACAATTTTAGAAAGATATAGGGGAGAATTTTTGGCTTGGCAGATGGGGACGGGGCCCACTCGCCAAAGTGTAAAATGATGCGGGGTGACGTTGGGCGTGCGTCCCGATGTCACCGCGTGTCATTTAGATTCTCAGATCGTCAGGCGCACAGCTGAACTGTCAATGGCCTGTTAATTAATCCTATTGAGAAAGCTGCCCGTCCAACCTTAAGGCAGGCAGGTGAAGAGCCCAGGCGGCCTTTGTGTTTTTCACGGAACCTCATCCACGGGTGGGATGAGGTTTCATGAATGTTTTTGAAATCTTGGAAAAATTTTTAATAAAATTAATACACATGTCCCAGCTCATGTGACAGTTTCATTTTTTTTCCTTTATTAAACTTTAGAAACTTCAAACTAATCTCCCTGAGGCACCACTGTGCGTCAGGGAGATTTTTGCACTCTTTTGCCGCGCATGAGCGAAAGAGCGCACTCCCGACTCAGGGAGCCCCCCACAGGGAGAGCACAGTGCTTCCGGGCGCGCATCACATTGGGAGGGCTTTAATTGGCCCGCCCATGTAAAATGGCGGCGTGGACCCAATCGGGGGTGCTGATCGAATCCACGCCCGCCCCCGCACAACTCCCCCCCAACGGGGGGAAATTTCTACCCATAGAGTTGTACTTTGAAAGATGAATCTAGAAACAAGTGTTCAAAAAGTTGTTGAATAGCTTCCTAATTTTAATAAAAATGGCATCAATTATATTCACTGGTAGTGCATAGATGCGATTTACATACAACTCTTGACACTTCTCAGTTTCCTGCATTCTGTCTATATTCAGTTATCTTTTTGTGCAGTTTAAATGATTTAGAACAAAGTGAAGCTCAACAGAAGGTATCTTATACTTGACTCAGCAGTCTCTCAATTCATTTTACAACATGCCTTAAAGCATGTAAATCACTAAAAGAATGTGGAGATTTATGGTGATACTTTGACACCAGGATACAGTACTCACCTCTGCCCTCCCTCTTCAGTTATGATAAAAATATTGATGAGGGTAGAGCCACAACTTGCTTTTCTGGCCAGTGTGGAAGATATTATCAGTACAAGTGGTTTGATAGCAATCCACTCTTTTAGTTTCCAGTGGTCAACTCTAACCACAACATAGCAGTCCACTCACACATCCGTCTTTAAATCATAAGTTTGGCAGTGAAACTGTAACTAAAATAAAAGGTTGTGAACTTATTACTTCCTTAATACAGATATGTGACTTTAGATTTGGAAACATACCAAGTAAATCATTATAGATTTATTCCTATGTAGAGTGGATTCACCAACCTTATGTTGAAGGTGCAAACTCAACAAGAAGGGTTGCCACCTCTTGGTTTTTGGAGTCCAATTTTATGAGGGATATCCAGAAAGTTCTAAGATGTAGACTACAAGTCTACTTTTGGAAATAAAAGTCAGTTATTTTCCTATTGTGTCTGATATTTTTGAGGCTGTTTTTGTTAAATTTATCAGCAAAAAAAAAAAACCTTCTCAAAGTTGGACTTGGTAAAAGGTGACAAATGTATTTCTGACCACTGTCAACTTGCTATGCTTTAGTACCAAGCACAACCACCAAGAGATGAGCTGCACATTTTCTATTGGGCTATGTAAAAAAAAAAATCACCAAAAGTTGTGTTTAATACACCTATATGGAGATGTGAAAAATATGGCGCAGCATATAGGAGCAGTAATGGAGGCAGGCAGGCGCAGAATTTCCCGACTGTCGTATTGCTGGTTCCCCGTCATGGTCCTTACTTTTGGCCATTTTCCTGGAGGCTAGATCGGGTGAGGAACAGGTACTTGTCTGTTAAGTCAATTAAAAGGCCAATTAAGGCCCTCCAGTCGGGTTACTGGAGCCCCCTGTGGGTTGGGGGCACAGCAGATGCCTGGAAGTGGCTTCCTGGCAGCAGACCAGGGACATCCAGCGCCTCAGGATCACTTTGAGGCCCCGCCCCCGCAGCAGCCTTAACTACCTGGCCATGAGGGGTTTTCCTGCACAATGGTGGACTGGAAAGTGACGCCCTTTTTCATTTGAAATATCTTAAAAGTGCTGAGAGGGCACCTCAAAATGGAGGCACCCTCTCTCTCTCACCTGAAATGGCAACTTGCAGCTCCTTCAGTTCTGAAAGGCCCTTCAGCTTCAAGAGCCTGCCTGCCATCCTTAACTGGACAGAGAGCATGTCCTCTGACCACTAATTGGCTAATCCAGCAAAAGTCAACATTGGGTTACTGTTCCTGACACGATGCAGAGTCAGAACCCACATTTGATCCCAACATCAGGTCCTGACCTAAAATACAAAATCCTTTCCCTTGTCTCAGAGGTCAATCCCTTCCTTCTATCAAAACTTTTTTTTTGTCTATCTAGCAATTAATTATCAGGAAGAAACAAAAACAAAGAAGGCTACTTGACTGCAAACATTAAAGCACAGCATTGGAAAGAGCTGGTTGACAATAAAGCTACTTTTTAAAAATAAAACTTTAAACGAGGCATACTGCATACAACCATTAAGGCTGAACGGGGTAATTTCAAGGCAGAAATTACAAGTTACCCTTTGTTAAAACCACATCATAAAAACCTCCTTTGTATAACTTAAACATTTAAAGCATTATGCATCTTTGCAAAAGGATTATACACCATTAAATACAGGAGGAAGCCATTCTGTCCAGCATGCCTGTGCTAGCTCTTTGAAAGCTATCCAATTAGTCCCACTCCCTCTGCACTTTTCACGTGATACGATTTTCTTTTCCTTTTTAAGTGTTTATTCAATTCCCTTCTGAAAGTTACTATTGAATCTTGCTTCCGCCACCCTTTCAGTAAGTGCATTCCAGATCATTACAAGTCACAACATACAAAAAATTCTCATCTCACCTTAGGTTCTATTACCAATTACCTTAAATCTGTGTCCTCTGCTTATATATTACTATATGAAGTAACACGCATTAATATTAAGCAATTTATAGAGAAAGTACTTGTAACTTAGAAGAGCCAGCCATTCATTTATTTAAGTGCTCAGCAAGTCCCACATAGTTTACTATTCTTTCCCACGTTCTGAACCTGCATAATTAGCAGCTTTGCGATTTGATCAATAAGGCAATCAAGGTATTACAGAAAACTGGTAGCGTGTTAGAGCGGTGAGCAGGTCACTGAATCAGCAGTGTAGCATTGAAAGCTCAGTAGATGTCAACAGTTTAACAGATTGTTTCAATGATTGACATAATACAACAGAAAGTCCATAATTATTAAATCAATACATTTCAGTCTGATTGAAGATGAATACTTCCAAGGTAAACAGCTGTTGCATGCAAGCCATAATTCTATCCATTAACCCATTCATGTTAGGAGTATCACAAAAAGCAGTGGAAACAATTCTGGTACAAAAGCTACAAAAATGCAAAGAAAATAAAAAATAGACATTGCGAATGTTAACAGTTGCACATTATTCTAATTCATTGCGAATTTTGTAAAGTTCTTCAAACAGATAAAGGTTTTTTTTTGTTTAAAATGCACCTCAACTTTTCTTCAAACTGTCATTAAATTGGACAAAGTTTTTTTGAGTGAGAGGAAGAAGGGGGGAATAAAACAATGTCAAAATAGATGCAACTTGGTGTGGAACACGACAAAATCCTGACTGCTTAGGGTAGAGCTGCTATAATTTACAATGCAGGAAGGTATTTTCTGCCACATGGTGGCAGCAAACTTAAAAACAACCCGACATTTTAAAGCAGCAACTTCTAATCATTTGGGGCAGGATTTTGCCCTTTGCGGGGGCGGTTGGGCAGTCGACTGCCGCCCGCGATCGGTTCCACACCGTGATTTCACACGGGCGGGCCAATTAAGGCCCGCCCTGCGTGGATCACGATCGGCAGCGCTGAGCGCTGCCTGTGCGGGCAGGGGGAGGAGGGAGAGCCAGACCTAGCACACAGTTGAGAGTGCTTCAATCTCCCTGAGGCACGGAGCCGCCTCAGAGAGATTGAAGAGTTTTTAAAAAAATTAATAAAGACAGTAAAAATTTAATAAACACGTCCCCTCATATGACTCTGTCACATGAGATGTGGCATGTTTTTAGTTCCATAATAAAGTTATAATTTAATGTTTATTTGCTTTAGGAAACCTCATTCCGCTCAGGGATGAGGTTTCCTAAAAAACGTAAAGGCTGCTTGGCCTTTACACCTGCCCATCAACCATAAGGTTGGACGAGCAGCGTAAGCTTGAATTTAATTAGCTTGTTAATGGCCTGAATAAGCCTTTTAATGATCGGCAGCCGAGCAGCCGACTCCGGTGCGCCCCCGCTGAACAAAATATCGTGTGAGTGCGCAATGACGTCGGGACACACACTGAGTATGCCCATGGTCTTACACCAAAGATCAATGAATGGTTGGGTAAGCCTCCTTTTTCATTAGGTATGATGGCATTTTAATGTAAAACAATAGATGTCAAAAACATTTCTTTCAAAAATCAGAGTCAAACAAAATTCATGTCACTGGTGAAAACTAAATGTTCCATGTATTAGGAATGGAATGATTCATTCTATCACTTGATGGGATATTATTCCCATAAACCCCTGCATGCATCCTTCTTTTCAAATAAAACTAAGAATTTTGTTGGTGGCAACATCAAGGAACGGCCTGCTCCTTTGTAAGAGGGAAAAAGCAGTACTACTTTAAACTTTGCCTCCTTTAAGCAGGCATTTCTCTTTCTAATGTTACTGACTACTGAAAATCTTACTGGTTACGGTGACATTCATTTCCCTGGACCGTGGTACAGATTCTTCTTCCTGACCCAACTGTGAGCTCCCTAGAAAGCGGAGTGGTTCGAGACTGATGGAACCGTCGTTAGTCACATCAATAGGCATGGATCTCTGATTGGCTGGTGATCCTCTGACCGATCTCTCCATATCAAGCGTTGAATTCTCTGTGCAGTGCATTTCTGGCTGCAAGGGACAAATCAACTGTTTTATTTAAATACTCAAAAGCACATCATTAAACAAAATGCTTTAAAATATTTTAATCTGAGGTACTGACATCATCTCAGCTCAAACCTCCTAATCATTAGCCAGTACTGGTTTGAACTGTACTGATTACTGAAATTTCCAGTAACAACACACTCATAGTTGAAAGGAAAGACCTAAACAAATTGGTCTCCAAGGCAATGAAAAACAATTAACTTACGAATATCTCCTCTAAGTTAGAAGATAAGTGTGATCTCCAAAGAGACTGTTATTGTTTAAAGAGAACTTTGAAATTCGAGTGATTAACTGAAAGAAATTACCCCACAACAGTACACATTTTTAAACAAAAACCAACTTTACTGTATATAAAAAATAAACAAAGCTTGTACCACCAAATAAGCATTGTCCTAGATAATTACTTATACTTTACTTCAAAAAGCACCATAAAACAAAACCACATATATTTTGGACTAAAATCCTTGACTGAAACTTCTTTTTTCCATTCTGAATTTCCCAGAAAGTCTTTGGCTAATTATCAGGTTCTTGAAGGTTATCCACTTTCGTGGGACCAACTCCAAACTTTTCCACATCTGCCTTGTAAGGTCTAGGACTTTATAGCTCAAGCCTGAGCTTTACTTGCAATTCCTGCATTGTGACTTAAACAGAAAAATATAAACACCCCAACTTCTAATAGCTCTATGCTCCTCGTCCCCCAGCTGCTATACAGCTCCTGGCAGATTTCTCTCTCTGCCTGATTCGAAGCTGAACTGCTTGTTTTCATAAGGAGGGTTAATGTAGATTTCTTCCTCTAGCACCAAGCTAGGCATATCTTCTAGCCTCTTTTTCACCCGTGAATGTGGTCTCCAAACCCCTTTAGCACCAAGCTAGGCATATCTTCTAGCCTCTTTTTCACCCATGAACGTGATCTCCAAACTGAGCGCGAGCTCCCACTCACTTTCTGCACTGTGAATGAAAAAGTGAGTATTTTCTCTGTTTAAGGTGCAGGCTGGGTTAACATTTATTTCTTTTGCTCTCTCGACTAAATGAGCTGCAAACCACACATGGCCAGAGGTACCTGCCTCTGTTTGTTTCTGTGAGCAAAAAACACATACAGATAAATTAAACAAAGGAACCTATCTAACCCCGCTCCACCTCCATGACAGCATGGCATAATTGGGATGTTCCAAATAAATGTAAACTAATTATCTTTTACCTACATGACTAAATTCCTTATTAAAATAACTGCAGACCTCCTATCCCTATCAAAAGTTCAAAAATGGGTGTCATGAAAATGTAATAATTGTGATTTATTGTAAAGGTAGTGGAGTTTGGATTAGGTACTCTCTGTGGATGTGTGTGTGGGGGGTTAAATTGAATTAGAGGCAGCTAGTCTGGAGCTTTTGAGTGATCAAAAGGGAAGCTAGGTTTGAAATGCTAAATACGCAAACATGGCTGAAGTTTTAGAATGTGAGGCATGAGGAACATTTGCATTTTTAGGTAAACCAGAGTAGTTTGAGTTTCAAAGAGATGGCAAAATGTTATATTTAGCCATAAGAAGTTAAGCCAAACAGTGTGTTTACTTTTCCCAAAGGTTGCTGATGATATGAGTATTATGAAAGATCTATATTATGGAAAAAGTAAAGTTGCAAAGACATTTTGGAACAATGGAATTTACATTAAAAAATGAGAAACACATATAAAGGAGATTGATTAACGTGTAAGGAAGAAGGCACTCTAAGATCTAACACAAGTGTGAAAAGCCTCCAGCCTTTATGCATCAAGTCGCTGCCTACAGGAACCGAAGCTAAGAAAGTTCACTGTGAATATCACTGCCCAGGGTATTGTGGGCTTTGCCTGGGTCTGTTGAAATTTATTTGTTTTTACTGTTGCCTTAATGGAGGTGTAACTGGGAGCTAGATTAATTAGGAGATCTAGGAGTTATTATAGCAGTGTTTTGTCGACCTATGTATGTGTTTAAAATCTTCTCTTCTATTAATAAATATTTAATTTAGTTCTGTACAAAAACCGCTAAGTCTTGGTGGACTCATTACTACTGAATTCAAAGCATGCATCTCAAAATGAAGTACAAATTGCCAAACAGTTGGGGGGTGGGGGTGGGGGCAGCTGCTTCAAGTTTCCCACCGGGATTTGAGCAGCTGGCATTTACCATCCACTGTGCCATAACAATGGGTTATCCATTGTTTTAAGTTTTCTCCCTTCTAACCCTCACCTCATTAAATAAACACAGATTATCCTTTCAACTGCAATTATCCCAGGTCTGTTTGAATTGCACTTTAGGATTGTTTATCAGTTTCTCAATCAAATGTTTCCATTTATCTTACATTCCCAAATTCCTAAAACTAAAAGTTATACCTCTAAAGCATATGAATTATGGAATCAAATATTCACTATCAACTTCACTACTTATGTTACATAAATTACTTCTGCCCTAGTCTCAATTGTGAAAACTACTTTTCCCTTTAAAAGTCACGTGCTTTGTGGGAGAGTTAGGTTACCAAGCTTTTTACTTTACCAAGGTTTACAGCTACCTGCTCCATAGTGAGATAGCCACATACTTTGAGTGAGTTTGCTGTTATGGGTTTTTCCCTTCACCCATAAGCAGAGATTCAACTCTTAATCCTCAAGGAAAGTGCAGCTAATACATATGAACAAGTAGCAGGAGTAGGCCATCTGGCCCCTTGGGCCTGCTCCGCCATTTAATAAGATCATGGCTGACCTGATAGTAACCTCAAATTGCCTACCACCTACCCCGATAACCTACCCCATCCGCCTCTGCCTTAAAAATATTCAAAGGCTCTGCTTCCACCGCCTTTTCAGGGAGAGAGTTCCAAAGGCTCATGATCCTGAGAGAAAAAATTTCGCCTAATCTCCATTTTAAATGGGTGACCCCTTATTTTTAAACACTAACCCCTAGTTCTAGGTTCTCCCACAAGAGGAAACATCCTCTCCAGATCCATCCTGTCAAGTCCCCTCAGGATCTTATATGTTTCAATCAAGTCACCTCTTACTCCTCTAAACTCCAAGGTGACAGCCAGGGTCAGGATTCAAATTTAACAGGGGGTCATGGAAATGTGAAGTAAGCCTCTTAATAGAATTAAAAAGAAAATTTAACAAAAGTACAAAAGCACTGTCTTCATCATGCCATCATAAACCAGCTGAACAGGATGAAAAATTTAAAGGACACAAGTATATTTTTTCTCTAAGACTGGCTACTTTGGTGCTGTTTTGTCCTGTGCCAGCTCACAGCTCCCTTACTGCTACAGTATCACCAGAGTTGAAAGTACACATGGCATAACCTATGTTGAGGAAGAACTGCATACCATACTGTTGGAGCTTTTAATAGAAACTGCATATACAATTAATAAAACTCGCTTTTACCCCTATCAGCAATCCCAGGGCCTTCAGGATGTTTAGTTTGCAGATGGGGCAAGTACAGTGTTCATTCAACCAGGGATCAACACATTGTTTGTGGAAGACGTGCCTGAAACAAGGTACAGCATAATTAGTTTTAAAATGTACATCACATTACAGTAAGTTCCAGAATATAGTTATACATTGCATTGTTCAGCAATGTGAATGAACAAACATTTTAACTGCACAAACAGGTTATCAAACCTATTGTGAAATTAAGAAATTCCTTACAATTTAGAATTACTGGGTTGGCTGCAAGAAACTTTTTTTTGCCTATATTTAAGAATGATACACTTATCATTTCAGAATGTTGTAACATTGTTCTCAGAGTAACTTTGGCACGATCAGTCGAGAAGACTCCAAAATGGAGCAACTTTTACATCTTCAGGAAATAATCAGCAGTTAATGTAGATGCTGATATGTACAATAGCAGACTGAATTGACAGCAAACTTTCAACAGCTGATGCACAATGCAAGGTATAAAGCAGTTAACAGGTAGTGACTGATTAAAAGCTAGCAGCAAATCTACTCTTCATAGATTTCTTTAGAAGTGCAGCATATACCAATGTTATATTTTTAAATAGTAAGGATTACAGCAATTTCCTTGAGCTTGCGTAATTTCCTCAGGGGCCAGAGAAGAGTTTCCCAGAGTTGTTCCTAATTTGGCCTTTGGTTCTTTGACACTTTTGTCTTGCCATGTGCAAAAATTTAGGATTTTTAAAAATGTATTCACAGAATGCAGCCATCACTGCCAAGGCCAGCATTTGGTGCCCGTCCTTAACTACCCTCGAGAAAGTGGTGGTAAGCCATCTTCTTGAAGTGCTACAGTCTGTGTAGGTAGGTACACCAACAGTGCTGTTAGATGGAATAAAAACCAAAAATGCTGGATAAAACTCAGCAAGTCTGGCAGCATCTGTGGAGAGAGAAACAGAGTTAATGTTTCAAATCTAATATGACTCTTCTTTGGAGCTGAGTGAATATTTAAGGTAGTGAATGGGTGCCAATCAAGAGGTTTGCACTGTCCTTCATGTTGAGCTTCTTGCATGTTCTTGGAGCTACTTTCATCCTGGCAAGTGGAGAGTATCCCACCATACTCCTGACTAGTGTCTTGTAGAATGTGGAAAGCCGCTGGGGAGCCAGGAGATCAGTTACCTGCACAGAATACCCAGGCTCTGGCCAGCTCTTGTAGCCACAGTATTTGAAGTTGGTCCAGTTTCGTTTCTGGTCCATGGTGACCCCCAGGATGGTGATGGTAGGGATTCAGCAACAAAATGCCATTGAATGTCAAGACAAGGTCATTAGCGACTTTGTTGTTGAAGTTGGGCATTGCCTAGCACTTGTGTGGTGCAAATGTTATTTTTCTCTTATCAGTTCAAGCCTGGTTGCTGTCCAAGGTCTTGCTTCATGCAAGCATGTACCTGCTTCATTATCTGAGGCACTGCAAATGGAAATGAACACTGTATAATCACCAACAAACATTCCCACTTCTGGCCTTATGGTGGAGAGAAGGTCTTTAATGATGCAGCTGAAGATCGTTGAGCTTAGGACACTTCCCTGAGGAACTCCTACAGAGATATCCTGGGACTGAGAGGATTAGCTTCCAACAAACATCTTCCTTTTTGCTGGATATGATCCAGCCAGGTAAAAGAAGTCTCTGATTTCCATTAAGTTTAATTTTACCAGGGCTTCTTGATGTCACACTCAGTCAAATGCTGCCTTCATGTCAAGGTTAGTCACTCTCACCTCACCTCTGGAATTCAGCTCTTTGTCTATGCTTGGACCAAGGCTGTAATAAGGTCTGGAGTCAAATGGTCCTAGAGGGAACCAAGTTGAGCATTGGTTAGCAGGTTATTGCTAAGTAACTGCTGCTTAATAGTAGTGTCAACAATGCCTTCCATCAGTTTGCTGATGATTGAGAGAAGACTGGCGGAGTGGCAATTGGTCAGATTGGATTAATCCTACCTTTTGTGGAAAGAACATTATTGTGCAATTTTCCACTATAACAGTAGGTGCCAGTAGTGCAACTGTACTGGAATGGCTTGACTAGAGGCACGGCTTGTTCTGGGGTACAAGTCTTTGGCACGTCAGCCAGGATGTTGTTGGGGCTCAAAGCCTTTTCTATATTCAGTGCACTCAGCCATTTCTCGATATTACGCTTAGTGAATCAAATTGGCTGATGACTGGCTTCTGTGATGGGGTCCTCGGGAGGAGGCCGTACTGGATCATCCACTCGGCACTTCTGGCTGAAAATGGTTGACAACAGTTCAATCCAGTGTTTCGCATTCATATCCTAGACTCATCATTTGAGGATGGAGGTACTGATGGAACCTTCTCCTCCTGTTATTTAATTGTCCACAATCATTCACAAGTGGAAGTTGAAGGACTGCAGAGCTTCGATCTGATCCACTGGTTGTGGGATCACTTGGCTCTGACTATAGCATATTGTTTAGCATGCATGTAGCCCTGTGTTGTAGCTGCACTAAACTGGCATTTCATTTTTAGGTACACCTTGTGCTGCTCCTGGTATGCTCGGCTACACTCCTCATTGAACCAGGTTGATCCTCTGGCTTGTTGGATCAATAAGGGTGTCGCTGGGATAAAAAGGATAGCGTGAGTTTGAATAACTTTTTCATAGAAACTAGGAGGAGTAGGCCATTTGGCCCTTCGAGCCTGCTCCGTCATTCAATGTGATCATGGCTGATCCTCTATCTCAATGCCATATTCCCGCTTTCTCTCCATACCCTTTAATGCCCCTAATATCAAAAATTTTATCAATTTCTTTCTTGAATATACTCAGTGACCTGGCCTCCACAGCCTTCTGTGGTAGAGAATTCCATAGGTTGACCATCCTCTGATGAAGAAAGTTTTCCTCATCTCAGTCTTAAATGGCCTGCCCCATTTCCTGAGACTGGGGCTCCTGGTTCTAGACTCCCCAATCAGGGGAAACACCTTCCCTGCATCTAGCCTGTCTAGCCGTGTTAGAATTTTATACGTTTCAATCAGATCCCCTCTCATTCTTCTAAACTCTAGTGAATACAGGCCCAGTCGAACCAATCTCTCCTCATACGACAGTCCTGCCACCCCAGGTATCAGCCTAGTAAACCTTCGCTGCATTCCCTCTATGGTAAGTATATCCTTTCTTAGGTAGGGAGACCAAAACTGCACGCAATACTCCAGGTGTGGTCTCACCAAGGCCCTATATAACTGCAGTAAGACATCCCTACTTCTGAACTCAAATCCTCTTGCAATGAAGGCCAACATACCATTTCCCTTCCTAATTGCTTGCTGCACCTGCCTATTTACTTTCATTGAGATAAAAACAAAAAACTACTGCGGATGCTGGAAATCCAAAACAAAAACAGAATTACCTGGAAAAACTCAGCAGGTCTGGCAGCATCGGCGGAGAAGAAAAGAGTTGACAGTTCGAGTCCTCATGACCCTTCAGCAGAACTCAATACTCAGTTCTGCTGAAGGGTCATGAGGACTCGAAACGTCAACTCTTTTCTTCTCCGCCGATCCTGCCAGACCTGCTGAGTTTTTCCAGGTAATTCTGTTTTTATTTACTTTCATTGACTGGTGTACAAGGACACCCAGATCCCTTTGTACATCCACATTTCCCAATTTATCGCCATTTAAATAATACTCTGCTTTTCTATTTTTCACACCAAAGCATATAACTTTGCACTTATCCACATTATACTGCATCTGCCATGTAGTATGTAGTTCCTTGGTGTCTGTGTTGAAATCTTTTCAACCTTTTTGTTGTCTAGTGTAATATAGTTAATGTTTCTTGTTTAATAAATGTTTTATCTTTTTGTTAAGTCAAACGTAGACTCCTGTGAATATATTTCAGTAAGTGCCTTCCACGGTTTAAACAAAAAATATGGTCTATCAAGCCAGGTTTCATTCTGGGGTCTGACTTGTCCAATAATAACATTAGCTGGGATCATATCAAAGTGGGGGCTTGTCCAGTGGGATCTGTGAATCCTTAAAGAAACGAGGACGTGGAATGAGGAATTACTGTGCACAGGAACAGGATTTGCTGTGAAGTAATACATGGGTTGGAATTCAAAAATGGCTTTGACTGTTGCTAAGACTTTTCTGGGAGGAGAAGATGTAACAGTGGATTATTTGAAATGATTAACTAAGGCTAAACTGAGCGAGTTAGCAGATAAATTGAATGAAGAAGTAAAAGCAAGATTTCAGGAGGATGATATGATTCAAGTACTTAACCAGCATTTAGATTTAAAAAGAGGGAAACCTGGAATTGATGTATCACAGCTAGAGGTAGCTAAGATTCAATTGCAAGTGAAAAAAACTTGAATTGGAGGAAAAAGTAAAGGAGAGAGAGATGAAAAGATTTAAATTGGAAGAAAAGGAGAAAGAAAGGGAAATGAGAAGACTCGAATCAGAAAATGACAGAAATTTAAAAAATTGAATTAGAAAGAAAAGAAAGAAAGAGCAAAAGAAATGGAAATGAAAAATCTTGAATGTTTGAAAAAAGGTTGAAAGAAATGGAAATGCAAAAGCTCGAGCTTGGGTTTCAAAGAGAGAAAAAGAGCACAGACCGCATGCATTGGCTAGAAATAAGCTTAGAATAAAGTAAGAAAGAGGAAAGAGTGATTCAAAGGATGATTCTGATTCCACTGAGGAATTTGATTTAATTAAAAATCTATGTTTGGTGTCTAAATTTACAGAGATGGAGTTGAAAGATATTTCACCTCATTTGAAAAGATAGCTGTGAAGCTGAAGTGACCAAAAGATGCTTGGACTTTAATGTTTCAAAGTGTCCTGTCAAGTACAACTATGAATGTGCACACTAGTTTGTCAGAGGAACAATCTGCAGTCTACGAAGTAGTTAAAAAGGCAATACTCAATGTTTATGGGCTTGTCCCTGAAGCTTATCAATTAAAGTTTAGGACAAGAAAGGAACCTAACCAGACATTTGTAGATGTTGCAAGAGAAAACAGAAAAGCTATGGGATCAATGGTTTTGATTACTGAAATTAGAGAAAACTTTTGAGAATGTGAGGGAAATCATGATTATGGAAGAATTCCGAAATAGCATTCCGTGACCATTAAAACTTACTTAGATGAGCTCCGAGAAGCAGCAGTTTTGGCTGATAACTATGATATCTCTCACATGTGGGGAAATTATCAAATGGGAATCAACAATGAAACTGGAGGAATAGAAAATTTGGTGATGAAAAAGGTACTAGTTCTAGAGAACAAACAGAAGGATGCTAAAATAATAAATGAGATAGGCTAGAACCTAAAAGTGATGTAGAGAAAATAATATGCCTTCATTAATGAAACTAGACATACTAAAATTAATTGCTGGAAATTAAACGGGAGACCTATTGCAGTAGTAGGAATGTATAAGAAATCCTCAGAAAAGGCTGCATCAGGAAAGAAAATGAGTATTAAACTGTAGCAGCGGTGCAGGTGAAATGTGTCGCTTCAAAGCCTACCAGGGAGAAGGATATGGCTTAGGATGGTAAAGAAAATCTTTCCTTGATTACTGAAGGTTCCGGGTGTGTTATCTCAAAAGGAGATATGTTTCCCTTACTCCTCCAATAAAATAAGAAAACCAGTTATGGAAACGTTTAAAGGTTTTGTTTATAGAGGAGGTATTTTCTTTATTCTTTTAATCAAGGAGGAAAACCAATAATGGTATTGAGAGGCACTGGAGCAAGTCAGCCATGAATGTTGGCTGATGATACAATTTGTTTTCCAGAGGGGCTAATGAAGGAAAACATATTAATTGGAGGTATACATGGATGTTACAAACTCGTCCCATTATATACAGTTGGATTAAAAAATGACTTAGGTTGGAATTTTCCGTGCCCACTGGTGTTGGGAGTGCTCAGCAGCATTAGCGGACAATACGGCGAGAAGGCCAAATATGAGTTTCACAACGTATGAAATCAGTTTGCAATTAACCGCTTAACCCGTCGATGGTGAGCCACATTCCCCACCATCGGACGTTGGGAACCTCATTGTAATACATCTGCATATCATTATAAGGCCAGCCCGCCGGAATCACCCCACCGGCTGGATCGTCTGTCCACTTGGCCGCGGGTGCAGAACACGTCTTGACAAGTGTGACGTGCAGAAGTCGGGACTTACCGCAAGGGCCTTTCTCAATTGCAGACATCCGAAGAGTAGATGATGCTGGAGCCCGTCAGCAATGGCACACTGGAGAAATGTCCATGCTGGGTGGATTCTCATGGACATGGGTCTGCTGCGAAGCAGCCCACAGAAGTTGGAAAGCTACTGTTGAGGGTCTGCTCACAACAGATGATAATCGAGGGGGTGGAGAAAAAGGGAGAGGAAGATGTACCAGTGGGTGGGAGAAGGAGGTCTAGGATCGACTAGGAAGGTCTATGATCGACTGGGAGAGGAAGAAGTGTCAGGATAGGGTGAGGTTGGGAGTGGCAAATAAAGATGTTGTGGGCGGGGGGGGGAGTAAGAGGTGAGGAGGGGGTAAAAAGGGAGAAGATGGCAACTGGGGAGGTAGATGTAAGGCTGGAGGAAGGAGTTAGGGCGGGGGAAGAAGGGTTTCTGAAGGAGTCAGGAAGGTTGGGGGTGGGGGCAGAAGGCCTAAGAGGGAGTGGTTTCGAGGGGTGGGGGAAGTTGTCCCAATGGTTTGGGGGGGGGGGGGGGGGGGGAGGAGTTTCTTGGGGGCAGGGGTGGGGAGAACAGGTTCTGGTGGGGGAGGAATGGGGTTCCGGGGTGGGGGGGGGGGCGCGGGGCTCTGATAAGTCCGTGACTGCCTCCTGGATAGCGAACTGAGGGTGGCCATGGAACAAGGGAATGTTACGAATGACCGAGGGCAGAGCAAAGCAGTAGGGTGGGAGGGTGAGGGTTCAACGGTAGCGGTAGAAGGGATGGCGAGAGTGGTTGTTGGGGACTTGGAGGCAGACACGGACATTGGGGGTGGGAAGGAGGAGGTCGGGGAGGTGAATGCAGATGGAGGTGGGATTTTCAGGAAGGAAGGGAATGTGCACGTTCACCTTGACATCCCCGAAGGAAGAGGGTTGTGGCTGGTAGTTCATAGATGGGAGGTGGAAGGTGATGGGGGGGTTGCGGGGGGGTCAACAGTGATGGAGGAAAGAGAATGGGTACGAAAAACCGAATCAAGGCCATGCTGTCCAAATTGAAAGTGAAACAACAGTCGTGGTGGGCGAGATCAGGAGCTACATGGAAGTGCTCATAGGGTGGGAGGAGATGCAGGTCAGCTCAGATGGACAACTGAAAGCAAGCCTCAGCAGGCAGCATTGAAAGTACTCAGGACACCGAGGTGAGCGTGATACGTGAAGGATCCACGTGCGTGGGAGAATGCTTGCACAAGACTCCGAAAAGCCCTGCCACACACACACCCACTTTCTCCAAAATCACTCGTTGGCCAGCTGCTCCCTCTTTGGTGACAGAGGTCGAGGTTGAGGGGCTCACAGGCAAAGGAGACGGAGGGAGAGGACAGCCTCTGAGATTCCAGAGTGAATGACCCAGGGATGTCCAGCTGCCGCTCCTCCTCTCTTCTGTTGTCCGACCTGACTTCTTGAGGGGAAGGAGAACCTGGAGGGATGTCAAGGTGCCCCATTTCCCTCTTGCGTTGCCACTGCAGGAACATGGCTCTCATGATGGAGTGCAGGTCTGCACACATCTCCATGTTCTGCTGGACCAAGGCCTCCATGGTGTCTGCCATCCTCCACATGGAGACCTCCATACGCGTAACATGTGAACACCACTTCATTAGAGAGCAGCGGATGCATTCCTCCGACTTGTGTGCCACTTTGTTGACGGCTTCCAACAGCTCTGCGTAATGTTTCCACAACTTCTGCTGACTCACCAGGATGAGGTGGAAGGCCAAATCGAGAGGCTCGTCATCTGACTCGGACCTCACAGATG
Organism: Cetorhinus maximus; assembly: GCF_964194155.1. NCBI lineage: Eukaryota > Metazoa > Chordata > Chondrichthyes > Lamniformes > Cetorhinidae > Cetorhinus > Cetorhinus maximus. The sequence continues at coordinate 130,548,918 of NC_135888.1, read as the reverse complement.
CCTCTTCCCCAGCAGTCCTGTGAGTGCCGGGGAGCCCAGCCGAACCGGCATCCTCCTGCTGTGGACACGTTTACGTGCGGTGACCACCAGATTGTAAACCCGACTCTACTCTGGATCTATGTCCCACCGAGGTGTGGGTGTCTGCGCTGGTGCAGGGTGTGGGTAAGCGCTGTGATGGGTCTTCTAGGCTGGTAATTTCTAGCTCTTCAATGGAGGGGGTGTCCTCTTGGCTGGAGGTGAGGACCTGGATGAAGCTGAGGGACTGACTGGCTGAGGGTGTTAGTCGCTTGGCAGAGCTCCCTGTGAACCAATGTAGAGATAATTAGTGCATGTCAGCAGAGTCAAAAGCAGGAGAGAGAACACTCGCATTTGCGTTGAGAGAGGGATGGTGTGTTGCAAGATCCTCATGAGGGCATACACCGCCGACCTCACCTGCACCATAGGCACAGTCCATGGCCTCACCAGTCAGACTCCTCAAAGTGTGTGAGGGGCCTGATATGGTCCACTCCATCCTCGATCTGGGACCTCTCCCTGCTGATGGGAGCAGGCTTCTCCTGTGTGGAAACATTTAGACAGTGTGAGAGCATGACACATGGCACTGCATGGAATGTTTGTGTAGTGAGCAGAGCCATGATCAAGATGAGGACGCTAGCTTGAGAGGATATGAGCCTGATGGAGATTTGAGGGTGTGAGAGAGTTAGTGGTGTTGTACCTTGAGGTGAGAGATTCCTGTGGATTGGTGGTGGGTTTGTGAATGTGAGAGTTGAGAGTGATGACAGGAGTGAGTTACCCCGGCGGAACGAATGAGACCATTCATCCTGTAGCAGCACTGGGTGGCTGTCTTCTTTTGCAGGACATTGGCACTGACCGCCGGTATGACCTGGCTGATTCTAAAATATTAGCCTCACCAAGGGTGCTGGAACAACCAGTGGAAGTGAAAGAAACTGAGATGCTACAGAAGGAACACCCTGGATTGTTTCCTGACTGTGTCATGACTAGGTCTCAGGTCCATAAAATTAGGCAGGAAGAAGCAGCTATACAAAAGTGAGATAATGTAGAAAATCAGTTATCTGACACTATTTTTGAAATTTAAATAAAAAGGAGGGGTGTAAAGAGAATGAGGCTGACATCTTTCTTTGGCAGAAATGCAGCAGGCTGATCCTGAGTTGAGAGATCTGTATCGAACGGCCTACTCAGAGGCTAAATTGGAACAAACACCTGAGTGTTATTATTTAAAAGACAAAGTGCCAATGAGGAAATGAAGACCACCTCAAATACCAGCCAACGAGGAAACGGCAGTAGTTCATCAGGTGATAGTTCCATCTGGGTATCATAATAAAATTTTACGAGTGGCTCATGAAATTCCAATGGCATGTCATTTAGGTATTAGGAAAACACAGGCCAAAATACTGAAATAATTTTATTGGCCAGGATTGCATGGTTAAATATTGTCAGACATGTCATGCATGTCAGGTAGTGGGGAAACTCCAAACTTTGATTAAACCTGCACCCTTAGTTCTGATGCCAGCTTCTGAAGAACTGTTTAGCAGGGTCTTAGTAGATTGCGTAGGACCCCTACCTAAAACCAGAAGTGGTAATCAGTATCTTTTAACAATTATGGATGTTTCAACAAGATTTCCGGAGGCAGTGCCTTTGGGGAAGATTACAGCGAAAATGGTAGTGAAAAACCTGGTTCAATTTTTTGCAAGATATGGATTACCCAAGGAAATACAATCAGATCAAGGCTCAAATTTTATGTCACAAATATTCAAAGAAATAATGAATAGTTTGAAAATAAAACAACTTAAAACCGCTTATCATCCACAATTGCAAGGAGCATTGGAAAGATGGCATCAAACTCTAAAGACCATGATTAAAGTCTATTGTCAGGAATATCCTAATGATTGGGATAAAGGGATTCCATTTTCACTGTTTGCTATTAGAGATGCCCCTGATTAGTCCACAGGATTCAGTCCTTTTGAATTGATATATGGACATGAGGTGAGAGGAACGCTTAATTTAATTAAAGAAAAATTTATGAGCTAAAGTTCAGAGACTACGCTTTTGATGTGTGTTAAACTTCCAGGAAAGATTAACCAAAGAGTGTGAGTTGGCCAAAGAGCATTTGAAAATCGTTCAACAATGAAAGCCAGGGCAGGTAAAAATGCCAAAGCTCAAAATTTTGGAGACAAGGTGTTACCTTAATGTTGTTACCTGTCTCTGGTGAACCATTAAAAGCAAGGTTCACTGGACTTTACCAAATCAAAAAGAAACCAATGTAAATTATATGACGAGTACTCCAGAGAGGAGGAAATGTAAGTGGGTGTGACACATTAATATGTTCAAGCGATTTTATGACAGGGAAGGTAGTCAGGAAAGGATTACAGTGGTAAAAGTAGTAGGGAGTGAACTTAAAATATCAGAGTGATTTGAGAATGAATCAGAAGTTGAAAATTCTGAAGTCGACCCTCTAGTAATTAAATTGGATAATACAGAGATGCTTAAAAATTTAGATGCAATGGTATGCTACCTTCCAGAAAACTGTCGAGGTGGCTTATGAAAGCTATTACAAACTCATACATCAATTTGTGTAAATAGGCCAGGGAAACGTTTTTGGCCGTATATGTTAATGCAGGGGATGCATCACCCATAAAGCAACATCCTTACAGACTCAAGCCAAAGAAGTTAGCCCAAGTGAGGGAAGAGATCAAATTTAAGATGGAGAATGACATTATTGAACTGAGTCACAGCAGCTGAGCTCACCTATTGTATTTATTTTCATCAAATAAAATAAAACTGGTCTTGTAAATACTCTAGGTTTTGAAGGATACAAGTAATATTTTAAATGTTTAATATTAACATAAAAATATCAAAGCCTTTCTGCTTGGTGAAATTTACGAGTGCGACAAAGCTAGATGGCAAACACCAGCCATTCTTGTTAGTACAAGTTTAAGAAAAACTTTGAATTTCATCGGGCACCAAAACAACCAATCTCTTTGTTCTCTTCTTGCACATTATTCTGTAACCACATTCTCGGCATTGGATAGGGTCTCTGGCTTTAATTTCATTTTCAGTATGACATTCTCCATAAATGTAGACCATGTTGTTGTTTTGGAGGCTGCAAGTCTTTTTGGATATCCATTTCTATCTGATGTTCAGGTTAACCGCTTGCTGCTGGTGATTGATATCGGTATAAGTCGTGTTTATTTTTCGCCCGCCGACATGCTCTGCACATCCGCCGAGCGTCAGTGGAACCAATTGTAATTGTACCAAAATCAGATGGGTCACAACGATTGTGTATAGATTATCGCAATGTTAATATGGTCACAAAGGCAGGTTCATATCCGATTCCACGATTAGAAGACTGTATTGAGAAGATTGGACAAGCAAGGTTTGTTCCAAAAAATTGACTAATTGAAGGGATATTGGCAAGTTCCATTGACCGATACGGCCAATATCGGCTTTCTTAACTCCGGATGGACTTTATCAATGTAAAGTCATGCCTTTAGGAATGAAGAATGTACCAGCAACTTTTCAAAGATTAACCAACAAGGTCATTGAAGGATTTTGCAACTGTGTTGTATACATTGATGATTTGGTTATGTTCAGCCAAACAATGTAGTGGCTCCCCTGACAAGCTTGTTAAAGAAAGGGAAAAGATTTGAATTGACAGAGGAGTGTCAGAGTGCCTAAGACAGCTTGAAAGATGTACTGACTATCACACTGGTTTTAGGGGAGGTGGTGGCGTAGTGGCATTGTCACTGGACTAGTAATCCAGAGACCCAGAATAATGGTCTGGGGACCCAGGTTCAAGTCCCATCACAGCAGATGGTGGAATTTAAAATCAACAAAAAATCTGGATTAAAAATCTAATGATGAAACCATTGTTGATTGTTGTAAAAACCCATCTGGTTCACTAATGTCCTTTAGAGAAGGAAATCTACATCCTTACTTGGTCTCATCTACATATGATTCCAGATCCACAGCAATGTGGTTGACTCTCAAATGCCCTGGCAAGCCACTCAGTCGTATAAAACCACTACGAAATTGATAAGGAATGAAACTGGATGGACCACTCGGCATCTATTTATGCACCGGAAACGACAACGGCCATGCAAAGCCTTCCTTACTAACATCTGGGGGTTTGTGCCAAAATTGGGAGAATTGTCTCACAGACTAGTCAAGCAACAGCCTGACATAGTCATTCTCACAGAATCATACCTTACAAATAATGTCCTAGACACCACTAACACCATCCCTGGGTATGTCCTGTCTCCTATCCCACCGGCAGGACAGACCCAGTACAGCTGGCGGCACAGTGGTATACATTCAGGAGGGAGTTGCCCTGAGAGTCCTCAACATAGATTCTGGATCACAAGAAGTCTCATGGCATCAGGTCAAACATGGGCATGGAAACCTCTTGTTGATTATCACGTACCACTCCCCTCAGCTGATGAATCAGCACTCCTGCATGTTGAACACCACTTGGAGGGAGCACTGGCGCAGAATGTACTCTGGGTGGGGGACATCAATGTCCATCACTGAATGTGGCTCGGTAGCACCACTACAGATCGAGCTGGCCGAGTCCTAAAGGACATAGCTGCTAGACTGGGTCTGCAGCAGTTGGTGAGGGAACCAAAGAGGGAAAAACATACTTGACCTCATCCTCATCAATCTGCTGCTGCAGATGCATCTGTCCATGGCAGTATCAGTAGGAGTGACCACCGCATAGTCCTTGTGGAGATGAGTCCCGTCTTCACATTGAGGATACCCACCATTGTCTTTGTGGCACTATCAGCATGCGAAATGGGATAGGTTTTGAGCAGATCTAGCAACTCAAGGCAGGGCATCCATGAGGCACTGTGGGCTATCAGCAGCAGCATAATTGTACTCAATCACAATCTGTAACCTCATGGCCCGGCATATCCCCCATTCAACCATTACCACCAAGCCGGGGAATCAGCCCTGGTTGAATGAAGAGTACGGGAGGGCAAGTCAGGGGCAACATCAGGCATATCTAAAAATGAGGTGTCAACCTGGTGAAGCGACAACTCAGGGCTACTTGCATGCCAAACAGCATAAGCAGCATCGTGATAGACAGAGCTAAGCAATCCCACAACCAACGGATCAGATCCAAGCCCTGCATTCCTGCCACATCCAGTCGTGAATGATGGTGGACAATTAAACAACTCATTGGAGGAGGCTCCACAAATATCCTCATCCACAATGATAGAGGGGGCCCTATCAGTGTTGCACATTAGTGCAACATATAAGGCTGAAGCATTTGCAATAATCTTCAGCCAGGAGTGCCGAGTGGATGATCCATTTTGGCCTCCTCCGGAGGTCCCCAGCATCACAGATGCCAGCCTTCAGCCAATTCAATTCACTCCAGGTAATATCAAGAAATGGCTGAAGTCACTAGATACGGCAATGGCTATGAGCCCCAATAATATTCCGGCAATAGTACTGAAAATTTGTGCTCCAGGACCTGCTGCACCCCTAGCCAAGTTGTTCCAGTACAGCTACAACACTGGCATCTACCCAGAAATGTGGAAAATTGCCCAGGTACGTCCCGTCCACAAAAAGCAAATCCAACCTAGTCAATTACCACCCCATCAATTTACTCTCAATCATCAGTAAAGCGATGGAAGGGGTCATCAACAGTGCTATCAAGCGCCACTTGCTTAGAAATAACTTGCTCACTGATGCTCAGTTTGGGTTCCACCAGGATCACTCAGCTCCTGACAGTGTCATAGAGTTACACAGCATGGATCAGGCCCTTCGGCCCATTGTGTCCGTGCCAGCATCAAGCACCTATCTATTCTAATCCCATCTTCCAGCTCTTGGCCCGTAGCCCTGTATGCTATGGCATTTCAAGTGCTCATCAAAATACTTCTTAAATGTTCTATGAATTCCTGCCTCTACCACCCCTCAGGCAGTGTGTTCCAGATTCCAACCAGCCTCTAGGTGAAAATATTTTCCCTCAAATCCCCTCTAAACCTCCTGCCCCTCACCTTAAACCTATGTCCCTGGTCATTGACACCTCCGCTAGTGGGAAAAGTTTCTTCCTATCTACCCTCTATGTCCCTCATAATTTGTATATCTCTATCAGGCCCCCCTCAGCTTTCTCTGCTCTAAGGAAAATAATCCTAGCCTACCCAGCCTCTCTTCATAGCTGAAACGCTCTTGCCCAGGTAACATCCTGGTGAATCTCCTCTGCACCCTCTCCAGTGCAATCACATTCTTCCTATAGTGTGGCGACCAGAACAGCACACAGTACTCCAGCTGTGGCCTAACTAGCGTTTTATTCAGCTCTAACGTAACCTCCCTGTTCTTATATTCTATGCCTCAGCTAATAAAGGCAAGTATCCCATATGCCTTCTTAACCACCTTATCTACCTGTGCTGTTGCCTTCATGGATCTATGGACATGTACACCAAGGTTCCTCTGATCCTCTGTACTTCATAGGGTCCTACTATTCATTGTGTATTCCCTTGCTGTGTCAGTCCTCCCAAAATGCATCACCTCACACATCTCAGGATTAAATTCCATTTGCCACTGTTCTGTCCATTTTACCAGTCCATCTATATCGTCCTGTAATTTAAGGCTTTCCTCCTCACGACACCACCAATTTTTGTGTGATCTGTGAACTTACTGATCATACCTCCTATAATCACGTCTAATTCATTAACATACACCACAAACAGCAAGGGTCCCAGCACCGATCCCTGCGGTACACCACTCGTCACAGGTTTCCAACTGCAAAAGCAACCTTTGACCATCACCCTCTGCTTCCTGCCACTAAGCCAATTTTGGATCCAATTTGCCAAATTGCCCATGGGCTCTTACTTTCTTGACCATTTTCCCATGCGGGACCTTGTCAAGGGCCTTACTGAAGTCCATGTAGACTACATCAACTGCACCACCCTCATCTATATAACTAGTCACCTCCTCAAAAAATTCAATCAAATTTGTTAGATTGATCTCATTACAGCCTTGGTTCAAACATGGCCAAAAGAGCTGGAGTCCAGAGTGGAGGTGAGAGTGACTGCTCTTGACATCAACGCAGCATTTGACCGTGTGGCATCAAGAAGCCAGAGCAAAACTGGAGTCAATGGGAATTGGGGGAAAACTCCGCTGGTTGGAGTCATACTTAGCACAAAGGAAGATGGTTGTGGTTTGAGTTCATTAATTTTAGATCTTAAACTCCCTCCTCCATCCCCACCCCCTTTCCGTTTCTTCCCCCTCCTCCTTGTTTTTTCCTATAATTTATATAATATTTCTTTTCCCACCTATTTCCATTATTTTTAATGTATTCTACCGATCATTCATCTATACCTTTTATGCCCTTTTAGTCTTATTTCACCCCACCCCCACTAGAGCTACCTTGCTTGTCCTGCTATCCATTCTTAATTAGCACATTCTTTTAGATAATATCACCACCTTCAACACCTCTTTGTTCTTTTGTCTGTGACATCTTTTGGTTATCTCCTTCTATCACTGCTTGCTTGTCCCAACAACTACCCGCCCCCTTCTCTCTCTCCCCCCCACCACCTTAAACCAGCTTATAGTTCACCCCTCTCCTATTTTTACTTAGTTCTGTTGAAGGGTCATGAGGACTCGAAACATCAACTGTACTCTTCTCCGCTGATGCTGCCAGACCTGCTGAGTTTTTCCAGGTATTTTTTATTTTTTGTTTTGGATTTCCAGCATCCGCAGTTTTTTTGTTTTTGTTTTTATAAAGATGGTTGTGGTTATTGGAGGTCAATCATCTCAGTTCCAGGATATCACTGCAAAGAGTTCCTCAGGATAGTGTCCTTGGCCCAACCATCTTCAGCTGCTTCATCAATGACCTTCCTTCCACCATAAGGTCAGAAGTGGGGATGTTCGCTGATGATTGCACAACGTTCAGCACCTTTCGCGACTCCTCAGATACTGAAGCAGTCCATGTCCAAATGCAGCAAGACCTGGACAATATCCAGGCTTGGCTGACAAGTAGCAAGGAACATTCACACCACACAAGTGCTGGGCATTGACCATCTCCAATCAGGGAGCAGCTAACCATTGCCCTTTGGCAGTCAATGGCATTACCATCCCTGAATCCCCTCTATCAATATCCAGGGGGTTACCATTGACCAGAAACTGAACTGGACTGGTCATATAAATACTATGGCTTCAAGAGCAGGTCAGAGGCTGGGAATTCTGTGGAGAGTAACTCACCTCCTGACTCCCCAAAGCCTGTCCACCATCTACAAGGCACAAGCCAGGAGTGTGATGGAATACTCTCCATCCACTTGCCTGGATTAGTGCAGCTCCAACAACACTCAAAAAGCTTGACACCATGCAAGACAAAGCAGCCCGCCTGATTGGCACTACATCAATAAACATTCACTCCCTCCACTGCTGATCCTCAGTGGCAGCAGTATGCACCATCTACAAGATGCACTACAGGAACTCACCAAGGCTCCTTAGACAGCACCTTCCAAACCAACAACCTCTACAATCTAGAAGGACAAGGGCAGCAGATGGATGGGAACACCATTACCTGGATGTTCCCCTCCAATCTACACACCATCATGACTTGGAAATATATTGTCATTCCATCACTGTTGCTGGGTCAAAATCCTGGAACTCCCTCCCTAACAGTACTGTGGGTGTGGAGGCAGTGGCATAGTGGTATTGTTGCTGGACTAGTATTCCAGAGACCCAGAGTAATACCCTGGGGACCCGGGTTCGCATCCTACCATGACAGATGGTGAAATGTGAATTCAATAAAAAAATATGGAATTAAAAGTCTTGATGATGACTATGAAACCAGTGCTGATTGTTGTAAAAACCCATCTGGTTCACCAATGCCCTTTAGGGAAGGAAATCTGCTGTTCTTACCTGGTCTGGCCTACATGTGACTCCAGACCCTTAAATGCCCTCTGAACAAGGGCAATTACAGATGGGCAATAAATGCAAGCCCACATTCCCATGAATGAATATAAAAAAGCACCAAATCACGCTAAGCCATTAAAACTGAGTTTTGTTGAGATGGGGATCAAACGGCCAGTCAGTTACTTCTCTCAAAAGTTAAATTCATGTTAGAGGAAATATTCAACTGTGGAAAAGGAGACTTTGAGTTTGGTATTGGTTCTACAACATTTAAGTCTACATATCAAACAACTCTGCAGAGATTGTTATTTATACCGACCATAATCCTTTAACCTTTTTAGCAAAGTTTCTTAACAAGGATCTGAGACTATTTGGGTGGGGTTTAACGCTACAACTATTCAATTTGAAAATCAGTCATGTAGCAGGAAGAGATTCTGCAAAGGCTATGGGCCCTCTCAACATTCTGGCATTAGTACTGAAGACTTGTGCTCCAGAACATGCTGCGTCCCTAGACAAGCTGTTCAAGTACAGCTACAACACTGGTATCTACCCGGCTATGTGGAAAATTGCCCAGTTACGTCCTGTACACAAAAAGCAGAACAAATTCAACACAGTCAATTACCGCCCCGTCAGTCTACTCTCGATCATCAGTAAAGTAATGGAAAGGGTCATCAGCAGTGCTATCAAGCGGTACTTGCTTAGCAATAGCCTGCTCACTGAGGCCCAATTTGGGTTCTGCCAGGACCACTCAGCTCCTGACCTCATTACAGCCTTGGTTCAAACATGGACAAAAGAGCTGAACTCCCGAGGCCAGAGGAGAGTAACTGCCCTTGACATCAAGGCAGCATTTGACCAACTGTGGCAGGAAGGAGCCCTAGCAAAATTGGAGTCAATGGGAATCAGGGCTGGTTGGAGTCATACCTAGCAAAAAGGAAGATGGTTGTGGTTGTTGGAGGTCAGTCATCTCAGCTCCATGACATCATTGCAGGAATTCCTCAGGGTAGTGTCCTTGGCCCAAGCATCTTCAGCTGCTTCATCAATGACCTTCCTTACATCATAAGGTCAGAAGTGGGGATGTTCACTGATGGTTGCACAATGTTCAGCATCATTCACGACTCCTCAAATACTGAAGTAGTCCAATTCCAAATGCAGAAAGACCCGGACAACATCCAGGCTTGGGCTGGCAAGTGGCAAGTAACATTCGTGCCACACAAGTGTCAGGCAATGACCATCTCCAACAAGAGAGAATCCAACCATCACCCCTTGATGTTCAATCGCATTACCATCACTGAATCCCCCACTATCAACATCCTGAGGGTTACCATTGACCTGAAACTGAGCTGGACTAGCCATATAAATACTGTGGCTATAAGAGCAGGTCAGAGGCTAGGAATCATGCAATGAGTAACTCACCTCCTGACTCCCCAAAGCCTGTCCACCATCTACAAAGCACAAGTCAGGAGTGTGATGCCTGGATGAGTGCAACTCCCACAACACTCAAGAAGCTTGACACCATCCAGGACTAAGCAGCACGCTTGATTAGCACCACATCCACAAACACTCACTATCTCCACCACCGACGCACAGTAGCAGCAGTGTGTACCATCTACAAGATGCACTGCAGGAATTCACCAAGACTCCTTCGACAGCATCTTCCAAACCTACTGCTATCTAGAAGGACAAGAGCAGCAGATAGATGGGAACACCACCACCTGGAAGTTCCCCTCCAAGTCACTCACCATCCTGACTTGGAAATATATCGCCGTTCCTTCACTGTCGCTGGGTCAAAATCCTGGAACCTTCTTCCTAACAGCACTGTGGAAGTACCTACGCCACATGGACTGCAGCAGTTCAAGAAGGCAGTTCACCACCACCTTCTCAAGGGCAACTAGGGATGGGTAATAAATGCTGGCCCAGCCAGCGAAGCTGTGGATGAGTTAAAAAAGTGTTTTTTTTTGCTTACTTTTGAACAGGGCTGACCGGTCATGTTGAGCGACAGGTCCAATGGATATGAATTTGGACCTGTAATTAAGAATGGCGTACATTTTGGTGATATAGTCACGCTTGTTAAGGATCACTATTCCTGTCCCTTTGTCAGGTTTACTAATGTGTATGTTCGGGTTGGTCTTAAGGTCTCGCAATGCTGTAAGACATTCACGTTGCATGTGAAAATCAGACAGGTAGTTTGGAATCCTACAATATGCATGCGCTAGATCAGCTAGGCACGCTTTCAAAGATTCAGTGTCCTCAGCAGATGCTAGTTTGTGGTGGGATAGTTGGGAGTAGAGGAGCTCAAACTCAGCAAATACCTGTTCCCATTTGATTTGGGATGAAGGCACACCAAAATTGAAACCATGCGCAAGAACAAACGCCTCACTTTCTGAGAGTACATGGTCAGAGAGTACATTGGTATTCTTGTGATTGTCCTGACGAGTGCAAGACAAAAAGCTTTGACAAAAAACCTTTTTTCAGCAATACTGAAGTTCTGTACAACAAAATGAGAAATTACAATAGCTTTTAATTAAGACTTAAAATGGTATATACTACACCTGACACTTACATGTGGTCATTCAACTTTTAATGAGGTAGCTCCTTGATAAGGATGTAGAAAAATGGTTATAATATATTTTGTTTTTTTTCTTCCTGGCAGTTTCCACCATACTAAATTGATAGCAAATTTTCAGTTCCAATTGGAAGCTCATTTCTGTAATATGATACTGGGGAGAGATGTACTCTAAATGAGATCACTCCCATCAATAAAATGTAAATGCATCTGGATGACTCAAATGCAATAAGGCTTTGATAAAAAGGGTCATTATTCTGGTAGAATTACTAAAACACAGGATGGATACACATAAACATGTTCGTTCCCAGAAGGGAAAAAACAACTTTAATATTGATTATTTTTTAAAGTGGAATTTTTGAATTTGCCTATTTTTAAGCAAGCTGATGAAAAAACTGGCAACAAAAAGATACAATGTGCTGTGGGTTTAGCCATGGTGATGTTTTAACAAATATAGAATGACTTGAAGCTGAGAAAATGACCTTCTCTGTTCCTTTCATCTTCCGGTTTAATTTTACAACCATTATCTTGGCAGACCTTGAACATCTGGAATCGGGGCATAGCTGCACAATTAAGTCTCAAAGAATAGCATACTGTGCACACATATTCAACTGAACCACTAATTTAGAAATGTGCATGTAAAACTTGTGCACCCAAAAGTACACTTTTACTTAGGCTCACAAACTAAATGGCTATGCTCAAAAACAAAATCTACAAATTCACCTGAATGTCAGTTACCACTTTATAAAGAAAAGGAAAGGGTCATTCAAACCTCCGTGCCTATTCCACGATTAGATCATTGATGACCTGTGCCTCAACTCCATTAACTTGTCTTTGCTCCATATCTCGATATGTTACTTTAACAAAGAATATCATCAAGCTCAATCTTGAAAAATTACAATTGGCTCCCAAATTCCGCAGCATTTCTGGGGGACAGTGTTTCAGATTTCCATGATACTTTTTAAGCAGTGCGTCCTGATTTCACTCTTAAATAGCCTGGCTCTAATATTAAGTTATTTTCTGTAATTTCTCTGGATTCTGCTCCCCTCCACCCCCAGAGGCAAGTTTCTTTCTATCTACTCTATCAAATTCTTTAATCATTATAAACATTTCAATCAGATCATCCTTCAACCTTCTAAACTCAAGGGAATACAAACAATGTTGATGCAACATGCACTCATAATTTACCCTCAAGTCCTGGTATCATTCTGCATTGTATCCCCTCCAAGGGTCAATATATTCTCCTTTAATGTGTGATGCCCAAAATTAAATGTAGTATTCCAGATAAGGCTCCATCTCACTGAAGCATCAGTTCCTCATTTTTTGAATTAAAAACTCATTGAGGACATTTCATTATTTTCATAGGAATTAATTTTTTAAAGCAAGAGCTCTCTTCCTTGCTTTGTTCACTTTTGTAGCTCGCCCATGTGATTGTTCTTCACATGTACCAAGACTGTGCAGCAAATAAAACTAAGCCTAATGTGATCAACACGTAACATCTATACATATGCATATTTTTGCAAAAATTGTTCAATGATCGGGAGTAGAATTCCTCCCTTTTAACGATACTATTCCTTTGACAAAAATGAAGAGGAACACTGCAACAAGGCAAGATGCTTTCCCCAAAAGAAAACATAAAACAAACAGAAGGCAAATTACTTTCCTTCACCTCATAATCGATAGTTCCAGTCACACAACACTAGGGGTCCTTGCCAACAGCACCTGTCCATTCCCTAAGCCAGAGAATGGCGAGCTGTAGAATGAGGTATAAAATAAAATTTTATGTGCCAGCAAAAGAGTTTCCATCTATCCTTTTACAATCTTTGTCTTATGATGAGACTAGAAATGTCCCAAAGTAAAACTTGCAGGCCATATTTGTTCATTTACTTGTTATTGAACAATCTTCTATGCAGTGGAAGAAAAAAACAGAATATGCTGGAGAAACTCAGCAGGTCTGGCAGCATCTGTGGAGAGAGAAACAGAGTTAACGTTTCGAGTCCGCATGACCCTTCTTCAGAGGGGGTCTCCTTCACCAGTCTTTAGATAAAGACATTTCCTCTGATTTCACTTCCATATTTCTTGGTGACTACCTTATATTGATGCTCTCTAGTTATGCTCGCCCCTACAAGAGAAAAGATTCTCTCTATCAAAACCTTTCAAAATTTTGAAGACCTCTATGAGGTCATCCCTCAACCTTTTTTCAAGAGGAAAGAGACCAAACCTGTCAATCCTTCCCTGGTAATGCTCATGCATCTCTGGTATCATCCTTGTCAATCTTCTCTGTACCCTCTCCAGTGCCTCCAAGTGTGATCTATCCAAGGTTTGATACAGGTTTAGCATAACTTCCTTACTTTTCAATTCCAACCCTCTAGAAATAAAACCAAGCGATGGGTTTGCTTTTCTATTGGCCTTGATAACGCGTGGTTCAACTTATAGCAATTGATATATTTGTGCTCCAGATCCCTTTGATGTTCTACTCCACTGAGACTTGGACCTCCCAAGTAACAAGTGACCTCCCTATTCTTTCTATCAAAATGTACAACCTCACATTATTCTGTGTTGAACTTCATTTGTCAATTATTTGCTCATTCTGCAAGTTGATTAATATCTCCCTGTAATTTGTTGATGTCCCCCTCAATATTGACTATCCCTTCCAGTTTGGTGTTATCCACAAATTTAGAAATTGTGTTTTTGATTCCAAACTGTTAATGTAATATTATGTAATGTAAATTATAAACAGCATAGGGCCCAGCACTGATCCTTGTGTAACACTACTTCTCACTTTCTGCAATTCTGAATAACTACTCTTTACTCCCAATCTCTACTTTGTCTTGAAACCAGCTAGCAATCCATTCTGCTACTTATCCCTTGACTCCATATTCTCTGCCTCATTCATTAGCCTATTAGGCGGCACCTTATCAAAAGTCTTTTGAAAATGAATATAAATTACAGCTTCTGTATTACTTCATTTGTCTACTCTCTCTGTTACCTCCACAAAAAATTCAACAAGTTTAGTCAAGCAAGATTTTCCCTTTTGAAATACATGCCGACTATTCATTATTATATTTCTTATTTCTAGGTGTTCTTCTATTCTCTCCTTCATTAGGAATTCTATTATCCTTCCTACTACCGATGCTATAAGATGACTGGTTTACAATTCCCTCTGCATGTTCTGTCCCCTTCTTAAAAATAAGAATTACATCAGACGTCCGCCAGTCCTCTGGCATCACACCTTTTTCTAATGTATTAAATATGTGAGATATTGCCTTTGCTATCTCTTCCCTAGATTCTTCAAAAAATACATGGATGCAATCCATCCAGACAAGAACAAGACTGTGTTACAGATAGCTGGAAAACTCAGATTCAGAATAATTTTATACATTATTTTGATGTAATTTTATATCTGAATCCAGATTCAAAATATCTTTGCGTTTTATATGTTTCTTCTGATTATTTAGAAGCATAATTCCAAAACAATCCATCAATATTATCATCAGCACAGATTTCTTTATCTACTGCAAGCAATTTCCATGAAAAAAATTAATTTATATATTATGCCCATGATGCATAGACACCGATACATTGTGGAAATGACCATGTTTGCTGTCCTCACATGCTCAACTCCTCAAACTCCAATCTGTTCAAAACTCTTATACCTAAACCTGATTCCACTAAGTCTTCCTTGGTTATCATACCCATTCCTGTTGACTTCCACTGGCTCCAACCCAGTACACTGAATCATGTTTCTCATTTAAAAATATCTCACAGCTCCAGTACTCTCTACCTTTACAAAGTTGTCTTCAGCGTTGCATGCCAGTGGATGCGCTCAGCTCTTTCAACTCCAACCTCCTGTGCACTCTGCGCCAATCTACCCTTAGTGTTTCATGTTCGGCAGTACGGCCTCTAGCCACCTTGGCCTTACACTCTGCAACTATCTTACTAAAGTCTCCACCTCTTGTGACCTTCAAAATCGATACCTTTAACTATTTTCCTGGTCATTTCCCCAAACTATTCTTCCATTGTTATCTCGCTGCTTTTGTTTTCACCTCTTTCGCTAAGGAACAAATTCTTTCTTTAAGAGGCAAGTAATTGCTGTTTTAACATAACATAATAATAGAGGGACAATATAATCCATTTCTGCAAAAGGTATAACATGAAGTGCCAAGTATATTCACATATATTGAACAGCTTACTTGCATGGCAGAATCCTAACCACATCTTTGGATTTGTATCCCTCTATGCAGACTGCACAGTGATCAAACTCTGGGTCAGTTTCCTGAAAAATATGAAAAGGTACAAATCAGTTAATAATTGCTCACAGTTAATAAGTTTTGACCTTTTTGTTAAAAAAGAGTCCTTCCAAAATTTCTCTTAACAGATATTTTTAAATCTACACATTGGCACGGAAGGATAAAATATTTCACAATAACGCAGATAAAAGTTTCCAAATAATCTCAATTTACATTGCCACCTATCACGAGGAAACAAGCTGGACAGGGTTAGTGATGACACATGGGATTGAGTAAGCTGTGCATAATTTTTATGGCTAAAATGACACATCAAGCTTTATGGTAAATATATTACCCGGCCTGGCATTAAATGATACAAAACTAGAAAAGTTCCAAATCTATGCTGAGTTAGCTGATTTCAGCCAAGGTGATATACTTAACTTCAATACCCTAGGATCAGGGGAAGGATAGAAAACCAAAAAGTTAACCACTTGTGTCCTCTCCAACACCTCGGGTAGAGTCAACTTGCCAACCAATCAACACCTTTTTCTCCTGTAGTGTAAATTGTTGTGATAGTTTGAAATTTTGGATTCTTGTATTTGTCCTGATGAGTGCAAGATGAAAAGCTTCAGCAACATGTCTCTCTTTTCAGCAATAGACAGACAGGCCTTGGTTGAACATTTTATTCATAGCAAAGCAGCTCGAGTCCGAAGGGCATGATTTTGCATGTGGGGCTCAGGACTCTGCTATCAAACTCAAATAGGGGTCAGAAACCTCACTGTGTAAGAAATCACTAACCTGTGATTTTCTCTGAACTGGTCAATTAGTGGCCAGAGGGTGGGCTCGCCATCCAATTAAGAACAGTGAGTGGGCTCTCAAAGTTGGAGGGTCAATAAGAGGTTCTTCACCTTGGAAACAGCAAGATGCCATGGTAAGTGAAGAAAGGATGCCCCAAGATAGAAGCACCCTTTCTCCAACTTTTTTACATTTGAGATAAAAAATAGATCAAGCAGTTGAGCCACCATCGTGTGGGATGGGGTTGGGGGAAACCCTTCCACAGGACGACCTGCATCTGCAAGTGAACGCAGGCAACAGGGAGAATCTCTAAGCCTGCCTGGAATGCTGATCCCCTGGTCTGCCACACAGAGGTGGCCCCTAGGTAGCTATTCAGCATACTGTCTGGGTGTCCTGGAGGCTGACTGGAAAATCCCAGTCGACCTCCGACAATAGGCTTTTCAATGCCTCAACTAGGTGCTCCCAACCCCATTGTCAGGAAAATGGCTAGGCAGCAGGATGGAGTTGGGGAACTGGTATACCAGCCTGCAGTACAAAATTTCATGCCCACCTGGTTTCATGCACGTCCCCTTTAGGGGCTACAAATCCAGCCCTTGGACTCAGATTCTGATCTGAAAATGGCATTAAGTGAGCCAAGCTGACACAATGCAAGAGTAGTTGGTGTTAGCAAAACTACTTCCTCCGTCTTCAGCTTTTCTCATTATAACCTCGATCTAGCATCACGAAGTTCTGTTGATCCTGTTACAAATGGCACAGTGGGATAGCAAACTGCTGCAAGTGTCATTAGTGACCGAATACAGAAAAATTACACTCTAAAAGCAGAGTTATTCTGATTATGTATATGTTTTTAAATGTCTGAGACTGCCCGTTCATGGCTGTAGTGTGACCTTTCTTTTTGTTCATTCGGGGGGTGTGAGCAGCACTGGCAAGGCCAGCATTTGTAGTCAATCTCTAATTGCCTTTGAGAAGGTGATGGTGATCTGCCTTCTTAAACCACTGCAGTCCATGTGGTGTAGGTACACACCCACAGTGCTGTTGGGGAGGAAGTTCCAGGATTTTGCCCCAGTGGCAGAGAAGAAATGGCAATATAGTTCCAAGTCAGAATGGTGTATGACTTGGAGGGGAATTTGCAGGGAGTTCCCGTGCAACTGCTGCCCTCATTCTTTTAGGTGGTAAAGGTCTCAGCTTTGGAAGATGCTGTCGAAGGAGTCTTGGTGAGTTACTGCTGTACATCTTGTAGATGGTACACGCTGCTGCCACTGTCAACCACTGTTAGTGGAGGGAGTGAATTTTTAAGTTGGTGGATGGGGTGACGATCAATGGGTTGCCATGCCCTGGATGGCGTTGAGCTTTGAGTGTTGCTGGAGCTGCACTCACCCAGGAAAGTGAAGAGTACTTCATCACATTTCTGACTTGTGCCTTGTAAATGATGGGCAGGCTTTCAGGATTCAGGAGGTGAGTTACTCACTGCAGAATCTGATCTGCTCTTGTAGCCACAGCATTTATTTGGCTGGTCCAGCTAAGTTTCTGATCCCAAGGATGTTGATAAAAGTGAGTTCACTGATGTTAATGCTATTGAATGTCATGGGGAGATAGTTAGATTTGTTCTTGTTTGAGATAGTCATTGCCTGGGACTTGCATGGCACGAATGTTGATTGCCACTTGTCAGCCCAAGCTTGAATGTTATCCAGGTCTTGTTGCATTCGGGCATGGACTGCTTCGGAACTCCTCAGAGGTACTGAACATTGCGCAATCATCTGCGAACACCTCTACTTCTGATCTTACATTGAAGATAATGTGATTGAAGAAGTAGCTAAAGATGGTTAGGCCTAGCACACTACCCTAAGGAACTCCTTAGCAATGCCATAGTGATGAGATGATTGGCTTCCATTAACTACAACCATCTTTCTTTGTGTTAGGTATGACTCCAACCAGTGGAGAGCTTTCCCTCTCAATCTCATTGGCTTCAATTTTGCTAATGCTCCTTGATGCCACATACGGTCAAATGCTACCCTTGATGTCATGGTCAGTCACTCTCATCTCATGTCTTGAATTAACCTTTTTTGACTGTTTGCCAAGAATGAGGTAATGAGATCTGCAGATGAGTGACTCTTGGCAGCACCCAAACTGAGCACTGATGAGCAAGCTATTGCTAAATATGGCTTGATCGCACCATTAATGACACCTTCCATCACTTGCTGATAATTGAGAGTAGATTGATGTGGCGGTAACTGGCTGGTTTGGATTGGTTCTACTTTTTGTGGACAGGACATAGCTGGACAATTTTCCACATTGTCGGGTAGATGCCAATGTTGTAACTATTCGAAAAGCTTGGCTTGAGATGCAAGTAGTTCTGGAGCACAAATCTTTGAGTACTGCAGCCGGGATGTGATCAGCCTTATCTTGGTATTACTAGGAGTGAACTGAATTGGCTGAAGATTGACATCTGTGATGCTGGGAACCTCAGGAGGAGGCTGAGATTGACGATTCATCTGGCTGAAAACAGTTGCAAATTTTTCAACTTTGTCCTTTGCACTGATATACTGGGCTGCCCCATTACTGAGGAGGAGAACTGAGGGGCGCATTGGACAGGCGAAGTGTGGGGGGGTGGGGAAGGAGGAGGAGGAGGAGGAGGAGGCAAAACTTTGGGGAGGGGCCTCCGATTGGCAACAGGCACCCACCGCCACCACCCCCTCCTTTCCCCCCCACCCTTAGCTGGCTAGCACCCTACAGGGTTAAACCTGCAAGTTGAGTGCTGGCCTCTCCCACTGCTTGTTAAATGGGTATTTAATGCTCTGATTTAAGAGCCTCAACTGACCCATCCAATGCCTCCTCCACCACTCAAAATCACAGCAGGTGTGGGCCAACTGCAGGGATGCCACTGATGACTTGGCACCCTAATTTACAAGTCCATCTGCCTGCTTTCGCACCCATGGATGGCCTGTAAAATTCAGCCCTATGAATCTAATGGCAAGGTGATACAACTCGTGTTGCAACTTGTGGTAAGTCACAATTCACATGCTATCTGTTCCTTGCCACAAGTTGCTGGAAATTGACACATTAATACAGGCATGTACATTAAACTCACCATTAGTTTGGCAGCAAATTCTAGCTCATAATAATCCACTGAGAATCATTAAAATATGATGCATTATTAATTTTCTTTATTAAAAAAAATCGATTACACCTTTGGCAAGAGTACCCTAAGTCAAGGTTTGAGCCAAACGTACAACACAATGCCAACTAATTAACCTTTAACATGTCAACTACAATTAAATTATTGATCACTAATATGAGCTTGAGAAGCAATTTCTACAAGCTAGAGGAGGACGAGGTAAAGAAAGCAATGGAATAATCAATTCCTGGAACATTTTAAAATTCATTCTTTGGATGTGGGTGTCACTGGCAAAGC
Source organism: Cetorhinus maximus (assembly GCF_964194155.1). Taxonomy (NCBI): domain Eukaryota; kingdom Metazoa; phylum Chordata; class Chondrichthyes; order Lamniformes; family Cetorhinidae; genus Cetorhinus; species Cetorhinus maximus. The sequence goes on along the minus strand of NC_135888.1, from coordinate 130,529,042 downwards.
CATGGTGGGCCACCTTCTTCAACCACTGTAGACTGTGTTTTTTGTTATATTTTGCAGTGGTTAGACATAACTGAATGGCTCACCAGACCACTTCAAAAAAGGGAAAAGTCAAACATGTTGCGACTAAAAGTAATATTTAATTCTAATTCTGTATATTCTATCATTAGTGTGGTTCCTCACCATCCTGCCCCAACCAGTCCCCCCATCAAGAGTCAGGCTGCTTCAGACTGACAATTAAGCTTGTTCCATTGGAGTGGGATTGAAGATAACTATTCAGAAAAGTTAAAAGCACTTTGCAATGGATTTTAGCAGTAGAGTCAAAAAACATGACCAAGATTAGGTTTCTTACGAATACTCTACTTGCTCAACTCAAAAGTCACCCTTCATACATAAATACTTCCTATGAACCAAAACATCACCTCATGCCTATATCGTTAGGCTGCGCACTAGAAATAGGTTCATAAGATTTCATTGTACAATTCTGATCATCTCCCAAAAGGACAAAGAGAAAAGATGCACAAGGGCATTGTAGTTCAGGCTAAAATTACTAATCCAAATTTCTGATTTTATTCTAGGAATGCAACAAGTAGATAAAAATAGCAATAAATTGTTAATTATCACTTTGTACTTTGAAACTGGTTTGAGATGGCATTTGGAGATTTTTCACAGTTGAGGAAGCTAGGTAGATTTGAAAGCCTATCATTTTATTTTCTAACACATTAGTTCTGAAACTACTTTAGGCTGCACCGAAATATTCTCCGGCCCACTAGCTAATGAAACGGAGACTGTAGATCCGTAACAGTGCAACTATTCATCAACTAATAATAATTCCACAACATATAGAAATTCCCAGAATGAGCTTTTGTGCAAGAGTATTTATTTGCAAAGCACAAAACAATGTGTTCATCTGTCATCTCAATGCTGACAGCCTAGAATTTAAAAGAAGCTTTGTGCTCAACAGCTGGGGCTGAAAACAAATTTGTCAGGCTGGAAAATGCTCTAAAATGGAACACAAAACTAAAATTTGTTCTGGAAGCACAGGGGAGGGAGTTTGCATGCAGCTTGAATAAATTTGAAAGGCAGAAACCCTCATTGCATTTAAAAATATTGGACATGCATGTAAAGTGCCATAACCTAAAGAGCTACCAAGAGTAGAAAAGTTGGGTTTGGCTGGATAACATTTTTTGGCTGGCACAGCCAAAAAGGGTTGAATGGCCTTCTTCTATGTCGTAATTTTATTATATTTCTAGGAAGGAAAATACAATAGTTGACAATGCCAGAGGGGGGGATAAAATGCATTCAAACATGTTGCCAATGACTTTGACCAGGATGATTTCAGGTTGAGAGTGGTTTTGAAACAGAATGCAGCACAGGGAGAAGAGAGCATAGATTTAGGTTATGATTATGTGCAAAAATCTTTGTGTGGAATAGCAAGTTCGAGGTCAGCAACCGGAGAGAACAGCAATATAGGGCCAGAATGGGTGATGGATACTGGGATGATAGTAAAACATATAGGATCTGGGCTGCAATATTCTACTCCCAAGCACTCATTTTTGGCACTATTAGTGCCGTTTTAGTAGCAAGATGATGCCTGTGCACACTTCTGATGAGGACTTCACTGGACGCCATTTTCCTTTTTTTTTATTCTTTCATGGGATACGGATGTCACTGGCTAGGCCAGCATTTTTTGCCCATCCCCAATTGCCTTTGAGAAGATGGTGGTGAGGAACGGGATATAGTTCCAAGTCAGGATGGTATGTGGCTTGGAGGGGAACTTGCAGGTGTGGTGTTCCCATGTATCTGGTGTCCTTGTTCTTTGAGGTTGTAGAGGTCATGGGTTTGGAAGGTGCTATCAAAGGAGCCTTGGTGAGTTGCTGCAGTGCATCTTGTAGATGGTACACACTGCTTCCACTGTGCATCGGTGGTAGAGAGAGTAAATGTTGAAAGTGCTGGATGGTGTGCTAATCAAGGAGACTGTTTTGTCCTGGATGGTTTCAATCTTCTTGCGTGTTGTTGGAACTGCACTCAACCAGGCAAGTGGAGAGTCGATCACACTCTCGACTTGTAGATGGTGGACAGGCTTTGGGGGGGGTCAGGAGGTGAATTGCTTGCCGCAGAATTCCCAGCTTCTGATCTGCTCTTGTAGCCACAGTATTTATATGGCTAGACCAGTTCAGTTTCTGCTCAAATGGTAACTCCCAGGATGTTGATAGTGGGGGATTCAGCGATGATAACGCCATTGAATGTCAAGGGGAGATGTTTAGATTCTCTCTTGCTGAAGATGGTCATTCATTTTGTGACATGAACGTTACTTGCCATTTATCAGTCCAAGCCTGAATGCTGTCCAGGTCTTGTTGCATTTGGACATGGACTGCTTCAGTATCTGAGGAGCCACAAATGGTCCTGAACATTGTGCAATCCATCCCCATTTCTGACCTTGTGATGGGAGGAAAGGTCTTTGATGAAGCAGCTAAACATGGTTGGGCCTAAGACACTGCCTTGAGGAACTCCTGCAGCCATGTCCTAGGACTGAGATGATTGACCGCCAACAACCACAACCATCTTCCTTTGTGCTGCGTATAACTTTTCAATCAAACCAGTGAAGAGTTTTCCTCTTGATTGCCATTGATTTCAGTTTTGCTAGGGCTTCTTTATGCCACACTTGGCAGTCACTCTCACCTCGTATCTTGAGTTCAGCTCTTTTGTCCATGTTTGGACCAAGGCTGAGCGCATTAGTTCAAGCCAACTGCTCCAGGCCTCTCATAATTTTAAACACCTCAATTAAATCTCCCCTCAGTCTCCTCTTTTCCTAAGGAAACAACCCCGGCTCATCCAATCTTTCTTCATAACAAAATTCTTCATTCCTGGCAATATCTTTATAAACCTCCTCTGTACCATCTCTGGTAAAAATCACATCCTTCCTATATTGTGTTGACCAGAATTATACATAGTACTCTAGCTGTTACCTAGCTGTTTTATTCAACAGCGGCAACTTGTATTTATGTAGCACCTTTAATTCAAGCAAGCAGCCCAAGGAGTTTCACAGAGGCACTATAAAACAAAATATGATATCAGGCCACATAAGGAGACACAAGGGCAGATGATCAAAATCTTAGTCAAGGAGGTAGGTTTTAAGGAGTGTCTTAAAAAGAGGAGACTGAGGGACAGAGCTTTAAAGAGGGCATTAGTGCTGACATGTTAGCAGCATGTGCCACAAATATGTAAGTCGTGATCTCAGTCATTACTTGACTCGAGTGGCGCCATTTTTAATCTCAATGCCCGAGACAAGGCACTCTCTTAACCTCGCACAGCTGAACAGGTGTTCAAAAGCAGGAAGGACCCCCATCAGCGCTATTTAAATGGATCGTCCACTATTTTCAGGCTGCTGTTGATACATTTCTGCTGGCTGTTGCTGAGTTTGTAGAAATTCTCCATGTTTTCTACTGCTTTTTAAAGTTGGTGATGACTACAGGGAGTGGCATTGCATGTGAGAAGGCCTTGGTTCCCATTTCAAGGGTTCTGCTCAGGCCACCTGCTTCTAAACATGGATGCCGTGGTTTCCATGCCCCTTGGCCAACAGTATGACAGTGAAATTGAACAGAGACAACACAGAGTTAGGGAGGAGGAAGAGGGAGAGGAGGGCTCTCGGGTGCAAGCCACATCCACCCAGGGTACCTATACCTCAGGGAGGAAAAGTGGACGAGATGCTTCCATTTTACAAAGGAGGTGGTCAATGAAAACTTGCTGCAGCCTCAGTGTGGGACAAGGGCAGCTCTGCCAGAGGCTGTAAACGTGACTGTGGTCATGAACTTCTTTGCGTAAGGATCCTTCCAGACTGCAGTAGTTGGCATCTAAAGCCTCTTGCAGTTTGCCATCCAATGCTGTATAAGGGAGGTCATGACTTCAGTCTGAAATTCTGCTGCAGCACCCAGACAGCTTCAGTTTGTTCTGTATTGGGAGCTGGGACAAGGTCATCAGACAATGCATAATGGTTGAGTCCGCAAATGTTCTCATGGAGTTGGCCACCACCTCCTAGGTGGAAAAAATGAGTTCCCGGGACAAAGGGGTTGCCTCCTGGGGTGAAGGAGTTGCCTTATGAGGAAAGGTTAGACAGGTTGGGCCTGTATCCACTGGAGTTTAGAAGAAGAATGAAGGGTGATCTTATTGAAACATATAAGATCCTGAGGGTACTTGACATTATGGGTGTTGTAAGGATGTTCCCCTTTATGGGAGAGACTAGCATTAGGGGAATACAATTTAAAAATAAGAGGTTTCCCATTTCAGACAGAGAATTTTTCTTCTCTTAGTGGGCTGTTAGCCTGTGGAATTCTCTTCCCCAGAGAGGAGTGGAGGCAGAGTCATTAAATAGTGTTAAGGCTGAGTTAGATAAATTCTTGACTGACAAAGGAGTCAAAGGGTATGGGGGGATAAGAGGAAAGTAGATGCAATTAGATCAGCCATGATCTTACCAAATGGCTGAGCAGGCTTGAGGGGCTCTCCTGCTCCAAATTTGTATGTTTGTATGTTTCAATCTCTGCTTCAAGTCCTGTGCCAAGTTGGTGCTGGGCTTCTTCAGACTCCTCAACAATGAACTCAGGCTTACTGACAGAATTACCAATGCACCAAGCCTTTTCCTGCAAGTTACTTCAAAGTTCTCACCTGAGTCACATGTAACAGAACCCATGTGAAACACTGCCCTCCAGCCATCTTGCAACTGTGCTGCCCTTTCCCCCTCCCCTGGTTACAAGCCATTCTTGCCTGGTGACTCAGCACTTGCAGAGCCCATTTCTAATTTACCCTCTAAGAGTACGCACAGTGCAAGTATCTGAGCTAGTGGCTGTGAATGTGAGATCGAGAGAGGGGTTTCATCATCAGTCTCTTCCTCCTCTTCCACTTAATGCTCCTGCACTACTGCTTAGCCTGGTGGCAATTCTTGGGTATCAAATAGGAGAAAAACACAAGGATAGGGTTGCAGTGAGCGGAGGCGAGGCGGAAGCAAGAGGTTCATGCTTACACCATGTGCAGCCTGGGAATCTGATGAATTTGTTAGATGAAATGGAAGTGAGTTGTGAGGAGTTGGATTAAGTAGGAACCTACTGTAATCTTCAATCCTTTCAACCCTGCCATGAACCACCACCTGAGTCACAACTGCACTAATGATGGTGAGCACTGTCTCCTCCGTCCATGTAGCCGGACCTGTCCTCCGCCAGTTAGCAGCTAGTGCCTTCGGATATGCACCACCTTATCCAGTAAGGGAGAGGGAGATATGTCAGTGAATGTGATGCAATGGGTTTGGGTCATGTGGTTTAATGGCTGGCAATGTGTGCAAGCTGAGAGACATGAGTGTGAAGCTTACAGCAGTGCTAGGCATTTAAGGTTGCAGTGAAGCTATGAATGCTTGGTGTAAATTGGGATCAATAGATTGCTGTTAGCTGAATGATGTGGTATTGTGAATTGAGCAGTGTGTGAAACTAGTAGTGCAATGTGGCATTTTGAAGATGCATTCATTAACCTTGATCACTTGTGCGAGTCACTGAACTGCTTTCAGCACCCATCCAGTTCCTCAATGTTACAGTGCTGGCATTGACCTGCACGGCCATCTGCTCTTTCTGCCTTCTCAAAGTGTGTCTGGAGGAACTTCTTGACACCCCCTGGCTAGAGGATCTCTCTCTTCCCGTCAACCTCCTGCACCAAAGCCTCCAGTACTGTGTCTGAGAACCTTGGAGCCCATTCTTTGCCATGCTGTGCCATTCCTGTGTCTTCCCCAGGTCAAAGTCACGTGCGCATTGAATTCCAGCACCTGCTGCAGCCAAAGTGGACATCCCCTTCGAAAGAAATGCTGGCTTGCTTTAAGTACCACAGGCTAGCCTAAATTCATGCTAGCCTTTCACAATTTTGTCCTCCCTTCTCAAGCTTAGCTTTGACTGGACATTTTCATCATGCAGGCAGCACAAAATTTGCTTGCTGCTTGAATCAAAACAAATGGGTTAACTGCACATTCCAAACCCAGTCTCCATTTTTGGGCTTTATCCAATTTTTCCCCTGGAAGTTATTTATCAAGTTGCCTGAAAATGGATCCTGCTACTGGATGCTGCCAAGGAAAAATCTGAACCACGTTGCTCTTTGAAATATGTGGATTTTAGAGTAGTATATCATAACTGAAGATAATTCATACCCAATTTTTTATGTTTTAGTTAAACTTCAAGTTGTACTCATTTTGATTAATAGTTACAGGAATAAGGCACCTGATTATTTGGTAATTTAATATCTACCGATTACTACTGATTGACTTGGACTTGCTAAATATGGGTAGTTTATTACCCAAACCCACTAATCAATGAAACCATAGACATGTGATTTATGGAAGTGTGCACATTACAGGGAGGTCTCTGGCTTTGTGCTTTACACTGATGTTTGCTAAATAAGAGATTTTATCTATTCAAATCTGTAACTGTAATTGGCTAACATTTACACAGATACCTTTTTTCTTTGTCCTATCAAAATAGCTTATTAAAGATCTGTTTCGTTTTATGCAGCTACAAATAGAGGACAATGGGGAAGTGTGCATTGAGGTGCCTAAAACACATTTCTAGGCTGCCAAAGACCAATTATAAGCAACCTCTTCTTAGCAACTGTACCCTGATTCATTTGTTCAGTATTTTCCATTTCAAGTTTTTTCTGTTTAGATGTTATATGCTGTATAAAGCACCACACCTTCAGTTCAATCTCTTCAGAAATTGTTTCCATTACCCTGATGCTCTTGTGCGCTAATTTGAGCAGGTCATATTTCTGATTATGCCAAGATTTGAAATTAGTCACTTCCCAATTTTCCGAAATTGCTAACTCATGCGTGTATGTTGGCAAGTTGCTCAACCATGGTTGAAAACTTTATCCAACCTCATTCTTGGCAGAAACACAAATACACAGACACACTAGGCAGAATTTAATGCCCTCCCCACGAGATACATTTGGTGGCAGGGGGGCACTTAGTTGGGTGGGAGGGTGGCAGGTGGGGACTCCGCTTCATCCCCGTCTCTGCCCTGATTAAGTCCAGTGCGGGAAAGGCTCGTGGATAGCCTTCCCACCCCACCACTAATCGAGGCCCTTAAGTGAACATTACAATTAATGCTCACTTAATGCTGTCACCGCTGGTATTCACCTGCTAAAAATAATGGCGGGGGTGGGAGAGTTCATCTGCATTCAAAGGCACTCAGAGACCCGGCATCCAGAAGTGGGATCCACTAAGAGCCACCCACTGCCCTTTCTTCTGAACCCACTCGCCCACAAGCCCCCTCCCGCCATCGCTCACCTGTTGCCTGGGTCCCTTAGCAATCCTGGGCCTTGGATGGGTGCATTACTGGCAGCAGCCATGTTCTCCCTAGTGGCACTGCTAAACAATGAACAACTGACAGCCTCTGATTGGCTGGAAGCTCTTGTGTTTGGGTGGCCGGGTTGTAAGGGGCAGGGGGGGGATTTCTGTCCCTGAGGTCCTAATGTTGTTTGTGCTGTTACTAGGTTTCCATGCAAATCTGTGGCATTCAATAAATAATTACTGTATTGTGAATAATTATTCCATTAAATAATGGAATTGGTCACTCAACTATTTCACTTAATTTGCAAAGCACTTTTCAAAGATTTGATAACTACTACAATCCTGGTAATCACTCCAGTTAAGTTCTGTGTTTAAGTAGTTCTTCTTTTGATGGAAAACAGTCAGGACAAGGAGGGAACATTTAATCTTAATCAGAACACCAGGTCTAACAGTCCCTGATCAGATCCAGTGTCAGGATCTTATACATCCCTTAGGACGCACTTGAATATGAGTAGTCAGAGAATTTTATCATAGGTGGTTGTCTTCCTTTTAAACATAAGCCTGGAGGTAACTTAGTTCTGCCTGCCATGCATGTAAACTCAGATTTTTCATTCACTGAAGTAGTGATGGAAATCAACCTGTCAGTTTTTATAGCAGTGTAATTATTTTGTATGTCAAATATGAGTGGAGTCTGATTTGTGTTGTCAAAGTGCAGCAGTTAGAAATTATTTCTTTGGGCTGCCTTAATATAAATTACTGAAACTAGGTTAGTTAACGCAAACAAGACTGAAACAGCCATTTGACCCAACTAGTCCATGTTTATGCTTCACTCTATCCTCATTCCTCATCTAAATCTATCATCATAACTCTCAACCCCCTTCTATCACATATGCTTGTCCAGTTCCTCTTCAAAAGCATTGATAAAATTTGCTTCAACCACTTCATGTGGTAGTGATTCCCATCACTCTGAGTGAACATGTTTCTTCTGAATTCCCTATTGGATTTTTTGGTGATTAGCTTATATTGATGGCCTATAGTTATGCTTTCCCCTTAAGTGGAAATATTCTCTCTGCATCCACTCATGTAATTTTTAAAGTCCTCTATTAGGTCACCCCTCAGGCTTCTCTTTTCAAGAAAAAAGAGACCCAGCCTGTCAATTCTTTCCCGATATGTATATCCACATTTTTCTGGCATCACTCTTTAAATCTTCTCTGCATCCTCTCCAGTGTCACTAATTCCTTTTGATAATAGGGTAACCAGAACTGCACACAGTACTCTTAAGTGTGGTCTAAACAAAGTTTGAAAGAGGTTTAGCATAACATCCCTACTTTTCAATTCTAACCCTCTAGAAATAAAGCCGAGCACTTGGCTTATATTTTTTTATGGCCTTGCAAACCTGTGGCTCAACTTTTAGTGATGGTGTATTTATAGTCAGAGGCTCCTTTGTTCATCTTCCCCACCTAGATCTGCACCTTCCAAGTTGTAAGTGACCTCCTTATTCTTCCTACCAAAATGTACGATCTCACATTTATCTGTGGGGCTTCATTTGCCAATTATTTGCCAATTCTGCAAGTTCATTAATGTCTTCCTATAATCTGTTGCAGTCCTCAGTATTGACTATCCCTATGATTTGATCTTATTTGCGAATTTAGAAATTGTGTTTTTGAATCCAAAGTCCAAATTGTTAATGTAAATTCAGAACACCAGCACTGATTCTTATGGAACACCGCTTCCCACCTTCTGCAACTTTGAATAACTACCCATTACTCCCACTCCATACTTTCGGTCTTGGATTCAGCTGGTAATTCATTCTGTCACTTATAACATTCCCTGACCTTACTCATTAGCTATTAGGTGGCACCTTATTGAAGGCCTTTTGAAAATCCAGATAAATTACATTTACTGCATTAGCGTTGTCTACTCTCTCTGTTACCTCCTGACTAAATTCAATAATATTGGTAAAGCAAGGTTTTCCCTTCTGAAATCCATGCTGACTTTACATTATTACAGTTTTCATTTCCAGATGTGATTCCATTCTCCCCTTTAGTATGGAGACCATTATTCTTCCTACCACTGATGCTAAAATGACTGGTCTATAATTCCGTAGGCAAATTTCCGACCCCTTTTAAGTTAGAAATGACATCAGTCATCCATCAGTCTTCTGGCACTATACTCTTTTTCTAACAAATTATTTGTGTGGTAATGCTACAACTATTTCTTCTCTAGATACTCTTAATCTACATGCATTTTTTTTATTCATTCAGGGGATGCGGGCTTCGCAGGCTGGGCCAGCATTTATTGCCCATCCCTAGGTGTTGGTGCCTTCTTAAACCACTGCAGTCTATGTGGTGTAGGTACACCTACAGTGCTGTTAGGGAGTTCCAGGATTTTGACCCAATGAGAGTGAAGGAACGGCGATATATTTCACATCGGGATGGTAAGTGACTTTTAGGGGAACTTCCAGGTGGTGGTGTTCCCATCTATCAGCTGCCCTTGTCCTTCTAGATGGTAGTGGTCTTGTGTTTGGAAGGTGCTGTCTAAGGAGCCTTGGTGAATTCCTGCAATGCACCTTGTAGATGGTACACACTGCTGCTACTGTGCATTGGTGGTGGAGGGAGTAAATGTTTGTCGATGTGGTGCCAATCAAGCGGGCTGCTTTGTCCTGGATGGTGTCAAGCTTCCTGAGTGTTGTGGGAACTGCACTCATCCAGGCAAGTGAAGAGTATTCCATCACACTCCTGACTTGTGGACAGGCTTTTGGGGAGTCAGGCGAGTTACTCATTACACGATTCCTCGATTCCTAGCCTCTGATCTGCTTTTCCAGCCCCAGTATTTATATGGCTAGTCTAGTTCAGTTTCTGGTCAATGGTAATCCCCAAGATGTTGATAGTGGGGGATTCAGTGATGGTACTGCTATTGAACATCAAGGGGCGATGGTTGGATTCTCTCTTGTTGGACATGGTCATTGCCTGACACTTGTGTGGCGTGAATGTTACTTGCCACTTGTCAGCCCAAGCCTAGATATTGTCCAGGTTTAGCTACATTTGGACATGGACTGCTTCAGTATCTGAGGAGTTGCAAATGGAGCTGAACATTGTGCAATCATCAGCGAACATCCCCACTTCTGACCTTATGATGTAAGGAAGGTCATTGATGAAGCAGCAGAAGATGGTTGGGCCTTGGACACTACCCTGAGGAACTCCTGCAGTGATATCCTGGAGCTGAGATGACTGACCTCGAACAACCACAACCACCTTCCTTTGTGCTAGGTATAACTCCAGCCAGCGGAGAGTTTTCTCTGATTCCCATTGACTCCAGTTTTGCTAAGGCTCCTTGATGTCACACTCGGTCAAATGTGGCCTTGATGTCAATGGCAGTCACTCTCACCTCACCTCACCTCGTGAGTTCTGCTCTTTTGTCCATGTTTAAACCAAGTTAACTGTAATGAGGTCAGGAGCTGAGTGGCCCTGGCGGAACCCAAACTGGGCATCAGTGAGCAGGTTATTGCTAAGCAAGTGCTGCTTGATAGCACTGTTGATGACCTGTTGCATTATGTTACTGATGATCGAGAGTAGACTGATGGGTCGATAATTGGCCAAGTTGGATTTGTCCTGCTTTGTGTGTAGAGGACATACCTGGGCAATTTTCCACATAGCCGGGTAGATGCCAGTGTTGTAGCTGTACTGGAACAGCTTGGCTAGGGGCATGGCAAGTTCTGGAGCACAAGTCTTCAGCACCATTGCCGGAATATTATCAGGGCCCATAGCCTTTGCACTATCTAGTGCCTTCAGCTGTTTCTTGATATCACGTGGAGTGAACTGAATTGGCTGAAGACTGGCATATGTGATCCTAGGGACCTCCGGAGGAGGCCGAAATGGATCATCCGCTCGGCTGGCTGAAGATTGTAGCAAATGCTTCAGCCTCATCTTTTGCACTGATGTGCTGGGCTCCCCAATCAGTGAGGATGAGACTATTTGTGGAGCCTCCTCCTCCAGTGAGTTGTTTAATTGTCCACCACCATTCACGACTGGATGTGGTAGGACTGCAGAGCTTAGATCTGATCCGTCAGTTGTGGGATCGCTTAGCTCTGGCTATCACTTGCTGCTTATGATGGTTGCCACACAAGTAGTCCTGTGTTATAGCTTCACCAGGTTGACACCTAATTTTTAGGTATGCCTGGTGCTCCTCCTGGCATGCCCTCCTGCACACTTCACTGAACCAGGGTTGATCCCCTGACTTGATGGTAATCGTAGAGTGGGGAGTATGCCAGGCCATGAGGTTACAGATTATGTTCGAGTAAAATTCTGTTGCTACTGATGGCCCACTGCGCCTCATGGATGCCCAGTCTTGAGTTACTCGATCTGTTCGAAATCTATCCCATATAGCACGGCGGTAGTGCCACACAACATGATGGAGGGTATCCTCAATGTGAAGGCGGGACATTGTCTCCACAATGACTGTGCGGCAGTCACTCAGTCACTCCTACCGATACCGTCATGGACAGATGCATCTGCAGCAGGCAGGTTGGTGAGGATGAGGTCAAGTATGCTTTTTGCTCTCGTGGTTCTCTCACCACCTGCTGCAGAACCAGTCTAACAGCTATGTCCTTTATGAGTCGGCCAGCTCGGTCAGTAGTGGTGCTACCGAACTACTCTTGGTGATGGGCATTGAAATCCCTCACCCAGAGTACATTCTGCGCCCTTGCCACCCTCAGTGTTTCCTCCAAGTGGTGCTGAACACTGGAGGAGCACTGATTCATTAGCTGAGGGAGGGCGGTACGTGGTAATCAACAGGAGGTTTCTTTGCCCACGTTTGACCTGATGCAATAAGACTTCATGAGGTCTGGAGTCAATATTGAGGACTCCCAGTGCAACTCCCTCCCGCCTGTGTACCACTGTGCCGTCACCTCTGCTGGGTCAGTCCTGCCGATGGGACAAGACATAACCAGGGATGGTGATGATGGTGTCTGGGCCATGCAATGAATCCAGATCAAGGGGCTTTATCCTCTATGAGTTCGATTAGTTTATTCAATACATCCCTTTTTGTTTTAAATCCATTTAACTCATCGCCCATATCATTTTTCTATGCTGTGTCTACCTGTTCTATCTCCCTGGTAAATACCAAACAAAAAAATATTTACTATTTCCAGCATAAATGTTACCTGAGGTATTGCACTATCTATCCTTTAATTGTCCTATTCCCATCACAGCCTCTCTTTTTTTAAAAATGACATGCCTAAAATATTTCACTATTTTGTTCTGTTTCCTTGATAATTTAATTTTATAGTTCCTCTTTGTTGTCCCGATTTTTTTTTGACATCACTTCTAATCTCCTTGTATTCTCCATTATCATGTATTCCTCTGTTGCCTATGTACTTAATGCATGCCTCTTTCCCAACCCTCCATTTCTCTCTTATGTCTTTATTCATCCATGGGTGCTCACTAGTGTTTAATTTGTTCTTTCTTTTCAGCGGAATATATTTTTCTTGTGCTCTGTTGAACATAGTTTTAAATGATTCCCATTGCTGCTCTACATTGCTGTCTGCCAATATTGTTGTTCATTTTAATTCCCCAAGTTGTATTCTCAGTCCCTAAAATCAGCTTTTCTCCAATCTATTATTATGGACAGGGATGAGAAAATACTGAAGCCCCTGTTCCCTTCCCTGACTGTCCATAACCAGTGAGTTTTTGAAAAGGAGGAGGTGTGGGGTTTTTCTTCAATTCTTTCACAGGATGTGGGCACTGCTGGCTAGACCAGCATTTTTATTGCCTATCCCTAATTGCCCCTGAGAAGGTGGTGGTGAGCTGCCTTCTTGAACCGCAGCAATCCATGTGGTGTAGGTACACCAACAGTGCTGTTTGGGAGGGAGTTCCAGCACTTTGACCCAACAACAGTGAAGGAACGGCAATATGGCTTCAAGTCAGGATGGAGTGTGGCTTGGAGAGGAACTTGCTGGTGGTGGTGTTCCCATGCGTCTGTTGCCCTTGTTCTTCTAGGTGGTAGAGGTCATGGGATTGGAAGGTGCTGTCGAAGGAGACTTGGTGAGCTGCTGCAATGCATCTTGTAGATGCCACACACTGCTGCTACTATGGTGGTGGAGGGAGTGGATGTTGGAGGTGGCAGATGGGGTGCCAATCAAGTGGGGTGCTTTGTCCTGGATGGTATTGAGCTTCTGAGTGTTGCTGGAGCTGCATCCATTCAGGCAACTGGAGAGTATTCCATCACACTCCTGACTTGTAGATGGTGGACAAGTTATGGGGGGGTCAGGGGGCGAGTTACTCTCCATAGAATTCCCAGCCTCTGGCCTGCTCTTATCGCCAGAGTATTTATATGTCTGGTCAAGTGGAATGTCATAGAAACCTTTAAAATTCTAACGGGACTAGACAGGGTAGATGCAGGAAGGATGTTCTCGATGGTAGGGGAGTCCAGAACCAGGGCTCACAGTCTGAGGCTACGGGGTAGACCATTTAGGACTGAAATGAGGAGAAATTTCTTCACCCAGAGAGTGGTGAGCCTGTGGAATTCGCTACCATAGAAAGTAGTTGAGGCCAAAACATTGTATGATTTCAAAAAGGAGTTAGATATAGCTTTTGGGGCGAAAGGGATCAAAGGATATGGGGAGAAAGCGGGAGCAAGCTATTAATGTGGATGATCAGCCATGATCATAATGAATGGTGGAACAGGCTCAAAGGGCCGAATGGCCTACTCCTGCTCCTATTTTCTATGTTTTTTTATTCTATGTCCAGTTCAGTTTCTGGTCAATGATAACCTCCAGGATGTTAAGCGGAGCCAGATAGATAAAAGAATGCAAGGAGGGGCGAGATTGAGAGCAGAGCTGGAGAGTTAAAAGAGCACGAGAAGGAGTGAGGCTGAGAGCAGAGTCGGGAGTTAGAACGGTGTGAGAAAGGCCAAGACAGAGTGGAGCTAGAGAATTAAAAGAGCGTGAGAAGGAGCGTGACTGAGAATGGAATCGGGAGTTAAAAGAGCTCAAGAAGGGGTGAGACTGAGAGTGGAGTCGGAGAGTTAAAAAAGCGTGAGATGGGGCAAGACTGAGATAAACACAGTAAATTGTAGTTATACATTGGAATTATTCTAAATTAAGACAATAATTAAAATAAATGAGTAAATACTGCAGTAAATGCTTTATACAAAGTATAAGGTATGTCAGTGCAGCTTGGCCATGTGGAATGTGCATCTTGCGGGATGTGGGAAGTCGTGCAGGCACAAAGTGCCCTCAATGACTACATCTGCAGGAAGTGTCACCAGCGGCAGGAAGTTGAGCTCCCAGTTGCAGAGCTTGAGCGGCAGCTGGAGTCACTGCGGTGCATCCACAAGCCTGAGAATTATGTGAATAGCACGTTTAGAGAGGTGGTCACACTGCATCTAAGAAGTACATAGGCAGAGAGAGAATGGCCAGAGTATCTAAAAAAACCAGGCAGGCAGTGCAGGAATCCCCTGAGGCTTTCTCGCCTTCTAACCACTTTTCCATTTTGGGTACTGGTGAGCTAGATGGCTCCTCAGAGGCCTGTAGCAAGAGCCAAGTCCGTGGCACCGCAGGTGGCTCAGCTGCATAGGAGGGGCGGAGGCAGGTGGAAGTGCTTTACTATTAGGGGATTCCATAGTTCGGGGAGCAGACGGACGTTTCAGCGGCCGTAGATGTGACTCCAGGATGGTATGTTGGCTCCCTGGTGCCAGGGTCAGGATGTCACAAGAGCGTCTGCAGGACATTCGTTTGGGGGAGGGTGAACAGCAGAGGTCGTGGTCCACATTGGGACCAATGACATAGGTAGGAAAAGGGATGAGGTCCTGAAAGCATATTTTAGGGAGTTAGGAAGGGAATTAAAAAGCAGGACCTGAAGAGCAGTAATATCAGGATTACTCCCAGTGCCGCATGCTAGTGAGCATAAGAATAGAAAGATTGAGCAAATCAACACTTGGCTGGAGAAATGGAGTAGGAAGGAGGGCTTTAGATTTCTGAGGCAATGGGATCGGTTCTGGGGCAGGTGGGACCTGTACAAGAAGAATGGGCTACACCTTCTCAGGGCTGAGTCTAGTGACCTCACAGGGAGGTTAGCTGGTGCTGTTGGAGAGGATTTAAACTAGATTGGCAGGGGGATGGTTACCTGGGGGGAAATTCAGAGTGCAAAGAAGAAAAACTGGCAGTGAGAATAGTGGAGCGTCAACTGATAATGAGGATGTAGCAGAGAGTCACATCAGGGTAGACAGAATACTTGGAAAGTTTGATAGAATTAGAGTAGTAAGTCATTAGATGGGGTCAGAATAAGCAGAAAAGTAAAAAAGCCTAAATCAGGGCTAATACGCATGTATGTGAATGAATGAAGTGTGATTAATGAGATTGATGAACTGCAGGCATGGGTTGACAAATGGAATTATGATATTATTGCTGTAACAGAGACCTGGTTCAAAGAAGGGCAGGACTGGGCGTTAAATATTCCTGGGTACAAGGTGTTTAGAAGAGACAGGAAAGGAAGGAAGGTGGGGGGCTGGTGGGGAGTGGCAATATTGGTTAAAGATGCCATTACAGTACTGAAGAGAGAGGATATTCCAGAGAGGTCAAGGACAGAATCTCTCTGGCTATAGGTAAGGAATGGGAAAGGTGTAATTACATTGATTGGTGTAGTATATAGACCACCAACTAGTGGAAGGGATGTGGAGAAACAAATTTGCAAAGAAATTACGGAGAGGTTTAAGAGTTAGAGAGTAATCATAATGGGGGACTTCAATTATCCAAATATAGATTGGGATAGGAATAGTGCAAAGGGACAAGAGGGGCGAGAGTTCCTGGAATGTGTTCAAGATAATTTTCTACAGCAGTGTGTTTCCAGCCCAACGAGAGGACATGCACTTTTGGACCTGGTTCTGGGAAATGACTTGACCCACGTGGATCAAATATCAGCGGGAGAGCCTATAGAGGACAGTGAACATTGTATCATAAGGTTTAGGTTAATCATGTTAGAGGACAGAGAACAATCTAGAGCAGGGATAATTAATTGGGAGAAAGCCAACTTCAATGGGACGAGAATGCACCTGAGTCGATTAAGTTGGAATCAAATGTTGGCAGAAAAGATAGTGGCTGAACAATGGGCTACCTTCAGAGAAAAAGTATTACAGGCAATGTCAAGGTATATTCCCTTGAAGAGAAAGGTAGGACAAATAAATCCAGAATGCCCTGTATGACGAGAGAGATAGGGGTAAAGTTGAAAAGGAAGAAGTGCGCGTATGACAGATGTCAGGTAGAAAATACAATGGACAATCAGGCTGAATAGAGAAGGACCAGAGGGGAAGTGAAGAAACTAATAAGAAAAGCAAGGAGAGGGCATGAAAAGAGGCTGGCAGCGAACATTAAAGGGAATCCAAGGTCTTCTATAAGCATGTAAATAATAAAAGGGTGGTAAAAAAAATAGTAGGCCTGATTAGGGAGAAAAAAGGGGATTTGCATGTGGAGACTGGAGAAATAGCAGAGGTGTTGAACGAGTACTTTGCATCTGTCTTTACAAAGGAAGAACTTGCTACCCAGGCCGAGGCGAGAGAGCAGATAACTGGTACAACAGAATAACTTACAATTGAGTGGAAGGTGGTTTGGAAAGGCTATCTTTACTTAATATAGATAAGGTACCAGGACAGGATGAGATGCATCCAAAGGTAGAGGGAAGTGAGAGTGGAAATTGCAGAGGCAGTAGTGATAATCTTCCAGTCTTCCTTAGACGTAGAGGAGGTGCCAGAGGACTGGAGAATTGTGAATGTTACACTCTTGTTCAAAAAGGGGTTCAAGGATAAAGCTGACAACTACAGGCCAGTCAGTTTGACCTCAGTGGTAGGGAAACTTTTGGAATCTATAGTATGGGATAAAATCAATAATCACTTAGGCAAATGCAGGATAATTAAGGAAAATCAGCACGGATTCATCAAGGGAAAATCATGTTTAACTAACTTGCTGGAGTTTTTTGAAGAGTTAACAGAGAAGGTTGATAAAGGAAATACTGTTGTTGTGGTGTATATGGTGTTTCAAAAGTAATCTGATGCAGTGCCACACAACAGACTTGTGAGCAAAATTCTAGATCATGGAATAAAAGGGAAAGTAGGCACTTGGATAAGAAATTGGCTGAGTGACAGGAAACAGAATAGTGATAAATGGTTGTTTCTCGGATTGAAGAAAGGTTTGTAGTAGAGTTCCTCAGGGGTCAGTGTTGGAACCCTTGCTCTTCCTGATATATATTAATGACCTAAACTGTAGTGTGCAGGGCATGATTTCAAAATTTGCAGATGATACAAAGATTGGAAACGTTGTCAGCTGTGATGGGGATAGTCTTGAACTTCAAAAGGACATAGACATGTTGGTGGGTTGGGCAGACAAGTGGCAGATGAAGTTCAATGCAGAGGAGTGTGAGGTGATTCGTTTTGGCAGGAAAGATGTGGTGAGACAGTATAAAACAAAGGGAGAGCCTCTAAAGCAGGTGCAGGAACAGAGGGATCTAGGTGTATATGTACATAGGTCATTGAAGATGGCAGGGCATGTTGAGAGAGCAGTTAATAAAACATATAGTATCTTAGGCTTTATTAATAGGGGCATTGAGTACAAGAGTAAGGAGTCGTGTTGAATTTGTATAAGGCACTAGTCAGGCCTCATCTGGAGTACTGCATCTAGTTCTGGGCACCATATTCAAAGAAGGACGTGAAGGCATTGGAGAGGGTACAGAGGAGAATCACAAGAATGATTCTCGGTATGAAGAACTGTAGCTATGGGGATAAATTGGGGAGGTTGGGACTGTTTCCCTTGGAGAAAAGAAAGCCGAGAGGAGACTTGACAGAGGTATTCAAGATCCTGAGGGTATGGCCTCCTTCTGCACTACAAACATACTGTCATAATGGGGGATTCAGCGATGGTAATGCCCTTGAATGTCAAGGGGAGATGTCTGGATTCTCTCTTGTTGCAGCTAATCATTGCCTGGAACTTGTGTGGTGTTCATGTTACGTGCCACTTATCAGCCTAAGACTGAATGTTGTCCAGGTCTTGCTGCATTTGGGCACGACCTGCTTCAGTTTCTTAATCCCTGTGTGTGTGTGCACAATTTGAATAACCAGCAGCAATCATTTTGTGTGTTTTGAAGATTATGCACCCCAAAAAGCTAACGCTACATCACCCACACACACTCAAGGAAAATACAGTTAGAGAATAGTGCACTTTTACAAGTTATAAACAAAATAATAGCCTGTAACGCACGTGATAAGCTCAGAGAACACGCAGTGCAGCCTGGTGGAGAAGAGTTTTTCACTCAAATATTTAGGTGAATTCACTAGCTGAAGTCAAATACCAGGGTTGTTGCAGGATTCTCTCGAAGAGATGGGCTTTCTTCAGGTATTGAAGTTAGTTACTTTCAGTCTTGTTACCAGGTGATCGGTTTTTTGTATTGATGGACTTGAAAAGGCACAGGCTTGGAGACTTTACAATATTACTATCTCCAGTTCTTAAGGAATAGGTATTCCTGCCCTTTCTGCTGATGTCGTTTCTGCAATTGCTGTCTTATTGTGTCTTAGCAGGTAGCATTTAAAGATGAAATAGGGAGACCAACATGGCTGCCTTACCATGTGGTTTCTCTCAGTCCCCTTTTCCAAACATGGTGTTGGGCTTCAGTTAATTAGCCACAACTTGGATTACTGTTTGCAGATATTCACTGTCTTGGTTTCAGAACAACCTACTCAAGTCAGAAATGCAGTTTGGATGGTCTCAGGATATAGGTATTGACACTTTTCATTCATTCCTTTTGTCCTTTCGAGACAGTGTGGCAGTTTCTGAATCAACAAACCAAGGCAAGTGACCCAGAGAGGCTATTTTTTGCAGCATTTACACACAGTTTATAAAAGTTATGAATGAGACATGCCTTTACTGGACAGGACATGAAGAACTTGTTTTTTGCCATACTTATTTCCTTCTCTATCATCATCATAAAATTATCACTATTACCTAGATGCTCCCCCATTACGTGCTCTGGTTCATTTCCCATTACTAGATCGAATAGCAAACTTCCCTTCTTGGGCTTTTTATGTATTGCAGGCTTGCCCAACCTTTTTGTGGGGGGTCGGGGGGGCGCGGCACATTTCAATTTTTTTCTCACTCAAGGGGCCAATGAGCAAATTTCGGAAAGATGCGGTTTTACACAACATTAAACAAGAATTTCAAAATAAAGACTAATGTATGAAACTAATCAACTTGCTCAGGATAAAAAAATGCAAAAACAATAAATTGATTTTTTTTTTAAAAGTAAAAAATAAAGGTGACGGTTCAAGTGTGAAAGGGTGTGTGCGTGCGTGTTTCTGGCTCACTCACAATTTCAGGGTGCTAACTCACTCACCCATTATGAGGGCAGGTGAGAGTGCATGCTGGTGTGTGGGGGTGTGGGTGAATGAGAATCCTGAGATTGGGAGTAAGCCAGAGACACATACGAACCCTTACACACACTCACTCCCCCGTCTCTCACGTCCGCACACACACTTACCCTCCCCTCTCTCACACCCTCCTGCACACACTCGCACACACTCTCTTCCCTCTCTCTCACACTCTCTCCCCTCCCCTACTCTCTCACACACACTACTCCTTTCTACTGAGATAAAACAGCGCAAGCTGAGGGGAGATAAAACAGCGCGAGCTGAGGGGAGATAAAACAGCGCGAGCTGAGGGGAGATAAAACAGCGCGAGCTGAGGGGAGATAAAACAGCGCGAGCTGAGGGGAGATAAAACAGCGCGAGCTGAGGGGAGATAAAACAGCGCGAGCTGAGGGGAGATAAAACAGCGCGAGCTGAGGGGAGATAAAACAGCGCGAGCTGAGGGGAGATAAAACAGTTGTAGTGGTCGTGTCTCTGGCACCGAGGCTGGACCCTCAGCTCAGAAAGGTGGGAGGGAAAAGAGGAGAGCAGTAGTGATAGAGGATTCGATAGTTAGGGGGACAGATAGGAGGTTCTGTGGAAGAGATCGAGAATCCCGGATGGTCTGTTGCCTCCCTGGTGCCAGGGTCCGCGATATCTCGGATCGAGTTCTCAGTATTCTCAGGAGGGAGGGTGAGCAGCCAGATGTCGTGGTCCATGTAGGGACCAATGACGTGGATAGGAAGGAGGAAGAAGTCCTGCAAAGAGAGTTTAGGGAGTTAGGTGCAAAGTTGAAGGACAGGACCTCCAGGGTTACGATCTCAGGAGTGCTACCCGTGCCACGTGCTAGTGAGGCTAGAAATAGGAAGATAATGCAGCTAAATACGTGGCTAAGGAGATGGTGCAGGAGGGAGGGCTTCATGTTTCTGGACAATTGGGCTCTGCTCCAGGGAAGGTGGGACCTGTTCCGACGGGACGGTTTGCACTTGAACTGGAGGGGGACTAACATCCTTGTGGGTAGGTTTGCTAGTGCTGCTCCGGGGCGTTTAAACTAGATTTGCAGGGGGAGGGGAACCAGAGTGTTAGAGCAGATAGTGAGGTGGAGGAGGATAAATGTCAAGAGAGCAATGCATATATAGACAGAAATCAAGGGTCTGTACGTGATAGAAATGTTCTCAGGTGCATCTATTTCAATGCAAGGAGTATTGTCGGAAAGGCAGATGAGCTTAGGGCATGGATTGGCACGTGGGATTACGACATTATTGCTATTAGTGAGACTTGGTTGCAGGTGGGGCAGGACTGGCAGCTCAATGTTCCGGGGTTCCGTTGTTTCAGACGTGATAGAGGGGGAGGAATGAAAGGGGGAGGAGTGGCATTACTAGTCAGGGAAAATATCACAGCTGTGCATAAGCAGGACAGCCTGGAGGGCTCGTCTACAGAGGCCATGTGGGTGGAGCTGAGGAATGGGAAAAGTGTGACCACACTAATAGGGTTGTATTATAGACCGCCCAATAGTCAGAGAGAATTGGAGGAGCAAATCTGTAGAGAGATAGCAGACCGATGTGAGAAACAGAAAGTTGTGATAGTAGGAGATTTTAACTTTCCACATATTGACTGGGACTCCCGTACTGTAAAAGGGCTGGATGGCTTGGAGTTTGTCAAATGTGTTCAGGAAAGTTTTCTAAATCAATATATAGAGGTACCAGCGAGAGAGGATGCAATACTTGATCTCCTATTAGGGAACCAGACAGGTCAGGTGACAGAAGTATGTGTAGGCGAACATTTTGGGTCCAGTGACCACAATGTCATTAGTTTTAAGCTAATTATGGATAAGGATAGGTCTGGTCCTCGAGTTAAGATTCTAAATTGGAGAAAGGCCAATTTTGTGGAAATGAGAAAGGATCTAGGAAGAATGGATTGGGATAAGTTGTTTTCTGGCAAGGATGTGTTCAGTAAGTGGAAGGCATTCAAAAGCGATATTTTGAGAGTGCAGAGTTTGCATGTTCCTGTCAGGATTAAAGGCAAAGTTAACAGGCTTAGGGAACCTTGGTTTTCAAGGGATATTGGCGATCTGGTTAAGAAGAAGAGAGAGGTGTATAGCAGGTATAGGCAACAAGGAGCAAATGAGGTACTTGTAGAGTATAGAAAATGTAAGAAAATACTAAAAAAGAAAATCAGGAAGGCAAAAAGAAGACGAGGTTGCTTTGGCAGATAATGTGAAGGTAAACCCGAAGGGTTTCTACAAGTATATTAAGAGTAAAAGGATAGTAAGGGACACAATTGGTCCCCTTGAAAATCAGAGTGGTCGTCTATGTGTGGAGCCTCACAAGATGGGGGAGATCTTAAACAGTTTTTTTGCATCAGTATTTACTCAGGAAACTGGCATAGTGCATAAGGAAGGAAGGGAAACAAGCAGCAGTGTCATGGAACATATAGAGATTAAAGAGGAGGAGGTGCTTGCTGCCTTACAGCGAATAAAGGTAGATAAATCCCCCGGGCCTGACATGATATTCCCTCGGACCTTGAGGGAGACTAGTGTAGAAATTGCAGGGGCCCTGGCAGAAATATTTAAAATGTCCTTAGCCACGGGTGAGGTGCCGGAGGATTGGAGGGTAGCTCATGTTGTTCCGTTGTTTAAAAAAAGCTCCAAAAGTAAACCAGGTAATTACAGGCCAGTGAGCCTGACGTCAGTAGTAGGTAAATTATTGGAAGGTGTTCTGAGAGATCGGATATATAATTATTTGGACAGCCAAGGGCTGATTAAGGATAGTCAGCATGGCTTTGTGCGTGGTAGGTCGTGTTTAACGAACCTTGTAGAGTTTTTCGAGGAGGTTACCAAGAAAGTAGATGAAGGAAAGGCTGTGGATGTTGTCTACATGGACTTTAGTAAGGTCTTTGACAAGGTCCCACATGGGAGGTTAGTTCAGAAGGTTCAGACACTTGGTATCCATGGAGAGGTTGTAAACTGGATTCGAAATTGGCTGTGTGGGAGAAGACAGAGAGTGGTAGTGGATGATTGCTTCTCAGATTGGAGGTCTCTGACTAGTTATGTGCCTCAGGGATCTGTGCTGGGACCATTGTTGTTTGTTATCTATATCAATGATTTGGATGATAATGTGGTGAATTGGATCAGCAAGTTTGCTGATGACACTAAGATTGGAGGCGTTGTGGACAGCGAGGAAGGCTTTCAGAGCTTGCAGAGAGATCTGGACCAACTGGAAAATTGGGCTAGAAAATGGCAGATGGAATTTAATGCGGAAAAGTGTGAGGTGTTACATTTTGGAAGGTCAAACCAAGGTAGGACATACACAGTAAATAGTAGGGCACTGAGGAGTGCGGAGGAACAAAGGGATCTGGGAGTTCAGATACATAATTCCCTGAAAGTGGCGTCACAGGTAGACAAGGTTGTAAAGAAAGCTTTTGGCATACTGGCCTTCATAAATCAAAGTATTGAGTATAGGAGTTGGGATGTTATGGTGAGGTTGTATAAGACATTGGTGAGGCCAACTTTGGAGTATTGTGTGCAGTTCTGGTCGCCTAACTACAGGAAGGATATCAGTAAGATTGCGAGAGTGTAGAGAAGATTTACTAGGATGTTGCCGGGACTTAAGGAGTTGAGTTACAGGGAAAGATTAAATAGGTTAGGACTTTATTCCTTGGAGCGTAGAAGAATGAGAGGAGATTTGATAGAAGTTTACAAAATTATGAGGGGTATAGACAGAGTAAATGCGAGTAGGCTCTTTCCACTTAGATTAGGAGAGATAAACACGAGAGGACATGGCTTTGGGTGAAAGGGGAAAGGTTTAGGGGGAACTTCTTCACTCAGAAAGTGGTGAGAGTGTGGAACGAGCTACCATCTGACGTGGTAAATGCGGGCTCACTCTTAAGTTTTAAGAATAAATTGGATAGATACATGGATGGGAGAGGTCTGGAGGGTTATGGACTAGGTGCAGGTCAATGGGACTAGCGGAATAATATTTCGGCACAGACTAGAAGGGCCGAATGGCCTGTTTTCTGTGCTGTAGTGTTCTATGGTTCTAGGAGATAGAAACATAGAAACTAGGAGCAGGAGTAGGCCATTTGGCCCTTGGAGCCTGCTCTGTCATTCAGTATGATCATGGCTGATCCTCTATCTCAACGCCATATTCCCACTTTCTCTCCATACCCCTTGATGCCCCAAATATCCAAAAATTGATCAATTTCTTTCTTGAATATATTCACTGACCCGGCCTCCACAGCCTTCTATGGTAGAGAATTTCACAGGTTGACCGCCCTCTGAGTGAAGAAATTTTTCCTCATCTCAGTCCTAAATGGCCTGCCCCGTATCCTGAGACTGTGGCCCCTGGTTCTAGACTCCTCAACCAGGGGAAACACCACCCCTGTATCTAGTCTGTCTAGCCCTGTTAGAATTTTATATATTTCAATCAGATCCCCTCTCATTCTTCTAAACTCTAGTGAATACTGGCCCAGTCAAACCAATCTCTCCTCATACGACAATCCTCCCATCCCTGGTATCAGTCTAGTGAACCTCCGCTGTACTCCCTCTATGGCAAGTATATCCTTTCTTAGGTAGGAAGACCAAAGCTGCATGCAATACTCCAGGTGTGGTCTCACCAAGGCCTTGCATAACTGCAGTAAGACATCCCTACTTCTGAACTCAAATCTGCTGTCATGGTATGTCGATGACATTCCATGACTAACTATGGGGCTTATTCTGTGTGAGGTCCCAGACTCTTCACAGGTGACTGGTCACTTGCATTCCTAAGCATCATGACAGTGCCCTGGATGTAGCACCAAACTTGCCAGTCTCCACCTTCTGAGCCACTGCTCTCGTAACTTGTTAGGATCTTCTACCTCATCTGCAGTTCCCAATCTTCATGTACTTACAAGGGATGACGTTTTCACACCATACCAGCCGAAAATGATGAGCACCTAACTTAGCTCTGCACAACTGCCGAGTAGAGATCCTGGGGTATGGCTGCTGGTGTGCACAACCAGCTACTTGGGAATCATAAGTGAGAGTTGGAGCGTTGTGAGACACTGGTTTTCCCTAACCGCATTCCTTTTGATGTGGAAGGGGATCCAAGGTACTAGCCCCCACAAACATCTCTCATATACCAGCCCTTTAACCATGTGTTAATTCTGCTCATCTGACTGCTCCAATGCCAATTTGCATCTGGCTTTTGCAATAATCCTGATGTTATTACCCTCGAGGCCCTGCCTTTTAATTACACCTGATACTCTTTCAGCCGGACCTCCTCCTTGTTCCTACCTACATCTTTTTTTCCCAATGAACCATGACAACTGGATTTTCCCCCTCTTTTTCCAGGTTCCTCCCTAGCCACTGTGAGATATCCCCTACTGTGGTACCGGATAGGTAATACACCCATTTGGATTCTCGTTCTTGGCTGGAGAGTACGCTATCTACGTTCCCAATAATAGAGTCCCCTATTACTACCACATTTCTATTCTGCTCTTCTGCCTCCAACGGACAGCTTTCTTCACCATGGCGTTTTGTTCTGAATTGTGGCTGTCCTCCTCGCAGTCTTTCTTCTTGTCCTCACAGATAGTGGGTACATCATACCTTTTGGACAGGACCAGTGTCTGCAGGACCTCCTTCTCAACCTATCCTAAATCCCTGCTACCTGCCTCCCCATCAGTCACAATCTCTTTTTCCTGAACTTGTGTGTTCTTATCTGGGGTGTGACTATATTCTGGATAAAAATGTCAAGAAACTTTCCCCCACCATTTATGGTAATTAGACAGATTATGCTACTGTAAAATGGTCTTAAACAATGTATCCTGCCTTTTTTAAGATATAGCTTTAACTCTGACAATTTCTTTTTTAAGTTATTCACAGTGGGTGTCACTGGCAAGGGCAACATTTATTTCTCATAGCTAATGGTTCAAGAAGATGGTGATGATGAGCCATCTTCTTGAACTGCTGTGCTCCATGTGGATTGATGCTTTAAATCACAATTGGACACATCTGCTTGCCAGGCTATTTCTGTTTAGGTTTCTTTCCCTAAAGGATAATGGTGAACCAGTTGGGTTTTTAAGACAATTTGGTAGTTATATGGTAGCCATTACTGATAGTAGCTTTAATTCCTGATTAATTATATAATTAATTTAAGTTCCATAACTGCTGTGGTGGGATTTTAACTCTCATTTCCAGTGTTAGTCCAGTTTTCTGGATTACTAATCTAGTAACATGACCATATGCCACCACATCATCATGCTGACCCCAACTCCTTCAATATTGGTCACAGACACACACAGTAAAACTTTCTCCAGCTCACAAATAGCTGCTCTCAGGTTTCTCGTGGAATGCTCGGCAGTTTGTTTCTGCAATCTAGTCACAATCAAGTTAAACACCTTGGACTATTATCATACACCTGCGTACACTGAACGCTTCCAAGTTTCTCCACTGCACTATAGCTCTCACAAGGGCATGTAATGAATAATTTTCCAGTTTTTAACAACATAATACCATAGTCAGCCTATTGTTATGTACAGGTGCATTTTTCATGTGGGTGTGCAAAATCACAAGAAATTTTATGGTACTTGGGAGACTTTACTCTCTAATCAAAAAAAATGAATATAGTTTAAAGGAATGTATTGTGTCTCCAGGGTGTAGTGTGTTTTTTCAGGGTCAGAAAGAGGATGGAGCAATGACTTGAATTTATATAGTGCTTTATTACATATCTCAGTAATGTCTCAAAGCACTTTACACAATTGATTGCTTTGAAGTGCAGTGACTTATGTAGGCAAATGCAAGAACAAAACTCCACAAAGAGCAATGAGCTGAATGACGAGCTATCTATTTTTGATGGTGTTAGTTCAGGAAAGAATGTTGGCTTGAGATTGTGAGAACTCCCCTCAACTCTTTGAATAGTGCCATTGAATTGTTAACATAAGCTGAAACGTTCATTTAATGTAACATCTGGCAGTACAGCACCTCCTCAGTACTGTACTGAGCATCAAGAACACAAAATCATGTTGCCTTAAAAGGGGCTGTCAATGAAAGGATAGCCAATCTGTCCAACTTCTTGGATACTAAGATTTTTATGCTGAGTTTATATTTTTAACAATTTCATTTTGATGTATAAATCTTCAGGAGCAGCCTACTCCTGGTATTTTCATGTTGTTGCAATACCTAGCAGTTTTGATCTGCAGCCTACACAAAATCCCAGAAACCAACGCCAGTCATGACTTCACAGTGCCACAAAAAGCTGGCACAGGCATGATGGGCTGAGTGGCCTCCTTCTGTGCTGTATCACTCTATGAAATCAAGATTCCCGGACTTATTTTGGTGTTTGCCATCTCCCACTACCCCTCAGACAGGTAAACTTAAAAATTAAGTATAATTAAATGCTTTCTGCCACACTCTATTTACTGCAGCCACTGGGGCTCCAATTTCTTCTCAAATGTGAAGCACAACTATATATACAGATGTTCATATACCTAGATTAGCACAAGTGAGATGTCATTGAGTATTGAGCCTTCTCTTAATAAAACACAGACATCAATGCTATAGTCGAATAATTCAGCAACTCAAGAAGAGCATCAATATCAGTACTTACCTTATCACCCTTTCTAACAGTTCTGGTAGTTAATTTGCTGGTAGCTTTTCTGGCAACATCCCCTAGTTGACGCTGGATTCATACAAATAAAAAAAAGAGAAAAAAAGCATTAAAAACGCAATTCAAAGAGGAAAGGTGAGGGTAAAAACAGGTTACAGATCCGAGGTTCAATTCTGGTCATATTTTAGAGGACAATGCTTTACTTTTAACAAAATGATGATTCATCCAATAATTATTCAACTTGAATACCATAGTCAGCATTTCTAAACACCAGAGTTCTGCATTTCACTGCAGACACAATCTGTGTTGTTTTGAGTTAGCTGATCTTACTCAGGATTTCAATGGTGCTACAACTCACCAGTGCCTTTTTTAAACGCAAGGGGAAAATGGGCTGAGACACCTGCAACCCTCTGCTGGAAATGCACCTGTGAGCAGAGGATTAGGCTTAGCTATGATGTAGTCGAGTATCTTACCAATACTTAGTGATTACTTGGGTGACAGAAGTTAAATTTTTTTTATTTGTGGAAATTCTAGATCTAGAACAGACTCCAGTCTTTATATTACTTTTACCAAATCTAAGTCTTTGATGCATCATTTTATTTTTGCAAATTTAAAAAAATCTATAATGTAAAAATAAATCCATCATTTTTTTTAAAAATTGGGATAAACAAAAATTATATCTGAAGGAGAGAGAGAGTGTGTGCAGTGATCTGAATATCATTGAAGTCATGGAAAACTACCAAACACAGAAGTAGATACCTCTGCAGTGCAGTAGAAGCTGCTGGTACTGGGAGCCCAAAAGGAAGTGCACCATTTCCTTGTGCTGACAACTGTCACTTTGAGGCAAAAATTATAATATGTTCTGATCCATAAACAATAATTTGATTAAAGTACCCTACCATTAACAAACCTTTTAATTATTAAATAAAAACCAAAAACTAATCAAAACAAAATTATGTAGGGTCTGAAAATATTTATTGTAATTTCTCTCAGATGTTTGATAAAATGCCAGGTTGTAATCTAGAATCAAAACCAGATTAGCAGCTCTTGGGATTTGGACACAGCTCACTTCCATGAAGAGTATGTCTCATATTCCAAGTGTTCTTTACAATTTTGAGCTGACTCAGGTCCCTTCTACAAAGGGTACAATGCACTAAGTCAGCAACCCTGAAACTGCAGCAAATTGGACCATCTTAATTTGTATAAGCATTCCTAGTATTACTAAACAGTGGTTATTTGTCTATTTAAAACATTAAATGGCAGCAGTACATAGTGAAACATGAAGTCCGCTTTTTGTACTAAAACGTTTTTGGTCTGCCACATATTTCCCTTTTTATAATTGCCATAAAGAAAACTTCCAAATTTCAACACAAAGCCCTTCTTGTA
Organism: Cetorhinus maximus; assembly: GCF_964194155.1. Classification (NCBI taxonomy): domain Eukaryota; kingdom Metazoa; phylum Chordata; class Chondrichthyes; order Lamniformes; family Cetorhinidae; genus Cetorhinus; species Cetorhinus maximus. The sequence continues at coordinate 130,500,380 of NC_135888.1, read as the reverse complement.
ACATTCTATGTATTATTATTAAAACATCACCATACTATTCAGTCGGGTATTCTTCTGAATTGCCATACAATAGTGATGGACAAGTGCTGAGAGCACAAAGAACCCTGAACCCACAATGATGAGGAACTTCCTGGTTTCAATGAAAAGGGACTTTACACAAGAGGTTCATTTCCTCTAACCACCAGCTTGAGAGGATGAAATACAGGAACAGAGGATTGAGAAACACCAACATGCATTATCCTTTGGAATATTTATAACACTACAATTCAGCTCAACATTATGCTAGATGGAATCAGATGTGAGCATTGCTTGATTGGCACCCCATCCACCACCTCTAACAACCACTCCCTCCACCATCGACGCAGAGTGGTAGCAGTGCGTACCATCTACAAGGTGCATTGCAGCAACTCGCCAAGGTTCCTTCAACAGCACCTTGCAAACCTGCGATCTCTACCACCTAGAAGGACAAGGACAGCAGATGCATGGGAACACCACCACATGCAAGTTCCCCTCCAAGCCACATACCATCCTGACTTGGAACTATATCACCATTCCTTCACTGTCACTGTGTCAAAATCCTGGAGCTCCATGCCAAATAAGCACTGTGGGTGTACCTACACCACATTGATTGCAGCAGTTCAGGGCAGTGGCTCACCACCACCTTCTCAAGGGCAATTAGGATGGGCAATAAAAATCCTGACCTAGCTAACAATCCATGAAAGGATAAATAAATAAATATGTTTTAAAATTTTTTTTAACAAAGTACAGCAAAAATTAACCTGGGATATTGCTCTAAATTAAACTGTAGAAGTGTAACTCAGGAGACATGTTTTAAAACTTGTAACAGGCAATTTTGAATTGGTATCAGAAATTCTAGGAGGTTAGGATTACGTAAGATGAGTCAAATGGCCTTCCTCATCCTTAACTGCAATTATATACAGCATTTGACAGGCTTAGTGGCATGGAGATGTATTGTCCTGTGTTTTAAAAATTAATTGTTCTTTGATTTTATAGAGGGTAATGTATATCCCACAAAGTTAAGTGATATACTTTATAATAACTAAGTAACATTTCTGCAAAATACCACTGATTAGTTCTGAAACTTTATTACAATTTTCTAGGAGAAATTTGTCAATTAAAATTGTTACATTTAAGGGTTGAAAGGTTGATCTCACTTCTCAGTTTACTGTCAGATCCAACTGCAGTTTCAAACTAATCACCTTTGTTTTAAAAAAAGTCATTCAGAAGAATCGGTTATTTACTGAAGGTGCCAGACTGATGGAGATTTTTTTTTAACTTCTTAAGTTTACAAGCAGCAATGTATTTCATAGTTGCTTTCCAAAAGATTGGTGTGTTAGAGCAAACCTTTCATCTATTAAACACAGTAAATACCTTCTGGTTATTATCTCTAGTAGCCGTTAAAAGGTTACGTGAATAAAGTTATACTTTGAACTCTTCACTTACAGGTATTCCAGAACTATAGGGAATCCTAATGTTACACGCAAATTTATGCAGAGTTGGGCCTGAGTGAAATGAAAGTGGAATAAGAATGGTTCCTACACATCGGCTATAATTTAAAGCCCCTTTACCACCCGCCAACCTGGAAAACAGGTTAACAGGTGGGTGGGTCGTAAAAATCAGGTGGCATGATGGGCCAGGGCCTCAGGCCCATTGCCTACCCACCTCCACTGGACTTTTAGCGGTAGGGAGAGTCAATGTTCAGGCAATCTGGCCTTAGGCAAAATGAGGCTTTTATCCATTAATGGCCTCTTTAATAGCCTCCTCCCACCGCTGCCATTTTACAAATGGCAGGTGAATCCACACCATGTGCGAGGCCGCCAAAGTTTATCTGTCAGCCTCACATGGGGTTTCCTGTTCAGGCACCATGCCCTGTGGAGATCCTTCTCCAATGGTAATCGCCCTCTTGTTCCCCACCTGTCCAGCTTCCCAGTTGCAACTTCTAAACCTCCATGCTGGGGTCTGCTGACTGACACAGGAGAAGCTGCCCTGAGTTCTCTCAGGATCCGGTATCAATTGCTGTTCCTCAGGGGGAATTGCTGCAGTTCCAGCAGTGGCCACCACCTCACGTGATGCTGCTGGGACTGGAGAGATCTTGAAAGCAGGACATCTTCCCATGGAGGAGGATGCAACCATTTCAGGCAGTTGACAACCTGACGACGGGAAAGTCTGGTCGTGGTTCCCCGGCCTGGTGGAAAAGAGCTTGCTCCTGACTTTTCAGCCGGGGGGAGAGTCCACTGCCTCCGTGAAAACTTCTGGCCATCCTTTCTGTTCTCCTCCCGTCAACACAATATGGCCACTGGCTTTTCAACACTATGAAAATTCTTCACTAACTTCTGTTAGTGTTCCCAGACACGTCCTTCACTGGGCTCCTCTCGTTTATCTTGCTCTCACCAACAACTGAAATTTTAGGCCTTGAACTAAGAAAAAGTTTCCCCTTTCTTCTTTCTTTCTTCCTGCCCTACTAAAGGTTTTCTGGGTACTGGATGCCCAACTCTATGCTGAAATTGTCAGGTTATTTGACCACAGAGAAATATAGTTGGTCTTAAATCTCTCCCTCAGAAAGCATATGTGCATTTCAAGAAGGGTTGGAGCAGTCTCCTGGCCAAATTCCTCTCCCTAAGGCAGTAACACTGAGGGTAATTGCAATGACCCTGCTGAGATCATCTAATGGCAAAAACCCAAAACTGATTTTAGGACCTGCTGATAGTCCTAGACTATCTGAACCCAATGGCAGAATATGAACTTTTAAAAATAAAACTTACAGATCATAATCAATCTTGTTTATACAAATTTCTTGCTTTTTCTATTATAGTCAGTTTCACTTTTAAACAAAACCAAGAGCAGCTAAGGATATAGAAACAAATGGATGTCGGGGAAGCAGCATGACAAAGCAGAGGCAGTGGAGGGATCAAAGTGGTGGTGATGAGGCAGAGCTGAGTATCATCAGAAATAGGAGCAGGCCAGAACAGGTCCTTGGAGAACTTCCGAGGTAACAGGATAGGAGTGGAAAGAGGAGTCATTGCAGGAGATTCTCTACCAAGCAATTATACCGAGTGTTGGATAATCACATCTCCACTCTTCTAAACAGTTTCAAAAGCTAGAGACAGCAATATATCTGATAATTTACTTTTTTTTGTTGTTACAAAATGTTAATCTTTCAACGCTTTACAGGTCAATACACATCAGTCTTATACCTGATGTTATACAGGATCTGTTTGCAAATTGCGAATATGGCTTCTACAAGCCTGTTCAAGCTATCTGATCTTGAAGTAAAAGTTTATTTTTAATTGAGTAAAAATCTTGCACCTCTTATTCCAATTTCTTTTATGGTCTACTTTCTGAAAGGTGCAACATGATCTGGCATTTTATGACTCTCAAGCTACACAGAATTACATAGAATATACACATAGAAACAGGCAATTGGGCACAAAAAGTCCATGCCAAGGTTTATACTCCATAAGCCTCCTGCCTCATCTAACTCTCATGCCCTTCTATTCTTTTCTTCCTGATGTGCTTATTTAGCTTGCCCTTATATGCATTTATACTATTCATCTCAACTTCCCTGTGTGTGGTGGTGAGTTCCACATTCCCACCACTCTGGGTAAAGAAGTTTCTTCTGAAGTTCTTCAAACAGATTGAAAGATAGGGATTAGGGGCCTCATGTTTTTCATATCATGCTGTTACTTTCTATGATTGCTTTTCCAGAGCCACAGAATTATTGTACACAATCTCTGATGCATGCTCTTAGCCAACATTGCTGCAATATAAAAAGGCAATCTTCCTCCTCATTGTCTCCCCTGCTGTGATCAAAATTCTGTGTTTTAGAAGCATTTCTGTTTTAATCCTGACATTTCTCTTAGCTCAATGCTGTCCAACTAGCTTACTTATTGAGTAACTAAAAGTGCCCTAAAATTCATGTTTGACAATATTATCAGCATCATTTGAGGGGAAAATACAGTATTTGCAAGAACACAGTTTAAACCAATTCTGTCTACATTATCCCATCACAGAACAAGAATAACAGTAATGTAAAAACGTGTTGACTTTCTTACACCAAGCGATATGGTAGACAGGTGAAGAAATCTAATAAAACAAGGAAACTGAGATATAAACCTTCAAAAAATTCAAATTCAGGGGAGTAATTTTAAGTTATTGAGGTGTTGTCATAATTATTGTAGACTAAAAAGCTTCACCTTAACTAAAAGATCTACATCAGTTGTTCATCCTCTTTGCAATTCTGAAGCCACAAAGATTACTGCAATACAACCACCTTCTGCATGGCCTGCTCAAGCATGTTACCTCTGCTACAATTTTCACACAGTAATTTAAAAATAATATCCTAAATACACAGAAACTAAGCAATTTCACAGACTTGGTATGAAAGTTACAGCACTTTCCCTGCAGATTACGTTCCAGAAATCAAATACACTAAACATGAAATAATAACATTTGAACTTTTTAAATATCTCTCCAACTTGTTTTTTGGTTTATTTATTATTCATTTTTAACTGAGGGGACAAGCGAATGATCTACAGATTTTTCTTTGATATAAATTCTGTTCCAAGCTCATTCAACGGAAAATGCACTTAAGTGGAAGTGAAGTATCAGCAATTTTTTCCCTTCCTGTATACAAGATAATTTTATACCACAAAGAATCCTATTTTGTAGCTGGGCCAGAAGTTGACACTAAATGGACCTTTGGGTGGCTATCTGCAGAACCATCTGCAATTACCTAGTTAACCAATAAAACTGAAGAGTTGTCAAATTGTAGAATAAGTAAGTTATTCTTGTCATTTAATTTCCCATTTACTTAACACTGAGATCATAAATTCAAATTGATACATTCTGTAGCTGTCTCTGCCTCTAAATATACAGTGATAGTTATGTTAATTCACAGCCAGATCATAAAGCATGACATCACATCAGGGATAAAAAAGTGCAGGCCATACCTTAAGACATCTCTTGGTAGCTGCTCCGCAAGCCTATGTTAGCAACAAAAGTCACAGTCTGTTCTCTGTCAAGGATATAGCTGAATATTATTCGAATTCTAACTCATTATGGCTGTTTTTTATTTCTTAAAGTTCTTCCATTCTTATGTGGACCCCAGCATGCTTAAATGAATATGGGTGCAAGCACATTGTAAGTATCAAGGAACTCTTGGAGTTACAAAAATCCAGATTTGGACGTCGACAGCAATAGTGTGTACGTTGGCTAAAAAGTTTTTAATGGACCTCTGCCTATTGGCAAAACTCCACTGACTGCAAAATCAACTTCAGTTGAACTTGTGCAAATTTCAGCTTTAGTACATAAAATAAGAGTTAGGAATAGGAAAATACTTTTAGGCCAAACAAACCCAATCTCTTCTGACTTATTTCAATCCTCTATGTGTACTGATGTTCTCTCAATCTTATCTCTGCAAAAACCATTTAACTGTCTCTTTAACCCATTCATTCCCATCTGCCTGTTCCATGACCTTTAGCCTACGTGTGGAATACTTCTGACTTTCCTTTCTCCCTTAACTTATTTTTAAACATGCACCACTCTATATTTGAAACCTTTGCTAGAATGCCAGGATCAACTTTATCAACTTGCCTTGAGTCTTGAAAATTTGAATATCATATTGGTGCATTTTCCAAAGAGAACAAGCCCAACCTCTCACAATTCAGGCTTCTGATACTAGACCTGGATCAAACTTTGTTTCACTTGTAGCCTCTCAAGAGCCAAATATCCTTATAATCCAGAATTGCACACAATATTATAAATGATTCTGACTAATACCTTACACAGCAGCAAAAAACACACATCATTTCTAGATCATTTTTCTTTTAATACTATCCAGTAGCATCCTAAGTTTTTTTTTTAAAGCTTGCACTATTGATGTACAGTTTTAGAAAAATATGGCACAATCTGCTGAAGAATTCTTGTGGTGAAAAATAACAAATTTGTTTTTCTTTGACCTCATTGGGATCTCATAAGGCGAATAAAAATAGAATAGTGAACAGAACTGATGATGACTTACTGACCTGCACTGATTACTCTCATTGGAATACTTACCCAATACTGAATTTCTAAATATGCTATAGTCACTGATGTATGCACATCCATTAAACAGCTAAAAGCTATGGCTCAGGAGATAATCTTTGCTATTTGAACAATCTCACACAATAATATTCAACATAAAATTCTTAGCAAAAAATAAAATTGTCACTGTCGTTGCATAGAACAGCTAGTAACTTTCCGCTGAAATACGTAAATTGTAGTGTTTAAAAACATTCGTTTTCAAAAGGATCAAAGATGATGTCCAGAGAAGACATTAATACACTCATTAATTATGTAATTCTATTGTAGAAACTTAATCTGTATAATGGCTGCTGAAGGAAACAATAAAAAAAGGAAAAATGTTTTTGCCTTATGGAAACTTTTTAGTAAAGTGGAAAATTAAAAGCTAGATTTAAATGAAGAACAAAATTTAATGAACTACATGGAGTGGAATTCAAGATTTTCACAGATATGTAGCCCACGAGGGTTTATTTGTCAGGGTAGATTGAACCTAGGATGGAGACAGGAACATTTTTTAAGCTGTGTTGCTTTCCCATAAGTTTCCTCTCACCAACCCACAAGTATATGATATGTTTGGAAATGCCTATATGATGGACTGTTTCATCCTCCCAAGCAGATAGGATTTGGGGAAGAGAATAAAATTGCTCCAGGGAGGTGGGATGTGAAGTGTGGGAATGGTGAATAGGAAGTAGAAATAAAAAAAAGACGACAGTCGAATTAACTACATCCATAGCATCTTGGCAGAGATAAGCAGCAATTTATTTTCGTAAAAGAGTCATAATGCAAATGTGCCACCGTTTTAAAAATTCATAATTTAATAATGCATCTATTTTAGAGCATTATGACTAGATCAGGCTCTTGCCTCTGGAGCCAAAAGATATCCATTTCTTCTGGCCACCAACAGGCTTCAATGACTCAAATCACTCATATGGCCAAAAAATATTTCACCTTCTATATCCCAATGTCTTGGACAACCACTGAGGAAGGTTCAACTCCCCAAAAATAAAAAGCATGGCAAATAGGGTTGGTGTGCTGCAGACACAAGTTGTCACATGGGAATATGATACTGTGGCAATAACAGAGACATAGCTCTAAGAAGAGGAGGATTGTGAACTTAATATTCCTGGCTATAGATATTCAGGGAAGCTGGGGGTGGTAGTACTGATCAAATAAATTATAACGGCACTGGAAAGGGATGACGTCATTGCTAACCATTTGGTTAGAATAAAGGAGTGGTAGAGGAGGTATTACGCTACTGGCTGTATATTATAGGCCAAAGTGTGTGAGGAGATAGAGGAGGAAACCTGCAGGCAACTTACAGAAATGTGCAAGAACCGCATATAATGGGGGACTTCAATTATCCTAATACAGACTGAGATAGTAACAGTGTAAAAGACAAATAAGGGGAATTCCTGAAATGTGTAGAAGAGAACTTTTTTGATCAGTTGTTTGCAGTATAACAAGGCAGGAGGCAATGCAGAATCTAATTCTGAGGAATGAAGTGGGGCAAATGTAGCATGTTTCTGTGGAGAAGCATTTAGGGAACAGCGATCATAATATTTTCAGGTGTGAAAAGAGTTATGGAAAGGCGCAAGGAACAATTCAGCATAAAAGCACTTCACTGGAGTATAACTAATTCCGGTAAATTGTAAAAGGATCTGGCCCGGATGCACTGGAATCAAAAATTGATAAGACAAAACAGTAATTGAAAAATGGGAGGCCTTCAAAGAGGAGATGGTTCCCACAGACTAGATAAATTCCCACAAGGGAGACAGAAAGTGCATTTAAAGTTAGAGCTTCCTGGATGACGAACAGAGATTAAAATGAAACAACAAAAGAAGGCTTATTACAAATGTATCGTTCATAATGCAGCAGAGAACCAAGCTATATACAGAACTAATACAGGGGAGAACTTAAAAAAAGGATATGAGGGAGTTTGAGAATAGATTAGAAGCTAACACAAAATCTTTTATAAGTGTATAATTATTAAATGATGATCAAACAGAGGATGGGGTTGATCCCAAAAAAGGAGGCACAGCGCATGGATGAGGTACCAATTGAGCACTGTGCATCTGTCTTCATTAAAGAAGAGAATGCTGCTAATACAGCACTAAAAGAGGAGGCAGCAGCAAATTTGGGTAGATCAAAAATAAAGAGGATGCACTTATAAGGGTTTTTTCATTCATTGGATGGGGGCATCGCTGGCTAGGCCAGCATTTATTGCCCATTCCTAATTGCCCTCATGAACGGAGTGGCTTGCTTGGCCATTTCAGAGGGCGTTTAAAAGTGAACATTGCTCTGGGCCAGACCAGGTAAGGATGGCAGATATCCTTCCCTAAAGGACATTAGTGAACCAGATGGGTTTTTACGACAATGTCGATAGACATTTAATTCCAGATTTTTTGTTGAACCCAGGTCCCCAGAGCATTACCCTGTGTCTCTAGATTACTAGTCCAGTGACAATACCACTGTGCCACTGCCTCCCCCTGACAGTCCTGAAAGTAGAAAGGTCACCCAGTCCAGATGGAATGCATCCGTGTTTACTGAGAGAGATATAAAGGTGGAAATTTGTTACACCACTATTGTAAAAAAAAAGCAAAGGTCCAGCAGTTACAAATCAGTCAGCCTCACGTCAAGTGTTGGGGAAACTTTTAGAAGCAATACTATGAGACAAAATTAATTTGCACTTGTTATGGCTTCAACTTGTCAACACATTTGTGCAATTAATAAGGCTTAAGGTTTCAAATTGTACTGCACATAAGCTTAGTGATGAAAAGCCTTAAACAAAAACAGAAAATGCTGGAAAATCTCAGCAGGTCTAGCAGCATCTGTAGAGAGAGAAACAGAGTTAACGTTTTGGGTCCGAATGACCCTTCTTCAGAGCTGAAGAGAAGTGAAGTGGAAATGTGATAAAAATTTATACTGTTTAAGGGGGGTGGGCAGGTGGAGCTGTGTAGAAATAAAAGGATAGAAAATAGGATAGAAGGGGGAGGATGCAAAAGGGGATAAAACCACGGATAAATGAATGAAAATAAAAATAAGTGGATAAAATACAAAAATGAATGTAGAAAAAAGGGGATTTAAAAACTGGCGAGGATAGAGGAAAGAGTTCATGGTCTGAAGTTGTTGAATTTAAGTCCAGAAGGCTGTAAAGTGCCTAATCGGAAGATGAGGTGCTGTTCCTCCAGTTTGCGTTGGGCTTCACTGGAACACTGCAGCAGGTCAAGGATGGACATGGGGGCATGAGAGCAGGATGATATGGTAAGATGGCAAATAACCGGAAGGTCTGGGTCATGCTTGCAGACAGACCGGAGGTGTTCCGCAAAGCGGTCACCCAGTCTGCATTTGGTCTCCCCGATGTAGAGGTGACCACATTGGGAGCAGCGGATGTAGTCGGCCAAATTGAAGGAGGTACAAGTGAAGTGCTGCTTCACCTGAAAGGAGTATCACATTCTGCTTTCTTACTTTTATGCCACTATCTGTGCCTCTTTTAGCACTAACCACTATCATTAACAGTCCCTTTGTCCTTTAGTTCATGACATCTTTGTCAATCCCTCCTTTGTCCCCACCTATCGCTGGCCTTCTATCCAGCTCCACCTGCCCCACCCCCCTTAAACAGTGTAAATTTCGTCACATTTCCACTTCTATTCAGCTCTGAAGAAGGGTCATACAGACACAAAACGTTAACTCTGTTTCTCTGTCCACAGATGTTGCTAGACTTGCTGAGTTTTTCCAGCATTTTCTGTTTTTTTTTTCAGATTTCCAGCATCTGCAGTATTTTGCTTTTAACTTAGTGATGAACAGCCTTAATTTGTTTGTATGGGATGTTAAGAAGTCTCTAAGTTGGCATCGCAAGTGCCAAAATACTGTACTGTGGCTTTAAGAAAGAACATGTGGAGTTATATCTAGGACACATTTGGGCTCCAGTGAACCAAGTATCAGCAGTTAACAAAAGCCAAGACTACAATGCTGATTGGCTAGAAGGATGGCCTCTTGTCAAAAGGGTACAAGTTAAGGTTAGTTTGTTGTAGTGAAGCCTGGAGCACTCTTCCCACTGGTCAAGAATTGCAAATATTTTCTTAGAAGTTATTAGCTGTGTTGACACAGGTGCAGAGACTTGGGCTGAATTTTGCAAAAGTTGCCTACAAAAGGGTATAAAATAAGGCAGCATCACTTGGGTGTTTGCAGCTGTCAGGGAATAACATTTGTCAGAGGACACTTGTTGGTGGCAATTGTCAGGACAGAAGTTAGGAGTTAGTAGTAAAACATTACAGGACGGGAGGGTGGGGTGGGGAGGAGGACGGCGGGGGGAGAAGAGGATGGGGTGGGGAGAGGAAGGGTGGGGGAGAGAAAGAGGACGGTGGGGGGGGGGGGGGGGGGGAACGGGAGAGGACGGGGAGGGGGGAGGAAGGAGGACGGGGGTGGGTGGGGGGACAAAGGACGGGGGAGTGGGGGGAGAGAGGGTTCGGGGGGGAGAAAGTATATCCAGTTCTCCCCATTACTTCTCAAGCATCAAACCTATGCCTCAAAGATGCCGCAACCAACCTTTGTGACCATGGAAACCTACTCAATGAATGGTGGAGTGGCTCTATGAATAAGCACAATGTGCTACAAACAATATATTAGTTTATGTACTTGAAAATTGAAGGCAAGTCACCAGCAATCCAAAAGCATCTACCAAATAGAAAACAAAAAAAGCACACTTTGAACCAAATGTTCCTTGTGGTTGCAAAGGTAGTTTGTTACTCTGTATTTTTTTCTTTGTTCATTCATGGGAGGTGGGTGTCACTGGCAAGGCCAGGATTTGTTGCCCCTTGAACTGAGTTACTAGGCTATTGCAGAGAGCAGTTAAGAGTCAACTATGCTGTGCTGTGGTCTGGAGTCACATATAGGCCAGACTGGGTAAGCATAGCAGATTTCTTTCCCTAAGGACATTGGTGAACCAGATGGGTGTTTACAACAATAGATGACAGTCGTCATTGTCACCATGACGGAAACTAGATTTATATTCCAGGTTTATTAAATTTAAATCCTACCAGTTGCCATGTCCCCAGAGCATTAGCCTGAGCCTTTGGATTACTAGTCCATAACATTACCGCTACGTCACCGTCTTCCCATTTATGCCATGCCGTGGCTGAACTCTTGACAGTGAAGAAGCAGACTAACCTGGGCCACTGAACCCCGCTTTTCCATAAAATCACCTCTACAACCAGTGTGGCTTAAAAAGCAAAGCTTGCAAGATGAGGCCATAAACTAGTCAAGTTAAGTCCCCCGTGGAAGTTCCAGCACTTTAAATTTTTATAAGTATTTTGCCACATCTAATTTTCATGGCATAACCTTGAAACTAATATGATATAAAACTACACAAAAAACAACAAATATACACAGCAAACAAGATTCTCATCTATACTACGATATTTTAAATTATGGCTTTTAATTGCAGACTGTGGAATCTTTCACAGACCTATACATGTGGAAAGATACTGTCCACTTGGTTAAAGTTTTAATAAGACAAGACAGATTCAAGTAGCATTTGGCATTGATTCTCACTGTCATTCATATTAAATTGCGAAGTATAAATCAGAAGTAAAACACATACATATGTAAACAAATCAATCAATATTGAAAATTGCACTCAATTTATCAGTTAGAGAACACTGGCTTCAGAAATAGCAAAATGGCATTAATGGAATGGACTGGACAATCGCAACAACTTCCAGATTTAGACACAAGAATTTTAATTTTTAAAAGCAGGGTCTAATTTTATTCTTCAGTCATTTACCTATGCAAGGGACATCAGCGTTAGAAATGCAGGATTAGAAATATTTTTTCTTTCTGCAAGTGTCAAGTACACCCTTGTCCATTAAGATCAACTGTGGCGTTACTTAACGCACTCTTGTGCACCATAATACAATATCAAAAGAGCATTCTACTTAACGATTCTGACCCATCTATTTCCGGCACCAATGTTTCATTGTTCTCAAAATGAGCCTGCTAATGTTATTGAGACAGTTCCTGTCCTGGAGATTAACGCACAGTGTTTTTCCAGATATAGGACTCATCCCCCTTCTTCACAATGATTAATTAATTTCAAATGTTCCCGCAGATTTAAATTCTATAGTAACCAATGTCTTCATAGAACTGTCAGTACAGTTATACACTGTTGGACCATGGCCTCGAACTTCATGTGAAGAGCTCTTGCTGTTATGTAGTTGTTGCTGGTGTGCCAAGGAAAGGTTTGGTATTTTCCCAATAGTGATAATGATTAATGTTTGATGCTCAGAAGCCGAGTCAAGTCTTGGCTCATTTTGTGAACATTTTTAGTAGCACTGACTGTCGAACTTGTCAATTAAGGCACAATATACAAATTTGATGGGGGCAAAAGAGATGGTTTTTTAAAAAATCAAGACAAACTAACAGTTATTTATTGAATTAACATCACAGTTTTCTTTCTATGATCACTGTACTCATGCCTCTGTATGTTTCAGCTGACAACTTATGTATCTGGTTATTGTGGAACTTTAGCTTTAAATATGGCTTTGAAAAGGGAGTGTCAATGTTAATCCCCTTTATAAATAGAAATAAAGATAGATTTGATAGTGATGCTTTGGTGCAAACTCTGGTACAGCAGTGTTTTTGCAACAAAAGGCAAGGTACAGATTTGCATAGAAACATCAGGAACACGAGTTGGCCACTCAGCCCCACGAGCCCATTCCACCATTCTATTGTATCATGTGCATCTTAACTCCAATGGGGTGGGCTTTACCGGACGCCGCTGTCGTTCAGCCCCCGCCCACAGCTAAAAAGTCAAGGGTGGGGAGCTCGCCAATGATCCCAACGGCTACTCCACAGCAATTTAACACTGGGAGCAGCATTAATTTCTTTAAGGCAAGATTTCCAACCCTATCCTGGGAAGAAGTTCCACCTTAGAGAGCTGCTAACCAATTGGATGGCCCGCAGCTCTATAGTCCCAGTTGGGGGAGATGGTGGTGTAGTGGGAATGTCACTGGACTAGTAATCCAGAGCCCAAGCTAATGCTCTGGGGACATGGCTTCATATCCCATCATGTTAGCTGGTGGAATTTAAATTCAATTAATAAAATATGGAATTAAAAGCTAATCTCAGTGATGGAGACCATGACACTATCATCGATTGTTGTAAAAACCCACCTGGTTCACTAATATCCTTTAAGGAAATAAATCTATCATCCATGCTTGGTCTGGCCTACATGTGACTCCAGTCCCACAGTAATTTGGCTGACTCTTAACTGCCCTCTGAAATGGTCTAGAAAGCCACTCAGTTCAAGGGCAATCAGGGATGGGCAAGAAATGCTGGCCTTGCCAGCAACGCCCAGATCCCATGAAAGAATTTTTTAAAAAGCACCAGACATGCACAATGGCCACTGCTGGGACTACTGTCAGTCCTACCACGCAGAGCAGCCCAGGTTCAAGAGGCTGGGGAGAGTTAAGGGGTGAATGACCTTGCGGGGGGGGTATGCCTCCAATGAGTCCAGATGACCCACAAATTCCCCCTGTCTTTCCAAACACTTAAAGTTGCCAGGCTTCCCACAGGGTGTGAACCTTCCATTAACTGGCCACTTAAGGGCCTTAATAGACCAAGGGGCAGGCAGGACACACAACGCCTTCCCCGCCCGCTGCAAAATTTCAGACAGGTCAGGGGCAGGCAGGTCAGCAGCAGAAAGGCCACCAGTTGGATTTTTAGTCCACCCCATCTTCAAACCCACCAGTGGGGCAGAGTAAAATCCAGCCCAATATCACTTGATACCTTTAACTCAAAAAATATTTCCATCTCATTCATGAAAATTTCAATTTCACTGGGCATAGATATGGCCTAGGAAGTGGCCTCTACCAAAAAGCTAATTTGATGTAGAGCCATAGAAAAGTAGAAATACACCTGCCAACTCCACAGCACTCCTGGGGGGGGTTACTGCCAGGCTGCAATCTCCACCTTCATTCCCAGTTGTTGAGGATCACAGGAAGCTACATGATATAACCACTACAGCAAAATGCAGTTATGAGGAGTTTCCATTCAATCCTCGGACTCACTCAAATTACTTTATGTAAGAAAACAGACACTCCAGGCAACAGGAGCAAAGGTTCACACCCAGAGACATGGGCTCAGACACTGAACTTCAGAAAACTTTAAAGTGAAAAGCCAAAGACATGACAAGTCCTCTACAAACATAAAATATTGGCATGATTTCTGCAACTCATCATTGAAGGAGACTTTTAAAAATACTAAAACAGAAGCAACATTAACCCAAACTGTTCTCATACCCTGTACTTAGGAACAGCAATGACAAGTGCTTAGGAACAGGGTATTAATTCACCCTCCATGGCAAGAAATAAAGATTGGAGAGAAAGGAGAGGAAGATGGAACAAAATGGTGAAATTTGTAGTCTTAAGTCCATAATTACAGCACAAAATCTCATCACAAAGTTGACCAGGCATTTTTCCAAGGAATGCTTAATCCAAAGTCTGATTATATTAATAATTTGGATGCGAAATAAATTGAAAATTGCATGAAATATGCCCTTGCTTCCTTAAATAAAGGGCACAGAAAATAAGATTCACAGGTACAAGCCAATTAGGTCCTGAACTTTATAAATAATGTATTACAGATTATTAATTACATATTGTGTAATTGTGCAATGAAACAGGGTTAATTAGTAATCCTATGGCAAAGGGTTCTCTGGGGAAGAGTAAGAAGAGTAATCATAACATGATGAATTTCAAATTAAGATCAAGGATGTTGTGGCTAAGTCCAAAACTACCCAGGCTGCATGCCACCCTGCCTTGGTAACGGCTTGCATCCAGATGAGGAGGCAGAGGGCCTGTTGCCATTTGGCACAGGGCCATGAGGAGCAAGGGCCTGAGCAGCAAGAAGCAGTGGGTCCTCTATAAGGTCAAGAGGCCAGTGAACATGGAACACTGCAACAGCCTGTACTGGCCCAACCATGGGTGTATTGCTGGCAGTGCTCATATCTAGAGATGAGCCGAAAGGCAATGCTGGAAGCGACCTTGTACATCAGTGAGCTTCTGCAGTATGAGTTGTGGCCTAAAGGACTCTGGAGTAGTGGGGAGCTCCTGGCCTGCTCTCCGTTTCAAGCATTTATCCAATTTTCTTTTAAAAGCAATGATCCCTGCCTTATGTACTCCTGTAGGAAAATAACCAATATTTTAAAAACTCCTTGGTACAGAAATTCCTCCGAAACTCTCTCCTCACTGAGGATTTTAAATTGATGATCTCTCGTCACCAACCAGAGAAAATGGTCTTCCATCCTATCAAACTGCTTATATTTTTAAAAACTTCAATTAAACACCCAATGGAACATTCTCTCAAGTCTGCAGTAAAATTGCTTCAGCATATTTGTTCAATGTTTGGACAGCTTTTCCAGCCTGCATCTCTTTATCAAGTGTGCTGATTCAATTCCATTCAGAGTATGATTAACTATATTTCTTCCAAAATACAGTTCTCAGCAATAAAATTCACTTGCATTTGGCCAATTACATAACTGATCAAAATTCTTTGCAAATTTTTAGCTGCATGTTCGATCTCTAACTTTCTCCAAATTTCAGTGTCATCAGCAAATTGAAAATTTACTTTCACAGTCAGCAAGATTTCATGCAGATTGGAAAACGACAGAGCTCCATAACGCTTGTGGGAGTTAGTTCATCTCCTCTTCATCCACCACACCTACCTCCCCCCCAAATATTGCATTACACCTCTTTCATTGATATTCTCACACATTTCCAAATCATTTGCTTATCTAAGATTTCCACCCTGAATTGCTGAGTTCTTTTTAAAATGTAATTCAAAGCTTTTTATTTAAAATTGTCAAAACCTTTCAGAAAAATTCAAATAAGATTTGTTGTAAATTTGTATTAAGAAATTTAAGGAACTTTTCAGACAGGAATTTACCTTTAGGAGTTCAGATTGGCTATTTCTCATTAAGCAATGTATGGCAATGCTTTATTAATATAGAAACTTGCACTCATATCAGATATTTGTAAGCTTTCTTTCAAAAAACTAGATTTTATTGGTGATACAGAGATACCAATTAGTGTCTCCTCCCTCCTTAATTGCTGGAATAGCTCCACTGCAAAAAGTAGGAAAATGCCATATCAAGGTAGATTGAGTGCTGTTGCAGAGCCACCCAACTCCTGAAAACTATGATATTGTTCTATTCCAGAAAGCCAGATGGTGAAGGATAGAACTGAAGTCTAATATTTACATACTTTTATAAGTTTTTATTTACAAAGATAATCGTTACAAGCATACACCAGTTTCAGTCTGCTCTTTTTGTAATGCTTCTGCCCGGTTTCGAATTGGGGAACTTTTGTGTGTTAGGTGAACGTGATAACCACTATACTGCAGAAACAAGTAACTGCCTTATTATTTTTTTTTAAACACTTCTCGAATTTGCGTGTCATCCTTGTGCAGGGGCCATGCTAATCTTCTCTGTATCATTCCAATTTTAGTATATGTGCTGAGTGAAATCCTCAGTTAATGCCCACCACCTGCATATAATTAAACACAATTAATACCTGTTGGGAATACAGATTTCCAAGTCTGCAGCAGAGTTTTCTAGGGTCAGGTAGCTTTGGCTCAGTTATTAATCTGATGTTGTTCCTCATAGTTGGAATAAAATCATGCTGACATATACAGCGATTCTCCCTGCTACTGGTCACCATATTGGAAGATCAGTGATAAAATTGATGTTTTAAAATGAATACATAATGAAAACATATCATTCCATTAAAAAAGAGGAATACTTTCAGGAAAAAATTGTTTATTCCTCTAAATTAATAGTATGTAGTACTTGTTCAGCCTTGTCTTCAGAATACTTTTCTGTTATTTATTCTGTATGGAAATTAGGGTAACGGATAAGAATTTTATCTCAGATCAATTTGCTATATAATGTATTCAGGCAAATTCTTGCATTAAACAAAATCCCTATTGTGATGTTATGCTGTAATTTTAGAGGGCTGTCAGGGCTTTAATCTATAGGCATACTTTGGACCTAGAGCTGGTGGTGGGGCGGGGGTTGAGAGGGTAGAATTTACAATTATTCTTGTAAATCAATCTCTTTGCATCAAAAAGCAACAATATCACAGCTGGTTTAAACACTTAATCTCTTCTAATTTGGTTTTTCGGCCCGCTTCTCAAAAAATATCAAAATTATACTTCCTATTATTAGCAGCATGCCAAGTCTCAGTCAATCTGAAAAATATAAAAATGTTCAAAAATGAAAGTCACTGACCTGGTTCTGTCCACGTACATTTGCATATCTGAACTTCTGGATGAAATAGAAGATCAGCCAAGCCAAAGAAATGATCATCAACACAATAAACGAGATGGACACGAAGACGAGAGAGCCACGGCTGTCCCGTGGAGAATGTGCTGTTCCAACTGCTATAGACATCAATACAGTAAGGTTCTTTTCCACATAGCTCAGAATTTCACGACCTCTATGTTCAGAAATCATGATGGCGACTATATTACCAGTTCCTGAAAAGAAAGAAAAATAATGTACTTAATCTCCAAGAGATTAACCAAGGATCAAAAATTTCTATAATATTCAAGATCGAGACCACCCTATTTTTCTCCTGAAATCCCCAACCCTTGCGATCCAGCCCAAAATAGGTTAACCGATCAATTCTAGGTTTCGCTAACATTTCAAATTATATTCAAACCTGGGTTAGCTGCATTCCAGACATTTTTGCTTCCCCAACAGAGAAATAAGTCTAGTGTTCCACAGAATATTTCACCAACCCATGTTTATACAGAACATCCAAACTTATTCTTCAAGTGGAAACTCAATATTAGCTGAGGTCAAACTAGTGGCAGATTGAGAGATGTAACGAAAAGCAAATACTTACCTTGATTTAAAGTCAGAGGCTTGGAACTCTAGTTCCCAGCGAGCCTTGGGCCTTTCGCTGGCTGGGAAATGGCTGCACATGCGCAGTTCGTGTCTTTTCATGTCTTCAGGCTGGGGACTGGCCCTGCGCAGAAGAGGCAAGGAAGTGAAATGCTGTGAAACTGGTTCAGGTCACCTGACTTGCAGAGTGCAATTCCAGACTGTGTCTCCCAAGGAGCAGGACACAGGGAGGCGTCCCAGAAGAAGGTCCCAGACAGGGATAAAGACAGCGATTGGAAAGAAGCAAGTCCCAGGTAAGGGACAGAGACAGGGATCAGAAATAGGTCCCGATAAGTAAAGTTGAAGGAGAGGAGTACAGACATAGGCTCCAAATTAAAGACAGAGCTGCAGGGAGCAGACCTAAAGCAAAGTGGGCTTGACAGAAACCCAGAAGATGCAAAGAGGCAGCAGAAGGTTGGTGACTCCTTACTATGGTTTTTTGGAGCAATGGTGTTCTGCTTGTTACAGCTGAAGATCTGAAATTGTGCTTGGAAGGTGAAGCTTGAGTGTACTCGGAGATCCAGGGGAAAGGAATCTCGGAAGGCGAGACTGAAACCCTGGAGCAACTCTTGGAGAGCATTCCAAGGCAAGTTCTTCAAATGTGGAGATTGGAAACCCTCATGAGAAAGACAAAGTTTCAGTGAGGCTGGTTGGCTCACAATGTGACAAACACTGAGTGGGTTGTTGAGAAATCCACAGAATCTATTTTGGTTGCATCTGTCATTTTCTACCTTATTTTCTCCTGAAATCCCCATAAGGTAGAAAGTACTTTGAAGTGTGGTGCATCTGACCACAGTTCGCCTGTTAATTCACACATACCTCACAAGCAAGAATTTATAAATTGTTTTATCTTTCTGAATTTGTATGTGTCGGTAAAGATATTGCTGGGGTAGAAGAATAGTGTGAATTTGAAATGTCTTATTGTGTTTGCATTGAAATATTTCCAACTTTTTTATCTGATGTAATATAGTTTATTTTTTCTTATTTTATTCTTTGTGTTAAAAGTTAAATCAGTAGACTCCTGTGAATTTGTTCTGTAACTTTCCTCCAAGTTTCTTAAAAAAAGTTAGGATCTATTAAGCCAGGTTTCACTCTGGGAACTGACTTGTCCAGTATTAGCATCAGCTGGGGTCATAACAGAGGCATCTGTAAGCAATTGCTGAGTTTGCTGCTGTACTGCAAAGACCATAATGGCCATTTCCTGCTTTCCAGACCTTCTAATTAGCTCTTGTGTCAGAGCTGGCTGCTACAGTGTCAATCTTCTTATAGAATCACTGCTCAACCTAAAACTAGCAGGCCGACAGGAGGCATAAAATCAACTTTTAAAATAAGATTTGCTTTTTTTTAACTAGTTGACTTTCTTAACATTGGTATGGTAAGTAAAGAAAAGCATTTCAAAGGAGTTATGGAAGGAAGGAAACCACAGTATGTTAAACAAGATTATTGTATTGCAAGTGGTATTTGAACTATCTTTTGTGCTCCTATGTGGGAAAGATCAAAACATTTTTTCTTCAACAACCTCTTGGAAAAGTGTATTTCTTTGTGATTCTGGAACAGTCATCAAGTATCCAACAATGGATGGAGTTTATTTATACAAATAGAATGACTCAGAAAAACTCCCATGCAAAACCAGGGGAGAATTACATTTATAATAGATTAAATAGGCCAAAATGTGGGAAACAGTACAGGAGAGTATTACACAGAATTAACAGGACAGAAATTGGGATTTGGCCCAAGTGGTCAATAGTGGCATTCATGCTCCACTCAAGCCTTCTCCCACCATTCACCTCGTTATCAAATTATCCTTCTATTCCTTTCTGTCTCACGTGCTTACCTAGTTTCCCCTTAAATACATCTATGCTATTCACCTCAATTACTCCTTGTAGTAATAAGTTCTACATTTTTGTCTAAACTTTGTACAATGTAGTGCAAAAAACATAAAATTTAAAATTTCACAGGTTCAAAAATAGTGTTGCAGAATTTTTTTCAAATGGGATAAAGGAGGGGAAACATAGCTAAAATATACGTCATCTGCAACAGCAAGTTCTGCTTAAAAGGCACTTGAATAATATTTGTACACAGAGATGAAAAGTACATTTCAGCCACTATAAAGTTGCCTCTACTTTTCAGGTGAATGTTTAACCATTAGGCACCAATTCACGTCTTACTGACAGATGCGACAAACTAAATCAGCTGAATATCTCATTCAGTTCAATTGCAGTCAACAGAGCTCAAAATCAAGTGCTGCATATAACAGGCACCCAGTCCATTGCAGCCCAAGACAAATTTCTGCTCCTGAAGATGGCAGGGGTGCGCGCCCAGGTCACTCACTGACCCCTCGATGGCTCACAGCCAAAGTGCTGCTCGAGATTTGTTACCACTGTGACATGCAGCTCCCAATGGATAGGGGCAGATGATGTTGGAAATGAGGAAAGCAGTGCTTTATCTCCAAGGATGAGAGTGGTGAAGGTAAAGGGTTCTGCAATTTTTTTGTGGGAGTAGAAATCATTTAAATATTATAGTGCAAAGTGACAAGGTAACTACAATGTGATGGGCTGCAAAATTATGGCAGATTTTAAGATCTGTAGTGCAATACAAATGATTCCAGGCCACTTCAAGTGGGTACAAACATTAGTTTTCCCTTTGTTTACCTTCTTTAACCATCAAGACTGTGGACCAATGCATTTGTATAAACTCATCAAAGTGACATCAGCATTTCAGTGTTTAATGCAGTCAGTAAATGTAATACAGAATGAAGTGAATACTAACAGCAGAATATGACCTTGAAAATGTATTCATACATTTGTGACAAAGTTTTATAAACATTGCTCTGACTGGTTTGATTTTACCTTTTAGCAGATCCTTGGTAGAAAAGGAGTAACTCGAATCCATCATGCACCCAAGACAACTTGCATCTAGTCCTTTAATGCAGAAAAAAGTGCTTCATGGAAGCATATTCAGACAAATATTGAACCAATGCAAAGGAATATTAGGATGGGTGACTAATACTTGGCCAGAAGTAGGTTTAAGAGAATCAAAGAGAGTGAGTGAGAGAGAGAGAGAGAGAGAGAGAGAAAGGTGGAGGCAGAGACTAAGAGAGATTCACCCCGTGAAAGTATTAACATTAAGTTGGTTTCCATTGGTGGTGGTTGTCACATCCCTAACTTTGTCAGGTGGGAAAGATAATGGTGCATGTTTAAGCCCTAGGCCAGAGATATTTTGACAATGTAAACCAGTGGTGGGTTATGTACATAAGAAGCAAAGCAAACGGCCTGAGAGAGAGGGAGGCAGAAGTCAGGGAGACATTTCAAAAGTGGAATTCCATAATCAAAAAGTCGGAATTTTGTCAAGCAGAAGCACCTCCGATTGGGGGCGCGCCGCCATTTTAAGTGGACGGGTCAATTAAAGCATTGCGCTCCCTGTGCAGGCGGGGGGGGGGGGGGATTCCCTCAGCCAGGAGTGTGCTCTTTCGCGCATACGTACGGAAGAGCGCACTGATCTCCCTGAGGCTAAGTGCTGCTTCAGGGTGATCACCTCAGAATTAAAACTTATAAGGCAAATGTTTAGAAAATTTCCCTGGCATGTTCCCTCATGTGACACTGTCACATGAGTTGGGACATGTCCATCACTTTAACTCAAAACTTTATTAAATATTTAAAAACCCTCGTGAAACCTCATCCCGCCCGTGGATGAGGTTTCATGCTTTTTTTCTTAAGCCCGCCAGAGCTCCTGGCCTGCCCGGCAACCCTAAGGTTGGACGGGCAGCCCTGTCAATTACCTAAATTGTTTCATTAATGGCCTCAGTAGGCCGTTGACAGGTCGGCGGGTGCACAGCTGACTCAGCTATGCCCCCCACACAACCTGAAAATAGAATTCATGCGGGGTGACGTTGGGAGTTCCACCCGACATCATCCCGCGTCCTTTTACGCGTTAGCAAGCGGGCCCCGCCCCCGCTCGCTGACCGAAAAATCCTCCCTGTGGTTTCCCACAGGGATCCTGTTGGGGCCTCAATTATTCTCCAAATTTATTAACTACTTGGATGTATAGCTTTCTACATCATCTACACTTGCCAAAGACACAAAGATAGCCAAGTTGTGTAGAACAAAGCATAAAATTAAGAAATATTAACAGATAAATGAATGGGCAAAGCTATGGCAATTGGATTTCAACATAGGACCTAAAAGAAAAAAAGAGCAGGGCACTTTCCTGGTGAGGGTAAAACCTCTGGGCAGATGCCCTTCCATCATTGGCGGTAAGTGATTTCAAGTCACAGGCTGCACCTTCCATGAATGTACTAGTTTCTCAGACTCCCTTCTGTGTCCTCAACCTGGGTCAAAGAGGTTCAATTGAAAGTTCCCTAAAACAGGACATCCCTGACATTTATGGCATCTCCATGTGCCCTTCATGCCCCAAGCCTGCCCGGTCACCTCTTTGTGCAGCAGGAGCACCTCTGTTCAGTGCCATCTGCCTTCGCTTCATTCTCTTCTCACCACATGCTCCTGCTCTTCCCCTGATGAGCTGTCTCCTTCAAGGACCTCACCATCCTCAAGGTCCACATCTCTCTGGGGGCAGGGGGGCAATGTTAGGGAGAATGTAGCAACTACCACAATGACGGAGACTATTTCAGGTGGGTATCACAGGGCACCACTTGACCAGTTCAGGCCCCAAAATTGCATCTTCGAAGCCTGCTCAATCATTGTCTTAGTGACTAGGTGGTTTTGTTGAAACACCTTTGTGCCTTTGTTTCAGGCTCCTATAGATGAGTGAGTAGCCATGTCATCAGGGGCATCCCTTGGTCTCCAAGGATCCATTCATACACTCAGGGAGCTGGAGTGAAGATCTGAGGCAGCATGGACTGGCGGCGGGTAAAGGAGTAATGGCAGCTGCCAGGATAGCAAGCACACACATGGAGGAAGCTCTTGCTGTGATTGTAGACCAGTTAAATGTTGAGGGTGTGGAAGCACTTCCTCATTGGCTGGTCAGTGGCTTGACAGCCACATGGGCGCAATCAATGATGTCCAGCAGCTGCAGGAATCCAGTGATGGAGGTGAAACTGCTTGCAAGGCTGCATTTGCCATGAATCAACAGGCCTGGCAAAGAGGGCATCATTGATCTACAAGATGCAGTGGTATGCTGCCAACTGCAAAATGCCACCAAGGTCCCCAGCTGATCCCTGGAATGAGCCAGAAGCTAAGATGTTCAACGCCACAATGACATTGAAGGCCACAGGCATGGTGACCAGTGCTGAGAGGTCTTCGGCAATGAGGTCACAGATGCCTGCGATCATCTGCCTGCAGAGATAATCTTCTGGGGTAATGGGTCTGGGTCATCTCCAGGAGCTATCTTCATCAGTAGATCCTGCGCTGAGGGTATGGCAAGTGTCCATCCTGCCTCTCTTTCCTCTCCTGTGCCCTCTTACGGCTCAAGATTCTGTCCCTGGCAGCCCGATTTTTCTTACCCGCAAGTCTGGGGTGGGAAGGGGAGGTGCCGACCCTGTCCAAAGCCCTGCTGCTGAGTGCACTCTCCCTTCCACTTGTGCAGTGCCATGAGCACCCTCTTACTCAGGGTCCTGTTGACCCTTTTATAAGGTCAGGGTGATGCCCTGTGCGAGTCATAGCTGGCTCCCCACTCTGTACCTAAAATAGTCTCTTCTTCTAAAATTTCTTATACAAAAAAAATGGCAACAGGATTTTAAAATTGGTGGTCCACCCAGCTTTAATTGTTCCATTTAAATGGCAAATAGGTGGTACCTACTCCGAATTTGAACAATTGAAAGCTCTGGCAAACAACCGCCACCTTGAATATTTTTTTGGAAAGTTAATAGTGAGTTGAAAAAGCCTGAAATAGAATCCAAATAAAAAAAATAGCGTAAATACTGACCAAAAATGTAATCATAATAAGTCAGGAGTGGGGATTCATTGTTACGTCCAACTAGAACTGAATCATAAGGTAATTCAAGCAATTAAAAAAGAATTAATTGGCTACAGGGTGGAAAACTGACACTGAAGAAATGGTAGAACAATAAATAATAGATTCAATAAAGTAGATCCAATGATTCCTGCTGGATAGTGTGCATGTGGTTCTCAAGTGAGAAGAGATAATGCCTGCCGCTGTTTAATAGCCTGCTAATATTCATTTTATGGTTTACACTTTAAGAAAGCTCATTGGGCAACGTAATGAGGAATACCTGGTGCTATGGAATTATATTCCAACATGAGTCAGTATGATCAGGAGAAGATAGAACAAAAGTATACAGAATCATTTGTCCAATACTGTAGAATAAAACATTAAGCATTATATTTTACTTTGGAGTATGCAAAAGTGCACATATCTCGAATACATTATATGCAGTGATCGATGTCCTGTGGTAGTGCACAAGGGGTCAAGGCCAATAGCATATTTTCAGGGCAAACAGGGTTAAGGGATGTCAAATAATTGACCAAAGCAACTTATGCTGGAGGGAAAGAGAAGAAAGCACAGGGAGGAAGCACATGATCAGATAGGAAGAGCGAGATAAATATTTATCAGCTCAGGGAGTAGGAAACAACTGTTTCCTCGGTGGTGTAGGGAAGGATGTGGAGGGGGAGTGGGAAGAGAGTTCAGTAGGATTATTTTCATGGGAGAGGGGAACATCATTCCAATAGAAGTGTTTCTTGAGCATTTGGTTATAGGCAAATGCTGTGTGACAGGGCTGCCCATATCCAAAAATAAAATGCCACCTTTGAATACCATCAAAAGGGTGAATGAAGTTTGTAAAGAATATTTTAAAAAAGCAATACAGAAACATAGAGCAGCTTTGCCTAAAAGATTCTCTGTCAGCATCCCTCCCATGATAAAAAATACCGCTGACATTCGGGAGTTCAATGAATAATGTTTATTATGCAGACAGGCCCTCCTCCCGCAAAGCAAGTTTCATCCACATAACGAAAAAGCTCCCACCACACCCATCCCCAGCTGAGGTAGTATTCACACATTCCTCTTCCCTCACCAGTTCCTTCTTCCTCTCTGGTGCTCCCTTCATTCTATCATCACTATAAATGTACATCTCTACATCTTCAAAAACTCAAAGCTTTATTGCAAAATCTCCTCAGACATACAATCCAGCTAGTATTCTAATTATTTTGCAAGAAATTACAGTCAATGTTTAATATAATAATTGACATTCATTATACCTGGACTATACAATTTGCATCAGCAAGTTGAGCCTTTAAATGCAAACAGGATTACTGAACCAGGGTATGTTTTCACATGATCAGCACACTATTATTTAGCTCTGGTCCTCTAAAAGCTGATTGAGTATTTTATTGAATCCATTTCAAGATGATTTTGAATCATCAAATTCCACACTCACGAAGAACAGAGACTCTTTCATAGTCTGTAAACTGTATTTTTTTTTATTCACTGGATGTGGGCGTCGCTGATTAGTTCTCCTAGATGCAACTTAAGAATTTTGCTCCCTTGCATACTAAAACTATCCCAGTTAATATTTGGGTAGTTAAAATCCCCTACTATTATTGCCCTATTATTCTTACACTTCTCTGAAATTTGATTACATATTTGATCTTCTATCTCTCCCTGACTATTTCGGGGCCTATAGTACACAACCCAACAGCGTGTTTGCCCCTTCTGTGTTTTTTACTTCTATCCATGATGATCTTTCCAAGATATCATCCCTCCTCACTGATATAATTGATTCCTTGATCAATATTGCAGCCGCTCCCCCCTTCTCTATCCCCCTCTCTATCTCCTCTGAATACCCTATAACTAGAGATGTTGAGCTGCCAGTCCTGTCCTTCTTTTCGCATATATTGCCCATCCCTAACTGCCCTTTTAAGAGTCAACCACATTGCTGTGGGTCACATGTAGGCTAGACCAGCAAAGGCAGCAGATTTCCTTCCCTAAAGGACATTAGTGAACCAGATGGGTTTTTACAACAATCGATAATGGTCATCATTAGATCTTTAATTCCAGGTTTTTATTGATTTCAAATTTCACCATCTGCTGTGGCAGGATTCACTACCCTGGGTCTCTGGATTACTAGTCCAGCAACAATACCACTACGCCACTATGCTTGGTCTGTTATCTTGAGCAGCAGATTTGGAATAATAATGGGCATGTCATTGGTAGCATTGAGACACCATCTATGCTGAGGAGTTATTTTTTGTTTCTCAATGCCACTGTAACGTTTTCTGATATGTAGGCAAATTTCAGTGTTTTTAAATGAAGATGCTTTGTGGTTAAATGTGAAATTAATTCTTTTTTCAAAGCCAAGTTCATCACCTGGCCATGAGCTACAGTGAGCCTCGCAATAATAAAAAGGGCAGAGCATGCTAAATTGCCAAAAGCTGTGTGCGCTCTTTGTCAATAAATATTTAACTTTTTGAGGGATTACACTACAAAATCCAAACAATAAAACAACTCTAGGGTGTTTACAGAACACAATGCAGTCCTTTGCTTTATTGTGTTGTTTTATTGTGTAACGGCATGTGGTAGTCTAGAAATATCACAGAATGTTTCCATTGGAGCTGCAATGTCTCCAGTTTTCAGCTGTATAGTTTTGGTTAGTTTTACAAAACATTAATATCTCTCAACCAGAGTTAGCTGTTGGGATGTAAATGATTAGACCTAATATAAGGAGTTGAGACGAAGCTTTAACTTGGAGGACCAATTGTTTTTATATTATTTGAGAACAGGAAGAAAGGACATGCACAATGACAAGATAGGGTTTTGTTAAAACTGTTTTTTGAATTCTGGTCCCACTGACAGGCTTGCTACATCTCATATTCTTACATGTCCCACCCTTTAGTGCCATTTTACACATTTCAGTAGGTTTCCCATTTGTCTTATGCTTTTGGTAAGACTTTATTCCAATAGCACAAAAAGCTTAGAAGAGAACTGTTTGTTAAGCTCACTTGTTTTCAATACAAGACTGCAACATCGCACACCATGGAGCAGCCTTGCATCACTTCAGGACTTCTTTAAATACAGGTACGGACGCCAGAAGTCACTGTCAGTTTTGTACAGTAACGATGACAGTTTCACCATCTTCACGATGGCAAATTTTGGGTCATTGCGTTTTGTAATCAACATTACAATTCTAATTGGAGAGGTCCGATGATTCAAGCATATCGTGCTTGGCATCATTGAAGATAGTATCTTTAAACAAGAGAGCTAGCAACACAACGGAACAGATATACTAAATTTTATTGTAAGTAAAGCAACTACCATTAACAGTTTCCTTCCAAATCATTTCCACAGCAATTATAAAGAAACACAAGCATTAACTAAATCATAACCCATTATATGGCTATACTCAGAATACTTGCATGTAATTGGTGCCTTCCGTAATGAAACATGGACTCAGATGTTTACAGCACAGAAGGCGGCCATTTGGCCCATGGTATCCGCACCGGTCAACAAAGATCTGATTACACTAATCCCATTTTCCAGCGTTTGGCCCATAGCCCTGGAGGCTTTGGCAATGCAAGTGAATATCTAAATACTTCTTAAATGTTACGAGAGTTTCTGACTCACCCACCCTTTCAGGCAGGGAGTTCCAGGCTCCCACCAGCCTCTGGGTGAAAAAAATTTTCAACTCCCCTCTTAGCCTTCTACCTCTTACCTTAAATCTATACCCCCTGGTTATTGACCCCTCTACTAATGGAAAAAGTGCCTTCCTATCCACCCTATGCCCCTCAATCTTATACACCTCAATCCGGTCCCCTCTCAACTTTCACTGATCCAAGGAAAACAACCCCAGCCTATCCAAACTTTCCTTATAGCTCAGACCCTCCAGCCCAGGCAGCGTCCTGGGAATTCTCCTCTGCACCCTCTCCAGTGCAATCACATCCTTCCTATGATGTGGCGACCAGAACTGCACGCAGTACTCCAGTTGTGGCCTAACCAGCGTTTTATACAGTTGTAGCATAACCTCCCTGCTCTTGTATTCTACGCCTCGGCTAATAAAGGAAAGTATCCCATATGCCTTCTTAACCATCTTATCTACCTGCCCTGCTACCTTCAGGGGTTTGTGGATATGCACATCAAGGTCCCTCTGATCTTCAGTACTTTCCAGGGCCCTATCATTCATAGTGTAATCCCTTGCCTTGTCAGCCCTCCCAAGTGCAATACCTCAAATATTCCCAGGTTGAATTCCATTTGCCTGTGCTCTGCCCACCTGACCAGTCCATTGATATCTCCTGCAGGTTACAGCTATCCTCCTCACTATTTACCACCCTACCAATTTTCGTGTTATCCGCAAACTTCTTAATCATACTCCCTACATTTAAGTCCAAATCATTTACATACACCACAAACTAGCACCGAGCCCTGCGGAACCCCACTGGAAACAGACTTTCAGTCAGGGAAACAGCCCTCTACCATTACCCTCTGCTTCCTGTCTCTCAGCCAATTTTGGATCCAACATGCCATTTTGCCTTGGATCCCATGGGCTCTTACTTTCTTGACCAGTCTGCCATGAGGGACCTTATCAAAAGCCTTGCTAAAGTCCATATAGACCACATCAAATGCATTACTCTCATCAGCACTCCTGGCTACCTCCTCAAAAAATTCAATCAAATTTGTCAAACACGACCTTCTCTTAACAAATCCATGCTAACTATCCCTGATAAATCCATGTCACTCCAAGTGCAGATATATTCTGTCCCTCAGAGTTCTTTCTAGTAACTTCTCCACCACCGAGGATACACTGACTGGCCTGTAATTTCCTGGTCCATCCCTTCCTCCCTTTTTTAATAATGGGACAATGTTAGCAGTCCTCTGGCACCTCACAAATGGCCAGAGAGGATTTGAAAATTACTGCCAGGGCCCCTGATATCTCTTCCCTTGCCTCCCTCAACAGCCTGGGATACATCTCATCTGGGCCTGCAAATTTATCCAATTTTAAGGCCACTAAACCCACTGGTACCTCCTCTCTATGTTAAATTCCTCTAATATTTCATAGACCTCCACCCTGATATCTATACTCAAGTCCTCCTTTTCCATTGTGAAGATTGATGCAAAGTATTCATTGATGGCAGTACCCGCGTCTTCCAGATCCACACACCGATTACCTCTATGGTCCCTAATTGGCCCTACTCTTTCCCTAGTTATTCTCTTGTTCTTTGTATATTTAAAAAATCCCTTTGGGTTTTCTTTTATTCTGCCCGCCAATGCTTTCTCATGTACTCTCTTAGCTTTCCTAATTTCCTTTTTAAGTTCCCCTCTGCACTTTTTATATTCCTCTAAGGACTCTGACGTATTGAGCCTTTGGTGTCTGCCATAAACTTCTCTTTTTTTTTCTTAATCCTAACCTTTATGTCCCTCGACATCCAGGGGTCTCTGGACTTGATCCCCCTTCTTTGTCTTTACAGGAACATATCTGCCCTGTGCTAGTTCCTCCTTGAATGCCTCCCACTGCTCTGACACAGTTTTATCTGCAAGTAGCTGCTCCCAGTCCACTTGGGCCAAATCGTATCTCATCTTAGTAAAATTAGCCTTTCTCCAGTTTAGGACTTTTATTCCTGGCCCAACTTTATCCTTTTCCGTAATGATCCTAAATCTAACTGAGTTATGGTCACTATCTCCAAAATGCTCCCCTACTGATATGCCTTCTACCTGCCCAGGCTCATTTCCGAATATCAGGTTCAGAACGGTCCCCTGTCTTGTTGGGTTTTCTATGTAATGGCTAAAAAAGTTCTCCTGGATGCAACTTAAGAATTTTGCTCCCTCCCTACCTTGCACACTAAAACCATCCCAGTTAATATTTGGGTAGTTAAAAATCTCCTACTGCCTTATTATTCATACACTTCTCTGAATTTTGATTACATATTTGATCCTCTATCTCTCCCTGACTGTTTTGGGGCATATAGTACACACCCAATAGCATGTTTGCCCCTTTTGTGTTTTTTACTTCTACCTATGTGGCCTCATTTGATGACCCTTCCAAGATATCATCCCTCCTCAGTGCTATGATTGATTCCCTGATCAATGTTGCAAGCCCCTCCCTCCTCTTCTATCCCCCTCTCTATCTTGTCTGAGTACCCTATAACCAGGAACGTTGAGCTGCCAGTCCTGCCCTTCTTTTAGTCAATCTTGGTCAAAGCTATGATATCATACTCCCACGTACCTATCTATGCCCTCAGCTCGGCTGTCTTATTCCTCAGGCCAACCAGAGCCAAGGCCATGACAGTGTGGGTGGTCCAGCTACTCAGGATGGTGGGGAGGGAAGGGAAGTGTGGAAGGGAAATAGTGGCAAATATTCCTCAGGCTCCTTGCATCAAAATATATTCCATTTAGCCTTGTAAACTCATTTCTTTCTTATCTAGCCCATGTTTCCTCTGCTTTCCACACTCACTTACTAGCGTTTTAACTTCTAATTCCA
Source organism: Cetorhinus maximus (assembly GCF_964194155.1). Lineage (NCBI taxonomy): Eukaryota > Metazoa > Chordata > Chondrichthyes > Lamniformes > Cetorhinidae > Cetorhinus > Cetorhinus maximus. The sequence continues at coordinate 130,469,976 of NC_135888.1, read as the reverse complement.
TTTCTGCTTCTCTCCCCTCTGAACTACTTTTCAGGATCTCATCCCCCTGCCAATTTAGTTTAAATCCGTCCCAACAGCATTAGCAAATCTTCCCGCGAGGATGTTGGTCCTGTTCAAATGTAACCTGTCCAGCTTGTACAGATCCCACCTCCCCCAGAAATGGTCCCAATGCCCCAGGAATCTAAAACCCTCCCTCCTGCACCATCTCTCCAGCCACACATTCATCTGCTCTATCCTTCTGTTCCTATGCTCACTACTGCATGGTACTGGGCCTGCTTTTCAATTTCCTACCTAACTCTCTAAAGTCTGCTTGCAGAAACTCATATTTCTTGTTCTTCCTATGTCATTGGTCCCAACATGGACCACAACCTCTGGCTGTTCACCTTCGCCCTTCAGAATGTCCTGCAGCCGTTCCATGACATCCTTGATCCTGGCATCCGGGAGGCAACATACCATCCTGGAGTCATGTCTACGGCCGCAGAAGCGCCTGTCTAATTCCCTCACTAACGAATCCCCTACTGCTATTGCCCTTCCACACTTCCCTCCCCCCACCACCATGAATAGCTGGACCACCCACACTGCCATGGCCTTGGCTCTGGTTGGCCTCCAGAGAGGAACTGTCACTCTCACCGTTTTCCAAGGCCGAAAAACGGTTTGCGAGCGAGATGCACTCAGGGAATTCCCTCACTCCCTGCTTGGTCTACTTCTTCTGTCTGGCGGTCACCCATTCCCTCTCTGCTTGCACTTCCTTAGGTTGTGGGGTGACCACGTCCTAAAATGCACTGTCCATGAACCTCTCAGCCTCCTGAATGTACCGTAGTGCCCCTAGCTGCCACTCAAGCTCCAAAACCCGGAGCTCAAGTTGCTCCAGTCAGAGGCACCTCCTGGACACATGGTCATCCAGACCGCCAGGAGCGTCTAGGATTTCCCACATAGCGCAGGATGTGCAAATCAAGAGACTGAGCTCCCCAGGCATAGTATAGACTAGATACTAGACCCTCTAGATAGCCTAGATCCTCTAGGTGCTGCTGACTGCCTGCCCCAGGGTCCTCCTCTCGTACTCTTCTCGAACTCTCTATCTTGACCCTCGATCACTCTATCTCAAAGCATATTAAACAATTAATCTTTTTAAAGTGCATTGACCATTGTTATGAATAACAATAAATTCCAGGAAATATCAAGTCTTTCTTCATTTTGGTTTTCCTTCATATCAGCTAGTAAATTTGTGCTTCACTGTCAACAAAGCTTTAATATTCTTCCTACAGTGTATTGACCAATGCTGCACAGTATTCTGAGGTCTTAAAATTTTATAGAGGTTCATAATTAACTCTTGATTTTTATATTTAATACCTTAAGCTTCTGTGTTAACGTTCTATGAACCTTTAGCCCCAAATCCCTCTGTTCTTCCATAACCCTGACCCTAGTTTAATCAGAATATAATTATTGCTGTTACTTTTCAAATACATTACCTCACACTTACTGACATTAAATTCTATCTGCTGCTGTTTAGCTCATTCCTCAATCTAATCAATATCCCTTTGCAGTTACCTTTGAGCATCTAAAGAATTAACCATACCTCATTTTCTGGTGTCATTTACAAAATTCAACACCGCACTCTCTAGGTGATATCCAAATCATTGATGTGTACAATGAACATAAGTGGCTCCAGAACTGAAGCCCGATGGGCACCACCACCATTACATGCACTCAGGAAAACTGTCCTTAACTCAGACTCTGTTTTCTCCCCGTCTGCCAAAGAACCAATACTTAGCAAGGATAATCACCTTCAGGAGAGCAGTGGGAGAAAATAAAAAAGAGTGGGACAGAATACAAGCTAAAGTATTATTATTTCTCCATTTGAAGAGGGATGAAGGAAAAACAGAAGCAGCCATGTTTCCTGTGTACTATATTTGTAAGCAATTCATTTAACAGCTGTAGTAGAACCTAATAGGTGATGCTCTCATCTGCCCTTCTTGGGAAGGCAGAGTGAGAAGACAGACAACAATAGCACAAAATATATATGGAATGAAAGTTCAAGCTGTTTTATTGACTCATCTAGTTAAGGCACAGAGTGGCTGCACTGGTTTTGACTAAAAAATAAAAAATGGAGCTGAAGGTTTTAAAATTCTCATTCTGGTTTTCAAATCGCTCCATGACATTTTCCCTCCCCATCTCCAATTGATCTGGAATGTTGTTTTGTATGCATGTGAGACTTGGACCTTACAGAAAGAAGAGCCAAATAGCTTTGAAATGTGGGGTGGTGGCGGGGGTGGAAGAAAGAGTGTTGGAGGAGGATGTAAAGGGTCAGCTGGACAGAGAAAGTAACAAATGATAAAGTGTTGAAGAGAGTGAACAAACAAACAAATTTGCTGAATGTAATTAGGCAAAAGGAGAGAGACTGGGCAGGGCACATCTTAAGAGGGATGCACTAGTAAGAGACATTATGGAGAGGCAATTGCAAGGAAAAGGATGAAGGTGAAGGAGAGAATATCAATGTTGCATGGTGTGAAAACTGAACGAAGTTACTGGAAAACTTAAAGACTGTCGCAGGACAGAGAGACTATAAGCCAAGAAGACTATGTGCCAAGGACCTGCCTTTGCGCAGAGCACACATGATGATGATCTCTGTAATCTTCTCCAATCCCAGAACCCTCTGATTCACACCTGTTCTGCATCCCTGATTTTATAAGTTCCAATAATGACAGCCATATATTTAGCTACCAAGGCCCTAAACTGTGTAATTTCCTCCCTAAACTTCACCATCTTTCTTCCTTTGAGATTCTCCTTAACATTTGCCTTTTTGACAAAGATATGGTTATCTGCTCCACTATCACCTTATGTGGCAAAGTGTCAAATTTTGTTCGATAGTGCTCCTCTGAAGTGCTCTGGGACATATTAATACATTAAAGACACTTAATACAAGTTGCTAATTTTTAAAAAAAGACAAAATGATGCTTTGAAGTTCCATTTCTCTCCATCTTTCTTTGAAATTCAAATCACTATATTCTTCCAAAAATGTGTGCAAAGTTATCTTCTGTAAAAATATTTGTGAATTCCACATACACAATTTTGAATAGAAGAATCCAATCAATGTTAGGCTCCTGCACTTTCTAAATCTGAAAATGCATGTGAAAAGAACAAAAGGTAAAATTTTTGCAAAGGTAAGCAACCAAACTGCTGAATATTCACCTGTCCTCACATCATGAGATTCCATCGTGGACTACTGTCATTCAGCCAATTCAGCACACCCCAGCAGAAAAAGAACCCAGTCCTGTGGAATAGTTGATCACCTTGTTCTGCATCTACCATCATTCCTAAATCAAATTTTTATCCAGTTCCTTTTTAAAGAAGTTGAGCTGCTTTTGTTCGGAGTCCACTTAGTCACTATACAGTGGAGCTAAAAAAAAAGTTTATTTTAATTTCTACTTTCATTTGATTCTTGTTAATATTAAACCCATGTGCTCCAGCTCTGTCCTCATACTCAGCCTTTATCGTTGTCACTAAGCCTCAATAAAACTTAATGGTGGATATGCCGGGTTTGCAAAATAAGCACATTTGCAAACACCCAACAGTGCAATTCTAGATTCTGCCCTTCCAAACTCAAACTGTCCGCTGAGCTCTTGAAGCTACATAACTCCTGTGTTAGTAGTTTAAGATCTGTCACTTTTGGTGGTAATGATGGAAGTAACTTGAAGTGATAAAGTAAATGTATTGCACAGAGAGTATATTGACATACTATTAAAGTTGGCTTGCTTGTTTGAGGCGTGCTATAGGATACTGATATAAGGCGTAAAACGGGACTAGTAACAGCAGGCATCTACCTACTTCTACAGAATCTATTGCTACTTAGCACTTGTAAAAACTAGATCATTTCTTTAAAAATTCATTCATGGGATGTGGGCGTCGCTGGCTAAGCCAGCATTTATTGCCGATCCCTAATTGCCCTCGAGGTGGTGGTAAGCTGCCTTCTTGAACCGCTGCAGTGCATGTGGTGTAGGTACACCCACAGTGTAACTCCTTCAATTTTATTTCTTGCAGTGTAAACATGTTCAGTTCCATGAACCTTTCCTTTCTTAAATCCCAGGTTCTTCATCATCTCTGCTCTGCACTACATGAGGGTTGGTTGCTCAAAACTGGATACAATATTCCAAAGAAAATCTTGCCAATGATTTATAGGTTAGAATAACTGATTTTGACACAGAACAAATGATACCAAAATACAACCTACTATAACACAAAAGCAAAATACTGCCGATGATGGAAATCTGAAATAAAAATAGAAAATGCTGAAGAAACTCAGCAGGGTGGTAGCATCTGAGGAGAGAGAAACAGAGTAAACATCCAGGGCAAGGACCTTTGTCATTGACCTGAAACCTTAATTGTTTCTGTTTTCATTGCAACCTGTTGTATTAGATTGGTTGGTAACTGCAACAAATTAAGTGGAAACTTGCAGCAAATGATTAATAATCATGCAAATATATCTATCTTTACTAAATGCACTCCTTTCATTTTGCTCACATTTGTTGTTTCTTATTCAAGTATCCATGGCATTACTCTACATCTGCATTGTTGAACCTCCTGCTTAATTGGCATTGACCTCACTGAATTCTGATGGTCTCCCAGCTGCTCTATCAACCCCCACCCTCTAAATTTCAATTAATCTAAAACTCCAGATACGCTAGTATAGCGGTTATTTTACTAGACTAACAATCCTGAAGCCTGAACCAATAATCCAGAGACATGAGTTGAAATCCCACCACCACAGCAGCTGGGGAATTCAAATTTAATTAACTAAATTAATCTGAAGACCTGGTATCAATAATGGTGACCATGAAACTACTTGATGGTTGTAACAAAACCTAACTGGATCACTAATGTTTGCAGTAATTCAAGAATGGAGCTCATGAGCACCTTTCTCAAGGGCCATTAGAGATGGCAATACAGGTTGGTCTTGCCAGCAATACCCATATCCCATGAATGAAGAAAACTACTAATCATATGCTATTCCATAAGTCCCCATTCAACCATGACCCCTGTGCTTGCTGATGTACGTTGCATCAAATTTTAAAAGTTGCATTCTAGTGTTTAAATCCCTTCATGGTCAAGCTCTTCCCTCTAACCTCCTGGTGTCCTATACCTACATTCTTGAATTCCATCCCTAAATCACTCCATATTTCTACCTCCCTCTCCTGTTCTTCTCTCCCTAAACCATTTTAGCTCTCCACCTCACTCTCCTCTTAAAAACTTAATTTTCACTTCCAACATCTTCTTTGGGTCATAACAATTTTCATCTGTATGTTTCTGAAAGTGCTCAGTGATATTTTTCTATGTTACAGGTGTTAAAACAACTAAACTTGCATTTATCTATCAGGTATTTTAAAACTTCTCTTTATGCCTTTCAACTTTAAAATTCTTCCATAATGGACTTTGGCCATTGAACTTCTTTTTCCAAGAATTAAATAAAAGCTCACATTCTGTATGTAGTCAATTTATTCATGTGATTACTTAAGTTACCACACATCAGTTTCAGCCCTTGTGCATGAAAAGATTGTCGACTATAAGCCTTCAGCAACTGTTTCATTATCCACCAACAGGAAGTATTTTACATTTCCTGCAGGCATTGCTGCAACTTTAGTTGCTTCATCATAGAAGTCATAGCCCCACTGGCAGGACAGATCTACCAGAGGTGACGGCACAGTGATATACAGTCAGGAGGGAGCTGCCCTGGGAGTCTTCAACATCGACTCCAGACCCCGTGAAATCTCATGGCATCAGACCAAACATGAGCAAGGAAACCTCCAGCTGGATTACCGTGCCCCCTTTCAACTGATGAATCATAGACACATCGAAACTAGGAGCAGCAGTAGGCCATTTGGCCCTTCGAGCCTGCTCCACCATTCAATATGACCATGGCTGATCCTCTATCTCAACGCCATATTCCCACTTTCTCTCACACCATTTTGTGAATGCCCCTAACATCCAAAAATGTATCAATTTCTTTCTTGAATATACTCACTGATCTGGCCTCCATAGCCTTCTGCGGTAGAGAATTCCACAGGTTGACCACCCTCAGTGAAAGAATTTTTGCCTCATCTCAGTCCTAAATGCCCTGCCCCATATCCTGAGACTTGTGACCCCAGGGAAACATCCTCCCTGCATCCAGTACTCTTCTATGTCAAACACCACTTGGAAGAAGTGCTGAGGGTGGCAAGGACACAAGGTGGGTGGGGAACTTCAATGTCCATTACCAAGAGTGGCTCATGAGTACCACTACTAACCGAGCTGGCCGAGTCCTGAAGGACATATCTGCCAGACTAGGTCTGCAGCAGGTGATGAAGCAACCAACAAGAAGGAAAAAGCTACCTGACCTTGTCCTCATCAATCTACCTGCCACAGATGCATCTCTCCATGATAGTAGGAGTGACCACCTCACAGTCCTTGTGAACCATAGTCTCCTCCTCACATTGAGGATACCCTTGATTATGTTGTGCTGCACTGCCACCATGCTAAATGGGATGGATTTCAAACAGATTTAGTAGCTCAAAATTGGGCATCACAGGCAGCAAAATTGTATTCAACCATAATCTGTAACCTCATGGGGCTGAATAATACACGCCAGCATGACGGGTGGGCCCGGTACCTCAAAGCAGCCAGCATTCCGACTTCAGAACTCTCCGCCCAAAGACGCCAAAATAATGTCAATTGGGCCAATTGCAAATGCAGGGCAGGTTAAGGGCAACGGACAGAGGATCCCACCCACCCACAGCTGGAGAGCGGGATCTCCGGGGTGGGAGCTCATCGGCCATGACCCGGAAGGATGTCACAGTGAGCAATCTAAAGGTACACCTAGCATGGGGCAGTGTCAGGTGATCCAGCAAATATATCAACTGTTCACAGATCAACATCATTTTGGAAGTAAGGATATCTGCAGGCCCTCAAGGTATATGTGCACTTTTTTAAGCTTATTATGAAATATGCCTAGCTTGCCACTGCTCACAGGTGGCATTCTTATTGATCCTTAAAATCTTCGCTAGGTCTCAGCATAGAGTAGTTGTCTATTTGTTGCATGTTTCCCTCCATAGATGACAGAGGCCCATGAGCGAGGGGAGAGACAGAGGATGAAGGGACAAAGCAGCCCCTCGATTTGATGATGGCTCACCGCGCGCCCTCCTCCAGGCTGCGCTCAGCTGACAGGAGTTGCTAATGCCAGCCGACGGAGAGAGGAGACCTCCCTCGGAAAGATGTGCAGCCTGGCAGATGAGGTCAGTAGCGTTGGGCTAGTGTGGCACACATCATCTCCAGGCCAGAAGAAGCTCAATGACCTCCTGAGCTCAGCCAGGGTGAGCAATTCCTGAGTACGTGTGCTGTTGTGCTAGGAAACAGCAGGGTATCATCTCGTAAGCTGGAGACATGAGAGGTTGACTGGAGGTCCAAGGCAGCAAAGCCCTTCATCTTTGTTCTGATATCCGTGTTATCCCTTGCTTTGGTGCAGATGAAAGATCGGGGTGAGGGCTGAAAGCTGGAGTCAGCATCCTGTCTGCCAAGCATTGTGCTGATCATGTGTGGATGGGATGATGTGCAGAAGCCTAACAGCCTTAGTGACAGCAGGGTTTCCTCAATTTTCAGGAGAAGCGAGCCCATATTGCCAGGGAGAGGTGCCAACCTGGAGGGTATGTGCAGGAGTTGATGATAATGACGCCCTTTGAGAAGGAGGCTGTTCCTGTTACCCACCTTGGAACCCTCAAGGTCCAATGGCAGAGGCGAGATTAGAGGAAGGCATGGTTCTGGTGAGGTTGCAAACGTCAAACATGTGGATTAAGTGGGAAAGGGAAAGTGGGAGGTGGATTGATGTATGTCGGGCTAAAGGGAGGGGCACAAAAATATGTCCAACGCTAAAACCCAGGGGATTCTCGTAGTCAGAACCTTATGATGTAACTGCAAGTCTGCATAGAGTCTGCATTGTTTCATACCTCATGGTTCACATGACAAAACTACTGCTGAACATTGTGACTGTGTGTCTGTGGAAAGGTTTGGAGGTAGCACTAATGCCCTCATTTCTGTCTCTCTGGTACAGGTGAAGCTGCCTCAGATGGCCGCCATCTCGAGGCCAGCCGTCAATTCCCTCCGAGGATGAAGAACCCTCAGAGGATGCTCTATCAAATCTTCTCTGGCCCTCACACCAGCGCAGATTCTGGCACCTTGGCTGGGGTTAGAGCATCAGCACAGCAGCAGGCACAAAATGGTGAGGGCACTTCATGGTCGCATGGTGCAGCTTCCAGAGTGTGTGGTGGAGCTGGCCTCGGGCAGTCAGAAGAGTGCCAGAGGTGATCCAGAGACTGATCCCAAGTCAGGTGGACAGACTCTGGACTGGTCCGTAAGACAGCAGGTGCTGGAGATCCAGCGCAAGGTGCATGGAGATTTGGCGGATATACCAGAGGGGTTGCGTGCTCTGGCCTGGACTGCGGCAGCATACATCAAGGCCATGTGCACTGCCATCAGCCACTCTTTGCAGAGACACGCTGCATCCATGGACAGGCTAACGACTGTCCTGGAGGGCAAACCGAACGCGTTGCTGATGCAATCGTTGGTATGCGCTCTGAGCTCAGGGTCCCAGAGCCAGGGTGACAGGGGGATTGAGAGCCTGGACACTGCGCCAGCTTCTGGAACCTCACAGGAAGGCGGGGATGAGCAGCAGCTGCCCACATGTGGGGGCACCTCTCAGGGTACTGCTGATGAGGGCAGTGTCTCCTCAGTCCATTTGCCATTCACACAGACCTCGTCCAGTGTTGCAGCGACCTAAGTTCCTCCTGCCACTCAGCAGGAGTCTTCCAACGTGGCAGAACATTCAAGGCATCATCCACACAGAGAAAGACTGCCAAAGTCATCCAGGGCAAGGGGTGTATCACATCAGGTGCCTCCCTCTCTAGTGTGCTGCAAGTGATGGGGAAGCACTGTGCCAGAAGACTCATCAAGCGGGTCACCTGGGTGCTTTTATTCTGACCATTTATTAATTACATTTCTCATCCACATTGTGTAAATAAACCCTGACCTCATTGTTCCTCATGCAAAACTTATCTCAACATGTTATTGCTGTTGAACTTCCTTAACATCATTGATATTCCTTTAGCGAGTTTGAGGTCAGGGTGCATAGATGTGACTTCCATGGACAAGCTTGAGTGTGTTGACCAGACAGAGACCGGAGACACTCATTCCTCGTGAAATGACGCTTGGACAGATGCCATGCTCACATCCGCAAGGCAGGGTCCTCAGAACGTATTGGAATCTATGCCTTATCAAAGCATCCCTTGTGTCACGGCCAACCAAGAGATCAAGTCGTGCGTTCAAACATATTCGTTGGGGTGCTCCATCACCTCATCCTCACCCTCCCACAGAGGCAACTATCCCCATCTCTGGCCTCTTTAGTAGCACAAGGTCATGGTCATTGCAGAAATGTACCTCTCTGTTGGGGGGGGGGTCTCGGGTTTGCAGATCAGAAATGTTATAGATTATCCATTAACTTCTTCTATGAAACACTTCCAGCAGTTACAGAAAACAAAATAGCCAAGATTTAAATCTGCCCTCAGCCGGATCCTTTAAACCCACCATAACAGTCTGCCTGATATAAAAAAGAGAAATACAGCTGGCATGAATCCCACTCAAAGCACTTTATTCCATTCTGAACGTATTATGGCATTAATTGCCTTTTTAACGAGCACAACTAGCCTATCAACTTTAATTTGCATAGCTTGGACAGGCTCCTGGTTTCCAGACCCGCGTGCTAACTGTATTATCCCAGACTGGTATAATAACACCGGGAATGCAACTTGACATCATTGCGTCCGATAACACGTTGGCGCATGCACGTTTTATTCACGTTTTCGGAGCATGTTATTTAGGCAATGGTCCAGCATATCCCCCATTCTACCATTACCATCAAGCCAGGGGATCAACCCTGGTTTAACGAAGAGTGCAGGAGAGCATGCCAGGAGCAGCACCAGGCATACTTAAAACTGAGTTGTCAACCTGGTGAAGCTACAACACAGGCCTAATTGCGTGCCAAACAATGGAAGCAGCATGTGATGGACAAAGCTAAGCGATCCCAAAACCATCAGATCAGATCTAAGCTCTGCAGATCTGCCACATCCAGTCGTGAATGGTGGTGGACAATTAAACAACTCATTGGAGGAGAAAACTCCACAAATATCCCCATCCTCAAATCATGAGGAAGCCCAGCACATCAGTGCAAAAGACAAGGCTGAAGCATTTGCAACCATCTTCAGCCAGAATTGCTGATTGGATGATCCATCTTGCCTCCTCCGGAAGACCCCACCATCACAGATGCCAGTCTTCAGTCAATTTGATTCACTCCATGAGATATCAAGAAATGGCTGAAAGCACTGGATACTGCAAAGGTTATGGGCCCTGACAATATTCCAGCAATAATACTGAAGACTTGCACCCCTAGCCAAGCTGTTCCAGTACAGCGACAATACTGGCATCTATCCAGCAATGTGAAAAATTTCCCAGGTATGTCCTATCCACAGAAAGCAGGACAAATCCAACCCTGCCAATTACTGTCCCATCAGCCTACTCTCGATCGTTAGCAAAGTGATGAAAGGTGTTGCCAACAGTGCTATCAAGTGGCACTTACACAGTAATAATCTGCTCACTGATGCTCAGATTGGGTTCATTACCGCCTTTGTCGAAACATGGACAAAAGAGCTGAACGCCCGAGGTGAGGTTAGAATGACTGCCCTTGATATCAAGGCAACATTCGACTGAGTACAGCATCAAGGAGCCCCAGCAAAACTGAAGTCACTGGGAATCAAGGAGAAAAATCCGGTTGGAGTCATACCAAACACAAAAGAAGATGGTTGTGGCTGTTGGAGGTCAATCATCTTGGTCCCTGGACTTCACTGCAGGAGTTCCTCAGGGTAGTGTCCTAGGCCCAGCTATCTTCAGCTGCTTCATCAATGACCTTCCCTCCATCATAAGCTCAGAAGTGGGGATGTTCGCTGCTGACTGCACAATGTTGAGCACCATTTACGACTCCTCAGATAACGAAGCAGTCTATGTACTTATGCAGCAAGACCTGGACAACATTCAGGCTTGGGCTGATAAGTGGCAAGCAACATATGTGCCAAACAAGTGCCAGGCAATGACCATTTCCAACAAGAGAGAATCTAACTATCGCCCCTTGACATTCAATGGCACTCCATCGCTGAGCCCCTCACTATCAATATCCTGGGGTTACCACTGACCAAAGATGGAACTGGACCAGCCATGGAAATACTGTGGCTACGAGAGCAGGTCAATGCAGGGAATGCTGTGGCAAGTAGCTCACCTCTTGACTCTCCAAAACCTACCCACCATCTACAAGACACCAGTCAGGGATGTGACGGAATGCTCTTCACTTGCCTGGATAAGTGCAGCTCCAACAACACTCAAAAAGCTCAACACCATCTTGGACAACAAAGCAGCCCACTTGATTGGCACCCCATCCACCACCTTAAACATTCATTTCCTTCACCACCAAAACACCGTGGCAGCAGTGTGTACTACCTACAAGATGCACGGCAGCAACTCACCAAGGCTTCTTCAACAGCTTCTTTCAAACTCATGACCTCCACCACCTGGAAGGGCAAGGGCAACTTACGCATAGGAACACCACCAGCTGTAAGTTCCCCTCCAAGCCACACACCATCCCAACTTGGAACTATATCATCAACCCTTCAATGTTACTGGGTCAAAATCCTGGAACTCTCCCTAACAGCACTGGGTGTATTATACCACATAGACTATAGTGGTTCAAGAAGGCAGCTCACCCCACCACCTTCTCAAGGGCAATTAGCTGTACTGGAACAGCTTGGCTAGGGGTGCAAGTCTTCAGTATTATTGCTGGAATATTGTCAGGGCCCATAACCTTTGCAGTATTCAGTGCTTTCAGCCATTTCTTGATATCTCATGGAGTGAATCAAATTGACTGAAGACTGGCATCTGTGATGGTGGAGACCTCCGGAGGAGGCAAGATGGATCATCCAATGCTGGCCTAGCCAGTGATGCTCACATCCTGCGAAGGAATGAAAAAAACAGGCCATCATTCTGGCCCATCATGCCTACATTTTAACTGGAATTCTCTGCTCAAATCAAATCTGATTTTTTTTTGCCCTTTCCTCATTTTTAAAAAAATTCGTTCATGGGATGTTGGTGTCACTGACTACGCCAACATTTACTACCCATCCCTAATTGCCCTTGTTCAGAGGCCATTTAAGAGTCAACCACATTGCTGTGGGTTTGAAATCACATGTAGGCCAGACCAGGTAAGGACAGCAGATTTCCTTCCCTAAAGGACATTGGTGAACCAGATGGATTTTTATGACAATCGGCAATGGTTTCATGGTCATCATCAGACTTTTTTAATTACAGATTTTTATTGAATTCATATTCCACCATCTGACACACAGCATTACCCTGGGTCTCTGGATTACCAGTTCAGTGATAACACCACAATGCCACCGCCTCCCCCATATCCTCCTATCCTTCTATATTCTTCCATTTTAAGCATATACCTAATTCCCTTTTAAATGGGGTACTTGGGCAAACTATCCCATGTTGTAATGAACTTGAATGCAAAAACATTTTTAACGTTATAACTCTTATGCCATGGTCCCAATACCAACTCACTGATCAATGGAAATAATTTTTCACCATACCCTCTCAAAATCTTCCAAAGTTTTGAAAATGTCAATTTGATCCCCGATGTTCGTTGTTCGATGTTGCAGTGAAGAAAAACCTTAACTTTTCACATCTTTCTTCATAATTACTGTTGCTCATTCCTAGCATCATTCTGTTGAATCTTCACTGTACCTTAAACATCCTTCCAGTATATGCAGTAGTGTACAGAACTGAATAATGTACCCTTTACATTTCTCTGCCTTGAATTGCATCTGCCACCTATTTGCGCATTCTGCTATCTTTTCTGCTTCTGCACTGTAGTATTCTACATTCTTTATTAATAGCCCCTAATTTGGTATATTTAGTATATTTGGTACATTCTTTATTAATAGCCCCTAATTTGGTATATTTAGTATCAACACCTGTGTTATTCTAATACATGGAAAGAGACGGTCCACATACAGTACCCTATTCGATTAATCCAAAAACATTTACCTTTATCCTTTATTTTCTGTCCCATGTGGCTATGTTTTCTTTAATAGGTGTCTTAAATTTCATACCAATCTTATGACATTTTATCAAATGCCCATTGAAAATCTATTAATATATAATGAATTCCCTTCACTGACATGAGGTTTCTTCAATAAAACGGGATTAGTTAATTACGATTCCAAGCTGAATGGAGAAGGAAATAGATGACAGATTTAGATGGCAGGAGGTTTAACTGGGGCATAAACACCATACGGACTAGTGGAGTCGAATGGCCTGTTTCTATGCCATATATCCTATGTAATCCTATCTAATTCTACGAATTCCCCTGATTAGTCCGTGCCATAAGTGGCCATCAATTTTTTCTCCATAAAATGTACTCCAAAAATTTAAACATAAGATTAAATTATCTACATTATTTTCTTTCCTTTTTTTGAATAGGCATGTAACATTTACTATTTTCCTCCTTTGTTATATGATAAAACTTTATTTGTCAATTCCAAGGCCTTACACCTTACAACCTGCCATGGAGTTTAAACAACCTCAGTTCCCTTCTTCTTTCCCTTTGGCTCCCACCTTTGAGAACGATGTTATGTTCTTGTCTTCAGCATACTGATATCGCATTGTCTGTGCTGACCCAGCATTGTTTTCCCAAGTGTTAGGTTTCGCTGTTGTCAAACAATGTTCTCTCTGCATGTACGATTACTGCAAGGAAATAAAATCTACACAAAACAGTGCGATCAAATGCACACAAATGGTGTATTTAACTGTACCACTGAACACAACTGAAAGCAATCATCCAATTACAATAACATGTTACCCTAAAATTTTTAATTGAAATTTTGAGAAATCAAATCTCAATAAAGCAGAGATGCTTCATCAGAACTTGACTGATGTATAGTATGTTGCTGCACAAATAACTTGCATCCCAGTGAGGTATAGCAATAGCCAGAAATTTACTGCACTGTTGATACTGGTGACGAACGCAATAAGTTAAACCGTTATACTTTCCAATCCTCCAGTGGCAAATTTACAACACAGTTCATTGGAAGAACAATTAAAATATGGCGCAGCGATCAAAGCAACGAATCAGGAGTGGCATTGACCAGAAACTGAACTGGACTAGTCATATAAACGCTGTGGCTACAAGAGCAGGTCAGAGGTTAGGAATCCTGTGACAAGTAACTCACCTCCTGACAGCCCAAAGCCTTTCCACCATCTACAAGACACAAGTCAGGAGTGTGATGGAATGATTTCCGCTTGCCTAGATGAGTGCAGCTCCAACACTCAAGAAGCTTGACACCATCCAAGACAAAACAGCCTACATGATTGGCACCCCTTCCACAAACATTCACTTCCTCCACCTGACAAATAGTGGCAGCAGTGTGTACCATCTACAAGATGCACTACAGAAACTCACTAGGGCTCCTTTAGCAGCACCTTCCAAACCCATGACCACTACCATATAGAAGGACGAGGGCAGCCGATACATGGGAACACCACCACCTGGAAGTTCCCCTCCAAGTCACTCACCATCCTGACTTGGAAATATATTGCCGTTCCTTCTCTGTCGCTGGATCAAAATCCTGGAACTCCCTCCCTAACAGTGCTGTGGGTGCACCTACACCACATGAACTGCAGTGGTTCAAAAAGGCAGCTCACCACCACCTCCTCAAGGACAACTAGTGATGGGCAATAAATGCTGGCCTAGCCAGTGATGCCCACATCCCTTAAATGAATTTTAAAAAACAGCCATGGTGCTTTCTGCCACTCCACAGACAAATCACATTTTCAAATTCTGATAGGCCAAATAAATATTTTGTAAAAGAATTCAGAGTTCTAGTATGTGATGATTTTTTAAAAAATTAGCACGAATACTGAGAATCAAAATAGAAAATCAAAAAAACCACAGCTATGAGTAAAAATTTGTTCTTGTTGCTGACATTAACTGTATAGCTGTAAGGTGGTGTCAACAGCGCTGTTGCACAATTTGAGTTTATTTAAACAGAACCCTTATAATAACTTTGTTTTAGTAAAATATTACCACAAGTGTCCTCAGAGCCTTCGCAGGCTGTGATTGGCCAACAATACCTAGAACCTTTCCAGTTATGGCACCCTCGAGGACTAATCAATTAATTAATTTATTTTTGTTCCTATGGCTGCAACGCTCAGGATATCACTTTTTTCTTTCCCCCACAGCCCATCACTTCTAACAGATTAATGGAAGTGGCCGATATGGAAAAGAAAATTTCCCCCATATATTCAATACTGTTTCCCACTGAAATAATGATTCAGTGATAGCTTGAGATGAGTTCCCGAATCTCCCATCCATGCTCATGCTCTTTTCACGTGGCTGCGCAACACATTTAGAATTTTAACTTGCCTAAAATGTATTTCCTTGGGCTGCACACTATTTCAAATTAGTCAAATCTTGGGCTTATTTTCAGAAAAAGAAAGTGACAATGGATTTCATGTGAATTTTTCTTCATTTTTGTACATTTCAGTAATCAACATTGCATCGTCAATATCACCACCAGAATCCATACTTTGGGACCGGTTAGTTTTAAAATGTTTAGATTGCATTGTTTGAATATTTAATTGCTACATGTGTCTTAAAAGTAGGTTTCTGCTATGCCGTCTCTCTCCATTTCCATCTCTCCTTCCTGGTTTCACAACCTTTACATTAAATTTAAGCCTAACTTGCAGAAACCAACAGTTGACAACAATGAAATTCAAATTGCAGTTTAATTATAGAGCAAATTAATCGGTAATTTTCTGCAGTCAAAATTAATCAAACATTTGTCAATTTGAGAGATCAGATTATTGCAACAAAAACAAACACATCCAAAAATTGGTAACAGGAGCGTAGAGCAAAAGCAAAATACTGCAGCTGCTGGAAAATCTGAAATAAAAACTGAAAATGCTGGGAATGGTCAGCAGGTCTGAAAGATCTGTGGAGAGAGAGGAACAGTTAACGTTCTAGATCCATGGTCTTTCGTCAGAATATTAGCATAATGGTTATGTTACTGGACTCATACTATAGAGGCACGGGCTGATAACCAGAGACATGACTTCAAATTTCATCACAGCAGCTGGAATTTAAATCTATTGAATTAATTAAATCTTGGAGGGGGGAGCTAGTATCAGTCACATTTACTGTCCATCCCTATTTTATAATGAGGGCAGAGTTACAGTAATGAAATTCTTACTATATTGGCAAGATAAACAGCTGAGTAGTACATAAGACCTCATGATATTTTGCTGTGGCGTAAGTCAAATATGTCATAATTTCCTGGAAAATCTGTACCCAGTGTAATGGAGTACCCCATTACAATGGCTCAAGTTTTTAGGAAACTCTTGGCTACTGTTTTAAGTATAATTCACCAGACCTGGCTGAAAGATACAAAACAAGGGATATTTGTTAGAGAAGCTATGTCACTGTTGGGGTGGGCAAGCACTGAGTAAAATACCCCAGGGATTACTGCTGGGAAACTAGATCAATGACTTGCAGTCAGAAACTTAATACGAAATTATCAAATTTTCAAACCATACCAACCTAGGAGAGGCTGTGAAATTGAAGGAGACTGCCCAGTAATTACAGAATGCTTTGGACAAAAGTGAAAAAGCAATGACAGATTAAGTTTAATATGGACTGTAATGTAAGAAGATAAAATGGGCAATGCAGGTACTCCATAAATGGTGCTAAAATATATGAGGTTGAAATTGAAAGAGGCCTGGGAGTCTTAGTAGACTCAACATGTCCAAATGACATAGAACAGAAATCAACAAAGCTAACAGAATGATGAATCACATAGTCAAAACAACAGAGTATATGTCAGAGGAAGATGTGATGTAAATATGCACTCAGCTTGAATTGTGCACAGCTTCGGTCAGAGTGACTTAAGGTAGGCATTTTAGCATTGGAGACAAAGAAAGGAAGTTATACTAAATCTTTATAAAATACAGTTACGCCCTAACTGGAGTATTACATTCAAATCTGGATACCATGCTTTAAGGAAGCTGTTAAGGCCCTGGGAGAGGGTGCAGAAAGGAGATTTGCTGGAATAATACCAGGGTTGAGGGATTTGAGTTAAGTGGAGAGACTGAAGAGCCTGGGGCTGTACTCTTCAGAGCAGAGAAGGGTTAAGAGGAGATGTAATAGAGTTGTTCAAAGTCATGTATGGCTTTGATATAGCAAATAAGGAGAAAATGTTTAAGTGGCAGAAGGGTTGGTAACCAGAGGACA
This sequence comes from Cetorhinus maximus, assembly GCF_964194155.1. Taxonomy (NCBI): domain Eukaryota; kingdom Metazoa; phylum Chordata; class Chondrichthyes; order Lamniformes; family Cetorhinidae; genus Cetorhinus; species Cetorhinus maximus. The sequence continues at coordinate 130,452,566 of NC_135888.1, read as the reverse complement.
TAGATTAAAGATAATTGGCAAAAAAACACAGGAGACATGAGGGGAATAAAATTACACAGTGAGTTATGGTGATCTTGAATACATTGCCCGAAAGGGTGGTGGAAGTAGATTCAATAATAACTTTTAAAAGGGAATTGGATAAATACTTGAAAGAGAGAGAAAAATTCTGCAGGGGAAAAGAGGGTAGGGATTGGGATTAATTAGATAGCTCTTTCAAAGAATCGACACAGGTATGATGTACCAAATTACCTCCTTTTGTGCTGCATCATGCTATGATTCTAGGTCACCTGCCTACCTTCTCTATAAGAGGCACAGGGAAGTGGGAAGAATATATATTCAACAAGTTTAAAAAAAAAAATTCAAATATGTATAAACTAGTACGTTCAATGATTTACTCTTCAGTAGATATTTTCAGACCCACTAAATCTGAAAAGGCTTCAATTCTATCTGCTGCAAACATTTTAATATTTAATTCGCCTCTACTAAAATGATCTATGAGTGCCAAAATGCCAATATTCTGGCAAGTGCGCAAACATTTCATTCTATTTCCTCTTTGCCTCTGATTACACACCAACTGAGGTCAAGAGCTCAGTCTACAACAGTGTATTCAAAAATTCAACAAGCCCACTTAAAAGATTGAAGCTTCACTTATTACTGAACATCACTTAAAAGTATGCACAATAAGTATGTGCACAATGTGGCAACAGAAGGATTAGGAGTGAAATATTTTAAGAATAGTGGGGACCTAGCAAAATATTTAGGTCAAATTCTTCACATAGTGAATTCCATCATTTAATCCACACTTCCAATGCCATTCCCTCCCTCTCAATGCCTTCCTCTCTTGCCATTTTCATCCCATCCTTCCCATGCTAGCCCTCAGATGCCATCCCTTCCCATGCCATCACCATCCCATTCCATCCTTCGCATGCCATTCCATCCTATCCTTCCCACGCCCACTGATGTCAACCCAATCACATGCCATCTCTCCTCCCATGCCATCCCCATTCTTCCTATGTCACCTCTTATATGCCATCTCCATCTCAAGCCATTCCATCCTTCCTATGGCATCCCTTCCCTCCCACTCCTCCCATGCCATCTGCATCCTGTGCTATTCCATCCCATGTCATCCTTGAGGTCACTTCCCTACTATGCCATCCCAAGCCATTCCTCCCACGTCTTCTCTTCCATACCCTATCCTAAGCCATCTTTCTCAAGCCGACCTTCTGATTACATCCCCTGCCTCCCTTCCTTCCCATGCCACCCCTCTGATGCCATCTCCTCCCGCCCATTCCTTTCATGTTCCCATCCCATCCTCTCCTTCCTATGCCATTACTATCCCATACCTTCCATTCAATCCCCCCCACCATGCCGTTTCCTCTCCATGCTGCTACCCCCAATATAGCAAATACCTCCCGGAAACATTCATACATCTCAAAGTTTAATTGAATGCAAAAAATAGGATGAAGTTTAGAAAAATTTCAGCGGAGCGAAAATTAAACACATGCCACGTCGTCAATACTCACTTATCACAAAGTTTAATTCAGTGCAATAAACGGAATTGTGCTTAAAAAAAAACAGGCTCCAGTCTTGCCACAGCAGAGCCCAGCAAAACATTTCGAATCAAAGTAGTACCTTTACTGCAAAAGCATTTTTTTTAAATACAGGATTTCTGATTATTGTCTCACCAAAGACTTTAACAGAATCAAAACCTCTGACTCTTGAAAAGCTACATAAAGCTACGCATATGTAAAATTGTTGAGTTTAAAATGGCATCTAAAAGTAAACATACCCCACGTAATGATGCCTACATATTTGTTTAAATGTATAAGAGGAATCAAAAAATTTTTATATTTGGTGCACACAGTACCCGAATGTTACAATAAAGCACTGTCTACCAAACCCGCCAACAAATGCATCCCTTAGGCAAAGGTTCCCACACTGTGGGTTGCTACCTCCAATGGGGTGGTGGGATAAGATTTTGGGGTCACGAGTTCAAGGCAGCAGTGGCGGCCCTGGAGCTCAGGCTGAGTTTTGACAGCTACAAGGCCCCTTTAAATGTTCGGGGTTTTTTCTGTTGGTGGACATGGCTTAATCATCTGTTCTCAGAGGCCCAGTTAGTTACTGCTAAAAAAAGGCCTGTAAAAAAGGCAGTCTTCGCTATTTTCAAGGCAAACACAGCTGTTTTACGGCATTCCCACCCCCCCCAATCAATTTGCACACTGGGGTCACATGAAGTCTGAGACATTAAAATGGGGTCACATCGGGAAAATGTTCAGGAAGCACTGCCTTAAAATAACCCATCAAAATAGTCTGGACAGCCAAAAAATATTATTTTTATACATTCAATTTCCAAGACCTAGGAACTGTATACTAAAATGACAGCTCATTTCTGATAATAATATGCAGTCTGTCTGCACTGTTCTGATTAGTCAGTGGGTTGATTTAGTGCACAGAGACTGGCACATGTGGAGGCACATGGGGCCGGCAGAAGACTGGAGTGCACGATGCTTGTGTAGCTGCCCATGGTTTGTGGCGGCAGCTGTTGGAGAAAAAAGCTAGTGGAAGGTAGGGGAAGACCAACAACAAAGGCCTGAATTTTCGCTCCAAGTCGGGAATGCAGAGTCAGGAAACTTCCCAGCCCCGCATACCCGACTCGGGAGAAAGTGCTCCAGACAGTCTAATTTTCCTTCTTGGGGGGAAAAGGTGTTAACAGGAATCAGGCCCACCAGGTGCAGAGGCAGGCTGTGTGAAAGGCCCACCTCGGTGATCTAAGACTTCATCCCAGCTGTTAAAGAAACCCAAAAAACAGCCCTCACCTCCCTGCCCCCCACACTCTCCATATCCCATTAATGCCAACCCACGCCACCTCATGCCCCCACCCATCCCCCATGGCACATGGCCCTCATACACTTCATGCCAGCCTATACCCCCTACCCATCCTCCATGGCCTTTATACCCTGTGCCAGCATACTGCCAACTCAAACCAATCCATGCCCCCGACCCAACCTTTGTCCTTACACCCTCCATGCCAACTCAGTGTCCACCGTGGGCAGACCTCAGGGCCCATGCTGAGAGGAAATAAAATAAAGTTCTAAGTGTCTACTGTAGGCTTTATTTTTATTTTAAAAAAAACACATTCATAACAACCCATTCACTGCATTTACATTGCTTCAACTTCATAATCCCCTATAAAAACAAGTATTTGTATCCATAGCCCCAAATCAAAGACTTTATAATAACTTGGAGCTGTCAATCAAACCTTGAACTGACAGGCACCCCACTGTGATAACCATCAGTTGTGAAATCAGTCATACTGCACAAATCCTATAATAACCACATTCAGGCTTATGTCAACAGACAGTGAAATAGCAAACACTGATTTTTAAAACTCCAGAATTTATTTTTAAATATTTAAAGTAGATTTAAATGCCTCGACAGCTTGACAGTTCCATCAGTTTGACAGTTCCAATGGGACTTAAATGCCTCAACAGCTAGACAGTTCCCTTAACAGCTTGGGAGTTCCAATAGCTTATTTACTTTTTCTGTACATTCATGTCTAATTTTAAATTATTCCAAAGGGCACTTGGCCTCTTCAAGAGGGTATCTGACCTCTGCCTATCCAAAAGGGTACCTTACCTCTCCATAGAATCCCGGCAACTTTAGACCTTCTCCTAAAAGATCCAAAGCCCACAAGTCATGTTCTGGACATCCCAGTTGTGAAAACTGGATCTGTTTGAAGGCAGCTGCTCTTTTACATGTGTAGCTGCCTCCAATTTGGCTAAGCCAGAGACACGCTCTATCTTTATGAAAGCTCAGGTCAAAGTTGCCCTGGCTGGAGGGAATTTGGGGAGGTTGGAGGGCGGCATGGGAGGGATGGTCAGTGTCCATGGTGGCAGGTTGTAGGCATTGGTGGAGAAAAGAAAACAGTGTAAGGTAAGTGAAGCCCAACAACAAAGTTACCCTGGCTGGAGGGATTGGCTAGGAGAGGCATGAAATGGCAATTTTTTGAAGGGGTGCTTGGAATGCTTGTGAAGTATGGAATGGGGGATGGGTATGACAAAGGAACAAGGGGTGTACTTGGGAAAGGGATGATTTGAGAGGGATGAAAGGAATTGTATGGATATTGAGAAGGACTGTTGCAATAAAGATGCTGATTTCACCACTAAGGTTTTCTGGTCTCTGCTAGAATATAATACCCCTATTTATACAGTGCCTTATCATATTAAAATTCTCTAACAATGAAACAAAAACAGTATGCTGCCTATGTTGGAAATGTTGTAAGAACAGAAAATGTTGGAAACACTCAGCTGGTTTAGCACCATGGGTGCTATCAAAAGTTAATTAATTGGAAATGTTAACATTTTCTCACTCTCCACAGATGCTAACTGACCTGCTGTGTGTTTCCATTTTCTGTTTTTATCTTTTCAAAAATGAATTATCTTTGAAACATAGACAATCCACTGAAAAGAATAATGCCTTCTAATAAAACAATGGGCATACGGGCAGTACCACGCTCTCGACTATAACTGAGAAAAGCAGTTTGACTGTAGGACAAAACCACAGGTTGAATCTTTCAATCAAACCGCCATCCTCAATTATAATCTACAGTATAACTCCAAATCATTCATGATTTTGTTATCATTTGTAATGAATATATAAATAAATTCTGACTGCAAGTGATTGCCAGTCTGTGCTGAATTTGTTGATTTCAGCCCTTCACTGTTGCTGGGTTAAAATCCTGAAACTCCCTCCCTAACAGCACTGTGGGTGTACCTACATCACAGGAGCTGTAGCTGTTCAAAAAAGGCAGCTCGCTATCACCTTCTAAAGGGTAACTGGGGATGGGCAATAAATGTCACCTAGCCAACGACGCCCACATCCTGTAAACAAATAAAAAAGAGGCAGGAGAGTTACATTTCACACCAGCAACTAATTCTGACCAGTTGCAAAATAAAAGTCAACCAAAGTTTCCCATTTCCACTCAACGCCAACTAGTGACCCCAGATGGAAACTGCATGCCACAGTAACACTCGGCTGAATGTCTTCCACTAATCACTAAGCTTACACGTGAACAATAGATGAGATATCCACACTACCATATCCTGGCATGAATTGGCAGCTTCAGGAATAGATCAGGAGAAGATAAGAAATAGGGCTTAGGAGCAAGAGTAAGCCATTCAGCCCTTCAATTTTCAATAAGATCATGGCTGATCTGGTTGTGGTCTCAACTCCACTTGGTGGTCTGCCCTCATAACCTTTGGACTCGGGGAGAGAAAATCATTCGTGGTCACCAGGAAAAGTGAATTATGGTATGTTTATTCGTGCTGCCTCTTACTTTGTGGCTGCTATTTTTTCCAACACCTCACATATACAGAACACAGGAAGTTGCTAAACATCATGTTTGCTCCAAAGTTAAGATCCCACAACTCACAAGCAACAAAGCTCTGAATGGAATCAAACGTGACAGTTTTCAATGTAGTACTGCAGTTCTATTTTGTTTGGTTAAAAATGCAAATTGAAAATTACCTTTAAGTAGTCGAAGTGACATATTGTTTTTCCCCTCCTGAATCAAGTACAGCACCAGGAAATGTGTTGGTCAATTGTGAACCCAGGTAGTCATTGTGAGGACATTCAACTGTGACATATTACCGCTTGTGGCATATATTCATGGTTTAAGGTAGTCATGTCATAAAAGTGTAATGCAATTAGCAGGTACTTGGCAATGATTAGAGTTTAAATCAACAAAGTAAATAAGCTCAAGACATAACATTGATTTTTAGCGAGAGGAATGGTGAAACATGGTGGCAAGGACTACCATGAGGGAATGGAAAATGAATGAGTCTGTTGGCTCTGAAGGAGTTAATCTAATTCATTTTATGAAAAACGTTTATGCTGTAATACTTACTGCTCATGTGTAATTAACACGATTATTTAGATTGTTTTGAACTGCTTATGATTCATGAGAAAATAGTTTCAGTTTTTCAAAATTCATACGAGGTGTGAGTATCACTGGCAAGGCCAACATTTATTGTCCGTCTCCAACAACTGAGTGATTGTTGGACCACTTCAGAGGACAGTTAACAGTGAACCACATTGGTGTGGTATTAAAATCACATACAGGCCAGGCTGGGTAAGGAAGGCAGGTTTTCTCCCTCGACGGACATAATGAACCAATTGGGTTTTTACAACAGTTCATGGTCACATTTACTGATAAACAAATATTGGGGTATTATTTCACGTATATATAATAATTGTCTAGATTTCCATATACAAAATAACTATTTTGCAGTGATAATAGCCACATGATACATTGTTAAGAGTGTCTGACACCAGATTAATGAATAAGAATAAACTCATCACTACATTCACTTCAAACGTTTCTCCATAATTACATAGGGTGACCTCAAGGTGCTGTAACCATGCATCAGGAGAGCACTGAACTCTGGTGTAACAAAAAATAATAATAAAAATTGTCCAAGTATGTCCAAAAATGCAATCTTCATTATCTTTTTCAAAGGTCACTTCTTTCCAGTTGCTGATAGGCTTAATAAAAGATTAATGAAATCAGTATCTTAGCCAGGGTTTTTAGGATGGTGGGGTTTCCTTTCCCACCATCCAAAGAATCAGCGGCAAATGCATCTCCGCCGATACTGGCTGTCCTGCAGCCGTTTAATGCTCCAACACGCATTAACTGACTGGAGGTGGGACTTCCATCTGGCACTTGGGAGGAAAGTGCCACCTCAGAGAACTGCCAGCCAATCTGATTGGCCAGCAGCTCTCTAATCCCAGCAGTGCCAGAAGCTGCAGTGGACAGAACATGCAAATACAAGCAGTCCCCCGAGTCTAAATCCCAGAAGGTCCAGGGATCTCAAGATGGGGGGTGGGGGGTGTGTGTGTGCGTGCATGCGTGCGTTGGTTGGAGAGGCTGGAAGGGGGTGGTGCGGGGAGCCAGCAGCCCGGTGGGAAGACCACCTGAGGAATTTTACTGCTCCCCTCCTCCTCCCAGCCTGAACACCCACCAGCAGGTGAACACAAGATCTTGCCTCGTTTCACTTAGGAAGGTCAAATACTTCATAAGTTTACAAATGTTAAAATGGCAACAAAGAGAGAGTGGGCAGGGAACAGCAGGTGGGAAGAGGGTAAGGCACCGAGGGGAACTCCCCTGCTCTCGTTTGTGGGATTTTAACGTCCACTTGAGAGAGAAGACAGTGTTCTTGGCCTAACATTTCATCTGAAGAACAGTACTTCTGGCAATGCAGCGCTCCATCAGTACTGCATTGAAGTAATATGAATTTTACTCTCAAGTTACTAGAGGGGTTAGGCATGAAAGTGGAGTTACGGTCACAATCAGATCAGCCATGATCTTATTTAATTGGGGAGCAGGCTCAAGGGGCCAAACTAAATCATCATAAATAAAAAGTTTAATAGAGTAAGTCCCACCATTCGCAGGGGTTACGTCCCTGTGAATTCTTGCAAAAAGCGAAATTGCAAACATGCTTTATCATGGAATTGAATTAGATAGGTTCCAGCCATTCCAAAATTTGGACGTTAATTGGGTTTTTTCTCTTTCCTGTACTGAAGGCACCAGCTGATCCTTTCACCATTACACACAGTTCTCTCTCCGATCCTCTCTCTCTCCACCACCTCCCCCTCCAAAAGTTATTGGCAACATCACAATATTGTCCAGTATGGAGATTGCTCACCACCTGCAATCCCAGCATTTAACCCCCTTACTCCTTCTTTCCCCAACATTTAACTATGTCCAAATGCTGGGGTCTCGTCCATCCAGCAGCCCTTTTAAAGCTTGTCTCTCTCTTTGATGAGTGGTCTCTTCTCCCCACCCTGGCTCGGGGTGGCAATGAGCGAGAGAAGTTGTTTGTTTGAAAAGTCACTGCTTGTTGTTCTGTTGCTGGTTGTTGTTGTACAAGTGACAGTCAGGAGGATTGAAGGGGAAATTGCTGCTGCTGGTCATCTTTCTCTCTCATACTCCCTCGCTCTGCTCTTTGGGCGAGGAGGAGAAGCTGCCACTACAACAGCAACCCTCATTGGTTGCCAGGCCCGAGCAAGAGCCGAAAGCAACCAAAGAGACAAACTGATAACTAGGAGAAACATACACTGTTTAACTAACCTTCTCTCACTTATAAAAACATCTCTATATAAATGAGTGTGCATGCACAGCTAACCTGCATCTCTTCTTTCCACCCCCGTCGGTATCTCACACACACACGCACGCACACAGAATGAACTGGCTTGTGACAAGAATTCATTGTTTTTAGTTTGCTTAAATCATGGATAGGCAAAGATTTGGGGCTGCAATGGGCGACTGTGTGTAAACGAAATCCTGAAAGAAGTCTCGAACTGCAGGACTTTACTGTACAGAGATCACATGCACCATTTACAGAGCAATCATGATCGAAGGCAGAACAATATACAAATAAATTGTATGGATATCCACCCTTAGAAACCTTGTGAAATAATTTAAAACTAATTATATCAAACCAATACACTCATGCTTAAGGTGACTTATACAAGAAGATGCCACAGCCTCCAAAATATCCAAGACTTTTCATACAAGATGAAGGTGTCCAAAATGCATTGTTCTCATCTTAATTATGGCATTCCTATCTGCTGTTCCTCCTCTGCCCCAGTGCCATGATATTTAAAAGGCAACTTCCCAACTTCAGTCCTGGCTCATGCTGCAGATTTTAAATATCTTCCCATCATTAGTCTGTTGGGCAGCCTCTAATTTTACTGCAGTCCAGGCTCCTGCTGCTCCCATCAGGAAGGAAAAGTTGAGAATGTGACCCACAAACAACCCCTCCCCTAATGTTCAGCTTCAAACGGAAAATATTCTTAGTTGTACAAGCAAGCGTATGCATCATAGCAATAAAGAAATGATATGCTCAAAATAGGCGAAGCCTCTGAACATTAGACGTACAGAGAAAAAAAATTGATACATGGGAACAGATTTGGATTGCAGCACAAGTTATATATTATTCAATTCAAATTCTGAACAATCCTACTCTAACCAGGCCCGTAATAGAATCAACTGCTCCCATGTGCTTGTAAAAATATGATGAGGCAAGATCCCTTTATCAAATATTTGTTGTTCAATCAATCAAACCATTTTGGCACAATGTACCAAAATATACATGATTAGACACATCTCAAAAGTCCCCAGTGGTCTGACACTCTGCAATTTAGGATCACTACAGGCAAAAAGGAGGAGAGTTAAATGAATAAGCCCCAACAATGTTGATGATCCTGAGAATATTCTACCTAGTATACAAAGTGTTCAAACGGTTGCAAACAAAATTGAGATTTAAAGAAAAGGGAGAACATATCCCTTTTATTTAATTATACAAAACATCAAAGAAGGTTACGTAGGCAATGAATAAAGTTAGCTTTGTTGAAAAGGGACATGTCAAAGCTTTTTGTCTTGCACTCATCAGGACAGTTCACAAGAATACCAATGTAAGAGGAAAACAACAATTTATTCTGCATGTGAAGAGAGTGCTGATTCGTTGGCAAGTGGACTCTGATTGGTTGAGGCGTTGTCATGGAGAATGCACCAGTGATGTGACTGACAGTTAATTGCCAAGCATCGTTTGAAATTTAAACCAGTCGGCTTGACCCCGATTGGTCAAGGCATTGCCCTGAGGAACGAATTAGCGAATGGTTGTCACTTATTCTGTTTAGCTGAAACAGGTGTAATGTGTGTACATGTTCTTTCTGTCTGCAAAGAACAGGGCCCTGCGTATTAATATACGTAACTTCCAGTACACACAAATGCACCACACTGCGAGCCCGAATGACAATCTTAAATTGGTTGTCAGCGTAATTCTTAGCACACTGAGGATTATTTAGCAAATGTTGTCCAGTCGTGGAATCACATCTAATGTTGGACGCTGTGTTTTGCGTTTTACAGCACAGGCTGGTTGGGTCTGGTCTGTACCTTGCCCATTGCAAACAGCGGCTGTTTGATACGATCTGCCAGTCTTTGGCCTATATACCTAGCATCACACTGGCACTAAAATTCATATACCACATTACTCACTTATGTGATAGGCAGAACGTCTTTTGGGCCTGGCGGCAGCATTCTGTTAGCAACGAATACCACTTGTGTTGCTACTGCATAGTAGCAGCGTGAAACAGCTAGATTCACCTGTTGCTCAAATTTTTGAGAGATATATTACCCTAGAAGGGCAAGGTAAGGTAGACTGGGCACTTTTCAGTGCCAAAAGTGACGGCCTTAGGCCCGTTCATGTGTTGCATAAAATACAGCATGAAATAATCTGATCAGGGTAGCCATTAACCTGCAGAGTGCCTTTGATGCACCCTATTTCAGCATCAAGCTTGCATGGGCGAGCAAATGGCTCGGGCCCTATTTACAAGGTTGCTGATAAGGCCAACCTTATAGTGTGTGGAATTGTAAGAATCCCAATGCGTATATTGACCAGTGAAGGTAGGCTACTGGAAATGGCTTTTCCATTTAAGAGCTGCTAGTTATCTTTTAGGCACAAAACAAAACAAAACAAAACAAAACAAAACAAAACAAAACAATCAGCCACATACAAAGGAAAATATTGAGGATGGTGGAAATCTGAAATAGAAAAAAGAAAATGCTGGAAAAACTCAGCAAATCTGGCAGTATCTGTGGGAGAGTGAAACAATTAACATTTCTGGTTGATGACGGTTCATCAACTGGGAAAAGTTAGAACAGTGATAGGTCTTAAAGCATGTGAAACTCGGGGGTGTTGGGGGGATGGGGTGGGGTGGTGTAGGAAAAAGATCACGGGTGGAATTTTACTGCCCCATCTTGGCAGGAGCAGGGTCATAAAATGGGGCAAGCCATTCAAAACTCCACTGCCTTTGGCAGGATTGTTAAAGCCTGCCGGCGTAAAATTCCCAAAGCTGAAGGTCTGCGATAGGGTAGCAGACATGAAATGATGGAGTTGGACTGCAGCGGTTCAAGGCGACAGCTTATCACCTCCTTTTCAAGGGCAATTAGGGATGGGCAATAAATGCTGGCCGAGCCAGCGACACCCACATTCCATCAACGAATTAAAAAAATAGCCAAAGGGAGCAGTAATGGGACAAGTAAAGAAACTTAAGATGTGCCTAGAGGAAATGTGAATGGCTGAATCATGAACAGCTGCCATCTAAAAGCTCAAAAAACAAGAGAGAAACCAAAACCAGTAAAGAGAAAGGAAACAAAATGGGTGTAAAAGGTCACAACTTGAAATTGCTGATTCCAAATGATGAGTCCAAAAAGCTGTAAAATGCCTAATCGAAAAGTGAGATGCTGTTCCACGAACTAATGTTGAATTTCATTATCCCTGGCCTCCTGCTGTGCCCCAGAGAGGTCAGAGTGGGAACAAGGTGGAGAATTAAAACATTAAAACAACAGGCAACCAGAAGCTCAGGGTCATGCTTGAAAACTGAATGCAGGCGTTCCGCAAAGCGGTCAATCGATCTGCATTTAGTCTGCCCAATGTAGAGCAGTGAATACGGTGTACTAAATTGAACGAAGCATAAACAAATCACTGTTTCACCTTGGAGGAGTGTTTGGGGCTAACAGCGGTGAGAAGGGAGGAGCCAAAAGGGCAGGTATTGCGTTTCCTACACTTGCACGCGAAGGTGAGAGGTTGTTGGGGGAGATTGAGGAGTGGACCAGGCTATCACAGGCGGAACGGTCCTTTCAGAATGCTGAAAAATGAGAGAGAGGGGAGGATGTGTTCGGTAGCATTACTCAGGAAGTGGCAAAAATAGAAGAGGATAATCTGTTGAATACGGAGGGTGGTGGGGGTGGAAGGTGAAGATAAGAGGAACCCTTTCATGGTTCCTAGAGGGAGGAGGAGGGGTGAGAGTAGAAGTACGTGAAATAAAACAGGCATGGTCCAAGGCCATACCTCAGAAGACATATTGGAAGCGCTGGTATGAAAGGTTCCATCACCAGAACAGAAGTGACGGAGATGGGGCAACTGGGAGAATGGAAGAGAGCTTACAGAAAGCAGGGTGTAAGGAAGTGTAGTCAAGCTAGCTGTGGGAGTCAATGGGCTTGGTTGATAGCCTGTCACTAGAAATGGAGAAAGAGAAGTCAAGGAAGGGAAAAGTTGGAAATGGAGCATGTGAAGGCAAAGAGAGAGGTGGAAAATGGAAAAGATGACAACATTTTCCAGTTCTGATGATTGCACGAATACAATCTCCTATGTACGAGAAAAAGAGAAGGAAAGATCCAGAGTAGGACTGGAACAAAAAAATGATTTAGCTATTTAGAAATATTATGTAAAATACATTGCACATTTCTTCCACATACATTTATTTTTAAATTTTTATTCATTCTTTCACGGGATGTGAACGTCACTGGCTAGACCAGCATTTATTGCCCATCCCTAATTGTCTTTGAGAAGATGGCAGTGAGCCACCTTCTTGAACTGCTGCAGTCCATACGGTGTAGGTGCACCCATAGTGCTGTTAAGAAGGGAGTTCCAGGGTTCTGGCCCAGAAACAGTGAAGGAAACGCAATACAGTTCCAATTCAGGATGGTGTGTAGTCTGGAGGAAAGCTTGCAGGTGATGGTGTTTCCAGGCATTTACTGCCCTGATCCTTCTAGGTGAGGGAGGTCACAGGTTTGGAATGTGCTATCAAAGAAGCTTTGGTGAGTTGATGTAGTGCATCTTGTAGATGGTACACACTGATGCCATAGTGCATGGGTGGTGGAGGGAGTGAACGTTGAAGGTGGTGGATGGGGTGCCAATCAAGCGGGCTGCTTTGTCTTGGATGGTGTCAAGCTTCTTGAGTGTTGTTGGAGCTGCACTCAGGCAGGCAAGCGGAGAGTATTCCATCACTCTCCTGACTTGTCCATTGTAGATGGTGGACAGGCTTTGGGGAGTCAGGGGACAAGTTACTGCCACAGAATTCCCAGCCTCCAACCTGCTCTTGTGGCCAGGGTATTTATATGGCTGGTACAGTTCAGTTTCTGGTCAATAGTATCCCCAAGATGTCGTTAGTGGGGGAATCACCAATGGTAATGCCATAAAATGTCAACAGGAGATGGTTAGATTCTCTGAGTTCCTCAGGGTAGTATCCTCAGCCCAACCATCTTCAGCTGCTTCAAAAATGACCTTCCTTCCATCATAAGGTCAGAAGTGGAGATGTTCGCTGATGATTGCACAATGTACAGCACCATTCGTGACTCCTCAGATACTGAAACAGTCTGTGTCCAAATGCAGAAAGACCTGGACAATATCTAGGCTTGGGCTGACAAGTGGCAAGTAACATTCACGCCACACAAGTGTCAGGCAATGACCATTTCCAATAAGAGAGAATCCAACCATCGCCCCATGATGTTCAACGACATTACCATCACTGAATCCCCCACAATCAACATCCTGGGGGTTGCCATTGACCAGAAACTGAACTGTACTAGCCATATAAATACTGTGGCTACAAGAACAGGTCAGAGACTAGGAATCGTGCGACGAGTAACTCACCTCCTGACTCCCCAAAGCCTGTCCACCATCTAAAAGGCACAAGTCAGGAACGTGATGGAATACTCTCCACTTGGCTGGATGAGCGCAGTTCCTACAACACTCAAGAAGCTGGACACCGTCCAGGACAAAGCAGTCCGCTTGATTGGCACCACATCCACAAACATTCACTCCCTCCACCACCGACACACAGTAGCAGCAGTGCGTACCATCTACAAGATGCACTGCAAGAATTCACCAAGGCTCCTTTGACAGCACCCTCCAAACCCACAGCCACTACCATCTAGAAGGACAAGGGCAGCAGATAGATGGGAACACTACCACCTGGAAGTTCTCCTCCAAGTCACTCACCATCTTGACTTAGAAATATATCGCCGTTCCTTCACTGTCGCTAGGTCAAAATCCTGGAACTCCCTTCCTAAAAGCACTGTGGGTGTACCTACATCATGTGGACTGCAGCAGTTCATGAAGACAGATCACCACCACCTTCTCAAAGACAACTAGGGATGGGCAATAAATGCTGGCCCAGCCAGTGAAGCCCATATCCCGTGAATGAAATGAATTTAAAAAAACAACCACAACCATCTTCCTTTGTGCTAGGCGTGATTCCAACCAATGCAGAGTTTTCACAGATTCCCACTGACTTCAGTTTTTCATGGGCTCCTTGATGCCGCACTCAAGTCAAATGCTGCCCCAATGTCAAGGGCAGTCACTCTCACCTCACCTCAGGAGTTCAGCTCTTTTGTCCATGTTTGAACCAAGGCTGCTATGAGGTCAGGAGCTGAGTGGCCCTGTCAGGACCCAAACTGAGCATCAGAGAGCAGTGAGTGCCGTTTGATAGTACTGTCGATGAAACCTTCCATCACTTTTCTGATGACTGAGAGTGGACTGATGGAGCAGTAACTCATCAAGTTGGATTTGTCCTGCTTTTTATTAATATGACATATCTGGGCAATTTCCCACATTGCCAGGTAGATGCCAGTGTTGCAGTTGTACCAGAACAGCTGAACTAGGGGTGTGGCTACTTCTGGAGCACGTCTTCAGTACTACTGCCGGAATGTTGTCAGGGCCCATTGGCTTTGCAGTATACGGTACCTTCAGCTGTTTCTTGATATCACATGGAGTGAACTGAATTGGTTGAAGACTGGCATCTATGATGCTGGGGACCTTAGGAGGAGGGCGAGATGAGTCCACTCAGCACTTCTGGCTGAGGATGGTTGGAAATGCTTCAGCCTTGTCCCTTGTACTGATATGCTGGGCTCCCCCATTATTGAGGATGGGAATGTTTGTGGAACCTCCTCCTCCAGTTCGTTAATTAATTGTCCACCACCATTCACCACTGGATGTGGCATGACTGCAGAGTTTAGATCTGATCTGTTGGTTGTAGGATCACTTAGCTCTGTCTATCTCATGCTGCTTCCGCTGTTTAGTATTCATGTAGTCCTGTGTTGTAGCTTCACCAGGTTGACACCTCATTTTTGGTGCTGCTCCCGGCATGCCCTCCTGCATTCTTCAGTGAACCAGGGTTGATCCCCCAGCTTAACAATAATGGTAGAGTCAGGGGATATGCCGGGCCAAGATTGTGGTTGAATTTAGTTCTGCTGCTGCTGATGACCCACCAGCGCCTCCTGGATGCCCAGCTTTGAATTGCTGGATCTGTTCGAAATCTATCCCATTTAGCACGGTGCTAGTGTCACACAATATGAAGGAGGGTATCCGGAACTTGAAGACGGGATGTCATATCCACAAGGACTGTGCAATGGTTACTCCTATCGATACTATCATGGACAGATGCATCTACAACAAATAGACTAGTGAAGACGAGGTCAAGTAGGTTTAACCCTCGTTGGTTCCCTCACCACCTGCCACAGACCCAGTCCAGCAACTATGTCTTTTAGGACTCGGCCAGCACAGCCAGTGCTGCTACTGAGCCGCTTGTGATGATGGACTTCGAAGGCCCCCACCAAAGTAGCATGGAATGGGACACAATTAAAAATTGACTATACGTCAGTATTAATCATAGCAGAGAACTGTCACCCATTGGACATCTGAGGGCCACAATTGGCCCATGGGGAATCGGACCGCCCAACGCCTACCGATCATGTTGGGGAGGCAAAGACCAAGGCACAGCCATGGCATCCTATTTTACACTCTTCCCAACTCCCCACCTGCTAACTCACCCCACAGAAGTGTGGTGGAGGCATAAAATTCCAGTCAAGGAATATGCATGAAATTTACATTTTAACAATACAACACATTACTCAAGGTCCAGGGAGGCAACAGCTGTAGGCTAAGTGGTATGAGGAAAGAATTATTGTTCATTCAAAATAATTGCCCTTTTAACCCTCCACAAGGACAAAAAATAAACTATCATGAAAGACCTGTCATAGAGCTGTCAGTATATTCTGAAAAGTGAATTGGGCAAATTCTCACGTCAGCAATTTGCCAGTTTATTCAAGATGCCATCACTGCCCATCATAGGTCAGTTACAGATCTTTGAAGCAATCTATAAAACTGCAAATGATAGTATCAATCATCTGAAACAAACTAGATCCAGAACAGAGGTGGGGCAGGGGGGAGAAAGAGCATCAAACTTCAACAAAAGGGACATAAAATGTTTTATATTGTACAGTTCAGAAAAGGCAACTATTTATCTTTTTTTTTTTAAAAAGCACATATTTTAATGTTTTTTTAAACTACAAAAGTCATAGTGCACAATTGTAAATAAGTAGCAGTATTATTATGAAGGGTTTCAACAAGACAAGGTTGTTGTAGCTATGTATACCCACATGCTCTCTTCCAGAAAACTATTCTGGGGTTCAAACAAAATAACGCAGTTTAGTTTCCAGCCAAAACATGCAAGAATGCTAATTTAACTCCAGTCGCAAATGTTTCCTTGCAAGGATAAAAAGTTCACATCGACAATATGCATAGGAGAACATATCTCTGATATCTGCATACTGGATTTAATTTATAAATGCATAAGAACACTGTGTGTCAGCTCTGCATTTCATAATTGTGTTGAAACTAATGACACACTGTCTTGGGAAGATATTTATGTGAAACCACTTTTAATTAAAATGAGCTCTATGGAATAAAACCCAATGATGGTTTTTAACCTTGATGTTTCTCAGGGTGATATATTGATATATTTTGCCTTTCAGTCCAGGCTTCAATCAAACCCAGTGCTTCAATGAAAACAACATGGAGGAGGGTGAATGTAATTAATATCCTGTTCAAACATCCCAACTTTATGAAAAGTATGACTATGACATCAATTATAAATGTAAGGACTAACCTGAAATTTGGGAACCTTTGCACAAAAAATGACATTTTAGCATAAATATGGTTAAAGAAGGCACAGTGTTACATTATGTTTGTGTATAGTCTTTTTAGTTTCACTGCATTATTAGAGAGTCCTAACATCATCATGCACTAACTACATGCAGACATTCAGTCAGACATACTTTTAAACACCTTTGCAGAGGAAGTTAATAAATAATGCCAACTACAAACACCATAGGTGCAACTAAAAGGGTTTTCTCCCAACTGAACTGACAGAAATACTATCAACATGTTCTATGAAAGGGCAATGGTTTCTGAAAGTCATTCTGAATGCCACATGTCCCTTGGTGCAATTCATACATTTTTAAGATTCATGTATAAAAAAAATGCATGAAATACAATCACAACTGGGAGGTTAATCTTGCCAGCAGATCATCAGTGATGGCAGAATTTATTTTTACCAAACAGAAGTTGTCTCCTTTCACCAACCCTCACCTCTAAGTTCTGCAGACATGTAAGTAAATCAGTGTTAAGTTTGAAAAACAAACATATCACACTAATATCAATAACATCATATTAAAAGTTTTATTTTTAATAAAATGCTATATCATTTACACAGTTCCACTGACACAAATATTGTGCATCATTCCAAATTATCTCAAAGACAGGTTAGACATGATTACTTAATCAGAGTGGCAATTAGAGAGTTTACAACCCTCAGAATAACAATGGGCAGCCATCCTGATCCAGCTTTACTCACATAGTGAATGTCTTGCTGCTTCAGTGCTGGCCATGGCACGTCATTTGCCCACCAATCATCTACTTCTGTCTATAATTTACATGTAGCAATTTGGTCAATGCTTGTCTTTTTGGGAAAGATGGTGCCTTTGGGACATAGGAATTACTGGAAATAAAGACCAAGGTCCATCTAGTTTGTCTTTGGCTATCCAGATAGTCACATAGTCAACAACTGTGATTTGTGTTATACCATCATATCGATCAATCTCTATCAAGAAGCCTCTAGCAGCTACTAATCAAGAGGTGAAGAAAAGCCCCAGTGCTGGAAAGCTTTGGGAGCCACTGGTCCAAAAAGTCATCTGATCCTCCAAAGCACACTATATTCACCATGTCATGTCTCAAAATTACTCATATACTACAGCCCAAAATGTTATTTTCTGAAAGAAATTTGATTTGTGATAACCTTAAAAAGCACCTTTCGTGTCCTCAAAACATCCCAAAGTATTTACAGCAAATGAAGTACCTTCTGAAGTGTACCCACAGTTGGAATAAGGAAACACAATGGCTAATTTGCACACAGCAAGTTCCCCCAAACAGCAATTTACTAATGACTAGATAAGTATTGGCCCAGGACACCAGCAAGAACTCCACTACTCTTCTTCAAAATGTCATCTTGGAGAGCAAATGGGGTCTCAGTTTAATGTCTCACCAGCACCTCCTACAGTGCAGTGCTCCCTCAGTACTGCACTGGGTTGTTAGCCTAGATTGTCGTGTTCAACTCTCTGGAGCAGGACTTGAACACTCAATCCTCTATTCAGAGGGTGAGTGCTACCATGGCTGCCATTGGTTTTTTTTGATGATCTTTGCTGGTTTATTGATGCAGGCAGGCTTATTTTTGGGTTGTTGTCAAACCTTTGGAAGGTATTACACTTTCTCCAACAGAACACTATATAGCCTTATAATATGTTATTAGGTCTTCTGATGAACCAGTGTAAACACTTTGAGTACAACAGGTGCAGAGGCTGTGGGCAGTCTAATCCAGAACAGTGAAACATGACATCTGTACCACAAGAAACTAACCCTTAATCTCTCTGATCAGCAACGACTGAGAACAAGCGCAAATGCTGCAACACATTACACTTTTTGCATCAGATTACACTAACAGTAGTCACAATAAAACCTTGGCACTGCAAACTGGGGTTTCAGCTTTGCAGCAATGCAAAAACGTTTGTACTCGACATTTTAAAATAAATTAGCCAAGTTAAGCATTGTGGATCAGCTACCTCTTGTACTCATCCTCTCAATGTTAGTTGTGCCTTGCCTTATAGCCCTTAGCTCTTTCATCTTAAACAGTATCTCAACTTAAAGCAAAGAGGGCAAAAACAAACCAACCAATGTCAGTCTAGCAATCTGAACCAAATGTGAATAACCTCTGAGGTGTTATAGAGAATGCTAATTTAAAAAAATATATTTAAAGGGATCAAGCTGGCTCACTGAGTCAAGAGCTTTTAAACTTAGAAAAGACCCAAAGGGACAATTGCTTTGTTCTTATATTAGATATTTCAATGCCACCTGGAAGGTGGCAAGCTGAGCTCTGCGTAGCATTTAAGCACAAATGCACAAAGGTCCCCTTTTCCCTAATGAGATGGGGCAGGAAAGCTTTGCACAAAGCATACACACACTATTGTCAAAAATCAATCAGAGAGAAAATCCATAAGAGCGAAAGAACCAAACCATAAGGCAGCCACTGGGCATGGCTGGTATGTTGCAAGCGACAATGCAACAAGGACTCAATCAAGAGTAACAAGAAAGGTTCTCTATCTGAAACAGTAACCCGTCTTTTCATTTGTCAATGGGCCCTGCTTGCATTTACAGGATTTTCTAATTTCAGACTTTCAACATTTGAAACATTTCGTAACTCAGATGTTATGAATTCCACCCTCAAAGTATAACATGTAACATGAAGCTCTGGTCTATCACACACAAATTAAATGGAGACAATCCTTTTGATTTGCTTTTTAACACCCCCACCACTGTGTGTTTATTCCTTCTCTCATTCTTTGCTACTTTATTGCACTCTACAGGGTTATTCCTTTTTCTTTGCTGGTAGATTCCAACCTCACTATAGAATCATTCCCACTCTTGCTACTGGTTTATCTCCTCCTCTCACCTCTCTCCCTTCTGGTTCAAGCCCTTTCCACTCACTCAACTGGTTTAATTCCCCTCATTCAGACCCTCTGCCAGTTAAATCTGCACTCTTCCTGCTGGATTAATTCCCCCCTCTCTCTCTCTGTTGGATTAATTCAACCCAACCCCTCTGCTCGATTAATTCCCCCTTCCCTCCCTCTCTCTGCTGGATTAATTGCCCCCTCCCTACCTGATGCATTAACTCACCCCCACTTCTCTTTCTCTCTGCTCGATTAACTCCCCTCCCCCTTCTCTCTCTCTGCTGGATCACTCCCCCCCCCCCCCCCCCCCCACCCGCCCCCTTCTCTCCCTCTCTCTCTGGTGGATCAATTCCCACCCCCCTCCTTCTCTCTGCTGGATCAATTGCCTCCTCCTCTTTCTCTCTCTCTCTCTCTGCTGGATCAATTGCCTCCTTTTTTTTCCCTCTCTCTCTCTGCTGGATTAATTGCCTCCTCCTCCTCTCTCTCTCCCTGCTAGATCAATTGCCTCCTCCTCCTCTCTCACTCCCTGCTAGATCAATTGCCTCCTCCTCCTCTCTCACTCCCTGCTAGATCAATTGCCTCCTTTTTCTCTCTCCCTCTCTCTGCTGGATCAATTCCCTCCTCTCTCTGCTGGATCAATTCCCTCCTCTCTCTGCTGGATCAATTCCCTCCTCTCTCTGCTGGATCAATTCCCTCCTCTCTCTGCTGGATCAATTCCCTCCTCTCTCTGCTGGATCAATTCCCTCCTCTCTCTGCTGGATCAATTCCCTCCTCTCTCTGCTGGATCAATTCCCTCCTCTCTCTGCTGGATCAATTCCCTCCTCTCTCTGCTGGATCAATTCCCTCCTCTGCTGGATCAATTCCCTCCTCTCTCTCGCTCTCTCTCTGTTGGATCAATTCCCTCCTCTCTCTCTCTGTTGGATCAATTCCCTCCTCTCTCTCTCTCTCTCTCTGTTGGATCAATTCCCTCCTCTCTCTCTCTCTCTCTCTGTTGGATCAATTCCCTCCTCTCTCTCTCTCTCTCTCTCTGTTGGATCAATTCCCTCCTCTCTCTCTCTCTCTCTCTCTGTTGGATCAATTCCCTCCTCTCTCTCTCTCTCTCTGTTGGATCAATTCCCTCCTCTCTCTCTCTCTCTGTTGGATGAATTCCCTCCTCTCTCTCTCTGTTGGATCAATTCCCTCCTCTCTCTCTCTCTCTCTCTCTGTTGGATCAATTCCCTCCTCTCTCTCTCTCTGTTGGATCAATTCCCTCCTCTCTCTCTCTCTGTTGGATGAATTCCCTCCTCTCTCTCTCTCTGTTGGATCAATTCCCTCCTCTCTCTCTCTCTGTTGGATCAATTCCCTCCTCTCTCTCTCTCTGTTGGATCAATTCCCTCCTCTCTCTCTCTGTTGGATGAATTCCCTCCTCTCTCTCTCTCTGTTGGATGAATTCCCTCCTCTCTCTCTCTCTCTGTTGGATCAATTCCCTCCCCTCTCTCTCTGTTGGATGAATTCCCTCCCCTCTCTCTCTGTTGGATGAATTCCCTCCCCTCTCTCTCTGTTGGATGAATTCCCTCCTCTCTCTCTCTGTTGGATGAATTCCCTCCTCTCTCTCTCTGTTGGATGAATTCCCTCCCCTCTCTCTCTCTCTGTTGGATGAATTCCCTCCCCTCTCTCTCTCTCTGTTGGATGAATTCCCTCCCCTCTCTCTCTCTCTGTTGGATGAATTCCCTCCTCTCTCTCTCTCTGTTGGATGAATTCCCTCCTCTCTCTCTCTCTGTTGGATGAATTCCCTCCTCTCTCTCTCTCTGTTGGATGAATTCCCTCCTCTCTCTCTCTCTGTTGGATGAATTCCCTTCTCTCTCTCTCTTTGTTGGATGAATTCCCTCCTCTCTCTCTCTTTGTTGGATGAATTCCCTCCTCTCTCTCTCTTTGTTGGATGAATTCCCTCCTCTCTCTCTCTTTGTTGGATGAATTCCCTCCTCTCTCTCTCTTTGTTGGATGAATTTCCTCCTCTCTCTCTCTTTGTTGGATGAATTCCCTCTCTCTCTCGCTCTGCTGGATTAAATCCAACTCCCCCACCCCGTTGCTGTACTAATTCCCACCCCTCTCCCAGCTGGATTAGTCCCTCTCTGCTATTCCAATGCCAATCCTGCTGGATTATTTCTCCTTGTTCTTGTCGACGAAATGCCGGGTACCGGTACCATCATCCCCCCCCACACACACACCCTGCCTCCCCCCGCCCTCTGCTTTTACCTTTGTGAGACATGGTAATGGGCTTCTCGTCCGACACGTTGTGATAAATGACCACAGCCGCTGCCTTCTGCGCGGCTGCCCGCAGGATCTTCTGTTTGAAGGTGCAGTTCCCCCGGTTTAGCAGCGCGATCCAGCGCCGGGTGTCGGGCGGCACCGCGAAGCGGGTGTGCGGGTCGCAGCCCAGCAGGTTGCGCTGGGTGCCGGGCGCCCAGAGGGGCACCAGCACTGTGCCGCTCTCCACCCCTTCCTTGGGGGAGTCCCGGCCGTAGCGGCCGTCCGCGCCGCGGTCCAGCACCGGGATCCGCTGCCCGCTGGCCCGATCCACGTACGACACCTTCACGGCGGCGACCACCAGCTCGCCCTTGACGCTGTCATGATCCGGGGGCTCGGTCTGGGCCCGGCCCCCGCCGGGCAACAGGGACAGCAGCAGCAGCAGCAACAAGTAGGCGGCGGAGTAGGCGGCGGGAACCAGGGGTGGTGGCGGCGGCGGCGGCCCCGCGCGAGACGCCTGCCTCATCCTCGAGCACGCGTTCAACTGCCGCTAGTTTATGTTTTCCACAAATAAGAAAAAAAAAGGTCTTTTCCCACTCCTCCGATTAGAACCGGCACCACTTCACCTCAGCTGTTGTTTTTTCCCCCCTTCCAGTGGGACATTTTCAACAAACCGAAACCGTCGGTCCCGATCGGCTTTCCTTTCCCGCCGCGTGTCCGTTAAAAACATCCGCCTCAGCTTTTGACAGCCGAGCGCCGGCGGCAAGGACGCATGCGCAGAGTATGCTCGCCAACACCCCCACCCCCCCCTCGCCTCCCCCGCCTCCAGCCGAGCATGCGCAGCCCAGCCCAGTCCAGCCCGGCCTCGACCAACCTGCCCGAGCACGCGCCCCCCCCAGCCACGCCCCCTGCCTCTGACCATGCGCAGCCCTGCCCCAGTCCACCTGCCGAGCACGCGACCCTCAGCCCCACCCCTTCTTCGGCCATCTGACGCTGCCCATGCGCGTTAGCTGCGCTCGATTCCTCCCCCCCCCACGTTGTGCAGGTGTTCCGAGAGGTCAGGCAGGCAGACCCCACAACAACTTGCATTTATGTAACGCCTTTAATATCAACTTATATAGCACCCTTTACCATAATTAGATGTCCCAAGCACTTCAAAGGAGCATGAGAAAACAAACTTTGACACCTTGAGCCTCGAAAGATGATATTATGTCAAATGACCAAAAGTCTGGTTAGAAGTTTTAAAAGAGTGCCTTAAAGGTGGAGAGAAAGAGGCAGGAAGATTTAGGGAAGGAATTCCACACCTGTAACTAGCGATGTGCCACAGGGATCAGTGCTGGGGCCTCAATTATTTACAATTTATAAATGACTTAGATCGGGGAAGTGAGTGTACTATCGCCAAGTTTGCAGATGACACAAAATAGCTGGAAAGGCAAGTGGTGAGGATGGAATATAATGTGGGAAAATGTGAGGTTATGCACTTTGGCAGGAAGAATAGAGGAGCTGAAGATTATTTAAATGGAGAAAGACTGCAGAAAACTACAGCACAGAGAGTTTTGGGAGTCCTCGTGCATGAATCCCAAAAAGCTAACATACAAGTTCAACAGGTAATAGGGAAGGTAAATGGAATGTTGGCCTTTATTTCAAAGGGAATGGAGTATTAAAATAGAAACGTCTTGCTAAAACTATACAAGGCACTAGTTGGACCACACCTAAAATACTGTGAACAGTTTTAGTGCCCTTATCTAAGGAAACATACACTGGCATTGGAGGCAGTCCAGAGAAGGTTCACTAGGTTGGTCCCGGGTATGGAGGGATTTTCTTATGAGGGTAGGTTGAGTAGGTTGAGCCTATACACATTGGGGTTTAGAAGAATGAGAGGGCACCTTACTGAAACATATAAGATTCTTAGGGGGCTTGACAGGATAAATGCTAAGAAGTTGTTTCCCCTTGTGGGAGAGTATAAGACCAGAGGGCATAATCTCAGAGTAAGAGGTCGCCCATTTAAGACAGAGATGAGGAGGAATTTCTTCTCTCAGAGGGTAGTCAATCTGTGGAATTCTTTAATGCAGAGGGCTGTAGAGGCTGGTAAGTTAAGTATATTCAAAGCTGAGAAGAACAGATTTTTAATCAGTAAGGGAATCAAGGGTTATGGAGAAAAGGCAGGAAGGTGGAGTTGAGGATTATCAGATCAGCCATGATCTCATTGAATGGCAGAGCAGACTCAATGGGCCGAATGGCCTACTTCTGCTTCTATGTCTTATGGTCTAAGACCTAAACAACTGAGAACGTAGTCACCAATGGTGGAACGATTAAAATCGGTGCTCAAGAGGCCAGAATTAATGTATCACCATATCTTTACAGTGCAGAAGGAGGCCATTCAGCCCATCAAATCTGCACTGGCTCTCTGAAAGTGCATTCCACCTAGCCCCATTCCCCTGCTTTATCCCTGTAACCTTGCACATTCTCTCTTTTCAGGTAGAAATCCAATTCTCTTTTGAATACTTTGATCGAAACTGCCTCCACCACCCTTTTCAGGAAGCTTATTCCAGACTCTAACCACCCACTGGGTGAAAAAAATTTTCCTCACGTTATATTTATTCCTTTTACCAATTATTTTGAATCTGTGCCCTCTAGTCCTTGATGTTCTCTTGAGTGGGAACTGTTTCTCACTATTTACTCTGTCCATACCCTTCAGGATCTTGAATACCTCTAACAAGTCTCCTCTCAGCCTTCCTTTCTCCAAGGAAAACAGTCCCAACCTTTCCAATCTATCCTCGTAGCTACGGTTATTCATCCCGGGAATCATTCTTGTGAATCTCCTCTGTATTCTCTCCAATGCCTTCACATCTTTCCTCAAGTACTGGACACAGTACTCCAGATGAGGCCTAACTAGTGTCTTATACAAGTTCAACATGACCTCCTTACTCTTGTACTCAATGACCCTATTAATAAAGCTTAAAATACTGTATGCTTTATTAACTGCTCTCTCAACATGCCCTGCCATCTTCAATGATGTATGTACATTTACACTGAGGTCCCAATGTTCCTGCACCTCCTTTAGAGGCTCTCCCTTTATTTTATACTGTCTCTCCACATCTTTCTTGCCAAAACGAATCACCTCACACTCCTCTGCATTGAATTTCATCTGCCATTTGTCCGCCCAATCTACCAACATGTCTATGTCCTTTTGAAGTTCAAGACTATCCCCATCACAGTTGACAACATTTCTAATCTTGTCTCATTTGCAAATTTTGAAATCATGCTCTGTACACTATAGTTTAGGTCGTTAATATATATCAGGAAGAGCAAGGGTCCCTACTCTGATCCCTGAGGAACTCCACAAACATTCCTCCAATCTGAAAAACAACCATTTATCACTACTCTCTGTTTCCTGTCACTCAGTCAATGTCTTATTCAAGTGCCTACTTGGAGTGCAGGACTGGGGGGGGGCAGTGGAAATTGCAGAGATCGGGAGGAATGATCCTATGAAGGCATATAAAAACATGAATGAGAATTTTGAAATCAAGGTGTTGCTTGACCAGGAGCCAATGTAGGTCAGCGAGCACAGGGGTGATACGTGAGTTGGACTTGATGTGAGTTCAGACACAGGCAGCAGAGTTTTTCGATGTCCTCAAGTTTATGGAGAGCCTAATGTGGAGACCAGCCAGGAATGCATTGGAATATTCAAGTCTAGAGGCAACGAAGGCATGATGAGGGTTTCAGCAGCAAATAAACGGAGAAAGGGGCAAAGTTGGGCAATGTTACAGAGGTGGAAATAGGTGGAAATCTTAGTGAAGGCACAGACCTGAGGTCAGAAGCTCACCTTGGGGTCAAATGTGACATCAAGTTTGCGAACAGGCTGGCTTAAACTCAAACTGTTGTTAGTGAGAGGGATGGAGTCAATGGCTAGGAAATGGAGTTTGAAGCAGGAACTGAAAACAATGACTTCTGTCTTCCCAATATTTAATTGGAGGAAATTTCTGCTCATCCAGTACTGGATGTTGGATAAATAGCTTGATAGTTTAGCAGCAGCGGAGGAGGCAATGATGAGCTAGAGCTGGAGTCAGCAGCATAAATGTGAAAACTAATGCTGTGCTTTCAGATGATGTCACCAAGGAGTTACTGACTTGGACTCCCAAATTTCTATTCTTCACTTTAAAAGTTAAGCACAGCTACGTCTCTCAAACAGCAATAACATAAATGACCAGATAATCTGTTGTTAATGTTGGTTAATAGATAAATATTGTCCAGGGCATTGGAGAGAACTCCCCTCTCTTCCAATATGGGATCTTTTATGTCCACCATTGAAAGCAGACAGGAACTTGGTTTAGCATTTCATCCAATAGATGACACCTCTGAGCGCAGCACTCCCTCAGCACAGTGTCTATGACAGTACAGCACTCCCACACTGCCTGTCCAACAGTGCAACACTCCCTCAATACTGCCTCTATAATAGTGCAACTGTCCCTTAGTACTGCTCCCCAGTCAGTACAGCACTGTCACACACTAAGACAGTGCAACATTCTCTAAGTATTATCCCTCTGACAGAGAAGTTCTCCACCAGTACTGGATTGTGTGCTCAGGTCTGTGAAGTTGGGTTTAACCCACAACTTGCTGACTCAGGCGTAAGAGCTAACCACTGAAGCATGACTATTCAATTACTGTAAGTGTTTTTTTTTCCTGTAAGTGTCTGAGTTTTCTAATTGCCTGTCCAGACAAGATCCTCCTTTTGAGCTTTTAACCAGCATCAGGTCAAGCTTTTAAACAGGGGATTGAACAGGGGCAGTACTGAGGCAGCGTTGCAATGTCGGAGGGGCAGTACTGAAGTAGTGCAACACTGATAGAGGAACAATACTGAGGGAGGTTTTTATTGTTGGAGGTGCCACCTTTCAGATGAGACTTCAAGCCAAGGTCCTGTTTGCCCTCTCAGGTGGATGCAAAAGGTCCTATACCACAGCTTTGATGAAGAACAGGGAGTTCTCCCCAATGTACTAGTCCAATATTTATCCCTCGACCAATATCACCGAAGCAATCAGATTATATGGTCATTATCTCATTGTACTGGCTGCTCCCTCTAGTGATCAACAGAGAAACAGCAACATTGGGTGAAGGCCCAAAATTAAATTTACACTGGCAAATACCAACGCTTACCATGTTGGTATCAAATTAATTTGCTCAGTTTAACATCTTAATTAGTCCAGCTGTCAAAAGGCTGGAAACAGTGGTATAGTAGTGGTTATGTCACTGGACTAGTAACCCTTAGGCCTTGACCAATGATCCAGAGATGTTTGAATCCCACCACAGAACTTTAATTCAGTTAACAGAGATGAGGCTAAATTTTTTCACACAGAGGTTCATGAGTCTTTGGAACTCTCTCCCTGAAAAGGTGGTGGAAGCAGAGTCTTTGAATATTTTTAAGGCAGAGGTAGGTAGATTTTTGGTAAGCAAGGGGGTAATAGGTTATCAGGGTAGGTGGGGTGCAGATTTCAGGTTACTATCAGATCAGCCATGATCTTATTAAATGGTGGAGCAGGCCCGAGGGGCCGAATGGCCTACTGCTCCTTGTTCGTATGTTTGCATTTTCATATGTTTGTATGTTGATTAAATAAATCTAAAATAAAAAGCTATTATCAGTATTGGTGGCCATGAAACTACTGAATGCTCGTAAAAATCTACCTGGTTCATTCATGTCCTTCAGGGAAGGAAATCTTTGTCCTTACCTGGTTTGGCCTATATCTGACTTCAGATCTACTGCAATGTGGTTAACTTTTAACTGCCTTCTGAAACGCCCTAGCAAGCTACTCAGTTGTGCCAAACTGCTATGAAAAAGCTTAATAAGAATAAAACCAGCAGACATCAGACATGATAAAGGCACATGCTGCCCAGTTAATCTTGCAAAGTCTTCCTCACTAACATCTGGGGATTTGTGCCAAAATTGGGAGAGCTGTCTTAAGCAACTACCTGACACAGTCATGCTTAGAGAATCATACCTGCCGGGAAACATCCTTGACTCCTTCATTGCTATCCTAGGGTATGTCCTGTCTCACCGGCAGTACAGACCCACCAGAGGTGGTACAGTGGTATACAGTCAGGAGGGAGTGGCCCTGGGAGTCCTCAGCATTGTCTCTGAACCCCACAAAGTCTCATGGCATCAGGCCAAACATGGGCAAAGAAAGCTCCAGCTGATTGTCACCTCCCGCCCTCCCTCAGCTGATGAATCAGTACTCCTCCATGTTGAACACCACTTGGAAGAAACACTGAGGGTAACAGGCACAGAATGTACACTGGGTGGGAGACTTCACTGTCCATCAACAAAAGTGGCTCAGTAGCACAACTACCTACTCAGCTGGCAGAGTCCTGAAGGACATATCTGCCAGATTAGGCCTGCGGGGGAGAATCAATAAGAAGGCAAAACTAACTTGACCTTGTCCTCATCAATCAATTGTTGTGGATGCATCTGTCCATGACAGTATTGGTAGGAGTGACCACCGGACTATCCTTTTGGAGCAAAGCCCCTTCCTTACGCTGAAGACACCCTCCATTGTGTTGTGTGGCACTACTATTGTGCTAAATGGGATAAATTCAGATCTCACTCAACAATGGAAATCCATGAGGTGCAGGAGCAGTGGCAATCTGTAATGTCAGGGCCCATCATAACCCTCACTCTACCATTACCATCAAGCCAGGTGATCAACCCTAGTGAAATTGAAGTCAACGGAAATCAGTGGGAAAAGTCTCCACTGGCTGCATCACACCTAAGACAAAGGAAAATGGTTTCAGTTTTGGAGGACAGTCATCTCAGCCCCAGAACATCACTGCAAGAGTTCCTCAAGCCTGTGTCCTAGGCCTAACCACCTTCAGCTGCTTCATCAATTACCCTCTCTCAATCATAAGGTCAAAAGTGGGAAGTTTGCTGATGATTGATTGATGATTAATAGGAGACCATTTTGAGGGAGGGAGCACTGCAGTCAGAAGGAGTGCTAAAGGAGTGCTGCAGTGGCGGATGGGTATACTGCAAGAATGCTGCACTTTTGGAGGGGCAGTTCTGAGGGTCACTGAACTGCCGGAGGACTAGTCGTGAGGCAGTGCTGCACTACTGAAGGGTTAGTAAGGAGGGAATACTGCCCAGTCAGGTCAACCCCGAGAACGTGCTGCACTGTTGGATGAGCAATGCTGAGGGGGCACTGCGCTGTTGGATAGTCAGTACTGAGGGCTGCTGCACTGTCAGATGGGCAGTACTGAGGGACTGCTGCACTGCCAAAGGTGTCGGACTAAACTTCAAAAGTACTCCTTTTGGCTTGGTAAAATGTTTTTGTCATTAAAAATATTATAGAAATACAAGTTCTTTCTTGCATCGTAACTTGTTTTTTTTGGTCAACTTTTTGGAACATTTATTGCGTTTAAGGTAGTATCTGAACAGAAAACCTTGATGGTTTCTCAATTTACGAAAGAAAAACTTATTTAATTTATGTGCCTGGAAGCACTGAGTTATGAGAACAATATGAGGACCTGAGTCTTATTTCAGTCTTTCTTTAAGCATTTATAAAGGACCGAAGTTATTTTAAAAGCTTTAGCATTCAGAGACAACCTCTAATTTTAAATTGTTGGACTTCCAATTCCTCATCATAGTCCAACAGTCACAAAGTACAAAAATTAGAGAATCAACCCATTGATTTTCAGTTTGTTTTAATATTATAGTAAAATCTGATATGGAAATCAATATGAATATCACTGCTCATTCAAAGAGAAGTCCTTAGCAATTAACTGTAACTACAGATTATAGAAAAGCTTGTCAATTGTTTAATACCTTTTAATACTAAGAAAATTGCTATTGATTGTGTGAAGTTCACTAATTGAAAGGCATTATAAATCTTTCAGGAAAGTTACACCATGAGCAAATAGCAATCTCAAATCGGTAGAGTAATTAATTGATGGAGGTAACTTACTACCTGCACAGCACAAATGACATGGAAAATTAGATCGATTCCCGGAAAATGGAACATCAGAAGGCACATGCCAACAACTGCTTATTTGCCGCTTTAACCTTCCTTCTACAATCTATATCACTCAACCTGACCCATTTAATCTCCTCCCACAGCCCATATACACTAACCTACCATAGGCTCCAACCACCTATTTAATCTCCTGCCACAGCTCATGTACACTCGGCCCTACCATGGACTCTACCCATACATTTAATCTTCTGAAGTAAAGTTCTGACCAGGAAGCCCCTGATTTTCAAGGTAATTGAGCAAAATGGTGCTCATCCATTCTCATATCTCTATTATTCAATCCTGGCCTGCTGCCCACCAGAGACAACTTCAGCAACTCCCCCGCACCCCATCCACAGCCTACTCTATGTGAGGTACGTTTTGCCTCACATCAGTTTTGATCCCTATAGTCATCAATTTTGATCCCACCCATATTTTCCCTCTTGTAAAATGAGCTTACCTGTCAATTTAAAAGTACACAGAGTATCTCAAATCCGGCTAACCTGAGAACCAGCGGTGTCTGAAAACCGGGCATTTTTTTCCTGCGCTCTGAGTTACTTGGTGAACTTTGACCCCCTCAGGAATAAAAATCAGTTATCAACGGGTCCATTCTTCAATGGAAATTGAAACTGGTCCAGTTGAGCCACTTCTAGTTGACCAATTGGCCCGCTCCCAGTTGGCTAGTCAAGCTGCTCTAGTTAGCCAGTTGAATTATTTCCAGTTGTGTCGTCAAGCTGGCTCAAGTTATGACCAGTCAACCTGGTTAAATTTATTGGCCCTGGGTGATCAACTCTTCTGAAATAAGGGAACTCTTCGACTGTGGGACCGGGTAGGGGGTAGAGTGTTGGTGACTGTGTGAGCAGGGAATGGGTTTATGGTAAGGGGGGCATGGTAGGGGGGGTTTGAGAGGGGACCAGAGGCAGGGGTTACAACTTGTCTTATTGAATCCCTCTGCTGGCAATTGTAGTGCCACTTGAATCACTCAAACTTACCCTGCAGACTCCCAGGATCAGTCTCCACAGGCTATCCTAGAACATACGGGACAAAAGGCATCCCTAACGGGACAAACCGTCAATTGACAATCCCTCAAAATATGGGACACAAAGTCACCCTGCAGCTAAGTATTCAAAACTTGCCAAAGGGAAAATCTAGAAAAGTAATTCACCCACTCCATTCACATAATTACCACTGATAAACGAAATAAAACAATAATGTGTCTTTGTGTGCTGTAGTGAAATATAACTTCACTGACTGCACTGTAGGTTTCAAATTTTATTGTGATGTGTAAAAACACAAAACACATGAAGCAAAAACCAAATAAACAGTGCAGGGACCAAAAATTAAACATAGTTGAAGTGCAGAAATGTTAAAACACAGAGGTTAATCACAATACTGAACTTAAGCATTATTTACATGTACATGCTGAATGCTTCACTGGATTTTTATCTCTTATTGAGTCCTGAATCTTCTCAGATATTATTCATTTTTTCAAGTTCTTTCTTGAAAGCCCCTTCCCCGGGGTCTGGATGTGGTGGGTGAAACATGCTGTAAGGTAAGAGCAAAGGTTTAAGCCTGAAATTAGTTGGGGGACTTCCAAAACAGGTGACAAAAAGCCTGTGAGGCAGCCTCCTGGTGCGAGAAATTGCATCCTCTATACTGCCCGCAGTAAAACAGCCTGCCAGCTCATCGGACCCACAGATGCCAACAGCCAAAGACTTGACAAATGATGAATTTGTCTTTTGGCTTTGTGCCTTGTTCCACGTACCCGCTGGTATCTCAATACTACCTGGCAGCTTTACCTGTAAGTAAAATCAGGGTCATATTTTGTATCCTACATGTAAAATCGGAAGATAATAGAGGCTCAGATTAACTACAGACTCTACGTGAGGTTATTCAACAGTTCAGTCTCAATGAATGACAAGTCATTAGTGCTGGGGGCAAATTTCACACTGCACCTACTGTGATAATGATCCGTCGCTTTTTGCTGAAATCAACGTTGATTATTAAATGTTTTGAAAATTAATTCTTAGAATTTCAATGTACAATTGCTCACTGGCCTCCTCGTGCTCCAAAAGGGGGTTTGCTGACTGTGCCTGGGTGGTACTGGGGGGTACAGGCAACTCCAACACTCTTTCCTTATGTGGTGCTGGTAGTGCATCACCTCACCTGGCAACATGATTAAAAAATAATTTGCAAAATTCATATATCTGAGTTGGGAGCCCATTGCACAATCCAATTCACTCTATCATCTGTTTCCGACTAGACAGAGCTGCATTAGTCACAGAAAGAGGTGTACTATGTAACATTAAAGCAACAGTTGTATCTCACCTATTTTTGACAGTTCCACAATTTCCTCCTGTAGGCCATGATTCATTGCCTCGAGCTGCTTTTTTCTTGGACCAGGAGGCTGTATTGTATCAAATCTTCCTTGCAGTCTGTCTCTCTTCCATTGTTGCTCTCAAGCCTTTGACCAGGCAGACTTTTCCTTAATTCTGCCAGTGAGAAGATATGTTTGAAATCATTTGGCTTTGATTTGAGATCTTAGCAACTATTCGCAACGGAAAGCAATGAGAAGATAGTTACCTTGGTTGCATCTTCGAATACTCCCTTTGTCCTTGCCAGTGCCAAGGTATCATCAGCACTGTTGCTGTCCTCGACAGTGCTGTCCACAAACTTGGGCACCTGGAACCTTGGACCGCCCTGTACCTTCCATCTGATCTCTTCGCAGGTGTCTATGGATCAAGAACAATTTACCAGCATTACACAGCACATTTTAGATTTACCTGTCTAGTTGTTTGGGGCATTATAGGCAAATGGTTTCTAAGTGCTATAAGATTCACGAATCTTCTCACCCCTTTTGATGAAAAGAAAGTTTCCTCATACCGTTGAAATCTACCTGGAGCATGAGGATGAGCTTAAAACTCAAAATCCACTTTCTACTCTACCTCTTATAGTCCACTGCTGTTTGATGAGATCCATCGCGCCTTATAGGGATTTATGATCAGTTGCTGATGTGACGCTGTGCAATTCAACGCACACACTGCTGATCAAAGGATTAATTAATGCAAACTCAGACAGGCATTGAAGAATTAAGCGAAAAAGGTCAACCTGTGGAAAAAAAGAGCAAAGATGTTATGTGAGTTTTAAAGAAGTGACGTTAAAAAAGCTCCAGAGCCTCAGACCTGTTTCCGGTAAAGCTGTCAAATAAACTTCTTTCCTGGCCCCCTCTTCACAGGGAAAATTCAAATAAACCAATTACCCCTCCTTCACCCAGAATGCAATATGTTGTGCAGTGGCTGGGCGCATTTAGGGGCAGGGGGGAGGGGGATGTGCCAGGCGTACACTGTCGATTGACAAACACTATGGCCACTCAGCAAGTGATTTTTGTTAAAGCTGGCCAATCACCGGGTATTGGGCAGTACCTCCTCCAGCTTTCTCTCTCCCGTTCTGAGGGTCACACTGCCGCCTTCACTGACTCCCGGCTGCTTTGGGCTGCCCTCGCTTTCTCCCTCCCGGTAACTCACCTCCGTCCTCCCTGGTACTCGCCCCTGCTGCCTGGTACTTGACGCCTCACACCCACTGCTTCCCAACCTCCTCCCGATCACCGAATCTCTTGCTGGGCCTCTAATGGTCCAAGCTGATGTTAGTGCTGGACAAATCAGATCCCAGAGTGAAACCTAGCTTGATAGATCCAAGCTTTTTGGTTTTTTTAGAAACTTTGGAAGAAAGTTACTGAACAAATTCACAGGGGGTCTGCTGATGAACTTTTAACACAAAGAATAAAACATTAATTAAACAAGAACAATGAACTATATTATGTCAGACTAAAAGTTGGAAAGATCTCAATACAAACACAAGAAAATGATTCAAATATTCACTATTCCTTTACCCCTGTTATCTTTTTACAAACATATACATATTCAGAAAGATAACACAATTTACAATATCTATCTTATACTCTAATGTTCAGGGTAAATAAGAGGTACATATGAATTAACAGGTGAGCTATGATCAGACACACAACACTCCAAAGTAAATGACAGATGCAATCAAAGCAGATTCTATCGATTTCTTAACAACCTACCCAGACGTTCGTCACACTGTGAGCCAACGGGTCTCACTGAAGCTCTATCTTTCCCACAAGTGTTTCCAACTCCACATTTGAAGTGCTCGCCTTGGAATTCTCTCCAAACGTCACTCCCACTCGGATGGCTTCAACAAGGATCCACCTTCAGAGTTTCAACCTTGCCTTCTGAGATTCCTTTCTCTTGGATCTCCAAGTGCGCTCGAGCTTCACTTTCCAAGCACACTTTTAGATCTTTGGCCGTGCCAAGCAGAACACCGCTGCTCCAGAAGGGTCCCTTCGTCTTAATGACATACAGTACAGAGCCATCAACCTTTGGCTGCCCTCTCGGATTTGCTGGGCTCTTCTGAAGCCTGTTTCGACTCAAGTCTGCTCGCCGCAACTCTCTAAATCAGAGCCTATTTCTCTGCTCCTTTCTCTTCACTTTACTTAACAGGATCTGTTTCTGATCTCTGTCCTTGTCTCTTACCTGGGACTCTCTTCCAGGACCTGTGTCTGATTCCTGGCTTTGTCCCTGCCTGGGACCTTCTTCTGGATCTTCTTTCTGCCCACTCCCTGGTTTGGGATCTTCTTCTTGCTTTGGGATCTTCTCCCTGTCCCCTTCCCGTGTCCTGCTCCCTGGGACGCCTTCAGCACAATGGTGCTCCAGTTCAGGTCACCTGACCTGCCCTTGTCCGCTGTTTCACTTCTTTTCTTCTGCGCGGGTGCACAGGTCTGGTTCCTGGCCTAAAGAACGTGCAATCAACAAACTGCACATGTGCGGCTCTTTCCCGGCCAGCGCAAGGGTAGAAGACCCGGGGACCGCCGGAAGCTATCGTTCCCGAACTGCGACTTAAGAACTCAACTTAAGGTAAGTAGTGGAGTTGGTTAGAGGCCACTTGAGATTCGGCGATCGGGAAGCAACGGGAGAGAGATGTCGAATACCGGGGAGGGTGGGAGTGGCCATTATCGGTGAGCGGGAACAGATGGCCTGCAGAGGGAAACGTATTTGGGCAGCAAGGGGTATCTTCTCCTCTTGTATTTATTTGTTTATTTCTTAGGTTCATCTCTTGTATTTGTACATTTTTTTTGAGTTTTGTTCCATTTATATCTGCCACTTATTCAACTCACACTCTTAACTGATATCCATGTAGGTCTTACCATTATCCATTTCTAACAGGGGCTATCAGAGATTATTTCCTAATCACTTTCAAGAGGGTGTAAGGTATGCTACCACTGAGTTATGATTGCCACGATATCATGGCAACTAAGGTACTTACAATGACAATGGTTAATCCTATAATGGCTTATTTCATTTTTCTCGATGTAGGGAAAAATATCAAAAGAATTTTTCTCTGAGGAGTTTGCAATATAATGCGGTTCATGTTTTGCCATTATCTGACCCTTCGTATGTGACTGTACTCAAAAAAAATCAAAAATCTTGAAATGGTTAAATGCATAGTATTAATAAACTTGCATCTGTGTATTGCATTCATATATGTGAGGGTGAGGAGATAAATATCATTGTGCTCCTTGTAACATGTTGCAAACCTGATGTGAAAATGTGTACTGACACGCGAATGCTTTTTTGCCTTGCACACTTACTCAGGCAGTCTTTTGGCAGAAGTCAATCCAGTTGGCCTCAACTGGTACAGTTTCCAGTTCAAAAAATCATTGAAACTGCTACATGGCAACTGGCTCCACCTAATTCCAACTGCTTTCAGTTTGCCTGTCAACTTGTTCCAGCAGAAGTTAACTGGTTCCAATAAAATTCAAGTGGTTACAGTTAGAACATAAGAACAAAAGAAATAGGAACAGGAGTAGACCACTCGGCCACTCGAGCCTGCTCCGCCATTCAATAAGATCATGGCTGATCTTCTTGTGTTTCGATTTCCACATTCCCCTCTACCCCCGATAACCTTTGATTCCCATACCTAACAAGAATCTATCTACCACTGCCTTAAAAATATTCAATGATCGCACCTCTACCATCTTCTAAGGCAGAGAGTTCCAAAGTCGCACAACCCTCTGAGAGAAAAAAAATTCTCCTCATCTCCGTCCTAATTGGGTGACCCCTAATTTTAAAACAGTGCCCCCTAGTTCTGGACTCACCCACAAGAGGAAACAACTTTTCGACGTCCACCTTGTCAAGACCGTTCAGGATCTTGTATACTTCAATCAAATCACCCCTCACTCTCCTAAACTCCGCTGGAAACAAGCCCAGTCTGTTCAACCTTTCCTCATAAGAAAAACCCACTCATTCCAGGTATCAATCTAGTAAGCCTCCTCTGAACTACCTCCAATGCATTTACATCCTTCTTTAAAAAAGGAGACCAAAACTGCACACAATATTCGAAGTGCAGTCTCACCAATGCCCTGTATAACTGAAGCATAACATCCTTACTTTTCTGTTCAATCCCCCTCGTAATAAAGGATAGCATTCCATTAGCCTTCTTAATTACTTGCTGTACCTGCAATACTAACTTTTTGTGACTCATGTACTAAACACTAGATCCCTCTGCACCTCAGAATTATGCAGTAGTTCTCCATTTAAGTAATACTCTGCTTTTATTGTTCTTCCTGCCAAAGTAAACATCTTCACATTTTCCCACATTAAACTCAATTTGCCAGATCTTTGCCCACTCACTCATCTTATCTATATCCGTCTGCAACCTCCTCATGTCCTCTTCACAACATACTTTCCTGCCTATCTTTGTGTCATTTGCAAATGTAGCTACCATGTCTTCGCTCCTGTCATCTAAGCCATTGATGTAAATCGTAAAAAGATGAAGCCACAGTACAGACCTCTGTGGGACTCCACTCGTCACATCCTGCCAATCAGAAAAAGATCCATTTATGCATACTCTCTGCTTTCTGACAGCCAACCAATCTTCTTTCCAGGCTAATATGTTGCCCCCACACCATGTGCTTTTATTTTCTGTAATAACCTTTGATGTGGCACCTTATCAAATGCCTCCTGGAAATCCAAATATAGCATGTCTACAGGCTCCCCTTTATCCACCGCGCGTGTTACTCTTTCAAAAAACGCCAATAAATTGGTTGAACATGATTTTCCTTTCACAAAACCATGTTGACTCTTCCCGATTGCCTTCAGTTCTTCTAAGTGCCCAGCTACAACCTCTTTAATGATCGATTCTAATAATGGCAGATGTCAAGCTAACTGGCCTATAGTTTCCTGTTTTCTGCCTTCCTCCCTTATTTGCTACTTTCCAGTCTGATGGAACTTTTCCAGAATCTAGCAAATTTTGGAAAATTAACACCAGCGCATCGACTACCTCATTAGCCACCTCTTTTAAGGCCCTAGGATGTAGTCCATTGGGACCTGGAGACTTGCCAACCACAGCTCCATCAATTTTCTCAGTATCGTTTCCCCAGTGATTTCAACTTCACCATGCTCCTCTCTCCCTTTCACCTCGTGATTTGCAGCTGGTACTGGAATGTTTTTTGTATCCTCTATAGCGAACACAGAAACAAAATATTTGTTCATTTCTTCTGCTATTTCCTTATTATCTACTATTAACTCCCCACTGCCGCTCTCTAGAGGACCAACACCCACTTTACTTACTCTTTTCCTTTTTAAATACCTGTAGAAACTCTTGCTATCCATTTTTGCATTTCCAGCTAGCTTCCCCTCATGCTCTAATTTCTTTCTCCTGGTTAACCATTAGCTGCCGTTCTTTATATTCTAACCCATCATCCGTCCTGGTACTCATCTTTGAGGAGTTGTAGGCTTTTTCCTTGGGCAGAATTTTACATTCGGTGTGCGGGGGCGGGCCCAACATGCCGGAACATAAAATGACGCGTGATGATGTTGGGCGTGCGTCCTGACGTCATCGCGCTGTCTCCGCGATATTTCATTCGGTGGGCGCACGTCGGAGTCGGCTGCGCGCCTGCTGATAATTGAAAGGCCTATTAAGGCCATTAACTAGGTAATTAACCTTAACTTTACGCTGCCTGTTCAACCTTACGGTTGACGGGTAGGCGAAAAGGCCAAGCGGGTTGTAGGTTTTTTTAGGAAACCTCATCCACGAGCGGGATGAGGTTTCCTAAAGCTTCTACAAATTAAATAAAAGGTTACTTTGATAAATAAAAACATACCCCATCTCACGTGACACAGTCACACGAGAGGACATGTTTCGTTTACGTTTTTAACGTTTTCGTTTATTTTTTTGAAATGCGCTTCAATCTCCCTGAGGCAGCTCCGCGCAGGACCCGGCTCTCCCTCCTCCCCCTCCCGCATAGGTAGCGCTCAGGGCTACCATTCGCTATCCACACTGGGCGGGCCTTAATTGGCCTGCCCGCGTGAAATCGCGGTGCCGAGCTGATCGCGGTTAGCTCCGCAACCTTCCCCGCCCGCTCTCACCGAGCCCTCCTGGCCAATGTAAAATCCTGGCCCTTAAGTTTGATTCTTTCCTTAGCTTCGTTAGTTAATCACGGATGGTGGGTCTTCCCCTTAGGATTTTTCTTTATAATAGGAATGTACTTATTCTGAATACTCTGAAATATCCCCTTAAATGTCTGCCGCTGCTTCCCTGTTGATCTATCCTCTAGCCTATTTTTCCCAGTTCACATCAGCTAGCTCAGCTTTCATCTCCACATAGTTGCCCTTATTTAAGGGCAGGATCTTCTGTTCGGAGTGCGGGCGTGTAAAATGACGCGCAGTGACGTCAGGTGTGTGTCCCGACGTCACCACGCGTCATCCTGATCGTCCGTTCAGCAGGTGCGCACCGGAGTCGGCTGCACGCCCGCCGAACTGTCAAAGGCGTGTTAAGGCCATTAATAAACTAACTAGGGTAATTGTCAGGGCTGCCCGTCCAACCTTAATGTTGGCGGGTGGCCAAAGAGCCTAACCAGCCTTTGCATTTTTCATGAAACCTCATCCACGGGCAGGATAAGGTTTCATGAAGGGTTTATTAATTAAATAAAATTCTTAATGAAAATTCATAAACATGTCCCAGCTCATGTGACACTGTCACAAGAGGGGACATGTCCGAATAATTTTATTTTTTAATTTTTCCATTTTTATAACTAAATTTAATCTTCCTGAGGCACCTCTGTGCCTCAGGGAGATTTCCGTGCTCTTTTGCATGCATGCTGGGCAGGCCTTAAGTGGCCCGCCCACATAAAATGGCGGCATGCAGCCGATTGCAGGTGGAGTTCGGCTCCACGCCCGCCCGAGCCTGCTCCCGACCGGCCCTCTCTCTCTTAGGGGAGAAAATTCTCCCCTAAGTTTAAGATACTAGTCTTAGACCCGCGCTTCTCCCTTTCAAACTGCATGTAAAATTCAATCATATTGTGGTCACTGCTACCTAGGGGTGCCTTTACTCTGAGGTCATTAATTAATCCTGTCACAATACACATTACCAAGTCTAATATAACCTGCTCTCTGGTTGGTTCCAGAACCTGCTGCTCTAAGAAGCTATCTCAAAAGCATTCTAAGAACTCCTCATCCAGGCTACTACTGCCAATCTGATTTTTCCAGTTTATATGTGGATGAAAATCACCCATGATCATTGCTGTCCCTTTATCACAAGCACACAATATTTTCTCTTGAATACTTTGTCCTACACGGTGGCTACTGTTAGTGGGCCTGTAGACCACTCCCACTCATCACTTTTTTCCGCTACTATTCCTCATCTCCACCCAAACCAATTTTACATCTTGATCTCCTGAACCAAGGTCAACTCTAACTATTGCACCAATGCCCTCTTTGATTAAGTGCTACCCCTCCACCTTTACCTAGCTTCCTATTCTTCTTGAATGTCATGTACCCTTCAATATTAAGGACCCAATCTTTGTCATCCTGCAGCCACGTCTCCATAATTGCTATCAGATCATATTTCAATATGGGCCATCAATTAATTTAGTTAATTGTCCTCACTTATCACCCCACCAGCCACCGCATTCAAAGGATCATCCACCACCATTTCCGCCAACTCCAGCATGATGCCACCACCAAACACATCTTCCCTTCATCCCCCTTGCGGCATTCCGCAGGGATCGTTCCCTCTGGGACACCCTGGTCCACTCCTCCATCACCCCCTACACCTCAACCCCCTCCCACGGCACCTTCCCATGCAACCGCAGAAGGTGCAACACCTGCCCCTTTACTTCCCCTCTCCTCACCGTCCAAGGGCCCAAACACTCCTTTCAAGTGAAGCAGCATTTCACTTGCACTTCCCTCAATTTAGTCTATTGCATTCGCTGCTCCCAATGCGGTTTCCTCTACATTGGAGAGACCAAATGCAGACTGGATGACCGTTTTGCAGAACACCTTCGGTCTGTCCATAAGCATGACCCAGACCTCCCTGTCGCTTGCCATTTCAACACTCCACCCTGCTCTCTTGCCCACATGTCCCTCCTTGGCCTGCTGCATTGTTCCACTGAAGCTCAACGCAAACTGGAGGAACAGCACCTCATCTTCCGACTAGGCACTTTATAGCCTTCCGGACTGAATATTGAGTTCAACAAATTTAGATCATGAACTCTCTCCTCCATCCCCATCCCCTTTCCGATCCCCCCCTCCCTTTTTTTCCAATAATTTATATAGATTTTTCTTTTCCCACCTATTTCCATTATTTTTAAATGTATTTCCATCCATTGTTTTATCTCTACCTTTTCGCCTATTTCGATCCCTTCCCCCCACCCCACCCCCACTAGGGCTATCTGTACCTTGCTCGTCCTGCTTTCTGCCCTTAATTAGCACATTCCTTAGATAATATCACCACCTTCAACATCTCTTTGTCCTTTTGTCTATGACATCTTTTGGCTATCTCCACCTATCACTGGCCCTCTATCCAACTCTACCCCCCCCCCCTCTTAAACCAGCTTATATTTCACCTCTTTTCTATTTTTACTTAGTTCTGATGAAGAGTCATATGGACTTGAAACGTTAACTGTGCTCCTCCACAGATGCTGCCAGACCTGCTGAGTTTTTCCAGGTATTTTTATTTTTGTTTTGGATTTCCAGCATCCGCAGTTTTTTGCTTTTAAATTAATTTAGTTTGTTATGAATGCTATGCGCATTCAGATAGAGAACCTCCAGTTTTATCTTTCTGTTCCCTTTGTAACATCTAGTCTTGACTTTTGATGTATTCTTAGGTTTTTTTTCTCTCTGTCCCTTCCTGCCATTCTCTGACCCTCATTTCTTATAGTACTATTTTGCTCTCCTGTCTTGACTCTATACCTTGAATTGCTAGTTATACCCAACTTTCATCCCTCACCCCTCTTTAGTTTAGTTTAAAGCCCTCTCTACTTCCCTAGTTATGTGATTTGCGAGGACACTCGTCCCAGCACTGTTCAGGTGTAAACCATCCCAACGGTATAGGCCCCACTGGATCCTCCCCCCCCCCAACTGCAAGTTCCTTTCCAGCCCAGAGCAGATGTCCCAAACCCTGGCACCGGGGAGGCAACATAGCTGTCTGGATTTTCGCTCTTTTTTGCAGAGAACAGTGTCAATCTCCCTCACTGTACTATCCCCTCCTACCACTACATTCCCTTTTGCTCCCTCCGCTTGAATGGCTTCCTGTACCACAGTGCCATGGCCAGTCAACGCATCCACCTTGCAGACCTCGCTTTCATCCACGCAGGTTGTGAGCACCTCAAACCTGTTTTGAAAGCCTAAGGCTCCTCCCCTACTGTCTGCTCGGTCCCATTACCTGCCTCACTGACAGTCGCATCCCCCTGTCCCTCACTGCTGACCAAAGCAGATGACCCTCTTCTAAGAGGTGTGACTGTCTTCTGGAACAAAGTATCCAGGTATTTCTCCCCCTCCTTTATGTTGCGCAGTGTCTGCATTTCGGCTTCCAGATCAGTAATCCTGATCCAGAATTCCTCAAGCTGCTTATACTTCCTGCAGACGTGTTTGCCTTGGCGTCCAAAAGCTCCCGCATCCCACAGCTGGAACATAACACCTGCCCCACCATTCTAACTATGTTATTTAGTTAATTCACTTTAATTACTTTCTTCCTATGTATGCTACAATTTACCGTGTTTATTGAATGCTAGTACCACTGACAACTGGAGGTTATATGCTTCTTAACTACAAGGTATGGGCTTTAGAGGTTTGTTTAAATTACTTAATTTTTATTGCTTTTCTTATCTTTATTGTTTTATTTTAATTTTAAAGTTTTCATATTTTGGTTTATTAGTTTAAAGTTTTAGTTCTTTTTATTTATAGATCTACCTGAACTCACCTGTCCTAAGCTGGTTTCTCACACACTGTCCCTTAGATTGAGCACTTACCAGCCAATCAACTTACTAGATCCCTGTGACATCACAGTTGCTTTTTTTTTGACTTTTTCATCCTACTGCAGCTTCCCAGTAGCAGAAACAATGAAACAGCCGCTCCTCAGCTCCACTCCTCACTCGAAACCCCGACCTGTATTTAGAGGCGTTTCTCAGCTCCCGACTGTCTCTTGCAGGTCTGTTCTGCTCCGATTCCCAGTAACAAGGTAGAAGCTGAAGCCAACTGGGCAAGTGGAATCACACCTGGTTTCCCGCTGTAAGTGGCAGTTACTCCAGTTGTATACAGTTGAACCAGTAGACACGTCAACCAGATCCAGTAAGATTCCAATGTCCCCGTTAAAGCCAAATGGACAAACAGGGATACCAACTGGTCTCCAGTTATAATCATCAGCCATTCCAGTTGCATTCAGTTAAAACCAGTTGTGACCCTTTATTCCTAGGGAAGTCAGTTATAACCATTTGGTATGTCCAACTGGCTCCAACTGATTTTTCCTCAGCCAACCCAAGTTGGAAAAGTTCGGGGAGTTAGTTGCTGCATCAGACGTTTCCTGTGCTCCAAGTTTTTTTTAATCCATTCACGGTATATGAGCTTTGCTGGCTGGGCCAGCATTTATTGCCCATCCCTAGTTGCCCTTGAGAAGGTGGTGATGAGCTGCCTTATTGAACTGCTGCAGTCCATGTGGTGTAGGTACACCCACAGTGCTGTTAGGAAGGGAGTTCCAGGATTTTTACCCAGCAACAGTGAGGGAACGGCAATATATTTCCAAGTCCGGTTGGTGAGTGGCTTAGAGGGAAACCTCCAGGTGGTGGTGTTCCCATCTGTCTGCTGTCCTTGTCCTTCGAGATGGTAGTGGTCATGGGTTTGGAAGGTGCTGTATAAAGAGCCTTGGTGAATTCCTGCAGTGCATCTTGTAGATGGTACACAGTGCTGCTACTGTGCGTCGGTGGTGGAGGGAGTGAATGTTTGTGGATGTGGTGCCAATCAAGCGGGCTGCTTTGTGCTGGATGGTGTCCAGCTTCTTGAGTGTTGTGGGAGCTGGACTCATCCAGGCAACTGGGGAGTATTCCATCACACTCCTGACAAGTGCCTTGTAGATGGTGGACAGGCTTTGGGTAGTCAGGAGATGAGTTACTTGTTGCATGATTCTCAGCCTCTGACTTGCTCTTGTAGACACAGTATTTATATGGCTAGTCCAGTTCAGTTTATGGTCAGTGGTTAGCCTCCAGGATGTTGATAATGGGAGATTCAGTGATGGTAATGCCATTGAACATCAAGGAGCAATGGTTGGATTCTCTCTTGTTGGAGATGGTCATTGTCTGACACTTGTGTGGCATGCATGTTACTTGCCACTTGTCAGCCCAAACCTGGATATTGTCCAGGTCTTGCTGCATTTGGACATGGACTGCTTATGTATCTGTGGAGTCGCGAATGGCGCTGAATATTGTGCAATCATCAGCAAACATCCCCACTTCTGACCTTATGATGGAAGGAAGGTCATCGATGAAGCAGCTGAAGATTGTTGGGCCTAGGACACTACCCTGAGGAACTCCTGCAGTCATGTCCTGGAACTGAGATGACTGACCTCCAACAACCACAACCATCTTCTTTTGTGCTAGGTATGACTCCAACCAGCGAAAAGTTTTCCCCTGATTCCCTTTGATTCCAGTTTTGCTAGTGCTCTTTGATGCTACACTCGGTCAAATGCTGCCTTGTCGTCAAGGGCAGTCACTCTCACCTCACC
This sequence comes from Cetorhinus maximus, assembly GCF_964194155.1. Lineage (NCBI taxonomy): Eukaryota > Metazoa > Chordata > Chondrichthyes > Lamniformes > Cetorhinidae > Cetorhinus > Cetorhinus maximus. The sequence continues at coordinate 130,408,589 of NC_135888.1, read as the reverse complement.
TCGGGAGTTCAGCTCTTTTGTCCATGTTTGAACCAAGGCTGTAATGAGGTCAGGAGCTGAGTGGCCCTGGTGGAACCCAAACTGGGCATCAGTGAGCAGGTTATTGCTGAGCAAGTGCTACTTGATAGCACTTCCATCACTTTACTGATGATCGAGAGTAGACTGATGGGGCGGTAATTGGCCGGGTTGGATTTGTCCTGCTTTTTGTGTACAGGAAATACCTTGGCAATTTTCCACATAGCCGGGTAGATGCCAGTGTTCTTGCTGCACTGAAACAGCTTGGCTAGGGACGTGGCAAATTCTGGAGCACAAGTCTTCAGTACTATCGCTGGAATATTGTCAGGGCCCATAGCCTTTGCACCATCCAGTGCCTTCAGCCGTTTCTTGATATCACGTGGAGTGAGTCAAATTGGCTGAAGACTGGCACCTGTGATGCTGGGGACCTCTGGAAGAGGCCGAGATGGATCATCCAACCGGCACTTCTGGCTGAAGATTGTTGTGAATGCTGCTGCCTTACGTTTTGCACTGATGTGCTGGGCTCCTTCATCATTGAGGATGGGGATATTCATGGAGCCTCCTTCTCCGGTGAGTTGTTTAATTGTCCACCACCATTCACGACTGGATGCGGCAGGACTGCAGAGCTTATATCTGATCTGTTGGTTGTGGGATCGCTTTGCTCCGTCTATCACTTGCTGCTTATGCTGTTTGGCACGCAAGTAGTCCTGTGTTATAGCTTCACCATGTTGACAGCTCATTTTTAGGTATGCCTGGTTCTGCTCCTGGCATGCCCTCCTGCAAGTGGCCTAGCAAACCTTGACCCCCACCTGACCCAGCTCAGACTGCTCCGCCCAACCTGACCTGCATAGGGGGTCCGCATAGGATTGCCCGCTTGCTGCCAACCCAAGTCAACTCAAAGAGTGTTATGAAAGAGACCGGACAATCTTGCATGAATAAAAAAAATAGTTTTCAGTTACAACTACAAGATATTTTTAACCTCATTTCAGTTTGATTGATCTTTCCTTATTTTAAACAGGGTGCACTGGGGAGGCATGAAAGTGTTATTAAACTCAATGCGTGAGAAGTGAATTAATATCAGCAGCAACACCATTAATCTAAAGCATTAATTGGACTAGTACCAGTAGCTGGGAAAGAGGAAGCTTTTCCTTTGGAAAGGGCTCCACTTAAACTGGGTTGGGATCAGTGTGCTGGTGAATCAAATAACTGGGGACGTAGATAGGGCTTTAAGATAAAAAGAGGAGCGGAGGGATCAGGTGAGGTGAAATTTAGAAATCCAAGAAAAGGCAAGGCAATACAGCAGTGTAAGGATGCAGAGTGTGATAGGAAAGGGCAGAGGGTAAGGGTAATTGTGCAAGAGAAAATAAGGTTAAAGCAGAGATTAAGAGTAAAAAAAATAAAGGCTCTTTAGCTGAATGTACAAAGCATTTGTAATAAGATACACAATCTGGTGGCACAAATATAAATAAATGGATTTGATCTAATTGTTTTTATATTCGTTCACGGGATGTGGGTGTCACTGGCTAGGCCAGCATTTATTGCCCATCCTTAATTGCCCGTGAGAAGGTGGTGGTGAGCTGCCTTCTTGAACCACTACAGTCCATGTGGTGTAGGTAGACCCACAGTGCTGTTATGGAGGGAGTTCCAGGATTTTGATCCAGCGACAGTGAAGGAATGGCTATATATTGCCAATTCAGGATGTTTGAGTGGCTTGGAGGGAACTTGCAGGTGGTGGTGTTCCCATGTATCTGCTGTCCTTGTCCTTCTGGATGGTAGTGGTCGTGGGCTTGGAAGGTGCTAAGGAGGCTTGGTGAGTTGCTGCAATGCATCTTGTAGATGGTACATACTCCTGCCACTGTGCGTCGGTGGTGGAGGGAGTGAATGTTTGTGGATGGGGTGCCAATCAAGCGGGCGACTTTGCCCTGGAAGTGGTTGAGCTTCTTAAGTGTTGTTGGAGCTGCACTCATCCAGGTAAGTGGAGCATGTTCCATCACACTCCTGACTTGTGCCCAGAAGATGGTGGACAGACTTTGGGGAGTATGGAGGTGAGTTACTCACCGCAGGATTCCTATCCTCTGACCTACGTTATAGCCACAGTATTTATATGGCGAGTCCAGTTCAGTTTCTGGTCAATGGTAACCCCCAGGATGTTGACAATGGGGGACTCAGCAATGGTAATTCCATTGAATGTCAAGGGGCAATGGTTAGATTCTCTCTTGTTGGAGATGGTCATTGCCTGGCACTTGTGTGGTGTGAATGTTACTTGTCACTTATCAGCCCAAGCCTGGATATTGTCCAGGTCTTGCTGCATTTGGATATGGACTGCCTCAGTATTTGAGGAGTCGCAAATGGTGCTGAACATTGTGCAATCATCAGTGAACATCCCCACTTCTGTTGGAAGGAAAGTCATTGATGAAGCAGCTGAAGATGGTTGGACCTAGGACACTGCCCTGAGGAACTACTGTAGCGATGTCCTGGAACTGAGATGACTGACCTCCAACAACCACAACCATCTTATTTTGTGCTAGGTATGAACCCGACCAGCAGAGAGTTTTCCCCCTGATTCCCATTGACTCCAGTTTTGCTAGGGCTCCTCGATCAAATGCTGCCTTGATGTCAAGGGCAGTGACTCTCTCCTCACCTCTGGAGTTCAGCTCTATTGTCTATGTTTGGACCAAGGCTGTAATGAGATCAGGAGTTGAGTGACCCTGCAGAACCCAAACTGAGCATCAATGAGAGGGTTATTGCTATGCAAGTGTGCTTGATAACACTGTTGATGACCCCTTCCATCACTTTACTGATGATCGAGAGTAGACTGATGGGGCGCTAATTGGCCAGGTTGGATTTGTCCTGCTTTTAGTATACAGGGCATACCTGGGCAATTTTCCACATTACCGGGTAGACGCCAGTGTTGTAACTGTACTGGAACAGCTTGGCTAGGGGCGTGGCAAGTTCTGGAGCACAAGTCTCCAATACTATTGCCAGAATATTGTTAGGGCCCATAGCCTTTGCACTACCAGTGCCTTCAACTGTTTCTTGATATTACGTGGAGTGAATCGAGTTCGCTGAAGACTGGCACCTGTGATGCTAGGGACCACCACTGGAAGCCAAGATGAATCATCCACTCAGCACTTCTGGCTGAAAATTGTTGCAAATGCTTCAGCCTTATCATCATTGAGGATAGGGATATTTGTGGAGGCCACCGCCTCCTCCAGTGAGTTGTTTAATTGTCCACCACCATTCATGACTGGGTGTGGCAGGACTGCAGAGCTTAGATCTGATTCATTGGTTGTGGGATCACTTAGCTCCATCACTTGCTGCTTATGCTTTTGCCCCACAAGTAATCCTGTGTTGTAGCTTCACCAGGTTGACATCTAATTTTTAGGTATGCCTGGTGCTGCTCCTGGCATGCCCTCCTGCACTCTTCATTGAACCATGGTTGATCCCCTGACTTGGTGGTAATGATAGAGTGCGGGATATGCAGGGCCATGAGGTTACAGGTTGTGGTTGTATACAATTCTGCTGCTGCTGATGGCCCACAGGATCTCATGGTTGCCCAGCCTTGAGTTGCTAGATCTGTTTGAAATCCATCTCATTTAGCACATTGGTAGTGGCACACAACACGATGGAGGAGATCCTCAATGTGAAGACGGGACTTCATCTCCACGAGGATTGTGCAGTGGTCACCCCTACTGATACTGTCATGGACAGATGCATCTGCGGCAGACAGGTTGGTGAGGATGAGGTCAAGTATGTTTTTCCCTCTTGTTGGTTCCCTCACCACCTGCTGCAGACCCAGTCCAGCAGCTAAGACCTTTAAGGTCTTGGCCAGCTCGGTCTGTAATAGTGCTACTGAGCCATTCTTGCTGATTGGCATTGAAGCCCAGAGTACATTCTGCGCCATTGCCACCCTCAGTGCCTCCTCCAAGTGGTTCATCATCTGAGGGGCAGTACATGGTAATTAGCAGGTTTCCTTGCTCATGTTTGACCTAATGCCATGAGATTTCATAGGGTCTGAACTCCCTCATGACTGTATACAACTGTGCCACCACCTTTGGGATGGTGCTGGTGGTGTCTGGGTCATTATCTGTAAGGTATGATTCTGCGAATATGACTATGTCAGACTATTACTTGACTAGTCTGTGAAACAGCTCTCCCAGTTTTGGCACTAGCCCCCAGATGTTAGTAAGGACAACTTTGCAGTGTCGACAGGGCTGAAATTGACACTGTCATTTCCGGTGCCTAGGTTGAATCCGGGTGGTCTGTCTGGTTCCATTCAAAAGTATTAAAGGGACACAGGTACACGGGTGTATACCATTTGTCTATAGTTTTGGCACTTGTAAATAAAAGTTCACTCGCATAGTTTGGAATTTTTCTGGATTCTAACTCAGCAACCCATAGTGCAGGTGAGGCACCCTCAGTGACTGGACTCTGTCGTTATCTCGAAACTTCTCAGAATGATAAAGATGTCGAGGGAAATGGGTTTATTACCTTGAGTATTGCTGAAAAAAGAGACATGTCTAAGCTTTTCGTCTTACACTTGTCAGGACGTAAAGCATGAAGAAAAGCTTAGACATGTCTCTTTTTTCATGAATACTCAAGCTCTGTACCACCAAACGACTATTGGTTAATTGTCTGCAAGTGGTGATTTGGGTGGGGGGGGGGGTGGTGTGTATTGTGGGGGGGCAAGAACGCGATTTTCCTTGATCAATCTGCATGGAGGAGCAATCTCGAGTGGACAAATGGTGTTCTCATGCTGCTCCTCCCTGTAAACCCATCTATCTGGTTCCTCTCTGCCAGGTTGGGGGCAGGTGTGAGGGTGACATGAGTGCATCCCAGCTGAGGTTTGCCATGCACACAGACTTTGTGAGGGCATGGAAAAATCTCAGTTCTATTTACAGGTGCCTGAGGTCGCAGGAGAACAATGTGCTTTGCAGGTTTTAATGCGTGCATTATTAATGCCACAGCTCTGTATATCAGCACAGTTTGGTGCATGCAAAGAATCAAACCACCAGCAGGGTAGATGGTAACCAGTGCAATTTAATTCAGCTGTCATAAATCAAGGTACATTAGAGCAAAGTATAATGACTGTAACCAAAAAGATGCTGGAGGTTTCCCGCCAGCAGAGGATAGAAAACCAAAAAATTAAGAAAATGTGTCGGTAGCTTACTCTGTCTGGAATCTGTCAGCTATCAGACTGGCACAGGTCTGTCTGCCATGTCGTACCCCTGCTATGGCCTCTGCATGTGGCTCGGCGACATCTTGGCCCTTGTCAGCTCCTTCCCCCTCACCATGCTCATCGTCAGAGGAGACATCTCGGTCTTCCATGTCTCCCTCAGCCAAGATATCCCTCCTTTGTAGCGCTAGGTTGTGCACGGCGTAGCAGACAATGATGATCCGGACACTCTCTGTGGCAAATATTGGACACCCCTGCCGGAGCAGTCCAAACATTTGAACCTCACCTTTAGGAGGTCTATCATATACTCAGTCATGGACCTGGTGGTGGCATGTGCAGCATTGTAGCTCTCCTCAGCAGCACTCTACAGATGGCAAGCATGCATCATCAGCCAGGTCCTCTGGAGATACCCCTTGCCCCCAAAGAGCCAGCCCTGCAATCTCTGAGGTCCTTCAAAAACCTGTAGCACTGGAAGGGCGCCTGGGTGTCCTCGGGCTGGCATGGACAAGATGGGCCGAATGGCCTCCTTCTGTGCTGTGACTTTTCTATGGTTCTATGGTTCTAAGTGGGTCAGAATGTAGGCATTGTGAGAGCTCCCTGAGAACAGAGCACAAACATGCAGGATTTGTCTTCTGTGATCACATATCAGCTGCACGTTCAAAGAATGGAATCCTTTGCTATTGATGAATGTGAACTGGCTGTTGCCAGGGAGCTCTCAAGGCCAATTATGTGCAGTCAGTAGTTCCTTGCACTTGCAGAAAACCTGTGATTTCTGCAAATCCAAACCCTCTTGCAACCTGGCTTTCGGGATCCAGGCAGAATTGGACCAATTGATGTGCTCTCATGAACAGGGCATCTGTCACCTCCTGTATGCACTTGTGTATCACTGAGTGGAAATGCTGCACAGGTCCCCATTGGAGACCTGGAAGAAGCCACTGGCAAAGAAGCTTAAGGTGATGGTGACCTTCAATGCCACCAGCATGGGATTGCCTCCAAGTCCTTGCAGCCGCAGGTCATCATGGAGAAGCTGGCAGATGTTGCATTCTAAGGACATTCTAAGACATCTCCTTCTGCTAATCTGTAGATAGCTGCACAGCCGGCAATATACCAATGATCGGGCCAATGCTTGCTGTTGCTGTGAACCCTGTTCTCCAGCATCCTGACCTTCTTGAGGCCCCACTGCCTCATGCTACTCAATCTGTTGCTCCTTCTGGCCATTGGCTAACCTCCGATGGGCCTCCTTCTCCTCATCTGGATGAGAGTCAGTAGAAAGGCAGGGTTGCCTGGAGCCTGCATCATCTAGGCCTCAATGGATCTGTGAATGAATTGAAGTAATAAACGTAGTGAGCAGATTCTTTGTTGGTTTGCCTCCATCTCAGAACCACCAAGCCGGTGCTAAGACCTGTGCCTGGCTTCCATCTGGACATGGCAACTTCGCCCCACCCCTTCCAGGTGAAGGACATCCTGGAGGACCAGAGATGGGTGTTCCTCCTGTTTATACATGACTGTGCATGGAGACATTGCTCTTTGACCAGGGTGATGGGAGCCCTCCCTCTGACACTACTCAGCTTGTCTCCACTACCCTCAAGACTCTATAGAGAGACCATTGCCCTGGCAGCACAGAAAAACTAACCACATGAGTCCTTGTCAGACATGACCACTCACCTGGGAAGATGGAGGTTTGGAGTTGGGAATTTGCTGCTGCCCACCATCCGTGCCCATTGGAGGCATCCACCTCCCTCCATCGCTGTTTCTGACAGCAGTCGATGGCAAATTGCACAGAATGAACGGCAGCTCCACAACTTGCTGAGATCTCAATGTTATGAGACCCATGAGTGGGGAACAAACCTGCTGCCAGGTGGGCTTCACCGTAGAGAGGAGAACACAACTGAGCATGGTTGTCATCCAGTTGCCTCATGGTTGTTAGGGTGTCCCTTTTGTTGACCAAATGTGCTGGCTTTGAACTCCACCCATCCGAAAAGACCCTCCTCCCATTTCGAGGGATCACAGTTTTAAATCAAATACATGGCATTGTTGAGAATTGAAAAATATGTTAGCTTTGAGATTTGCTTCACCACTTTCTACTTTCCCTGTCACCCACCAACATCCCCCCCATCATCCTTGACTCACCCAATATAACCTTTCTTCTCCCCGTCACCCTTGGACATTCCCCCGTTACCCTTGCACCTATTACCATCCACCTGCACATGCCTTCCCTCCCCTCTGAGCCTATGCCTGTTACTGTCCCCATGCCCACCCTTTCTCTGACCCTTCCTATTATCCGAGCCACCTGTTTTGTCCACTTCCGTGAACACTCCCATGAAACCTTCAGCTACCTCACCATCACCCTGGACCTGCCACTCTACTGCATCCCACTCCCCCCTCTCAGTGTGACTGTCCCCTCCACTGCCCAGTGCCCCCAGTTCAATCCTTGGGACCCCACCATCGACAGCACCGACCCTGCCCTCCAGTACCATCTACCTCCCACCGTCCTTGCCCAGAAACCCCCCTTCCCCATCCAATCACAGAACCCAACAAGAAAGGCCCTTCCCTCTAATCCACGTTGCTGTACCCTTGCTGCCCCGGACAGTCTCCTCCTTCCTGGGTCAGCCTTCCTCCCTGCCCCAGAAAGACAGCCTCTTTCTTCCCTGGCCAACCTTCCTCCCCCGACCCCCAATGTCCAGCCTCCACTCCACCCTTCCAACCCTACACCCCCTCCCTTCACCTGCCCCCTATGTCCAACCTCCACTCCATCCTTCCATTCTACCCTGCCCTTCCACCCTTCGCCTGCCTCCAATATCCAGCCTTTGCGCAACTTGTCCTACTGTCACCCACCAACATCCCCCCCATCATCCTTGACTCACCCAATATAACCATTCTTCTCCCCTGTCACCCTTGAACATTCCCCCGTTACCCTTGCACCTATTACCATCCACCTGCACATGCCTTCCCTCCCCTCTGAGCCTATGCCTGTTACTGTCCCCATGCCCACCCTCTCCCTGACCCTTCCCATTATCCGAGCCATCTGTTTTGTCCACTTCCGTGAACATCCCCATGAAACCTTCAGCTACCTCACTATCACCCTGGACCTGCCACTCTACTGCATCCCACTCCTCCCTCTCAGTGTGACTGTCACATATGACAGATATGAGTAAAGTTGCGAATAGTCCCCAAGAAGGCCAAAGCAGCATCTACTCACCTCAAAACCATGGAAGAAGTCAAGCTCACCAGCTGCAGGCCACTTATATACAGCCGTGAAAGTGAACATTCTAATTTCTGACTGGTGGGGAACTTAATTCGTAGGGGGATCTTAATTCCGGCGAAGTGGCCTCTTAATGAGCAGGCATGACATTCTAACGCATTCAAAAGGGCTTCTCGACACTGTGCGTCGGGACGCTCGGCCTGCCTTTAACCAAACCTTAGAGTCCTGGGAACAGAATTCCTTAAGTTCAACCCGATGTCAGGAAACTGAGTTTTGGCTTTACGCCAAATTAAGCTGCCCCGCCAACAAGCTTCCTGCTGCTGGCAGGACTGGAAGATTCTGTCCTCGGACTCTAAAGGAGTCAGGAGAGATGGAGAGCCAGTCAGCAAAGTGGGATTGAGACAAAGGTCCTATTTTTTTATGGACTGCAGCGATTCAAGAAGGCAGCTCACCACCACCTTCTCAAGGTCAACAAGGGATGGGCAATAAATGCTGGCCCAGCCAGCGAAGCCCACATCCCATGAATGAATTTTTAAAAAAGTTACTCCAGGGCAACCCGGTTAGGGGTGATCAACCAACTTTAAGCAGGGCTACAACACGGAAAGAGCAGAGTAAAATCCAACAAAGTTGTCAGGTTGTTTGGTTTTTTAATAGTTTGGGGGATAGTGGTATTGTCACTGACTAGTATTCCAGAGACACAGCGTAATGCTCTGGGGACGCTGGTTTGAATCTCCACTACAGCAGATGGTGAAATTTGAATTCAGTAGAAATTTGGAATTAAAAGTCTGATGATGACCACGAAACCCTTGTCAATTGTTGTAAAAACCCATCTGGTTCACTAATGTCCCTTTGGGGAAAGAAATCTGCTGTCCTTACCTGGTCTGGCCTGGATGTGACTCCAGACCCACAGCAATGTGGTTGACTCTTCAATGAACAAGGGGCAATTAGGGATGGGCAATAAATGCTGGCCTAGCCCAGTGATGCCCACATCCCATGAACAAATAAAAAAAAAGTTTGGAACATAACCCACGTGGCCTGTTAAGTTTCCAAAATCTGAATGCAAACAAATTTGGCTCAGTGCGAATTAAACCATGAGGTGAATTTCCTCACACTTTCACTATCAAAAACAGTGATTTATTTCTGTATGTTATACATGTCTTGGAAACATTTCATATTCAGTTTCACACAATATGCTATGTACAATATACATCACACACAAAAAATGTTTACTATGTTGTAAATTGTTAAATGTAGATAAAATCTCAGTGTAATGTTTTATTTCTTAGCAATTCCTCCTATAAGTGGGATATCGCTACCCTCCCTCCCCACCCCCCCTCCCCCCCCACACACACAATGATCTACGCTGTTTTACCACCCACCCCTTATTATTAATGTAACTGTAAACAATAGCTGCGGCTTTAGTGATCGTGGCAGAATTCCATTCAAAAACACCGAGCAGAGACACAATAAAAAATACAAAGAGGGTCACAAGTAACACTTTAAAGATGGGAGAACTGCAGGAAACATCGACAGCACCATTGCAACGCTTCGGGTTCAAACGTCCCTGTCTGGGCCAAATGGTCGGCAGCGAGGGAGCAGCTTTGAACCTGAGCAATGTGTTGGCGTCAGTTGACACCGGGCTCAGATTCCATAAAACCTATCAATTGAAGGAGGAAGGGAAGACTTATGTAAGGATGTAAGGAATTCCACAGTTTGGAGTGCAGCCTGATGGAGGGGAGGGGTTAAAAAAAAAGGCAAAAAAGTGTTCCCGCTGGCCTAAGGATTGAGAACGAGAGGGTACAGATTTAAGGTAATTGGCAAGAAAGAAAGCAACGGAAACGCGAGGAAACACTTTTATCACGCAGTGACTGGTTAAGACCTGGAATGCACGGCCTGAGAGCGGTGGTGGAGGCAGGTTTAGCTGAGGCATTCGAAAGGGACTATTGCCTGAAAAGGAAGAATGTGCAGGGATCTGGGAAAAGGCGGGGGAGGGGCACCAGGTGATTTGCTCAGCCGGAGAACCGGAGCAGACACGATGGGCCGAATGTTCTCTCTGCTGTGTAACCATTATGTGAGTTCCACAATTTGGAGGGGCGACTGAGGGAGGCGGGGGCTCCACAGTTTGGAGGGGAAACTTGAGGGAGGTGGGGGGTTCCACCGGAGTACCTGAAGTACCTGAAAATGAATCCGAGTAGGGGAATGAGTGTTGACATCAGCAGGTCGATAATATCAGGATGAGGAAAGTGCATGTTGGAGCTTTTTGGAGTTCAGGAGAAATAAGAGGAGGAAGTTGAAAGGAGCAATCTCATTGTATTATTCATGAAAGAGAGTCCGAAATGGTGAGTCACACGACGGTTTAGTCAATGAATAAAAAGTAAGCACCTTTTTGCTGCAATCCCATCTTTAGAAGTTCTAGCAAGCTAGTCCACAGTAGCATTTCCAGTTAATACACAGAGGTATGTGATAACACTGAGTAGGATATCATTAAATAAATCAGCAGCAATTCAGTGATCAAGCTCAAAATAACTGACCATCAGGGGTTGTTTAACAACTGAAAATTCATTCATAAAGGTACTGAACGGCCAAGGTGTGAATATCACAATGAAACTGTGTTTTGTGAATGGACTCAGGTAGAACAAATTGAAGCCTATAGGTGAACAGCTACTAACCATGGCCAAGATACGACTGAGGTTTGAAGCAATTTTTATCCAACGGCTTGCGAGGATAAACAAGGGGTTGACTGATTTAGTGAGAAGGATTGAGGGATTGGGTGAGAAGGTAGGTATTCCTTCAAATCCCTTTTGAAAGCTGTTATTGAACTTGTTTCTCTTGGCCTTCGAGGCAGTGTGTTCCAGGTTAAAATTCCCTCACCTCAATGGGAATAAAAAGCACAATGGAGATGTAAAACAGATTGCTGCCTCACTACCACTTGTCTTATGCTGTTGCGTGTGGTCAAAGGTGACCCCAAGCTTTTGTCCTTGATTCTTGGTCTTCGCTGAATTCACTGACCTGAGCGAGCACATGAACACAACAATGGTCGTCATTAATCCAATGGACTCATGATGACTCTTGGTCACTTGGTCACACTTGTGTGTGTATGTGTATGTTGATCTATGTGTGTGTGCGCATATTGATGCGTATGTGCGGGCATTGATGAGTACGTGTTGATACGTGCGTGTTGATACATGCGTGTTGGTTGAAGGACAAACTTAGACTTGGCTGTGATGCTCCTTCTAGAGACCAATAGCCTGCCAACTATGTCTCAACTCATGTGTGAAGGGTGCCAACTAGGGTGAGGTACCTGGAGGAGCAGGGGGTCATGACACTTCTGAAAATTTGTCTCCTGGGCTAATGGTTCAATGTCGTGGGAATAAAAAGCAGATCATTCATCCCCTCAGTCACAGAGAGATCACACCATAATCAGTTCACTCAATTTAAAAATCATCATCACGTTCAAATCCCTCCATGGCCTTGCCCTTCCCTATCTCTGTAACCACCTCCAGTCCCACAAACACCTGAGATCTCTGCCTTCCTCCAATTCTGGCCTCTGGCATATCCCTGATTTGCATCCCTCCAATATTGCTGGCCATGCCATCCGCTGTATAGGCCTGAAGCTCTGGAATTCCTTCCTAAACTTCTCTGCCTCTCTATCTCCATTTCCTCCTTGAAGATACTCCTTAAAAACCTATGTTTTTGATCAAGCATTTGGTCACCTGTCCTAATATTCCTTATGTGGCTTGCTGTCAAATTTTTGTTTGATAAGCTCCTGTGAGGCACCTTGCATCATTTTACTACATTGAAAGCTCTATGTTAATACAAGTCATCATTGTATATAATAATCAATGATATTTCAGCGTATCACATATCTCTACAGGCCAGGCACCTGCCCAGATTTAGCAATAAAAGTATCAATTTCAACAAGAAGAGAGAAGCATTTACAAAACCATGATTTCAGTCATCATCAAAAAAATAACAATTATAATCCTGTTAACATGAAATGCACAGAACAGTCACTCTCCTCTTTCTCCCTTCTCATCCTTTCTCTCCCTCCCATTAATATTCACATTGATTAATCTGCTTATTTTTAAGCTTGTGTAATTATTTTTGTAAGAGCAGAGATTACGAAGAGAAAGAATGGGAGGGGATTGCCTGAGCTGTGTACGTTACAGGAATGAAACAAGAGCTAAGGTGAGTACAAAATATCACAAAGCAGAGGATGATGACACCAAGAGAAATGAGGACCCTAATATTCCATTTGCATCAAAATCTGACAGGAGGAAGTTTAAAAAGTAATGGCTAATATTCAATGGTATCGGTGTTGGTTGGGGATTGGCTAGGTAGGAGGGCAGTCTAGTTTCAAGCTAGGCAGGAAGGCAGTCTGGGGTTGGGGCTAGACAATAGTGCAGTCCAGGGTCGCAGCTAGACAGTAGTGCAGTCTGGGTCATGGCTAGACAGGAGCGCAGTCTGGGCTGTGGCTAGACAGGAGCGCAGTCTGGAGTTCTTCCCCAGTGTTCTGGACAACATTTATCCCTCAACCGATATTAAAAATAACAATTATCAAGTCATTTATTTCACTGCTGATTGTGGGATCTTGCTGTGCATAAATTGGCTGCCGCATTTCCTACATTACCACAGTGACTACACTTCAAAAGTACTTCATTGGCTGGTAAAGCGCCTTGGAACATCAAGAGGTCACGAAGGGCACTATAATGCAAGTTCTTTTTCTCGGTATACTAATCTCAACGCCACTTCTATAGTTTACGAGACAGGGTCAGGCAATCTAGTAAATTGGTAGCACAGATACAGGCTAGCAGTACATGATAATCAGGTGAGAGGGATTGTGTGTGAGAGAGAGAGAGAGAGAGAGAGTGAGAGACTGTCTGGGACCCAAATATTGAACGACTCAATATCTCAATGTTAAACAATATTTCAGAAAGAAAATCACTTGAATTTTCTCAAAGAGGGGAGATTTTGGCTACTCACTATTTAATGTGAAATTGTGCAGAGGTTCTTTATACAAACATTAACAATCTCACAATAAATAGTTGACACTGAGAAGCTGGGTATTCCTGCCCCTCCCCCAGTGTGGAACCTGCGTACAAGCAACTTGTAAATGTTCAAAGTTAAACTCTATTATTTTTATATCGCAGTGTCAAAATACACAGATTCCCAGTAAATTTCTGAGCTTGGCAATAAAACTAGAGGAAAACAATAAAACTAATAGAAAACAACACAGACTTTCAAAAGGACTCTTCGAATAAAGTCATAATTACAAATCTGGTTATATATAGTTTCTTTTTTTTTTGGAAAGCTAAGGTCCTCCAACACAGTTAGGGAAGGTTTCAAACTTATTCCCAGGCAGCTAGTTACAGAGACTGCCAAATTTCCATCTGCAGTGAAATAACTGCAATTGAAAACCGGGCTGTTTGTATACTGAATGAGTTACACACCTGGGAAGTCAGCTGAAAATCCACCTCTCTGCTTCCCTTGATATTTAGTCACTTCATGCCAGTTGTAGTGGAAGAACTGCTTAGAGTGAGCGAGATATTCGCCGGAATAAAGTCTAAAATGTTGCATTGGCCTGATACAGTGAAACTAGGATTCCTGCGGAGATTCTTCCTGTGGGAATCGGGGCCTAGAAGCGGGAGGTGCTTTCTGGGGTAATGGGATCCACAGGCTGTGTACTCCGTCCCTCACGCTCCTGAGCGCCGTGCGAGAGGTGTCCATAGTCATTGCTGTGAATGATCTGCCCCGAGATCTCGGGACACCAGGCTGATCTGCACCTACACCTGTCCGGCCGTCTGCAAAACTCCGAGGCCGTGTCTGTGTTTATACTTGAGGGTTTTCTATTATGAAAGAAGAAAAGGAACAAGAGTTAAGTGACAGCCCAAAAGGTTGGAGCAGGATGTCATTGCTGTTTCTCTTTCTTTAGCCCCTGCATACACACATAGAGCTCTTATGTGGTTTCGCTCCTCTGAGATCTCTGTGCTCTTCCAATTCCCATCACTCATCATTAGCAGACATGCCTTTAGCTAGCTAGACCCTGAGCTCTGGGATTCTCTCCCTAAACATCTCTGCCTCTTTACTCCTCTCTCCTCTTCTAAAATATTCCTTAAAATCTATCACTTTGACCAAGATTTTGGTCACCTGTCTTGATGTCTCCTTATGTAGCTCAGTGTCATATCTTTGTTTGATAAAGGTCCTGTGAAGTGTCTTGGGGTGTTTTACTCTAAATATGCCATTGAAATGCAAGCAGTTGTTGTTGGTTACTTCTTCCAGTAGCAATTACATGGTTGATAACATATTGAATAAGTGATGGCATTTTTTGGGCCAACTTACGACCTCTAATTTTTCTTAGGCAGTCTCTCAGGATCGAGAATGACTTGCTTTCACTCTGGTTCAACAAACGAACTAGGAGCAGGAGTAAGTCAATTCATCCCTCGAGACTGCTCCACCATTCAATAAGATCATGGCTAAACTGATTGTAACCTCCCACCTCCCCTTGATAACCTTTCACCCTCTTGCTTATCAAAAATCTATCTACCTCTGCCTTAAAAATCTTCAAAGACTCTGCTTCTGCTGCCTTTTGAGGAAGAGGGTTCCAAACGCTCACGACCCTCTGAGAGGATTTTTTTCCCCCTCATCTCTGTCTTAAATGGGTGATCCCTTATTTTCAAACAGTGACCCCTAGATCTAGATTCTCCCACTAGAGGAGAAATCCTAATTACTTGCTGTACCTGCACAATAACCTTTTGTGATTCATGCACAAGGACACCCAGATCCCTCTGCATCTCAGAGCTCTGCAATCTCTCACCATTTAGATAATATGCTCCTTTATTATTCTTCCTGCTAAAATGGATAATTTCACATTTTCCCACATAATACTCCATTTACTTCAAGGAAGATGGTGGCACAGTGGTATTGTCACTGGTAATCCAGAGACCCAGGGCAATGCTCTGGGTTTGAATCCCACCACGGCAGATGGTGAAATTTGAAGTCAATAAAAAAAAAAATCTGGAATTAAAAGTCTAATGATGACCATGAAACCATTGTTGATTGTTATAAAAATCCATCTGGTCCCTTTAGGGAAGGAAATCTGGAAGGAGGCTGTCTTTACCTGGTCTGGCCTACATGTGACTCCAGACCCACACCAATGTGGTTGACTCTTAAATGCCCTCAAGGGCAATAAATGCTGGCCTAGCCAGTGATACCCACATTCCAAGAATGAATTAAAAAATTGCCAGATCTTCGCCCACTCACTTAACCTATCTACATCCCTTCTTAGCTTCATATTGTCTTTAAAACTTACTTTCCTACATTAGCAAATTTAGCAACTATACCTTCAGCCCCTTCATCCAAGCCATTTAGATAAGTTGTTAAAAAATTGAGGCCCCAGCACTGATCCCAGTGGCACACCAACCATTACATCTAGCCAACCAGAAAATGACCCATTTATGCCTACTCTCTGTTTCCTGTTAGCCAGCCAATCTTCTATCCGTGCCAATATGTTACCCCCTACACCATGAGCTTTTATTTTCCGCAATAACCTTTGATGTGGCACCTTAGCAAATGCCTTTTGGAAATCTACATTCACCTACATCTACATCAATATCCACCAGCTCCCCTTTATCCACAGCAGGTGTTACTTCTTCAGAGAACTCCAATAAATTGGTTAAACATGTTTTTCATTTCACAAATCCATATTGACTGCCTGATTGCATTGAATTTCTGTAAGTGCCCTCCTATGACACCTTTAAAAATAACTTCTAACATTTTTCTTATGACAGATGTTAAGCTAACTAGTTTGTAGTTTCCCGATTTCTGTCTTCCTCCTTTTTTGAATAAAGGAGTTACATTTACTATTTTCCAATGCAACGTGGGAAAATGTGAGGTTATGTGAGGCACTTTGGCAGGAAGAATAGAGGAGCTGAATATTATTTAAATGGAGAAAGACTGCAGAAAGCTGAAACACAGTGGGATTTGGGGGCCCTTGTGCATGAATCACAAAAAGCTAACATACAATTCAACAGGTATTAGGGAAGGCAAATTGAATGTTGGCCTTTATTTCAAAGGGAATGGAGTATAAAAATAGGGAAGTCTTGCTAAAACTATACAAGGCACTAGTTATACCACACCTAGAATACTGTGAACAGTTTTGGTCCCCTTATCTAAGGAAAGATATACTAGTTACGTAGCTTGCTACAACACTGGTCCCAACACGGTTCAGTTGTAGACTGTCCCAACAGTACAGCCCCCACTTTCCCCATTACTGGTGTCAGTGACCCATGAACTGGAACTCACTTCTCCCACAACAGCTTTTGAGCCACACAGTCATCTGCCTAATTTTATTTACCCTATGCCAATTGTCATTGGGTTCTGAGATGACTGATAAGTCCAATGTGCGATCTGCGGTCTCTGCCACATGCAGGGCAGGTGGTGTTTGGAGGATTGGGTAATGGGCTGTTTGGATGTTTGTTCACTCCCTCCAATGCCTCAGCTATGCTTTTTCGCATCCCTGTCATTCCCTCAATGTGTTTGGTGCCTTTCTGAATGAGCCTTCTCCATTTTGGCCGGTCACAAGCCAGGGTCCCCCATGAGTTGATGGGTATGTTTGACCCCTTCAGGGATGCTTTGAGGACATCCCTAAAGCCTTTCCGCTGTCCTCCTGGGAGTCTCCTGCCACAATTGAGTTCCAAGTAGAGCAGTCACTTCTGAAGTCTGGTATCTGGCAAACGAATGACAACCTCCCATGCAGCGGAGCTGGTTTTGAGTGATTAGTGTCTTGATGCTGGGCATGTTGGTTTAGGAGAGGACATTGATGTTGATTTGCCTTTCTTGCCACTGGATTTGGAAGATCTTACAAAGGCAATGCTGGTGGTACTTCTCTCTAACACGCAGAAGGACAAGGACAGAAGGTGCATGGGAACACCACCAACTGACACACACACCATCCTGTCTTGGATATATAATTGGATGTTCCTTCATGGTCGCTGGGTCAAAATCCTGGAACTTTCTCCCTAACAGCACTGTGCGTGTACCTACACCACGTGGACTGCACTAGTTCAAGAAGGTGGCTCACCACCACCTCCTTAAGGGCAATTAGGGATGGCAATAAATGCCAGGCTTGCCAACAGCATCCTCATCCTAGGAATCTATAAACTAATATAATAAATTCAACAGGTTCATGGTTAAGGGGTGTTGACAGTCAGGCCTACTCTGTAGTAATAGAAGCTGAAACATGGCTATAGATGATGAAGCTTTCACCAAATGCATCATATGTTTAAATTATATGACACCCACTTGTGATTGGTTAACCTTGTTGGGATAGTCTACATTCAGCACAAACCAAGCAGACCATAACTAAACTTGTAGAATATGTATTGGTCCTCTATCCCTCTACACTCTGTGAAACTGAGATTCAAATGGAAGGAGAGACTCTGAACTTAACTTGTTTTTATTTGGTAGAATCAAAGTCACATTATGCAGGATTTTTTTTAATGTTGAGAGTAGTAGATGATGTAGGTGAAAGCTGGTTGTCTTAGTGAGCAAGTGAGTTATGATAAAATTAGCACAGGTTAAGTTTAGATTCCTATCTCCTTCCCTCACAAATGTGTTGTACCTGAGACCTGAGAATATTTGATGGAACAATGTAGAGGGAGTTTTCCCATTTTTTTTTTATTCATTGGATGCGGACGTCGCTGGCTAGGCAGCATTTATTGCCCATCCCTAGTTGCCCTTGTTCAGAGGGCATTTAAGAATCAACCACATTGCTGTGGGTCTGGACTCACATGTAGGCCAGTCCAGGTAAAGACAACAGATTTCCTTAGCGAATCAGATGGTTTCATGGTCATCATTAGACTTTTAATTCCAGATTTCTTTTTATTGAATTCAAATTCCACCATCTGCTGGGTCCCCAGAGCATTATCACGGGTCTCTGGATTATTAGTCCAGTGACAATACCACTACGCCTCCTAGTATATCGAGTTATAGAATGGTCACAGCTTAGAAGGACATGGTTCAGCCATCTGCCACTTGTGTCCCCATTGCACTAAAACTATTTCTTCTTGAAGTCTATCCCTATCCTGCTTACAATTCCCAATACTTTCAAGTTTTGTATCATCTGCAAATTTTGAAATTGTGTCCCTAACACCCATGTCTAGATTATTAATGTATATCCTAAAAAGCGGTGCTCCCAGTACCGATCCCACTGTATACCTTCCTTTAGTTCAAGAAACAACCGCTGGCCACTACCTTCTACTTCCTGTCAATCAGCAAACTTCATATCCATGCTGCCACTTTCCTTTTGAGGAATCTTTACTCTGAATCTAACTCGTGCTGTACCTGCCCTAGGAGTGTTTGATGTAGAGTGAGCTTTACTCTGTATTTAAGCCAGGGAGTATTTGTGGTGATACTGAATGCCTCTAATGAAAAGTGCTCCATTCCCCAGCACTGGCATTTCTTGCCTGGATTAGCAAAAGAAATACAATGACATTAATTGGGGAATGAAAGAAAATGAAGAGCAGCAATGTTTTAAATGGATCAGGCAGGTCATGGTTTTATGAAACAGTTAGAGCACCCCCCCAACCCCTGCACCCCCACCCCTGCACCCCCTCCCCCAACAGCTATCTGCACCTCACCTGAACACCATTTGCTTTTTATGCTTGGTTTCTATCTTCTCAAGCTCTTCAGAAGCCAGGACCATCCCGCTGTCTGTCTGGTTGTCCTGAAATAAATGTTGGAAGGGAATGGAAATTAAATTGCAACAGTGGCATTGCAAAAATATTGCAGCAATGTTTGGGCAATGATCTCATTTATAGAGCAGTTTGAGTTCATTATAATGCAATAGAATCCACAGGTTAGACTTTCAAATACATTTTTATATTAAAAAAACTGGTGCTGGTAAGAGGTAAACATGCCAATGATATTATGGGCTGAACATTTACAAACAGGAATTGGACTCAATGAGGATGGAATTAATCTCTACCAGTAGCACATAACAGGCAATATTGAATCAGATGCTCAGTTTATACCCCACCCCAATTTGTTTTCCATTCAAGTCAATGGCTTTTATTTTCTCAGTTTTCTTCCTTTTGTTAAAGGGGTCATTATTCCTGGGGTACAGTTCTAAGGGAGTTAGGGACCCTTCCATTGACCTTATTTCCCAAGTGTAGCTTGATCTTATCCGCACCAGATAACCACACCCACATCCAAGTCGGGAACTCTGGCTGATAATTCATTCCCGCCTCATTAACCCAGGGGTGAACTGAGGCCTATTGTAGTAATTTCTTCACCACCAAGCCCCATCTAGCTAACCCAATGCAGGCCAAAGAGAAACCTCCAGACACCTTGGTCTTAATTGGTCAGCACTATAAGATGGCGCATTCATCTTCTGCGACAGTAAGGGAGCCTCTATCAGAACCTATTGACCAATCCACTCAGTAATGCAAGACGTGGTAATGGAACATTCCATTTTGCAGAAAGGGGCAGCAGGAGACAAAGAGGCCATTACAATAGAGGAGGAGGAGTTAAACAGGGATTAAATATTAACCTGGATTTGGGACACATGGATTACTTACATTTTGCATAGGTTTCATTGTCTGTTCCACTGGGACATCTTCAAATGTTTTCACTCTTGATGGGCACTTAATCTGACTCTCCCCACTTATATGTCCGGTAAAAGAGACACAGTTATAGTACCTGCAGGGAAATAAATTCTAGTGAGACAGTGTTGGTCAACGCAACCTAATCGCCACATTCATTGAAACCTACGCCCCAATCCCCACCCTCAATGGAACCCAGACTCCGATAGAAAATCTCAACACAAACTACTCTGGCCCGTGTGTATGCGCTGGCAGCATATGTTTGTATAGCATTCAACGCATGTGTGTGTGCAGGGCTGACAGTGGGCTGATGGGCATGTATTGGCAGGCATGTATGTAGGGTTGGTGGTGGGTTGGTGGGCATATATGTAGGAGTGGCAGTGGGTTGGTGGGAATGTATGTAGGAGTGGCAGTAGGTTGGTGGGCATGTATGTAGGGGTGGCGGTGGGTTGGTGGGCATGTATGTAGGAGTGGCAGGGGGTTGGTTGGCATGTATGTAGGAGTGGCAGTGGGTTGGTGGGCATGTATGTAGGGATGGTGGTGGGTTGGCAGGCACGTGTTGGAAGGCATGTGCATAAGGCTGGCGATGGGTTGGGGGGGTGTATGTAGTACAGGAGGGGGTGTGGTGAGTTGTGCAGCAGCTATCGATAGGCTGCTGGGCTCTGGTAGTAGTCCTGATGAGGTAGGACAGTTTCCTGAGGTTAGGGAATCCTGGGGATAATGCTGGGGTCTGCTGTTACAGAAGGGGGAGGTGTCTCATAGCATGATGCTACTATATGTGGGAAGGAGTCAAAATCTGGGAGTCTTGGAGCAGTAACTGGAGTCTGCTAGTAGGAGAGTCAAGGTACTGTTGGGGTGCAGGGTTCTAAGGTCTGGGTGTACTGCAGAAGATATTGGAGTCTGCTGGTATTAGAGGGTGATGGAGTCTCCAACAGTGGTAAAATGGTGGGGTGGGTGGTCAGATCGGGGGCAGTTGGGTAAGTTATTGGATTCTGTTGGTGCTAAGTTGGGAGTGGAGGTTGGGGGTGGGGGTTAGTCTCCCAGTACTAGCGCTTTGGGATGCGCAATCTTTATGTGGTCCTGGGGGTGGGAGCAGAGGATTCCAAGGTGAGACCTCACTGGCAAAGGGGAAGGGCATTGCAGGTTGGTTGTATTTCTGCAATTGGCCAATAATGTTTAAAGGACATATTGGTCTCAGGAAACTAGATTCCAGCTCTAAGTATGGGATGGGGAGACCCCTGAGTTGGGAATGGGTTGGGCGAAGCTGCTGATGAAGAAGACGCGATTAAGAGCAATGATGAAATGAAATCTATCCTCCAGCTCTAGATGAATTAGTTGATGTCTGGGCTGTGTGAGAGTCTGATGTTCCCTCTATTGTTTGCTGAAGTGACACCTCTTACCTCGGTCCTATACTGTCACATCGTAATCTCAATTCAGACCCTTTATCATCTCCATGAGACATGGATGAATGCGGCTGGGAAAAGCCCAAGTCATCTTCTGTACACTGCAACATACTGAGAGGAATGTAGTCTTTCCCATCCTAAAAGAAAAGATGGACTGGAATTTATATGGTACCTTTCACAACCTCAGAATGTCTCAAAGCACTTCATAACCAATAAAGTACTTATGAATTATAGTCAATGTTGAAATGTAGGAAACGCGGCAGCCAATCCATGCACAGCAATATTTTATTAGCAACAATGTGATAGTGACCAGATGATCTGATTCAGTGATGCTGGTTGAGGGATGAATGTTGGTCCAGGACACCAGGGAGAACTCCCCTGCTCTTCTTCAAAATAGTGACTGTTGGACCATTTATGTCCACCTGAGAGTGTGGATGGGGCTTCGGATTGAGATCGCAATTGAAAGACAGCACTTCCAACAGTGCAGTGTTTCCTCAGGTTGTGTCCTGTCATAGAAAATCCAAGAGATGAGGATGTAAATGCATTTAACAATTAAAAAGTTGCAAGTCGGTTCCTCTTGTAGGGTTCCAGCTTGTTTGGACAGATGGCAGAAAGATTCCTGAGGATCTTTGATGATCTCACCAGTGGTGACACTGTAAGGAAATGATTAGAAGGCCCTTCGAAGGTTCAGCTTGCCAATGCCCCACCCTGTGCAGTGCTGAACAAAACAGACCAAGAAGATTTTTTGGGATGTGGGCATCACTTGCAAGGCTGGCATCTGTTCCACTGAGGGTGCTGGCCTAGAATTTGTGCTCAGGTCAATGCTCAAAGGAGCTCAATGCCATTCAGGACAAAGCAGCCAGCTTGATCGGCACCCCATCCACTGTCTATACATTCACTCCCTCCACTACTGGAGCATCATGGCAGAAGTGTGTAGCATCTGAAAGATGCGCTGCAGGGCCTCGCCAAGCCTCCTTTGACAGCACCTTCCAAACCCGCAACCTCTACCACCAAGAAGGACAAGGGCAACAGACGCAAGGGAACCTGAAAAATCTCCTCCAAGTCACACGTCATCCTCTCTTGGAATGATATTGCCGTACCTTCATTGTCGCTGGGTCAAAAACATGAAACTCCCTTCCTAACAGCACTGTGGGTATACGTGCACCACATGGACTGCAGCAGTTCAAGAAGGTGGCTCATCATCACCTTCTCAAGGGCAAATAGGGATGGGAAACAAATGTTGGCCCTGCCAGTGATGCTCACATCCCATGAAAGAATAAAAAAAAAAGCCTCTGGAATGGAACTTGAACCCATGATCTGCTGACTCAGAGGTCAGATTGCTACCCACTGAGCCAACGCTGTGGGTAACACGAGTGGTGGAAAGCTTTGGGAACCATAGGTCCACAGTCACTTGTTCCTCCCACTTTCCACAAGTCATGCCTCATGAGTTAGTCGATGTACCTAAGGGGAAACCCAAAGCAGGGCTCCTTCTCCTGATCACTGTCCAGCAAATCCTGCTGGAAGAAGCAGAAATGGAATGAATGAAAAGCTCAAGAAATTTGTTGTTCATTGAACTGAGCCAGGGCAATCTTGAGTGAACAGGTGAAAGTATTTCAGGTGACCTACCTGTTGGACGTTGGCTTGCAACAGATCTCCGAGGAGCTCCACCAGATCAGAGAAGGTTGGCCTGTCCTTTGGCTCCCCTTGCCAGCTGCCCAGCATGATACGGTAGCTGCCAAAACAACGAATTCACTTGTTAGTCAACATCAGACAGGTCAAGCCTTCCAAGAAATCTGGACTGCTCACGGACATCTAGAGTTTTAAATTTTCAAGTGTAGAAACCGCAGTTTTGCTGGTAGGACTCGTTCACTAAGAGGGAACTTGCATTTATATAGCGCCTCTTATATAAAAGAGTAAGAAGCAGGAGTAGACCATCTGGCCCATGAGTCTGCCTGCTCTGTCATTCAACAGGAACATGGCTGATCACCTATCTCAACTCTATCCTTATTTCTCATGATACCTTACCATCAATAGTCAAGAGATCTCTGTCGTTAATATACTCAACTTTATGATCCAAGGACATCCCAAAGTCCCACACAGCCAATTAAGCACTATTTTGTACTTTTGCAATGTAGGAATCATGGCAGCCAATTTATGCACAGCAAGCTCCCACAAACAGCAGTGAGATTAATCGCCAGTTTTACAACGGTTTTATTTTAGTGACATGAGTTGAGGGAATAAATATTTGCCAGGAACTGCCCTGTCCTTCTTCGAATAGTGTGATAGAATCTTTTACTTCCACCCCCAAGAGGACAGAGGGAGCATAACAGGAAAGATGCTGATAGTGCAGCATCCCCGCAATACTGCACTGTGTCAGTCAAGGCTTTGTGCTTAAGTTTCTGAACCCACAATCTCCTGATTTACAGGGCAAGGACAGAACAGATTAGATACAGAGTAAAATTCTCTCTACAATATCCCATCAAACAGGCCCATAGACCTGGAATGTATGGCTGAAAAGGCAGTGGAAACAGATCCAATTGGATCGATACTTGAAGGGGGAAAAAATTACAGGGCTATGGGGAAAGAGCAGATGGAGTGGGACTAATTGGATGGCTCTTTCAAAGAGCCAGCACTAGCATGATGGGCTGAATGGCCTTCTACACTGTATGATTTCATAATTCTACATGCTATGTTGTGACAGGTAATGCAATCACATTGTAGCACAATCTGACTGCTGGGTTCTATGAACACAGGAACAGAGGGTGGCCATTTAACCCTCTAGCCTATTCCATCATTCAATTAGACCATGGCTGATCTGTAACTTGACACCAGCTACCCACCTTAGTTCTGTAACCCTGAATATCCTTGCCTAACAAAAACCTATCCCTCACCTTCTCTTTTTGCTCCACCTGCCCCTCCCCTTTTCTCAACAGCATAAAACCCATCACATTTCTGCCTTTCTTCAGTTCCAAAGAAGAACCATATTGGACTCGAAGCGTTGACTCCATTTCTCTCTCCACAGATGCTGCCAGACCTGCTGAGTTTTTCCAGCACTTTCTGTTTTCATTTCAACAAACTATCAATTTGGATTAGAAATTTCCAACTGACCTTCCTCAACAACTTGGGAGTTCTAGATTCTCACTACCCTTTGTGTGAAGAAGTACTTCCTAACTTCAGCCTTGGACAGCCTAGTTCTAATTTTAAGGTCACATTCCCTTGCTCTGGACTACTAAGGAAACTATTTCTATTTCTCTATCTAGTCTACAACTCCTTTAAACATTTCAAACAGTGCAACTGATCAGCCCTTAATCTTCTGTACTCAACAGAATACTGGTCTTTTCTCTGCAACCTGCTCATTAATTTAACTCTTTTAATACAGTATGATTCTAAGGATCCAGAGATATCTCCATTACATTTCCGCTGTGGCGTATTCCGGAGCTCGCATTCTGGTGCCTTCCCGCAGTCTCTGGCAGAATTCCTCGTTGATCTGGACTCCAGGATAGGGAGAAACGCCTGAAACAAGACAGGAAGTCAGTAAGGCAGCAAGGAGCTCACTGAGGCCTCATTCACCCAAGTCCTGAACCCCAATTTCTCCTCACCCAGAGAAAAGATCTCCCATAGGAGGACCCCAAAGGACCAAACATCGCTCTGAGTGGTGTAAACTTTATCGAAGATGCTCTCAGGAGCCATCCACTTGAGTGGGAGTCTAGCCTGGAACAAAGCGTAAAAATCAGGCGTTACAATTCATTGTGCTTTTAGTTGACATCTTAAACTTACTTGCTATGTTTTACCCCAAACTACTGAGCAATTCAGAAAAATTCAAATATTCCAAGGGCAGATACAACATGGATTACATACAAAATGAAGCTCCTTCTACAGTTAATGATTTGATAAACTGAGTGCCTGGTTAGGCTACTTCACAGGGCACTTAAGAGTCAACCACATTGGTAAGGCCCTGGAGTCACACACAGAACCAGACTAGGTAAGGGCAGCAGGTTTCCTTCTCTAAAGTACATTAGTGACCACTTGAGTTTTATTTACGATAATCTGGCAGCTTCATGATTACTTTTACTGAGACCAACGTTTTAAAAAGCACGTTTAAAAAACAATTCTAACTCTCAAACTGCAATGGCAGGATTTGAACTCTTATTCTCTCAATTATTTATCCATCCTTCTATTCCATCTAGATCACCTTCTACCATCCAGGTAGCCGTATGATATATCAATAATCAGAGCATTCAATCTCTATCAATAGTTTACAATAAACTCGGAACTGAGACGAGGAGAACCCTCAGTGACGGAGAGCTTTGAAAACAGCATTCCAAAGTCACCTGTTTTCCCCAAGCATGTTACACATGCCTTACATAGGAAAAGGAAGAAACCATTCAGTTCCTTGGGCCTGTTCTGCCATTCAATTATATCATAGCTGATCTGTACTGTAACACCATTTAGCTACCTTGGTTCTGTAACCCCTACTATCTCTCTCTACGTAGCATCCTCATTGTCCAAGCGTTGCTAATTATGGCTTGTGCTACAATATCACTATGGGACAAGGCGAGGAGAAGGACCCCAAGGACTACAGGGATCGAACCCGCACCACTGTTGTTACTCTGCACCACTCTCTACCCAACTGAGCTAACCAACCCCATTAATGCCTTTACCCCATAAAAAAACCTATCCACCTCACTCCAGGCAATGACTATTTAGTCTTTCTTTAAAAAAGTAATTATTATTTATGTGAACTCTTTATGCAAATTCTCATTGTGAAAAGTCTTAACAATTGAGATAAGAATTTTCCTTAGCATTTGGAAGCCCCAACATTATTGTTCGAGACACACCTGTAACCCCAACGGTTTGTGTGTAGTGAGAACACTTACTCCTAGTGTCCAGGATGATATCATAGGAACAGGAGGAGGCCATTCAGCCCCTTGAGTCTGTTCTGCCATTCGATTGTAGCCTTTTCTGTATCTCAACTCCACTTTCCCACTTTTGTTCCTTAACCCTTAATAACCCTTATTACACTTCAGGCCATACTACTTACGTTCCCCTTTCGCACATAATCGGGATCCTTGTAAATATCTCTGGCGAGGCCAAAATCGCAGATCTTCACCACATTGTTTTCAGACAGGAGAATGTTGCGAGCTGCCAGGTCTCTGTGAATACACTGAACACAATTCCCAGTCACTCAACATGTGGTAATTTTCACAGCTTGGGGTAAAGTTCTGTCCTCACTGCCTGGTGGGGGAGGTGGAGGCCGGGTGGGGATGGTATTCTGGCCGGGCCCACCACAGAATCCCGCCCCCCCACCCCAATTTATTCGCCAATAATTTCAGTGCTGCTAGAAATTGAGACCATATTAAACACTAGGATAGCTTGAACAGGCTGGATTGAACAGGCTGGAGATCTTTACTCCGCCAGAAGTGCTGTAACCTGCAAGGCTATGGACCAGGTGCTGGAAAGTGAGATTAAAATGACTGGCTTGTTTATTTTTTCTCTTTTTGGCCAGCGCAGACATGATGGGCTGAATGGCCTCTTTCTGCACCGTAATGTTTCTGTGGTTCTATGGCTCTAAGAGAGGCCAAGGGGTGACCCAATAAAGGTCTTTAAGGTTACGAAAGGGTTTAATAGGATAAAGAAAATGTTTCCACTTGTGGGAATGCAAAATTAGGGTCTGAATATCAGACAATCGCTAATAAATCCAATTGGAGTTTCAGGAGAAATTTCTTTATCCAGAGAGTAGGGAGAATGTGGAATTTGTTGCCAAAAGGAGTGGTTGAGGTGAATAGTGCAGATGCCTTAAGGGGAAGCTAGATAAACACATGAGGGAGAAAGGAATAGAAGGATATTTTGGAGAATGGTTGGAGGCGACTTGTGTAGCGCATAAACACTGGACTTGTTGGGCCGAATGGCCTTTTCGCGTGCTTTAAGTTCTATGTAAGTCAGCCACTCGAGCTTTTCTAACATTCAGCTAAATCATGGCTGATCTGCACATTACCTCCCTTTACCCACCTTTTCTCCAAATCACTGGAGATTCTTATTCAACAAAACTCCATCAGTCTCGGTCTATGAGGACAAGAATGGAAAGCAGCCAGGGTTTGGATCCTTTGGTGTGGGGAGGTGCACGCTCTGCTTGATATCATAATCACCATGGGGTGGGCCTCCCTTCTTTGGGGCAAAGTTGGGGTCAGGTGAGTTTTCTGGCTGCCTCTGTGCTCACTTGATGTACAGGGTGGGATTCCTGTTGCCAGACAGGAGCCCGGCTCTGCAACAGGGGAGAGTCCAGTGGATCTGCAGCGTCTGGTGGGGCAGTGAGAGCCGTTAAAGGGGCGGAGGAGCTACAGTACTTGTAGGAGTCGGACAAGACCAATGTTAGTGCTACTGGATTCTAACACATCCTTAAAGAAACAGAAACTTTGTATGGAGAGGCTAAAGAAACTGGAATTGGGGCAGGGAAGGTTAAGGGGGGTGGTTTAATAGAGGTGTTCAAAAACATGAAGGGTTTTTGATAGAATAGATTGGAGGAAACTGTTTTCAATGGCGGGGGAGTTGATAGATGACAGGGCACAGGATTACAGTAATTAGGAAAAGACCCAGACCGGAGAATTTTCTTTACGCAGTGAGTTGTTATGGTCTGGAAGGCAGTGCCTGAAAGGATAGAGGAAGCGGATTCAATAGTAACTTTCAAAAGGGAATTCAATAAATACTTAAAAAGGAAACCTCTTCAGGGCTGCGGGCAATGTTCCCTCTAAGCTACTTGGCCACGCAGCTGTCCGGCAAATTGAACGTTTCCGTGCAGGCTGCACCCAATTTGGCCCCCTTAAGTTATCTCCTTAAAAAAAATTTAAAGGCCCATGCACTTAAACGAATCGGCTGCACACTACCAAAGAAAAAAATAGAGGGTACATTGGCTTTGGGGAAAGAGCAGGGAAGTGGAAAAATAAATAGCTCTTTCTAAGAGCCAGCACAGACATGTTGGGCTGAATGGACTCCCCCTGTGATGGATTAACACAGGACATAGAGCACAGAAACAGGCCATTTGGTCTAAACAGTCCATAAACTAACCAGTTTATGCTCCACAAGCCTCCTCCCGTTCTTTATCTCACTCTATCAACTCTCTGTTCCTTTCTCCCTCGTGCATTTAGCCACCTTCCCCTAAAATACATCCATGTTGTTCACCTCAACCACTCTCTGTGGAAGTGAGTTCCACATTCTCACCATTCTCTGGGTAAACAGGTTTCTTCTGAATTTCCTATTGGATCTCTTGGTGACTATCTTATATGTATAGCCCCTAATTTTCTATGAATCCTGTCATGGTTGTGGGCAGCAGGAATGCAGTGTTAGGCCTTACCCCCTGATCTTAGGCAGGACATTGGCAGAAACCCCAGTCCCAGGGGGTCTAAAAAGTTAACTCACCTCCTGGTGAGAGCAATGTCAGACCACAGGAAGACCATTCTATTACTGTGGGGAGGTGTGCTTTGCTAGGTAAGAAAAATCACAACCTCGATGAGCTAATCTCAGTTGGAGGACAATAGGTCTCTGCATCCCTGGGTTAGGGAGGGGGCGATGAGTCAACATTTCTGCTCCTGACGATTTCCAGTGACACCCCTTCCCCCCTTTAGCGGGATGGTGTGGACATTGGGAGTGATCAGAAGCTGTTGTGTCCAATAACCTCATCACAAACACTGGCTAGACTCACATATGCGTGAAGTCTCAGAGGACATCTGGGAACTGGAGCCCCCTGAAAATCTGTGCCTTCAGAAGAGGTGGGGAGTGAATTGTGAGAAAAAACTTTTTCACACAACGAGTGGTTGGGGTCTGGAACGCATTGCCTGGAAGTGTGGTAGAGGCAGGTTCAATTGAGGCATTCAAGAGGGCATTAGATGACTATTTGAAAAGAAACAATGTGCAGGGGTACGGGGAAAAGGCAGGGCAATGGTACTAGATCATAATGCTCATTTGGTGAGCCAGTGTAGACATGATGGGCCAAATGGCCTTCTTCTGTGCCTTTAAAATTCTGTGATTCTGGGAAGAACAATGTGCAATAGTTCTCCCTCTTGGCTTTGTGCTCCCATTGAAATCATATAGCTGGAGTTAGGTGTCAGCAGTAGCTCAGTGGGTAGCACTCTCTTACTTCTGAGTCAGGAGGTTGTAGGCTCATGTCCCGCTCCAGAGGCTTGAACCCATAATCTGATGCTCCTAGTTGCAGTGCTGAGGAAGCACTGCATTGTCGGAGGTGCTACCTTTTGATGAGGCATTAAAGCAAGGTCCTGTCTGCCTTCTCAGGTGGATGTAAAAGATCTCACAGCACTGTTTTGAAGAAGAGCAGGGGAGTTAATCCTTGTATCCTGGCCAAAGTTTATCTGTTAACCAACATCACAAATAAACAGATTATCCGGTCAGTTAGCTCAATGTTGTTTGCTGTGTGTGTTTCTTACATCGTAACAGTGATCACTCTTCCAAAGTATGTCATTGACTGTAAAGTGCTTTGGGACATTCTGAAGTCATGAAAAGCGCTTTACATAAATACAAGTTCTTCAACTGCCTTTAAAAATGCAACGAAGAAGCACGGATAGATCAGTTTCCCTTCTTTGGATACCTAGAGAGCTGCATACTCAACAAAACCTTTCTAATCTCTTACATATACTACTCTCGTCAGTTCTCTTCGGATTTCCCTTCATTGCTCCTCCCCAATGGTCTTGTGATGCAGTGGATTGTATCCCTACCTTTGGGCTGAAAGCTGTGGGTTCAAGTCCCACTTCAGGACTTGAAGGCTATGGAAGGTGTAATCATAGCCTGGCCAAGCAGGTTGATTATCAGCCTGTAAATCCTTCCAATCTGCCTGATGGCCAAACTGCAGGAGGCAATGCCAAACCATTGTAGTACTTTGCCAAGCATAATCATGGACCAATCCAATGGAAGTCCATGGTTGCCAATGCTCTTTTAGGGCATGGTACCTGAAGGAGGAGGAGGTCCTCCCTAAACTCCAAATTTCCCATCTCATATGCTATCCCTCATCCTCTCCACTCCCCCTTCTCCCTATGTCCTCACTGTATTACAACTGAGATTCATCATACAGTGGCCCACACTACTGCATGTGTTCCTAGAACCTCAATTCTGTGGAACTCCTCCCTTCTCTCAGTCTTCCCTCCAAAATGTGGGACTTTCTTTCTCCCTCAAATCCCCTTTCTCTCCCATCACCAGTCTTTCAAATCCAGGTTTGGCATCATCTCACCAGTAGTTTTAGCATTCAAGCTCATTTTGAAGCTCAATGCTGAATCGATCAGTTGGCTTTGTGTTTGCCAATTTGATATAAAAATCGATAACGAGGTCCACGTGAGTCGCAGAAATTGATTTGATGTAAGAAAGTAAAATCTGTCCTGCTCCGTGTGTTGGTTAATTGGTCAGTAAAGGCTTCAACAGTGTGAAAAACAGGTTTAGATGAAATGTTGCCTTTGACTGTATGGTCTCAGGCAGGCAGTTACTTTCAGCAAAAACAAAACAGACGTGCTGGAATAGTTTCCCACTCTGGATCTTCTTGGGTTCTCTAGAACTAGCAGTAGATGGCAATGAAGAGCTGTGCAAGACAGAGAATCTTTCCTCGCCAATCGAGGAAGTCAAACCACTGAGAACTTAGCAAATGCAACATGACAAAAGGGAGGAAGGAAAGGAAAAACAGAAAGATTATCTTTAGTGCCTTTCATGGCCTCAAGACGTTCCAAAGTGCTTTATGGCCAATTAACTATTTTTTGGTGTGAAGGCCACTGTTGTGACGTAGGGGGGCTCTTTTAATGCTACCATTAGGAGATTGGTACCTGCTTTAGGATAATGGCACCAAGCTGAGCTATCCTGCTGGTTGCTGCGCTGTTCCTGCTCAAGATTGCTACCTGGTGAATCCTGCTGGTAGGGGAATGTGTATTGATGTCGGTACTGAGCTTGTTTCTGATTATTCCCCTACTATAATACTCAAATCATAGAATATCACAGCAAAGCAAGAGCTGGAGGCCATTTGGCCCAGGCTGCCTGTGCTGGCTCTTTGGTAGAGCCATCCACTCCCCCTTGCTCTTTCCCCATACACCTGTAAATGTTTCTCCTTCAAGTATTTATCTGGATTCCCTTTCAAAATAGCTGCTGACATACACAGTCTAGGTTAGGGAAGATCAGATACTTGGGTGCAGTAACCTGTTCAGTGCACACAGAAACACCTTGGCATGAGCCAACAAATCTGGGGACCTCACCTTTCGGGACGCCAGGAACTCCATCCCACGAGCCACTTGGAAGCTGTAGCAGATCAGGTCAACCAGGGTCAGGGGGCATTGCCAGAGGTCGTCAACTGTCAGAGGGAAACATAGGTTCTTAGGTTTATTTAGGAACAATCAGAAAGTTCCAGTTCAGGAACCTTAAGTCACAATGCTCAACAATGACCTCATCACACCATTTGGTAACAATGTGTGATTCTTCCTACAAAAACAAAAATTGCTGGAAAAACTCAGCAGCTCTGACAGCATCTATGGAGAGAAAGAAAATGTGGTGAAATATATACTGTTTAAGGGGGGGGTGGGGCAGGTGAAGCTGGATAGGCCAGTGATAGGTGGAGGCAAAGGAGAGATTGCAAAAGATGTCATAAACAAAAGGTGGAAGGGGTGTTGATGGTGGTGATACTGGCTAAAGGAGGTGCTAATGGTGACATTAAGAGTAGAAAGCAGGATGAGCAAGTGACAGATGGCCCTAATGGGGGTGGGGTGAGGGGAGGGGAGAAAAGATCGAAATAGGCTAAAAGGTGGGGATAAAACAATGAATGGAAAAAAATTTAAAAATAATAATAGAAATAGGTGGGAAAAAAATTTATAAAAATTTAAAAATAAATATTTGAAGAAAAGGGATGGAGGAGAGAGTTCATGACCTGCACCTTTTAGCCTATTTCAATCTTTTCTCATACACCGTCCGCTCCCTCCACCCCACCCCCACTAGGGCCATCTGTCACTTGCTCATCCTGCTTTCTACTCTTAATGTCAATATTAGCACCTCCTTTAGCCAGTATCACCACCATCAACACCCCTTCCACCTTTTGTTTATGACATCGTTGGCAATCTCTCCTTTGCCTCTACCTATCGCTGGCCTTCTATCCAGCTTCACCTGCCCCACCCCCCTTAAACAGTATATATTTCATTACATTTTTACTTCTCTTTAGTTCTGAAGAAGAGTCATACGGACTCGAAATGTTAACTCTGTCTTTCTCTCCACAGATGCTGTCAGAGCCGCTGAGTTTTTCCAGCAATTTTTGTTTTTGTTTCAGTTTTCCAGCATCATAGAATCACAGAATCACAGTACAGAAAAGGCCCTTCGGCCCATCAAGTCTGCACCGACACGTGAGAAACACCTGACCTACCTACCTAATCCCATTTACCAGCACTTGGTCCATAGCCTTGAATGTTATGACGTGTCAAGTGCTCATCCAGGTACTTTTTAAAGGATGTGAGGCAACCTGCCTCCACCACCCTCCCAGGCAGTGCATTCCAGACCGTCACCACCCTCTGGGTAAAAAAGTTTTTCCTCACATCCCCCCTAAACCTCCTGCCCCTCACCTTGAACTTATGTCCCCTTGTGACTGATCCTTCAACTAAGGGGAACGGCTGCTCCCTATCCACCCTGTCCATGCCCCTCATAATCTTGTACCTCGATCCAGTCGCCCCTCAGTCTTCTCTGCTCCAATGAAAACAACCCTAGTCTATCCAACCTCTCTTCATAACTTAAATGTTTCATCCCAGGCAACATCCTGGTGAATCTCCTCTGCACCCCCTCCAGTGAAATCACATCCTTCCTATAATGTGGTGACCAGAACTGCACACAGTTCTCCAGCTGTGGCCTCACCAAGGTCCTATACAACTCCAACATGACCTCCCTACTTTTGTAATCTATGCCTCGATTGATAAAGGCAAGTGTCCCATATGCCTTTTTCACCACCCCACTAACATGCCCCTCCGCCTTCGGAGATCTATGGACACACATGCCAATGTCCCTTTGTTCCTCAGAACTCCCTAGTGCCATGCCGTTCATTGAATACTTCCTTGTTAAATTACTCCTTCCAAAGTGTATCGCCTCACACTTGTCAGGGTTAAATTCCATCTGCCACTTATCTGCCCATTTGACCATCCCGTCTATATCTTCCTGTGGCCCAAGACACTCAACCTCATTGTTAACCACCCGGCCAATCTTTGTGTCATCCGCAAACTTACTAATCTTACCCCCTACATCGTCATCTATGTCGTTTATATAAATGACAAATAATAGGGGACCCAGCACAGATCCCTGTGGTACGCCACTGGACACTGGCTTCCAGTCACTAAAGCATCCTTCTGTCATCACCCTCTACCTCCTACAACTAAGCTAATTTTGAATCCACCTTCCCAAATTCCCATGTGCATTTGCCTTCTTTATAAGTCTCCCATGTGGGACTTTGTCAAAGGCTTTGCTGAAATCCATATAAACTACATCAACTACACCACCCTCATCTACACACCTGGTCACCTCCTCAAAAAATTCAATCAAATTTGTTAATGACCTCCCTCTGACAAAGCCATGCTGACTAACCCTGATCAAACCTTGCCTCTCCAAGTGGAGATAGATACTCTCCTTCAGAACTTTCTCTAATAGTTTCCCTACCACTGACGTGAGACTCACTGGCCTGTAGTTCCCTGGCTTATCTCTACAACCCTTCTTAAATAGTGGAACCACATTAGCTGTTCTCCAGTCCTCGTGGCCAGAGAGGAATTAAAAATTCGGGTCAGAGCCCCTGCGATCTCATACCTTGCCTTCCTCAGTTGTCCGGATTTGGAGATTTGTCCACTTTTAAGCCTGCCAACACCTCCAATACCTTGTCACTCCCTATATCAATTTGCTTAAGAATCTCGCAGTCTCTCTCCCCGAGTTTGATATCTTCAGCCTCATTCTCTTGGGTGAAGACGGACGTGAAGTATTCATTCTAGCGATGTCCTCTGGCTCCACCCATAGATTGCCCCCTTGGTCCTTTTTGGGCCCTACTCTTTCCCTGGTTATCCTCTTCCCATTGATATACTTATTGACTATCTTGGGATTTTCCCTACTTTTACCAACCAGAGCTTTCTCATATCCCCTCTTAGCTCTCCTAATTGCTTTCTTATGCTCCACCCTGCACTTTCTCTACTCCACTAATGCCTCTGCTGATTTGCTTCCCTTGTACCTGCTAAAAGCCTCTTTTTTCCTTCTCATCGTAACCTGAATATCTCTGGTCATCCATGGTTCTCTGGGCTTGTTATTCCTTCATATCACCCTTGAGGGGACATGTTGAGTCTGTACCCTCCCCATTTCCTTTTTGAACACCCCCCACTGTTCCTCTGTAGATTTCCCCACAAGTAACTGTTCCCAGTCTACCTTGGCCAGATCCTGCCTTATTTTACTAAAATCCACTCTCCCCCAATCCAAAACATTTTTTTGCAACTTGTCTATTTCTTTGTCGATAACAAACAGTACCATGTTGTGGTCGCTATCACTAAAATGCTCGCCCACCACCACCTCAGCCACCTGTCCGGCTTCATTCCCAAGCATCTGCAGTATTTTGCTTTTATCTTTGTGATTCTCCCTATATTGCGCCCCCCACCCCCACCCCACCCCACCCCAGTCTCATTATTAATGATCATGAACCTGTTGTTGTAAAAACTCTGCCTAGATCACCAATGACCTTCAGGGGAGAAACTCTGGCATCCTTACCTCGTCTGGCCTACATGTGACTCCACATTCACAGCAACGTGGTTGACTCCTCTGAAATGGCTGAGCAAGTCACTCAGTTGTAGGTGGGCTCACTATCACCTGAAGGGCAATTAGGGATGGGCAATAAATGCTAGCTTCACCACCCACCCACCTTCTCCCCGTGTCCTTCAATCCCACCCATCCACCTCCTCCCCATATCCCTCAATTCCATCTGCCCACCTTCTCCCCATATGCTTCACTCCCAAGTACCCGCCTTCTCTTCATATCTGTCAATCACTTTTTCCTCCAGAAACAAATCTAATTGTCTCTTCATTCCATTTCTCCCTTTTTCTGATAACTTAACCACCAAACTGCTTACCATTGGTTGAAAAGTTCTCTCAATTTTCCCTCTATCATCTAACTCATGAATTTTGGATTTGAACCGTTCACAACAAGGAATAGTTTATCTAGGTAGGTTTTTTTTTAATCAATTTCCTTCAAAGCTTTTAAGCACGTTTATAACATTTGATATTTGAAATCAAATTCGACTCACCTTCCACCAGATCCTCAGGGTGACTGAGGATTTTCTCCACGGCTGCTCGTTTACAGATTGCATTCTCACTGGTACTGCCCCGGCTCCTGTTGTCCAATCCCTTCACTACTTCCACCATCGAGATCACCTGATTCCTCATCTTTGGAGCCCGGTCCTACAGCACAACAGTAATCTGGTCACATCTGGAAAGCTCTGGCAGGTTAGATGGAAGGTAAAGTTCCCTCCACACTGTCCCATCAAACACTCCAGGGCAGGCACGGGGTTAGGAACATGTGGAGGCCATTCAGTCCCTCAAGCCTGTTCCGCCACTCGGTCAGATCATGGCTGATCTGTGCCTCAGTTCCATTTGCCCACCATTGCTTCATTTCCCCCAAAACCTTCTTAGGCAGATGTAAAAGATCCTGCAGCACAATTTCAAAGAGCAGCAGGGGAGTTCTCTCAGGTGCCCTGGCTACTATTTATCCCTCAACAAACATCGTTAAAAAAACAAATTCTCTGGGATTAGTTTATTACTCTTTGAGGGGCCTGGCTGTGGGCAATTTGGCTGCTGCATTTCCTACATTACAACAGTGACCAAACTTCATTGTCTGTAAAGCGCTTTGGGATGTTCTGAGGTTGTGAGAAGCGCTACAGAAATGCAAACCTTTCTTTCTTATTCTGTGAGTGGCTCATGCAACATTTAGACAAGTTCATTAGAGTTTTACAAAGAAATTTTCCGTCACTATGGTCTTGGTATCATTTTGACGTTCTGTCTCCTTTCCAATGCTGCAATACCTTTTACTCTCCCTGGTGGTTTTCCAACTGCGGGGGCCAAGCTTAAGGTTCATGACGAAGGCTGCAGGGCAACTCCATAAAGGAATAGGGAAGAAAGTGTAACAAGCAAAGTTCCCTACATTCACAGCGAAATGGACAAAGCCGCCATGATTAACATTGAGGTGTTTTGATGGCGTTAATAAAGAGAACGTTTCCACTGGTGGGAAGGTTGAACACAGATTTATGATAATTGGCAAAAGAACTAGATGAGAGAGGAAGGAATTTTTTTAATATAATGAGTTGTTGTGACCTGGAATGTGCTGCCTGAAAGTGGTGGAAACAGATTCAATAGGAACTTCCAAAAGGACATTGAATGAATAGTTGAAATGATCAAAATTTGCAGGGCTGTAGGGGAAGAGCAGAGAGGAAGTGAGCAAGTAATAAAACCAATTCAAAGAGCTATCAGAGGCATGATGGGCCAAATAGCCTCAAACTGTAACTGTACGGTTCTATAATTCAATGGATGGGTGACACCAATCTTGAAGGAGGTAGCTGAAGAGATAGTGGAGGCATTGGTGGTGATCTTTCAGGAATCACTCGAGTCAGGGAGGGTCCCAGAGGACTGGAAAATCGCTAATGTAACCCCCCTGTTTAAGAAGGAAGTGAGGCAAAAGACGGGAAATTACAGGCCGATTAGCCTGACCTCGGTTGTTGGTAAGATTTTAGAGTCCATTATTAAGGATGAGATTTCAGAATACTTGGAAGTGCATGATAAAATAGGGCAAAGTCAGCATGGTTTCATCAAGGGGAGGTCATGCCTGTTAGAATTCTTTGAGGAGGTAACGAGTAGGTTAGACAAAGGAGAGCCAATGGATGTTATCTACTTGGCCTTCCAGAAGGCCTTCGACAAGGTGCCGCACAGGAGGCTGCTCAGTAAGACAAGAGCCCATGGTGTTAGAGGCAAGGTACTAGCATGGATAGAAGATTGGCTGTCTGGCAGGAGACAGAGAGTGGGGATAAGGGGGTCCTTCTCAGGATGGCGGCCGGTGACTAGTGGAGTTCCGCAGAGGTCAGTGTTGGGACCACAACTTTTCACTTTATACATTAATGATCTAGATGAAGGAACTGAGGGCATCCTGGCTAAGTTTGCAGATGATACAAAAATAGGTGGAGGGACAGGTAGTATTGAGGAGGTGGGGAGGCTGCAGAAGGATTTGGACAGGTTAGCAGAATGGGCAAAGAAGTGGCAGATGGAATACAACGTGGGCAAGTGTGAGGTCATGCACTTTGGTAGGAAGAATAGAGGCATAGACTATTTTCTAAATGGGGAGAGAATTCAGAAATCTGGAGTGCAAAGGGACTTGGGAGTCCTAGTCCAGGATTCTCTTAAGGTTAACTTGCAGGTTGAGTCGGTAGTTAGGAAGGCAAATGCAATGTTGGCATTTATTTCGAGAGGACTAGAATATAAAAGCAGGGATGTGCTGCTGAGGCTTTGTAAGGCTCTGGTCAGACCACATTTAGAATATTGTGAGCAATTTTGGGCCCCGTATCTGAGGAAGGATGTTCTGGCCCTGGAGAGGATCCAGAGGAGGTTCACGAGAACGATCCCAGGAATGAAAGGCTTAACATATGAGGAACGTTTGAGGACTCTGGGTCTATACTCGATGGAGTTTAGAAGGATGAGGGGGGATCTGATTGAAACTTACAGAATACTGAAAGGCCTGGATAGAGTGGACGTGGGGAAGATGTTTCCATTAGTAGGAGAGACTAGGACCCGAGGGCACAGCCTCAGAGTAAAGGGAAGACCTTTTAGAACAGAGATGAGGAGAAACTTCTTTAGCCAGAGAGTGGTGAATCTATGGAATTCATTGCCACAGAAGGGTGTGGAGGCCAGGTCATTGAGTGTATTTAAGACGGAGATAGATGGTTTCTTGATTGGTAAGGGGATCAAAGGTTACGGGGAGAAGGCAGGAGAATGGGGTTGAGAAACTTATCAGCCATGATTGAATGGCGGAGCAGACTCGATGGGCCGAATGGCCTAATTTCTGCTCCTATGTCTTATGGTCTTGAATGCAGAAGGAAGGGAGATCTAAGAGACGCAAGGACTTTTGAGGTCTTAACAAACGGTAAAGTTGGAGACTGGGCAATAAGGCTTTATTTTGACACAGTGAGGATACAGGGAAATGGAGGTGGAGTGTGTGGTGTAACGTTACCCTGTAAGGGATGAAATCTTCACGCTTGTTCCTCAAATAGTTGGAAAGGTTTCCATATTTACAGTATTCCACAATCACCATCAAAGGACCTGAAACAGCACAGAGTAAGGAGTGTTAATGTAGCCCATAATATTGCTTTCTGCTCCTCCAGTACTCCTTCAACTTTAGCTATCTTAGGCATTTTAGGAGCTAGAAAAGATGATAAGAATAGCCCTTCAAGCATATTCCACTATTCAATGAGCTCATGGATGATCTGTGGCCTAACTCCATATACCTGTCTTTGCCCCATATCTCTTAATATAGTTAACTAACAAAAAATCTATCAATAACAGCTTTAAAAATAACAATTGATCTAGTATAACTTGCTGCTTGAAGAAACCTCTACCACCCTTTGTGTGTAGCAGTATTTCTAATTTCACTCCTGGAAAGTCTAGCTCTAATTTTTTTGACTCTTAGTCCTGGACTCCCCAACTAGCAAATCTGGTTTCTCCCAATTTACCCTATCTGTTCCTCTTAATACCTTGAAAACGTTGAAGGAATCATCCCTTAATTCCAGTTCTTATAACCCGAGAGGTGTAATCTATCCTTGTAATCTAACGCTTGGAGTCCAGGTATCATTCTGGTAAACCTATGCTGCACTCGCTCCAAGGCCAATATATCCTTCCTTGATGAAACATTATCATCACATGAATCCATTTATAGATTTCAACAGACGATCTCGGTGTGAAACTATATTCAAATGCATGTCGCTATTATCCCAGATTCACATCTGTCCAGTAATCAACAAAGGAAGCAGATGTTCTGCTATAATTACACTAGAATAGGCAGTAAATAATTTGTGATGCATCTGAGTGTCACTGGATCACTCAGTCCCTCATCCCAAAAATTAAAACACCGTTTGTTCAAATAAGATCCAGTTTAAAATCCAACAAGCAATGATTTATTGGCTCCCTGAGAATAATTAGGAATTGATGCATTTACGAGATCAGGGCTAAGTCTTGGTACTTCAGTCATCATCAGTTGTTGCTGTGAACCAGTTCACACAATGGCACTCCTGAGGATTAAATATAACCCTGCAGAAACATTGGCCGATTGTTTCACACCGTGTGTTACTGGAAGTGTGCAGACTCTTATTATGTGAGGTTAAATCAATCATTTCTCCACCACTAAAATCACACACACAGTCTCACACATACATGCACATGTGTGGGGGAAATTTTACCTCCTACCTTCCTGTCAGAAACCGACCAAGTGGTGAATTGAAAAGAGCACTTATCCACTGGGAAGATACACTTATGGGGAAATGGTGGTGTAGTGATAATGTCACTGGACTAGTAATCCAGATGCCCAGGCTAATTTCACCACAGCGACTGTGTAGAACTTAATGTCAATTAATAAATCTGGAATTGAAAGCTAGTCCCAATAAGGGGGACCACAAAGCTATCATCAATTGTTGTAAAAACCCATCTGTTTCACTAATGTCCTTTAGGGAAGGAAATGTGCCATCTTTACCTGGTCTGGTCTACATGTAACTCCAGACCCGCAGCAATGTGGTTGACTCTGAAATGGCTTCACAAGTCCCTCAGTTCAAGGGCAATTAGGGAAGAGTAACAAATGTTGGCCTTGCCAGCAACATCCACATCCCATAAAAGAAAATGAAAACTTTCCTGTGCTCGTGAGCTTTTTTTTATTCTTTCATAGGATGTGGGCATTGTTGACAAGGCCAGCATTTGTTGCCCATTTCTAATTGTCCTTGACCTGAGTGGCTTGCTAGGCCATTGCAGAGGGCAGTTAAGAGTCAACCACTTCATTGTGGGTCTGGAGTCACATGCAGGCCAGACCAGGCAAGGGCAACAGCTTTCCTTCCCTGAAGGACATCAATGAACCAGATGGGTTTTTACAACAATCAGTGATAGTTGTCATAGTCACTATTACTGAGACTAGTTTTAAATTCTAGGTTTATTAATTGCATTGAAATGCCACCATCTGCCATGCAGGGATTTGAACCCATGTCCCCAAAGCATTAGCTTGGGCCTCTGGATTACTACTAGTCCAGTGACATTACCACTAAGCCACCATCTCCCCATAATATTAGCTTTTGGGACCCACAGGCAGGAGGGGTGGGGCTTCCTACATTTATGTAAGTGAAGAAGGTTATATTGATGATGACATTTTGGGGTCTGAGTGGAGAAACCTTCTGGGGTGAGTGGGCATTCCTATGAGGAGGGATTGAATGGAATGGGCCCACATACTCTGGGTTTTAGAAGATTGAGAGATAAGCTCACCGAAATGTATACAATTCAGAGGGCTTGACAGGATAGATGCTGAGAGGCTGCATCCACTGGCTGGAAAGTCTAGAATTAGGGGATCGGTCTCAGGATAAGGGGGCAGCCATTTAGGACTGAGACAAGTTGAAATTTCTTCAATCAGAGAGTTGTGAATCTTTGGAATTCTTTATTCCAGGAGACTGCGGATACTTAGCCAATGGGTATATTCAAGACAGAGATTGATAGGTTTTTGGACATTAAGACACCAAGAATATGGCAGCAAGGTGGGGTTGAGGCAGAAGATCAGAAATAATCTTATTGAATGGCAGAGCAGGCTCAAGGGCCCAAATGGTCTACTGCTGCTCCACTTTGTTGAGTCCTTGTATTCTTAAACCTCGCACATGTCACACCAAGCTGAAGCAGGTTGTGACCTGGTGAGAAGAGCTGAGAGGCTCCAATAAGTAAGTGTCTCAGAAAGACAGAATTGGCTGTCCTTCACTGGTTGTATCCAGGGCACTGAGTGTGTGGAATGAATTCCTGCCTAACCGGTGATCCCGAGAATTTACTTTTAAAAAAAGATGGGTTGCTCAATTGGTCATATCTCTTAATTATCCAAGACTAAGATGCAATCTAATTGAGGAGCTTGAGATGATTGAAGGAGTATTATGGGGTAGATAAAGTGGGGTTGGGAAGGGGGTAAGTCTAGAACAAGGCTACATAACCTTAAAATTAGAGCTGGACTGTTCAAGGATGATGTCAAGAAGCACAAAGGAGAATGAAAATCTGGAACTCGATCCCCTAAAAAGCTGTGGAGACTGGGAGCCCAATGGAAAATCTCTCCCAATTTTGTAGCCATCTTATTTATTAAATAAAATCCACAATCATTAATTAATCAAAGCCAACACGCAATGTGTTGATACATTTGGAGGAACCTTTATGCGTTGAAATTATAGGGAATGCCTGATTTAGTACAACAACTACAACTTGCATTTATATAGCACCTTTAATGTAATAAAATGCCTCAAGGTGCTTCACAGAAGCAATTATCAAAACAAAATTTGACATAAGGAGATATTAAGGCTGGTGGCCAAAAGCCCAATGCCTACGTAATAGGGAGCATCTTAGGAGACAGAGGGAGAGAGGTTCAGGGAGGAAATCCCAGAACTTAGGCCTAGTCAGCTAAAGGCACGGCCAATAATGGCAGAGCAACTAAAATCAGGCAGCGGGCAATCGAGGGGGTTGTCCAACCCAACTGTCTGCCCCTCTTCTGCGGCTACGTTTGTGGCTGGGTATCCCTGGAGAGGGAGCGTGTGGTGTTTGCTGGCACTGTCGAGGCCTTCTGTGTTCGGAGAGCACAGTGACGACTGGGGTGTTTTATTGATCCTCTTAATCACATTTTGATTTAATGTTTGTAAGTTTCCTTCAAATTTCGTCTTTGTTTTTGCAGTTTCCCTAATTTAAGGGGCTGCTTTTACTTTGTCCCTAATTTTGTTAATTTAGTTTACTTGGTTGACTCAAAAGAGCTAAAAGTCAGGGTTGTGTAAGGCATCAGAATTGGAGGAGCGCCGATATATTGCAGGACTGTGGGATGGAAAGG
The DNA here is from genome assembly GCF_964194155.1 of Cetorhinus maximus. Classification (NCBI taxonomy): domain Eukaryota; kingdom Metazoa; phylum Chordata; class Chondrichthyes; order Lamniformes; family Cetorhinidae; genus Cetorhinus; species Cetorhinus maximus. Next base: position 130,366,088 of record NC_135888.1, on the reverse strand, counting down.
GTTTCAGAGATAGGGAGAGGGCGAGGGCATGGAGGATTTGAAAACAAGGATGAGAATTTTAAAATCGAGATGTTGTGGGACTGGAAGCCAAGGTAGGGAAGCAAGTAAGCCGAGATGGGACAATGAATGAACAATATCAAGAGGTGCAGATGAACAACATTGAATGCCATGCCTCAACTGAGAGTTATGAAGGTTAACACAATGGCCCCTGGTGTTCCTGTTTACCATTTGCTTTTGTGCAGGCTCCTAGGAGGTTGACAACATTGAGATGGTTTCCAATGTGGATGAGAATCTTCAGTTCTGACATCAGTGCCTTGTGTTCATTCGCTGTGGCTCCATCTAAACAACGAAGAATTCACATCCACGTTAACCCAGAAAGGTATCATTGCTTACCCTCCACAGATAACATTCTCCCATTGGCTCCCACTCTGTTACCTTCAACTGTCAGCCATATAAACACTGTGGCCAAAAGAGCACGTTAGAGGCTGGGAACTCTGCAGTGGGTAAATCACTCCTGACTCCCCAAAGCTTTTCTATAAAGGCACAAGTCAGGAGTGTGATGGAATATTCTCCACCTGCCTGGATGAGTGTGGCTCTAACTCCACTCAAGGAGCTAGACACCATCCCACTTGATTGGCACCCCATCCACCACCTTAAACGTTCACTCCCTCCACCACCGCGTGACATGGCAGCAGCCTGTACTATGTAGAAGATGCATTGCAGCAATTTGCCAAGCCTCTTTCAACAGCACCTTCCAAACCTGTGACCTCTATGACCTAGAAGGACAAGGGCAACAGGCAGATGGGAACACCACCACCTGGAAGTTCCCCTCCAAGTCACTCATCAGCCTGACTTGGAACCATATCACCGTTCCTTCACTGTCGCTGGGACAAAATCCTGGAACCCCCTCCCTAACAGCACTGTGGATGTACCTACACCACATGGACTGCAGTGGTTCAAGAAGGTGACTCACCACCACCTTCTCAAGGGCAGTTTGGGATGGGCATTAAATACTGGCCTAGCCAGTGATGCCCAGATTCTGGGAATGAGTATAACAACCATAACCCCCAGACCCTTATTTATCCATATCAATGCTCTTCTCAATTCTGAAGGGATACACAATTCCATACACCTTTCTTTGAGCCAGGCTGAGCCAGGACTCCCACGTCACTAACAAAACCTGCAGTTATTACCCACACCTAGTTGCCACCTGGGGAGGTGGTGGTGAGCCTCCTTAATGAAGCGTTGGTAGCGGGTTTGACACAAACTCAGTGTCTTGTTAAGCAATTCAGAGGGCATTCAGGACCGAACCAGGTTTGTCTGGCTCTGGAGTCACATAAAGACCCAGAATGAGTAAGGACATTGGGTTTCCTTTCCTTGAAGGACATTAGTGGGTAGGTGGGGTTGAGAAATAAGTGGAGAAGGTGGGTAAGTAGGGTTGAGGGATATGGGTAGATGGTGTTTAGGTGGAGTTGAGGGACATGGTGAACTTAGTAGATGGGGTTGCAGGATACAGGGAGGAATTTGGATCAAATAGGAAGGACACAATGAAGGACCCAGGTTAAATATGTTTACATCAGCCCTACTTATGAATTGCAGACTAACCTTTTAACATTTTCACTGCCACAGTCTTGCAGCTGCTGCTTTTGTCAATTCCGAAAGCTGAGGCTTCAACAACTTTCCCAAACGCTCCGTGGCCCAGGGTTTTGCCTAAAAACACACAGCGGGAATCGGGGATTTAGCGGACGATTAACCAACCAAAAAGAAAGGACTGCTTGTCCTGCCCGCAGGACGCTAGAGGACCTCACCGAGTCGCAGCCGGTCCCGCGGGAATTCCCACTTGCTGGAATCATAGGGCAGATACTCGCACTGCTCATCCAATGGGATCTCATCCGGATCCATGATTATCGACAGGTATCCGGTTTTAATATCGGCTGGGCTAGTCTGGAACAAAGATCACTGCGTTAGATTTCTGTCAGATTCTCCCGTTGTTATATTCAAAACAAATTCCGTCGCCTCCTTTGCTGAAGTTGTCGGTTTTGGGGTTGGAATCCCCACCTTGCCAGGCTTAAATGACCCATCATCATGCGTGAGATTAGCCACAGAGCACAGGAAAGCTATTGAACCTTGGGCACCATCACACATGCTCACCCTCAATTGCTGCACACAGTTACCACCAATAGGATCTCTGGGCAGTGATCAGGAACAGGAACCCTGTGTGATAAAGGGAGTGAGCCTTTAGCAGGGGTAGTATGCCCTGATCTCAGGATTTGAGCCTGGCTTTGCTCAGCCCTGGTGAATGGAGTCTGGAATATGGTCTTAACTTACTGGGCTGACATCCAGCAGGTGTCTGGCATCTGGACAGAGTCACCACTAGCACAGGGATAGTGTTTCAGAAGAAGAGGGCTCAGACTCCACTATATTCAGCCCAGTGCACTGGCTCTGAACACTGGGTTAACATCCAGCAAGGGGGCTTGTGTCTGATAGGTGGTTCTTTTTTTTTCTTATTCAACCATGGGATCTGGCCTTCGCAGGCAGGGCCAGCGTTTATTGCCCATCCCTAGTTGAAGGTGGTGGTGAGCTGCCTTCTTGAACTGCTTCAATCCATGTGGTGTAGGTACACCCACAGTGCTCTGAGGTGGGAGGGAGTTCCAGGATTTTGACCCAGTGACAATGAAGGAACGGCGATATAGTTCCAAGTCAGGATGGTGATGACTCGGAGGGGAACTTCCAGGTGGTGGTGTTCCCATCTATCTGCTGTCCTTGTCCTAGATGGTAGTGGTTGTGGGTTTGGAAGGTGTTCTTGAAGGAGCCTTAGTGAGTTGCTGCAGTGCATCTTGTAGATGGTACACACTGCTGCTACTGTGCGTCGGTGGTGGAGGGAGTGAATGTTTGTGGGGGTAAGAGGTTTTGGGGGGAGAGGAGAGGGGGTAGAGGGGAACCTTTAGCCTTGGTCATAGCCCATCTGAGGTGGGTTCAGTTGAGGCATTCAAGTGGGGAATTGGATGATTATCTAAATAGAAGCAACGTGCAGGGTTACGGGCAAAAGGCAGGAGATTGGCACTAAGTTAAAATGCTCAGAGAGCCGGTGCAGACGTGACGGGCCGAATGGCCTCCTTCTACACCGTAACAATTCTGTGATTCTGTGATAAAAGAGGGAAACAACAGAGAGTCAGGTCAGTTACTCTTCCCTCGTCACTCTCCAAATCTTCCAGTCCTGCCCTCCGTGATGCCTGCCATTGGCAGGACTGGAAAATCCTGCCATTGAGTTAGGACCTGCACTGGGTGGTATAACACAGCCGATGGATAACGCTGATCACGAGGAGCTATCTCAGCAGAGAATCTGGCACTTTATTGGAATGAGTGGCTCGGGATCTATCAGGCAGTGAACTCGCAACTAAATCGTACAGTACATTGTTCACAATAAAATAAAAAGCGACATTGAGAAGACAACCAGCTGTCTGAACTGTGGCAATCTGGAGGACAATGTAGATTTCCCCCTCATTCCTCTCACTTGGGATGGGACTGGGAGGTGGGAATTAGACGATGGGTGGCTCTTACCTATCTGTAAGGCAGGAGGAGGCTGCGGAAATTGGTTGCGGTAAGGCTGTAGGAGGGGTCAGGACGGCTAAGCCAGAATCAAGATAACCTATCCATCAAAAGAATTAACATTTGAAGTCGAACGACCTATCGTCACTCTTTTTCTCTCTCCATAGATGTTGCCGGACTTGCTGAGTATCTCCAGCATTTTTACTTCTGATTTCCAGCATCTGCAGTATTTTGCTTTAGATAAAATCCTTATCTACTTCCTGATTTAAAGGTTTATAGCTTGACTTGGTATCAGCTGTGGCTCTGTGGACAGTGCTCTCACGTCTGAGGCAAAAGGTTGTGGGTTCAAGTCCCAGTCCAGGGAGTTGAGCACAAAATCCAGGTTAACCTTCTCAGTGCAGTACTGAGGGAATGTTGCATGGTTGGAGGGGCAGTACTGAGGGAGCGCTGCACTGTCAGAGGGGCAGTACTGAGGGAGCGCCGCACTGTCAGAGGGGCAGTACTGAGAGAGCGCCGCACTGTCAGAGGGGCAGTACAGAGGGAGCGCCGCACTGTCAGAGGGGCAGTACTGAGGGAGCGCCGCACTGTCAGAGGGGCAGTACTGAGGGAGCGCCGCACTGTCAGAGGGGCAGTACTGAGGGAGCGCCGCACCGTCAGAGGGGCAGTACTGAGGGAGTGCCGCACTGTCAGAGGGGCAGTACTGAGGGAGCGCCGCACTGTCAGAGGGGCAGTACTGAGGGAGCGCCGCACTGTCAGAGGGGCAGTACTGAGGGAGCGCTGCACTGTCAGAGGGGCAGTACTGAGGGAGAGAAGCAGATAGTGGGCATAAACGGAGCATTTTCAAGTTGGCAGGCAGTGGATAGTTGGAGTGCTGCAAGGGTCAGTGCTGGGGCGTTAGCTATTTACAATCTATACTAATGACTTAGATCATGCTTGTCCAATGTGCAGCCTGTAACTGAAAGTGGCCTCCAGATGCAGTTATCAAAATGTCAGTAAGTGGGAGTGGAAGGTTCTGAAAGAAACTGCTCCCCCAATCACAGGCTGTTCCTCTCCCCTGTTTGCTGCTGATAGGGTAACAAATGTGCAAATGTGGGAGAGAAACAGTCTGTGGTTGGAGAAGCAGCAACACTGGCGGCAGCAAGTGTGCTCCAGAAAAAGAGGTTTTGGCGGGCGAAAGAGAGAGAGAGAGAGAGAGAGGCTGGCTGCTGGGCGAGTCAGGCCGGGCCAGGCTGGGGAGGAAGACGCTGCCGGGGCAGAAGTGGCTGCATGCGGGTGGTGCGGGCGGGAGAGGTGAAGGTGAAGAGACTTGCTGCCCAGTGACGCGGGAGAGAGAAAGTGTGGAAGGGAGAGAGAGAAAAAGTGAGTGTGGGAGAGAGAAAGAGAGTGAGTGAACATGGGAGAGAGTGAGTGAGCGTGGGAGAGAGAGTGAGTTGGGGAGAGAGAGAGAATGAATGAATGTGGGAGAGAGAGTGAGAGTGGGAGAGAGAGTGAGTGTGGGAGAGAGTAAGTGTGGGAGAGAGTGAGTGAGTGTGGGAGAGAGTGTGAGTGTGGGAGAGAGAGTGAGTGAGTGTGGGAGAGAGAGTGAGTTGGGGAGAGAGAGAGAATGAATGAATGTGGGAGAGTGAGTGAATGTGGGAGAGAGTGAATGAGTGTGCGAGAGAGTGAATGAGTGTGGGAGAAAGTGAGTGAGCGAGTGGGAGAGAATGAGTGAGCGAGTGTGGGAGAGAGTGAGTGATTGAGTGTGGAAGAGAGAGTGAGTGTGGGAGAGAGAGTGAGTGAGTGATTTTGGGAGAGAATGAGCGCATGAGAGAGTGAGCGAATGTGGGAGAGAGAGATTGTGAGCGACTGAGTGTAGATGTGTGTGTGTGTCTGGCTCACAAGCACTCTTAGGATTTCCACTCACCCTCCATCCCACAAACCAACATCCACATTCACACAGTGGGTGAGGGTGAGTGAGTGAGCATCAAGAGATTGGGAGTGAACCAGACAAACAGATTCTGTCCCCTCCCCTCTCACACTCCAATGGTGATCTTTATTAATTACTTTTAATTATCAATTTATTGCTTTGATATTGCTTTTTCTTTTGCTCAGCAAGTTGTTTCTTTTCTTCATACTTCAACTTTATTTTGAAATTCATGTTTAAAGTCGTGCCAAACCTTATCTTTCTGAAATTTGCTTATTGGCCCCTTGAGTGTGAAAAAATGGAAATGTGGCCCCCAGTTGAAAAGGTTGCACAAACCCACTTAGATGAAGAGACAGAGAGTAATGTATCTAGGTTTTCTGATGATAGAAAGCTAGGTGGAAAGGTAAGCTGTGGGGAGGACACAGAGAGGCTACAAAGAGGGTTTAGTGAGTGGGCAGCAAGATGGTAGATGGATTATAATGTAGGGAAGTGTGACATTATTCACTTTGGTCATAAGAATAAAAAAGCAAAATATTTTTTAAAAGGTGAGAAATGTAGAAGTGTTAATGTTCAAAGAGACTTGGGTGTGCTGGTACAAGGAACACAGAAAGTTAGCATGCAGGTGCAGCAGGCAATTAGGAAGCAAATGGCATGTTGGCCTTTATTGCAAAGTGATTGGAGTACAAGAATAAAGAAACCTTGCTGCAATTGTACAGGGTTTTGGTGAGACCACATCTGGAATATTGTGTGCAGTGGTTAGTCTCCACATTTTAGAAAGGATATACTTGCATTGGAGGCGGTACAGCGAAGGTTCACTCGATTGGTCCCTGAGTCATTGCCCCTTGGTGAGAGGCTGAGTAAATTGGGCTTATATTCTCTGGAGTTTAGTAGAATGAGAGACGATCTCATTGCCACCTACAGAATTCTGAAGGGGTTTGTTAGGGTGGATGCTGAGAGATTGTGTCCACTGGTTGGGGAATTTAAAACATGAGGGGCATAGTCTTAGGATAAGGGGCCAATCATTTCGGACTGAGATGAGGAGAAATTACTCCACTCAGAGGGTTGTGAATCTTTGGAATTCTCTACCCCAGAGGGTTGTGGATGCTCGACTGTTGAATACATTTAAGGCTGGAGTAGACAGACATTTGGTCTTCAGGGAATCGAGGATTATGGGGAGTGGGCAGAAATGTAGAATGGAAACCCAAGGTCAGCCGTAATTGTATTGAATGACAGAGCATGCTCAATGGGCCGTGTGGTCTACTCCTGCTCCTATTTTTTGTGTTGTTGAGTGCTGCACTGTGTGGAGGGGAGGTACTGAGGGAATACTGCACTGACAGAGGGGCAGCACTGAAGGAGTCTTGCACTGTCGGAATGGGAATATTTATCCCTCAACCAACATCACTAAAAAACGTCATTTATCAATTGCTGTTTGTGCGACCTTGCTGTGTACAAAACAGTTGCCGTGTTTGGTATAATGCAGCTCTGACTACACTTCAAAAAGTACTTCACTGGTTGTAAAGTTTGTAAACTCCCTGAGAATTTCTTTCTTAAATCATAAGAGAAACAGCAGAAGAGAAGACTGAGGGAGGTGAGGAGGCTCACAGGTTGGAGGGGAGACGAAGGGATGGGAAACAAAGAGAGGGGAAACTGAGGGAGGGGAGGAGACCCACAGTTTGGAGGGGAGACTGAGGCAGGAGTGACTGAGGGAGGGGAGACTGAGGGAGGGGAGGTGTCCCACAGATTGGAGGGGAGACTGAGGAAGGGGAGGAGCCCCACAGTTTGGAGTTGAGGAGTCCCACAGTTTGGAGGGGAGACTGAGGGAGGGGAGATTGAAGGAGGGGAGGTTGAGGGAGGGAGGAGTTCCAGTGTGGAGGGGAAGAATCCCACAGTTTGTAGTTGAGGAGTCCCACAGTTTGGAGGGGAGACTGAGGGAGGGGAGAAGTTCCACAGTTTGATGGGAGTGAACTTTTCCACAGTTCAGAACTTTCGGGAAACTGTGAGTTAAGAGTATGGAGATGGTACGTTGAGTATAAATTTGTTACAATAAAAAAAGATTAACCCACTGCATGACTTACCCCCAGGAATCTTACCCGCTTGACATTACAGAAGATGAGGATGAGCAGAACCCAGAAGAAGACAGCAATAACTCCAGTCCCAACCAGGATCACAACTTCAATATTGGACTTATCATCACCTCCTGTTTAAAATGGGAATACATACATACCAACAAATGAATCACATTAGGACTGGGAGCTTCTTTAAACTTTTGCTTTGTTGAAAACTTGAACCATTCTAAATCCCAACAAATATTTTATGTCTCCTATAAAGATAATGCTGCCATTGTTAGTTTTTAGCAGACAGGAAGAGTCAAGTCAAGGTCATGAATTTAGAATCTTTGGCAAAAGATTTTTTTATATTCTTTCATGGGATGTGGGTTTCGCTGGCTGGGCCAGCATTTGTTTCCCATCCCCAGGTGTCCTTGAGAAGGTGGTGGTGAGCCGCCTTCTTGAACCGCTGCAGTCCATGTGGTGTAGGTACACCCCCAGTACTGTTAGGAAGGGAGTTCCAGGATTTTGACCCAGCCACAGTGAAGGAACGGCAATATATTTCCAAGTCAGGACGGTGTGTGGCTTGGAGGGAACTTGCAGATGGTGGTGTTCCCATGCGTCTGCTGCCTTTGTCCTTCTAGATGGTAGAGGTCGTGGGTTTAGCAGGTGCAGAGGAGCCTTGGTGAGTTTCTGCAGTGCATCTTGTAGATGGTACACACTGCTGCTACTGTGTGTCGGCGGAGGAGGGAGAGGATGCTGAAGGTGGTGAATGGGGTGCCAATCAAGCCGGTTGCTTTGTCCTGGATGGTGTCGAGCTTTAGATGGGAGATGAGGATTTTTTTTTTCACTCAGTGTTGTCTGCAACGTTTGAGCTGAAAATATGGTGAAGGCTGACGCAAACAATTTTTAAAGGGAGTTGGAGAGCTTCTTGAGGCTGAGGAGCTTGTAGGTTTACAGATGAAAAGTGTGATTTGGGACGAAACACAACTGCTTTTTCAATGGGTCAGCAAGGCCATGATGGGTTGAATGGCCACCTGTGTTTTAATGATTCTAATTTGACGAGTAATCCACATTGAAGGTGTTGATTTTCACTGGAGTATGAGTTTCAAGGACACCCACAGCCTTTCATGAATGCTGACAGGCTCTTTGACTGTGGAAATCCTCATTGTTGAGCCTGATCCAGTGGTCACTTGCAGTCCACACACTTTTAGTGCAAACATTGGCAGACAATCAGTGACTGGGGTTGGTGCCTAATGGTCAATTGGCTGACTGATACTCATAGACAAGGCTCTCACACACCAAGAATGGATAACGTATTGGAGGATGAGCTGCAGATATGGAAATTGCCCCCAGCAAGACTCAATACCTCCTCTAACTCTGGCCCCTTGCACACCCCAGAGCTGCAAGGGCTCTAAGCTCTGGAATTCCCTCCTTAAACCTCTCTGCCTCTCTTTCTCACTTTCCTCAAGACACTCCTTAAAAGCTACTTCTTTGACCAATCTTTTGTCCACTTGCCCTCTTATCTTCTTATGTGCGAAATATTACCTGATAACGCTCCTTTAAAGCACCTTGGGACATTTTACTTTGTTGAAGTGCTACATAAATGCAAATTGTGGTTGCTCATGTTTCATTTAAAGCTATCTGGGGAATATTTATTGGCTAACAATACCAAAGGTTTAAAATATCAAAATACCAAAGATGTGGTTCGGATAATCACTCCATTGACTTGTTAAGCCTCGATTTGTAGTTATCCAGAGCACTGTCAATCTGACATTGCTCTCAATAAATGATCATGTGATGTGATCCCCTTGCTTTACTTTCCTGTTGAAGGAAACTGTCTCTTCCTGTCATGTGACACAACAACCATAAATGATAGCAGTGTTACAGAGGCCAACACACAACCAGAGAAAGGACAATTCTTTTAAAAAAAGGGTTTCCAATTATACCAGTAAATTGGCCTTTTACTGAAGGCAGGGTCTGGGATGTCTGAGTATGTGTGACATTCAAATGTTTACGCCCTTCCTTAACAGTGCCTCTCAAGCTATGGCCTCCACCAACTAGAAGGATGAGAGCACCAGGGCATGAGAACACCACCAACACTGAGTTTTCCTCCAAGTCATAAACCATTCCAACTTGGACATATGTCAACATTAACTTCATCATCTTTGGGTCAAAATCCTGGAATTCTATCCCTGATAGTACCGTGAGAGCACCTTCACCACAGGGCCTTCAGTAGTTCAAGAAGAGGGCTCATCACTACCAGCCAAGAGACTGGTACAGAACAGAAGTAACCTAATAAATTGGCTGCCAGTTTAGCCATGGCTCCATGGGCTGCACTCTTGTTTCTGGGTCAGAAGCCTGTGGGTCCATATCCCACTCCAGAGAGTTGAGCACATAAATTAGGCGAACATTCCGGTGCCAGTACTGAGAGAGTGCTGGACTGTCAGAGGTGCCATCTTTTGGATGACAGGTTAAACTGAAGCCCAGTCTGCCCTCTTAGGTGGATAGAAAGGAACCCATTGTGCTATTTTGAAGGGGAACAGGGGAGTGTTCCCTGGTGTCCTTGACCAATGCTTATCCCTCAACCAACATCACTAAAAAATGGATTATCAGGTCATCAGCACACTGCAGTTTGTGGGATCTTGCTGTGCAGAACATGGCGCATTTACTACATTGCCGTACAACAGTGACTTCACTGGCTTAGGAGACCCAAGCTCATGAAAGCTTTTAATTCTCTCTCTGGGAGCCTTCATCGAGCCGCAAGGCTCCAGATGAACCTCCGCTGAGGAAGAGCCCAAAATGGTGGGCAGCACAAGACAGCAAATAGAGCCAAAGGGGATCGGCCATTGCTCCCCACTAATGCCCTGCTTCCTCTTCAATTCAGGAATGAGTCCGCTTTCGGTGTGGAAGAGATGACTGACCTTCGACAGTGATGATGGCGGATGAGTTCACGCAGCCCTTGGAGTTACAGGCGAAGCACTTGTAAAGACCTGAGTCCTCCTCTTGCACTCGTTGGATGGTCAGTGTTTGGTTTTGCTCGATGAGGGTGACCCCTTGATAAAAACACACGCAGCGTGAGATAAGAACTATCTTCCCCCCCTCCAGTCCCCTGCAATCACTTCCGAATTCCCCGTTCTCAGCTCCGTTTGCCTGACTACCAGCCATGGGTCTTCTACTTTGCCCAAATGATCATTCACCCCGTGAGAGTCTGGGTTGCAGGCTATTCAAACACAGGAGGTGACAGACAAGCCCCGACCTGTCCGCAGGCAACACCCACTGAATCACAGAAGTGTACAGCACAGGAGGAGACCATTCAGCCCATCGTACCTGTGGCAGCTCTTTGGTAGAGTTATCCAATCGGCCCCACTCCCTAGGTCTTTCCACAGAGCCCTGTAAAATGTTCCCTTTCCAGCGTCTGTTCAGTTCCCTTTTGAAAGTTATTATTAAATTTTCTTCCACCCTTTCAGGCAGAACATTCCAGATCACAAAAACTCTCTGCGCAAAAATAAAATCACCTCATTCCTCATTTGCTTCTTTTGCCAATTGTTTTAAATCTGTATCCCTTGGTTACCAGTCCTCCTACCAGTGAAGACAGTTTTTCTCCTCGTTTGCTCTATCAAAACCCTTCATGGTTTTGAACTCTTCCAGCAAACCTCCTCTTAATCTTCTGTTCTCCAAAGAGAACCACCCCAGCTTCTGCAGTCTCTCCCTGCTGGCAGAAGTCGCTGTGTGGGGGAATCCTTTCTGACCCAGGGGAACTCAGGTCTTGGACTCTTGCAAGCTCTCCCTGCCTGACCTCCCGGAACCAATTACACTCAGCACAGACAGTGACTGAGTTCAGAGACTCCCCACAGCAAGGGGTCTGCCAATTCATTGAGCCCTCCTGCCACCCACCACCGCATACCCCCACCCCACCCTCCACCCCCCACCCCCGCCCACCCCCCACCCCCACCCACCCCCCACCCCCGGGGAGCTTCGAAAATGACTTGTTTGAGTTTTACCACAGCAACAAACTCTGAGCAAATTTTAGAGACACATCTTCAGCCTCTGGTGCGGTGGGTGCAGCTTTCAACTAGGAGCTGGACCGGTCCCCGAATGGGGCAGAGATCACATCATACAGAAGGTAAGTGTCTTCCCGGAAAACACTTGCTTTGTGTGATCTCCTGGGCTGGTTTCTATTACCTGAGGGGGGTCAGACACAAATTCTCCAGAGTATCCATTCCCTCACTGACTCTGGGTTTATGGTCGGGGTTGGGGGAATGGGGTGGGGTGGGGTGGGGTGGTGATGGGTGAGGTGCGGTGAAGAAGGGACAAGTGTGTGCCATCATGTTGCCCTGGCCTTCATGAGTGTGAGGCAGGCTCGAAAGGCAAGCTGTTCCCTTCCTGCCATCATATTTGCCTGTGATTGGGCCTCGAAAATCCATGCTGGGGGTAACACACCCTCCCACACCCCTGGGGGACCCTTTGCTGCTTAGCCTGCTAATGTCAGTGGGATTTGGGGAGCATGGAGGGCCACTTTTACTGGCAAGATAGAATGTACATGGGCTGTGGGAGGAGATTAAATGGCAGAGTAAGGTAGGGTCCATGATAGCTGGGTAGAGTCCACGATAGGGCAGAATGTACTTGGGCTGTGAGAGCTGTAGAGAATTTCAAAGATTAACAACCCTTAGAGAAGAAATTCCTCCACATCTCTGTCTTAAATGGGTGGGTAGAGCCTGTGGTAGGTTAGATGGGGCGTACATGATGTCTGGGATATTGGATAAAGGCTCCCATCACCGTTTGAGTGGCAGAAATAAAAACAGAAAATGCTGGAAATACGCAGCAGGTCTGGCAGCATCGGCAGAGAGATGGTTCTGCTGGAAGATTATCTCTTTCTCTCTCCCTACTTGCTAAGTATTTCTAAAATTTTCTGTTTTTATTCCAGATTTCCAGCATCTGCAGTACTTTGCTTTTGTATTAAGAGCCCCTCAAGACTGCTCTGCCATTCAATAAAATCATGGCTGCTTTGATTGTGGCCTTACCTCAATGTTTCTGCTTGTCCCCCATAACCCTTGATTCCCTTAAAGATCAAGAACCTTGTCTAAGTCAGCTGAATATATTCATTGACCCAGTCTGCGCTGCTCTCTGGCGGGGGGTAGAGAATTCCAAAGATTAACAACCCTCAAGAGAAGAAATTCCTCCACATCTCCGTCTTAAATGGGAGACACCTTAATTTGAAACTAGTTCTAGATTCAGCCACAAGGGGAAACGTCCTCTCAGCACCTATCCTGTCAGGCCCCCTCAGAATATGTTTCAATAAAGTGAAAGGATCAAGAACGAGAGGGCACAGATTTACAGTAACTTGCAAGGACAGCAAAAGCGATAGGAGATAAAAGCTTTTTCATGCAGCGAGTGGCTAAGGTCTGGAATGCAGTGCCTGAGAATGTGATGAAGGCATGTTCAATCAAGGCATTCAAAAGGGAATGAGACTGTTATTTGAAAAGGACGAATGTGCAGGGTTACAGAGAGAATGGCACCAGGTGAAATGCTCATTCGGAAAGCCAGTGCAGACGCGATGGCCCGAATGGACTCCTTCTGTGCTGTAACAATTCTGTGATTCTGTGATAAGATCACCTCTCATTCTTCTAAACTTCAATGAGTATGAGCCCAACCTGTTCAATCTTTCTTCATAAGACAATCCCTTCATCCCAGGAATCAGCCTAGTGAACCTTCTCTGAACTGCTTCCAACGCAGTATGTCCCTCCTTAAGTAAGGAGACCAGAACTGCACACAGTACTCTAGATGTGGTCTCACCAATGCCTTGTACAGTTGTAGCGAGACTTCCCTGCTTTTGTATTCCATCCCCTTTGCAATAAAGGCCAACATTTATTGGTCTTCCTAATTACTTGCTATATGCACCTGCATGTTAACTTTCAGTAATTCATGGATGAAGCCTCCCAAGTCACCCTGCACTGCAGCTTTCTGTAGGTCTCTCTCCATTTAAAGTCTGTCCTTGGGATCTTACCTGAGAGCTCATGGAGTGGTTTTTCATCTTTGAACCAGATGACGGTGGGTTGGGGTGTGCCACTGGCTCTACAGTTCATCTGGATGGAGTCACTGACGTTAACCGAGATATCGGTCAGGTTGACGAGCAGACTCGGCCTCTCCTGAGCTGCAGGAAGGTTTAGAACTTAGAATCAGGTAAATTCTACACAGTGTGACCTCGTACTCAGGCGCACACACAGCTCCAAGGATCTCAACAGGCTTCCACTCATAGCATATCTGTGCAAAGTAAACACTTTGGGGCGCTTTGCTGACTGCAGGTGAGCTTTCTTTGTCAACTTTTTTCTTGGGACTGCCAACATTGACCATGCCCATCTGAAAGGACTAATAAACCACATGGTAAGGAACTGAAATCATACATAGGCCTGACTGGTAATGCTGGCAAGTTCTCTTTCCTGAAGGACATTAGTGAACTGGCTGCTTCTTTTACAGCCACGTTCACAATGTAGAGGGAGCTTTACTCTGCATCTACATTGTGTTGTACCTGCCTTGTGACTGTTTGATGGGACGGTGTAAAGGGGGCATTACTCTGTATTTAACCAGTGCTGCCCCAGGAGTCTGCACTGTTCCATCAAACACTTGCAGGATCAGGTTCTGACTGCCTTTTCCGATGGATTTAAAATATCCTAAGGCACTGTTTGAAGAAAAACAGGGCAGTTCTCCCCGGTGTCTTTGGTCCAATATTTATCCCTCAACCAGGATCACATGAAGAGATTATCTGGTCATTATCACATTGCTGTTTGTGGGAGCTTGCTGTGTGCAAATTGACTGCCATGTTTCCCTATGTTACAACACTTCAAAAGTACTTCATTGGCTGTGTCCTTTGCAACATCTTGAGATCATAAATGAGGCTAAATAAATGCAAATTCTTTCTGTATATCCTTCCATCTTACAAGGACGCACTGTTTTTTTGAGATAGTCACCTCTCTATATATCTGTTCTTCATGTCTGTGGCACTCACCTCGCACTAAGATGTATTTCCTGTGGCAATGCTTCTCCCCAGTTTTCTTATTCTGTACCTCACACACGTAATCCCCCTCATCGTTTAGAGTAATGCTAGGGATCTGAAGCTCAAGTGCCACGTCTTTCATCCGCGAGTCCATTGTCATCACTCCTCTCATCTCCTTGGCGAAGAGATGCATGCTCTTGCACTCCAGGACTGGAGGGTCTCCAAGCTCCCCCTCGAGGGCGCTGGGCAGGAGCCGGTACCACCGCAGATTCTCGTATGTGTAGTTATCCGCGTTGCAACGTAGCTTCATGTTCTCACCTTCCACCGGGTTCTCTGAAGGCTGCAGGTCGATACCAAACCCTTCTGGGATACCTATTGGGAAAAGGGCAAGTTAATTCAGCTCCTTGTTTGAATCCGAATTAATTACTTTGCCACCATGGCCTCTATGGGAATAGATAAACTTTACTTTGAGAATTCTGAAGAAGGAAGTGGTATCTGTTTCCCCTGAATGTAGGGTCAGTAACCAGTGGGCATAGCACAATGAGTGAACAGCACAATGAGTTAATTCACTCAGAGTGTTGTTATTATGGTGTCTTTGTGCTCTTCGCTGGGAGAGCAGATGTGCAGACCGATAACAGTCTGACAGGCTGCGGCATGATTGCTCCTTCCATTACCATGGTCATCCTTCTACCAGCTGGTAGGGGGTGGCCAGTCCTGTACTGGGGGAGGGTTTAAGGGCTCCTACAACCTACAATGAGGGGGTGGGTCAATCACACCCACCGGATGCCAGTACATCGCTGGATGTCAACTCAGAATTCCAAGCCGGAGCTCCGCTCTCCAATCACTTGGACCATCTGGAGTGGGGTTTGATCAGTGGGAGGGATACTAGTGATCAGACAATGGCTCAGTCCGAGTCAGTAACATATGAGATCATCAGATCATAAGAAACAGGAGCAGGAGTAGGCCATTCAGCCCCTCGAGTCTGCTCTGCCATTCAACCAGATCACAGCTGACCTGATTGTGGCCTGAGCTCCACTTTCCTGTCTGTCCCCCATAGCCCTTGATTCCCTCATTGATTAGAGCGCAAGTGACGCTTGGCTATTCCACTTCCCAATCTGGTCTCACCCAATGTCGGTGCTCAATGTCCAATGGTTAGTGGGGAGCTACCAGAAGCAACTGCCATGTCTGACTTGTTATCCTTTGACTGTGGCCCCTAGACACTGTGATCAAAATGTAACAACAGACTGAGATCAGCGAACTCAAACGCAAACTTTCTCATTTTTTTTTCTTTTATAATTCATTCATTCCAGCATTTGTTGTCCATTCCTAATTGCCCTTAAGAAAGCGATGTTGAGCTACCTTTTTGAACTGTTCGCATGGTGAAGGTCGTAACTGTTTTTGATACAACGGAGTGGCTTGCTCAGCCATTTCAAAGGGCAGTTAAGAATCAACCGCATTGCTGTGAGGTCTGAAGTCACATGCAGGACAGGCTGGGTAAGGCTGGCAGATTTCCTTCATTAATGAGCCAGATGGATGTTTACAACAATCTAGTACTTTCACGACCACCATTGCTGCTACTAGCTTTTGTTATTCCAGATTTTTATTTAATTAATTAGTTGCCTGAATTTAAATTCCCAGCTCCTGTTGTGGGGCGTGAACTCATGTTTCTGGATCATTAGTCCAGGCCTCAGCATCGCTGGTCCCACTATGCCCACTTTGGCTTCAGCTCCACACAACTTGGTACAATTACAAACCTAGGCCACTAGGTGGGGGTGGATGGGGTGGGGGGTCGGGATGGGTGTGCGCTTGTTTGATCCTTTGCAACCTTTGCAATGATTCTGTGATTGGCCAGTATCCCCTGGTTACTTCATTCGATTTACATCAGTAAAGTTCCGTTACTCACTTGTCACGTAGAAGTAGATAACCCGGTCATCGTGTCCAACCTTATTGAAAGCAGAACATTTGTACATGACGGAGATGTTTGCAGCTAAAATCACCAGCTTGCTGACCGTCTGCCAGAGAAGGAAGGGAAAACAGCCGTTAATGTGGTGAGCAACAACCGAGATTCAAGCTAGGAAGTGTTTTGTCTGTGCCTTAAATAACAACATATAACAGAAAGAGGCCAGTCAGCCCTTCGAGCCTGTTCTGCCATTCAAAGAAAGAACAAAGAACAAAGAAAAGTACAGCACAGGAACAGGCCCTTCGGCCCTCCAAGCCTGCGCCGATCATATTACCCGTCAACTAAAACATTTTGCACTTCCGGTGTCCGTATCCCTCTATTCCCATCCTATTCATGTATTTGTCAAGCTGCCTCTTAAACACCACTATCGTACCTGCTTCCACCACCTCCTCTGGCAGCGAATTCCAGACACTCACTACCCTCTGTGTAAAAAACTTGCCCCGCACATCTCCTCTATAGTTTTCTCCTCTCACCGTAAATCTATGTCCCCTAGTAATTGACTCTTCCACCCTGGGAAAAAGCTTCTGACTATCTACTCTGTCCATGCCACTCATAATTTTGTAAACTTCTATCAAGTTGCCCCTCAATTTCCATCGCTCTAGTGAGAACAATCCGAGTTTCTCCAACCTCTCCTCATAGCTAATAACCTCCAGACCAGGCAGCATCCTGGTAAACCTCCTCTGCACCCTCTCCAATGCCTCCATATCCTTCTGGTAATGTGGTGACCAGAATTGCACGCAATATTCCAAGTGAGGCCTAACCAAGGTTCTATACAGCTGCAGCATGACTTCCCAGCTTTTATACTCAATATCCCTGCCAATGAAGGCAAGCATGCCATATGCCTTCCTGACTGCCTTATCCACCTGCGTTGCCACTTTCAGTGACCTGTGGACCTGTACACCCAGATCCCTCTGCCCGCCAATGCACTTAAGGGTTCTGCCATTTACTGTATAATTCCTGCCTGTATTAGACCTTTCAAAATGCATTACCTCGCATTTGTCTATTCAATGAAATCATGGCTGATCTATGACCGAGCTCCATATAACCACCTTTGCCCATATCCTTTAATACCTTTGGTCAACAAAAAATTTTATCAAACTCAGATTTAAAATTAACAATTGGCCTAGCCTTAATTGACATTTGCAGTAGACAATTACAAACTTTTACCACCTTTTGTGTGTCAAAGTGAGGAAGAATGTTTTTACACAGCGGGTGGTAATGACCTGGAACTCACTGTCCACGAGGATAGTGGGAGCAGAGACAATGAATGATTTCAAAAGGAAATTGGATGAAAACTTGAAGGAAATAAACTTTTAGGCCTACGGGGATGGAGAAAGGGAACAGGACTGACTGGTTTGCTCTTGAAAGAGCTAGTATGGACTTGATGGGCTGAATGGCCTCTTTCTGTGCTATAAATGTCTCTGTGACAGTGCAGTCCTGAGGAAGTGCTGTATTAGCAGAGAGGAAGTACTGAGGGAGCACTGCACTGTCAAAGGAGCTTTCCTTTGGATGAGCTGTTAAACTGTCTGTCCTATCAGGTGGTCAAAAAAGATAATTATCCTGAACAGCTCCTGAAGGAGTTCTCCTCAGTGTCCTGGCCCAATATTTATACTTCAACCAAAATCACTAAAAAAAGAAACAAATTATCAGGTCATTATTAAATTGCTGTTTGTGGGAGCTTGCTGTGCTAATGTATCCTGCATTACAGTACTTAATTGACTGTAAAGTGTTTAGGATCTCCTGAGGTTGTGAAAGGCGCTATAGAGATTCAAGTCTTTTTTTGCACCCTTTGTAAACTTCAGCTCAATCAAAACTCTGATGTCCATATCCTAACTTGCACCAAGTCCTGTTCATGCATCACCCACTGAGCTGGCTGACCTACATCGGCTCCCAGACTGACAACTCCACAGTTTCAAGACTCTCTTGGACTTCATCCAAGGGCCTTCAAAGAAGTGGCTGCTGAGATAGGCGATGCAATAGTTTAATTTTCCCAAAATTCCCTCGATTCTGGAAAGGTCCCATCTGATTGGAAAATAGCAAATGCAACTCCTCAATTCAAGGAAGGAGGGAGACAGAAAGCAGGAAACCACAGGCCAATTAGCCTAACATCTGCCATAGGGAAAATGCTAGGATCTTTTATTAAGGAGGTTATGGTAGGGCACTTAGAAAATCTTAATGCAATCAGGCAGAGTCAACATGGTTTTGTGAAAGGGAAATCATGTTTGACAAATTTATTAGAGTTCTTTGAGGAAATAACAAGCAACATGGATAAAGTAACATGGATAGAGGGGACCCTGTGGATGTGGTTTACTTGGATTTTCAAAATGCAATTGCTAAGGTGCCACATCAATGGTTATTACACAACTTAAGAGCTCATGGTGTAGGGAGTAACATATTAGCATGGATAGAGGGCTAGTTAGCTAACAGGAAGCAGGAAGTAGGGATAAATGGGTCATTTTCAGGTTAGCAAGATGTAACAGTGGTGTGCCACAGGGATCAGTGCTGGAGCCTCAACTATTTAGAATCTATATCAATGCCTTGGATGACGGGACTAAGGGTACTGCTGAAATGGTTGCTGAATTTGCCATTGATACAAAGGTAGGTAGGAAAGTAAGTTGTGAAGAGGACATAAAGAGTCTGCAAAGGGATATATAAGTTGAGTGAGTGGGAAAAAAATTGGCAGATGGAGTATAATGTGGGAAAATGTGAACTTGTCCACTTTGGCAGGAAGATTAGAAAAGCAAGCATATTATTTAAATAGAGAGAGATTGCAGAACTCTACAGCACAGAGGGACCTGGATTTCCAGGTACATGAATCACAAAAAGTTAGTATGCAGGTTCAGCAAGTGATTAGGAAGGCAAATTGAACGTTATTGTTTATTGCAAGGAGAATAGAATATAAAAGTAGAGAAATTTGGTTACAGTTATACAGGGCATTGGTGCAACCACATCTGGAATGCTGTGGACAACCTTGGTCTCCTTACTTAAGAAAGGATGTAATTTCAGTCGAAGCAATTGAGAGAAGGTTCTCTCAACTGATTCCTGGGATGAAGGTGTTATCTTACGAAGGAAGGTTGGACAGGTTGGGCCTGTATCCATTGTAGTTTAGAAGAATGAGAGGTGATCTCATTGAAACATATAAGATCCTTAGGGGGTTTGACAGGGCGGGTGCTGAAAGGATATTTCCCCCTGCAAGGGAGTCTAGAACAGGGGACGCAGTTTAAAAATAAGGGGTCTCCCATTTAAGACGGAGATGAGGAGACACTTTTTCTCCCGGAGGGTCATTAGTCTGTGAAATTCTCTTCCCCAGAGAGCAGAGTCGTTGAATATTTTTAAAGCTGAATTAGATAGATTCTTGATTGACAAGGGAGTCAAATGTTATAGGGGGTAGACAGGAAAGTCGAGTTCAGGTCACAATCAGATCAGCCATGACCTTGTCAAACGGTGGAGCAGGCTCGAGGGGCTGAATAACCTACTCCTGCTCCTAACTCGTATGTTCGTCCTTGTTTTCAAATCCCTCCACAGCCCTACTCTTCCCTATCTCTGGAATCTCCTTCAGCCCTAAAATCCTCTGAGATCTCTGACCTCCTCTAATTCTAGCCTCTTTTTCATCCTCTATTTTAATCGCCCCACCATTGGTGACTGTGCCTTTAGCTGCTTGGCCCCTAAGCTCAGGAATTCCCTCCCTAAACCTCTCTGCCTCTCTACCACTCCTTCCTCCTCTAAGACTCTCCTTAAAACCTACCTCTTTGACCAGGCATTTGATCACTTACCCTATTATCTCTTTACATGGCTCAGTATCAAATTATGTTTGACAATGCTCCTGTGAAGTACGATGGGATGTTCTACTACATTGACGGCACAGAGTAAACACAAGCTGTTCTTAATGTTGATGGGGTTAGAAAGAAAAGTGTTAAATGGGTGGTTGCAAGTGGTAGGCTACCTTGTTCCTCCCCTCCAGGATCTCTGTGCTTGTTTCAATGCTCTCAATCCTGTTGACAGTGTTCCCTGTTGAGATGTCCCTCCAGTTTCTGCACTCAGGGGTCCTGTCCCGAGGTCGACGCACCATGGTCGCTCGCCGACCCCTAAGGTTATGAGGGAAACAAGCATAAAGGTTACATCCATCAGAAAAGAGAAGACTGAGGGGTGACCTGATAGAGGTCTTTAAAATTATGAATGGGATTGATAGGGTAGACGTAGACAAAGTGTTTCCACTGATGGAGGAGACCAAAACTGGGGGCCATAAATATAGGGAATTCAGGAGAAACTTCTTTACCCAGAGAGTGTTGAGAATGTGGGGTTTCCTAACTACTGGAATGCCCTCCTTAGCAAGGAGTAGTGGAGGCGAACAGAAGAGAGGCATTTAAGGAGAAGCCAAATGTACATGAGGAAGGAATAGAAGGCTTTACTGAGATGAAGATGAAGGTGAACCTCTGAAGAAGAGTCATGCGGACTCGAAACGTTAACTCTGTTTCTCTCGCCACAGATGCTGCCAGACCTGCTGAGTTTTTCCAGCATTTTCTGTTTTTATGTCAAATTTCCCTCCTCCACAGTTTTTTGCTTTTATTGAGATAAAGAGGGGTGGGAGGAGGCTCATGTGGAGCATAAACACCAGCATGGGCAACTTTCTGTACTGTACATTTCATGAATTTTCCAATGAAACCTCCCCCTGGCAGATCGGTGGAGTCAAAATTCACCGATTTCCCCATTGTGCACTTATTCAGTTCCAATGCTGGTGAGAATGATGGTTCCTCTGGGGAATGCAACCTGACCAAAGTCCATGGCATCATGGGTGACTCAGCACCACAGGGTTAGGAGTGGGTGGGGGAGGATACAGGGCAGAAAAGCAATAGTGATGGGGTATTCAGTCGTTAGGATGACAGGTGTTTCTGCAGTCACAGATGTGATTCTAAGATGGTATGTTACCTTCTTGGTGCCAGGGTCAAGGATGCCATTGAGTGTCTGCAGAGCACTCTGAGGGGGGGAGGGTGAACACCAAGTAGCGTTCCATATTGGTACCATATTGAAGTCCGAAGTGACATCCTATGTGACTGTGACAAAGGCAAACTATCCCTCCTCATCCTTCTCAACTTGTCTGCAGCCTTTGTCACAGTTGATCACATCATCCTCCTCCAACACCTCTCCACTGTTATCCAGCTGGGTGAGACTGCACTCACCTGGTTCCATTCTATTGATCTGATCTCAGCCAGAGAATCGTCATCAATGGCTTTGTTCCCATTTCTGCACCGTTACACCTGGTGTCACCAATGATTTATTCTTTGATCCCTCCTATTACTCATTTACATGCTGCTCCTTGGCAACATCAACCAAATGAGGGGAATAGATAGAGCGGACAGGATAAAATTGTTTCCCTTGGTGGAGAATTCTAGAACCAGGGGACATAGATTCAAGATAAGTGGCAGAAGGTGTACGGGGGACATGAGGAAGAACTTTTTTATGCAGAGGGTAGTGGGTGTCTGGAGTTCGCTGCCCAAGTTGGTGGTAGAGGCAGAAACTCTAAACTCTTTTAAAAAGTACCTGGATCTGCACCTTAAGTGCTGTAAGCTGCAGGGCTATGGGCCGGGTGCAGGAAGGTGGGATTAGAAATGGCACCTGGGTGTCCTCGGGTTGGCATGGACAAGATGGGCCGAATGGCTTCCTTCTGTGCTGTAAGTTTTCTATGGTTCTATGGTTCTAAAGCACATCATTCATTTTCACATGTATGCTGATGGCAACCAGCTCCGTCTCACCACCACCTCTCCCGACTCCTCCACTGTTGTTAAATTATCAGACTGCGTATCTGACTGCCAGTGCTGGGTGAGCAGAAATGCCCCCCCTATGAAACATTAGGAAGACTGAAGCCATTGTCTTTAATCCCTGCGGCAAACTATGTTCCCTAGCTGTCAACTCCATCCCTCTCCCTGACAACTGTCATATTTGACTCTGAGATGAGATTTCATCCACGTATCTGTGCTGACATTACGATCGCCAATTCCCACCTCTGTAACATCGCCTGACTCCACAGCTGTCTCAGATCCTCTGTTGAAACCCTCATCCATGCTTTTACCTCCAGATTGAACTATTCTACCAGAATCAGGCCCCTCCCTGTCACTGTAGCCTCCTCCAGCCCTACACCCCTCCAGGACATTTGCCTTCCTCAAATTATGATCTCTTGGACATCCCTGAATTTAACTGCTCCCCATTAGTGACTGTCCCTTCAGTTGTCTAGACCCTACGCTTTGGAATTCTCCCTCCGCAGCCTCTCCACCTCATCTTCCTCCTTTAAGATACACCTTAAACCTACCTTTTGAACAAACTTATGGTCATCCGCCCTAACACCTCCTTATGTGACTCAGTGTCATATTTTGTTTTATAATACCTCTGAGAAGCACCTGGGCATGTTTGATTATGTTAAAGCTGCTATCTAAATTTAAGCTGTTGTTGTTGGTGAGCTGAGCACACAGACGACACTTGAAACTACAATACCAAAGCTTTTACTGAAACATGCCCTAAAGAAGAGAAGGAATTTCTGGGGACAAAGTTTTCAGACAAGATAAGGTGGGGGATAAAATATATAGGGGAGGAGGGGGGTTGTAATATTCCAAAAAGAAACAATTAAAACTATGAAGAGGGAGGATATACCAAAAGTATCATCAAGTGAGGCCACGTGTTGAACTCAAGAACAAGAAAAGGGCAATCACACTCCTGGGAGTGTACTAAAGACTGCCAAACAGTCAGAGGGAGATAAAAGAACAAGTATGTAAATAGGCAAATTGCTGGGAAGCTCAGAAACAATAGAACAGTAATAGTAGGGGTTTTCAACTACCCTAATATTAACTGGGATAAAATTGGTGTAAAAGTTCTATAATGCACAGAATTCTTAAAAGTGCATTCAGGAGTGTGTGCCAGTGTGTAGCTAACCCTACAAAAGGTGCAGTTCTGGACTTTGTTTTAAGGAATGAAGCTGGGCAGGTGGAAGGGTTATCAAAGGGAGAGCATTTTGGTAACTGATCATAAATCAGTTAGATTTAGACTAGTTATGGAAAAGGACAAAAGTAGATCAAGAGTAAAATGTTTAAATCGGGGAAATTTTACTAAACTGAGATATGAATTGGCAAAAGTAAAGTGGAAGCAGCTACTTGAAGGTAAATCAGTGTCAGAGCAGTGGGAGGTATTCAAGGAGGAGATGGAGAGGATTCAGAACAAAAATGTTCTCAGATAGAAAGAGTGAAAGACTCACAATTCCTGAGAGTCCAAAGAGCATACATAAGGCAAAATAGGACACTTATTTCAGATATTGAGTGCTTAACACTACAGAAAGCCTCGAGGAGTGCAGAGAGGGAAAGGGTGAAATTAAAAAGGAAATTAGGAAAGTAAGGACAGGGCATGAAAAACTATTGGTAAGTAAAATCAAGAAAAACCCCCAAAATATTTTATAAATATATAAAATGCAAAAGGATAACCTTGGAAAGAGTAGGGCCAATAAGAGACCAAGAAGACAATTTATGTGTTGAGGTGGAAGACGTGGGCTTGGTTCTTAATGAATACTTTGCACTTGTATTCACATAAGGGGGATAATGCAGATATTGTAGTTAAGAAGATGAAGTGTGAAAAATTGGATTAGTTAAACGTTAACGAGAGAGGAAACATTAAGGGGTTTATCATCTTTGAAAGTAAATAAACTTCCAGGCCTGGATGTGAAGTATCCCAGGCTGCTAAAAGAAGCAAGGGAGGAGATAACAGAGGTTCTGACCATCATTTTCCAGCCCTTTCCGGTTGCAGGCATGGTGAAGGAGTACTGCTAACATTGCATCATTGTTTACAAGGGAGGCAGTGATTCTCCTGGTAATTACAGGCCAATCAGCCTAACCTCGGTGTTGGGCAATTATTGGAAAACATTCTGAGGGACAGTACAAATCGTTTAGAAAGAATTATCAAAGAGAGTCAGCATAAAATTGTTAAGGGAAGGTTTTGCCTGACAAACTTGACTGAATTTTTTGAGGTGGCAACAAGGAGCATCGATGAAGGTAGTGCATTTGACGTAGTCTGCATGGATTTTATCAAGGCCTTTGACAAGGCCCCACATGGCAGACTGGTCAGGAAAGTAAACACCCATGGAATCCAAGGGAAATTGGCAAGTTGGATCCAAAGTTGGCTCAGTGGCAGAAAGCAACGAGTTGATGGGTATTTTTGTGACTGGAAAGCTGTTTCCAGTGGGGTTCCGCAGGGCTCAGTACTGGGTTCCTTGCCTTTTGTGGTACAAGTTTAAATGTAGGGGTTACAATTAGGAAGTTTGTAGGTGATATAAAAATTGGTCATGTGATGAAGAGAGCTGTAGACTGCAGGAAGATATCAATGGACTAGTCAGGTGGGCAGAAAAGTGGCAAATGGAATTTAATCCAGAGAAGTGTGAGGCAATGCGTTTGGGGAGGACAAACAAGACAGGGGAATACACAATAAATAGTGGGATACTGAAACATTTAGAGGAACAAAAGAACCTTTAAAAGGTCTTAAGAAAATATTGGATAGGCTGGAGTTTGTTTTTATTATATTCTTTGATGGGATGTGGGCATTGCTGACAAAGGCCAGCATTTGTTGCCCATTCTTAATTGCCCTTGAGCCGAGACCTATTCAGAGGGCAGTTAAGAGTCAACCATGGCTGTGGATCTGTAGTCACATGTGTAGTATAAAGAGTTAGCTGATGGATATGCTAATGTATGATGTAAATGATGATGTACCACTGACACTAGTCAATCATGTGTTAGACCTCAAGGGAGAGAGGTTGGACCATGCCTAGGAGCTACGTGACTACGCTGTAACCTGTTTAGAAGTAGTACTAATAATCAAGTGTTAAGCAGATACCAGAGTGTGTCTACAGTCTGTCTAAGAAGAAGTCCCACGCCTACAGTCTAAGACAGAAGGAACCAATCTCAGAACATGGTGGCAGTGATGGAGACATCAATGTGAAAAAGAGACATTGGTATTATTGAAGGAACCTTAGACTGAAGAAAGTTTTGAAAGCAGCTCGAGAAATTTTGGCAGAAGGAGAGAGGTAATGATGACCGTATGTGGTGAGCAAATCCTGCCCTTGCCCCGCCCATTTGACTGCCTTGAGAGTCCACAGAGGGACCAGCACTGGGAATTATGAAACGCCATTTTCTCCAGTACCGAGCAGTGTCAGGTCTTCAGGAAAAGGAGCAAAATCTTCAAGTTAGTTCCTTTCTTTATGCAGTAGATCCAGTAACAATGACGTTCTCCTAAGGCAGGGTGTTCAGTAGTCCACCGCAGATATTGATTCTATTATTAAAGCCTTTGACACCTATTTTAGCCTAAAGCAAAATATAGCAATTGAAAGAGCAAGATTTAACCAGCACTCAATCACTGGGGAATCGATTGAATTAATCCTAGCCAACCTATATTGGCGAGCGAGATCTTGCGGATATTGGGCATTAAAGGGCGAGCTAATCCATGATCACATAATCGTGGGTGTTCGGGATGAAAAGCTCTCTGACTTCATGCAGACCAAAGATGATCTTACTTTGGATCAAGTGGTCCAGTGTATGAGGCAGGCCGAGCTTTGAGCATTTAATCGGGCTATAATTTGTGGCAACTCTGAGGCTTCACATGACTCTGTAGATTAGGTAGGCCCATGGGCAACGGCCCCACCCATACAAAAGCCCGCCGAGCCAACCAAAAGGCTGGGAAACTCCACGCCTGCAGCCATTTTGAGATGCTTGCATTGCAGTGCGAAAACCCAGCATAGACAACAAGACTGCCCAGGAGGGGTGCGGAGTGCTTCCCGTGTGGCAAAACTGGACACCTCAAGCATTTCTGCAAATCCAGCAATTTTAATCAAAGTTGAAGACCAGAAAATATTAATGAAGCAATTTCTTCCAACACATGGAAAGTCCAGAAAAAGACGACCCTACAGAGTTCCTAGGAAAGTAGATAGTCTTAATCCAGGCTACTGGTCAGTTACAGTCCAATGTCAAGGCTTTGTTACTTCTTTTAATATCAATATTGGAGCGGCTGTTAACATATGAGCTGATTACCTTGACCGGCTTCAGCTGATGACCCTTTATCTATCAGACATCAAGTCCAGCCAGCATAGACCTTCCAATCAAAGGCAGGATTATTGCTCCTCTTAGCTACAGAGGGTGACAGATCGTTGATTCTCTTTATGTTTTTCACAATCAATATACATCCTTGTGAATGGCGATGTTGGCATATTTCCAGGAATCCTAGACAAACCAGATGACGCTCGTCATTTGAATGACTCACTGTCTTTCATGCAACAATCTTCAACCTTGTATTTAGAAGCAGTGGAAATTCAGCCTTCAGAACCTGAGGAAGTTTATACACTCAGCAGTAAGTTCCTTTTTGTCACAGAGATATTGTGCACTAGACCCAGGACAATCAAGGAAGTTAAGAATCTTTCAGTTCTTCATGAAGTAAGGCCAGAAGTGAAGGATACAGAAGGCACTGCAGCAGACGGTGACCATCCCCATGAAGACCTGCTGGACCTGAATTGGCTCTTCCTAGACACTGATGAGGAAGAATCCCTTGCAGTCCTAAATGATCTCATAGTTAGAGTCCATAGGGGATGACACTGCTCAAGAGTTGGTGCCTTCCCAGGGTAAATGTCAATTTCCACCCATACTTCAGTCCCAGCTGGAAGTTGTCTTCTCGCCAGAGCTGGTGGTCAGCGCAGGAGATGTTGCAGAATCTTTAGCACTTACGAATCTGCAGAATCCTGTACAGCAGCCTTGTCCCCGAGTTGATTGTCTACAGGAGATTTCTCTCATTACAGAAAGATGAGGATATCTCATCTCCATATTCTCAGCAATTCTTCCCATTGCCCGTAGTGGAGCAACCTCATACAGATAGAAGTGTGGCTGTCTTACCATGGCCTTCTGAAGGTGGATGGTCATCCTGGAAAATCATTGGGAAATCATCTCTCCTTCTTTTCCTGACAGTCTTACAGGAATTTGGTCATTTTTTTCCTTTGCCGTCTAAGTTCATTGAAATCTCAGATCTTCAATGCTTTTTCTGTCTTTGATGCGGCAGTGGATGATGCAGCTGTGATAGTCTTCCCAAGAGTTGAAGATCATTCCTCTTCAGAAGCTTCTTCCCAAAGTCCTGCGAGGTAGCAACAAGTTCCTCAGAATGTCCTGAGTTCTTCTCTTCTAGTCCTAGAGGGTCCACAGGTCGATTCTCTTCAGTCTTCTCTTTTGGATCAGTCTTTTGTTGAAAGGTCTTCGTTGTCCTTCCAGTTCAGTCATTCTGCTACCTGCACTCAGCTTCCCAGCAATGCTGATAAAGTGCTGTCCTAATCTGCAGATGATGATATCCTACCAGGTGTGGATGAAAACCCTTCTGTCTTCCCTAAGGGCCAAGAGTGCGGTGGGAGATTGAAGCACCCAGAACTGTGACTTGGGGAGGGGAACAGCGTAAATTGAAGTTGAGTAGAATCTGTAGTTGTAAAAAGGGAGTTACAGAAATGTAATGTAAATAGTTAAAGACATAGGGCTGAATTTTCTGGCTGATGCGCGGGTGGCGGAGCCCGCACGTCAGCGCTTAAAATGTCACGCGATCGTCCCAACGTCAGCGCGCTGCCTTGCGATGTTTAGGTTGGCGGGCGCACTATGCAGCGCAACGCGCGCCCGCCCGCCATTAATTAAAGGCCTTGTTATGGCCCTTAAGTCGGCAATTGAGGACGATTTTGAGGAACCCGTGCGAACTTTGGCTCGGTGCATGGGTCCATCGGGCAGGCAGGTAAGTGATTTTTTAACAAACCTCATCCACTGGCGGGATGTGGTTTAATGTCGGCTTTAAAAACGTTTAATAAAGTTTTTGTGGACTTTATTAACATGTCCCAGCTCGTGTGACATTTTCACATGAGGTGGACATGTTAATGATTTTTTTATTTTTCTATTTTTATATTCCAGATTTTATTAATTGGATTTAAATCCTGCTAGCTGCTATGGGGGAGTTCCTTAACTCCCCCATGAACCCATGTTCCCACTGAATTACAGTCCAGTGGCATTACCATTATGCTACCATCTCTCCAAGGAATAGAGGAGCCTAAGGGGAGATTTAATTAAGTGCATAGAATTATGAGGGGCTGAAATAACGCGAATAGGAAGGACCTATATCCATTAGCGGAGGAGTTATTCACCAGGAGCCATAGATTTAAAGTTACTGGTAGGAGGATTAGAGGGGAGTTGAGGAGACATTTTTCATCCAGAGGTTGGTGGAGATCTGGAACTTACTGCCTGAAACAATGGTAGACGCAGAAATCCTCATTGCATTAAAAAAATTCTTGGGTGTGCACTTGTAGGTGCTGTAACTTTCAGACCAAGAACCAGAAAGTGGGATTAAGCAGGATGATTTTTTTTTCTCAGCTGACACAGACATGATGAGCCTAATGGCCTCTTTCTGCTGTAAGTTTTCTATTTTTCTGTGTACAGTCTATCTCAAAGTCTGCCTTTTGTTTTGTTTTGTCTGGTGGGCAGGACACATCAGGACATGATTGAGACATAATCAACATAATGAGGAGCTGAGTCTTGTCCTGGGGGCCACGCATAGTAGGAGCTGACAAGCAGCTACAGAAAAACAGGAAGAAGACCGAGAGTAGGGATTACTGCAGCATCCTCTCAGCTTGAAACAAACAGCAATGTATTGGCAGAAAAGACGGCGTGAAGAATTCATCACTGTGTCTGTTTCCTGACCAAACCGGCGTTTGACAAAGTGTCTTCGCTATTTAAAGGTGTACTGTTGCTTTATCCAAATAAATCAATGACCCCTTCATAAAATACTCTGACATATACCTCGGCAGTAACATTTGGTCTAATTGTTTGAATTTTCTTGCCAGCTCTTAAAAGTTTCAGATTTGTGGTTTTATTTTTCCTTAGACCACGTGCAATCCTAGATTTTAACATCCTTTCCTGGCTTCGCAGATGAGGAGATCGGTTATCGCAGCTTCACTTGGAGCCTTGAGTCTGTAATCCAGGTTGACAGATGTGCTGCACTGTCGGAAGGTCAGTATTGAGGCAATGCTGTCCTGTCGAAGGGGTAGTAACTGAAAAAGCACTGCATTGTTAGTGGGGCAGTAACTGAGGAAGTGCTGCACTGTTGGAGGGGCAGTACTGAGGGAGTGCTGCACTGTCAGAGGGGTAGTACTGAAGGGCTGTGAAACCGACGCAGGGGCAGCACTGAGGGAATGCTGCACTGTCAGAGGGGTAGTACTGAGGGAGTTCTATATTGTCGCAGGGGCAGTACTGAGGGAATGCTGCACTGTTCTAATACTTCTGGCAAAGTTCCTTAAGAGTTGTTGAGGGAAAAGTGGTGTTCATCACAAAAAGGAGAAACCACATTTCTTAGAGGTGGAAGATGTGGAGTTTGAGATCAGAAGACCAATGGAACCAAACGTTTCATACATTGCAAAACATCTCAAGGTACTTCACAGGAGTCAATGGAGTAGAGATTAGTACAGTGATTATCTTTCCTCAGTAATTCATCAGCTGTAAACTGAAACATCCTGAGATGATGAAAGGTGCTATATAAATGCAAGATTTGACCTTTTTTTTCCCTGGTCTGTATCTGGGCTGGTTCGTTAAGCAACCATACCTGCGCATGTCACAGGCAATCTACTTGCCACATCAGGCCACCTGCTTCTTTCTTGCAATCTTTATAACTGCCTTGGGCTGCTTTGCTATGCTAAGGGCACTATATAAAAGTGCATTATTGTTGCTAACACATAAACATCAAAAATAGAAGGAGGAGTAGGTCATACGGTCCCTCCAGCCTGCTCCACCATTCAGTTAGATCAAGGCTCTGCATCCACATCAACTCCACTTTTCCAACCCATCCAATAATCCTTGGAAACTCCAAAAATCTATTGATCTCAGCCTTGAATATATTCAGTGGCTGACCATCCACAGCACTTTGTGACCGAGAATTCCCAGGATTCACAAACTACTGAGTGAAGACATTTCTCTTCATCTCAGTCTTAAATGGCCAACCCCTTACCATGAGACAGTGACGCCTAGTTCTAGGCTCTCCAGCCAAGGCAGTCTTCACAGTAGGAGCACAGAAAGACCAAACTGAAAATGATTAAAGGTTGAATGAGAGTGAGAAACTTAAAGTTACAATTCTAGTAAAGAAAAATTCATGGAGCTAAAAGCCGACAAATCCCCTGGATCTGATGGCTGACACCCTAGGGTTTTAAAAGAGGAGCCTGCGAAAATAGTGGATGCATTGGTTTTGATCTTCCAGAATCCCCCAGATTCAAGCATGCTCCCTGTGAATTGGAGGGTAGCAAATGTAACCCTGCTATTCAAGAAAGGAGGCTGCAGAGATAATGGTGCATTAGTGGATGCTGTTGGGAAACTGTTCAGCCTACGCCACCTTCAATCCAAAACCAAGTCACTCCAGCTTTAGTCATTGACCTCCAATGTGCAGATGACGCTTGTGTGTGCGCTCATTCAGGAACTGAGCCCCAGGTCATTGTCAACACCTCTGACGCATATGAGGAAATGAGCCTTCCAATAAACACCCGTAAAACTAAGATCCTCTTCCAGCCAGCTCCCATAGCACAACATTCCCACTCCACCACCCCTCCGTCAATTATGATCAAAGGTGAGATCTTTGAAAATGTGGACCATTTTCCATTACCTGTGAGCCTCCTCTCCTGAAGGCAGACACAGACGACAAAATTCTTCGTCACCTCCAATACGCCAGCTCAGCCTTCTGCTGACTGAAGAAAAGAGTATTTGAGGAACAGGATCTCAGAACCGAGACTAAGGCCTTGGTTTACCGGGTGGCAGTGATCCCTGTGTTCCTATATGCTTCAGAGGCTTGGGACGGCCTACGGCAGGCACCTCAAAGGACTGGAGAAGCACCATCAGCGGTGCCGTCACAGGATCCTCCAAATCCAGTGGCAAGAAAGGGGGTGCAACAGCAGTGTCCTCTCCCAAGCCAACTCGCCCAGCATCGAGGTGCTAATCACTTGAAGCCAGCTCCGTTGAGTGGGTCATGCCTCTTGTATGCCTGAAACTGGACTCCTGAAGCAACTGTTCTACTCAACATTTGGTTGTGGCAGGAGGCTCCCAGGAGGACTGCAGAAATGCTTTAGGGATGTCCTCAAAGGATCCCTGAAGAGGTCAAACATCCCCGCTGACTCATGGGAGACCCTTGTGACCAACCAAAATGGAAAAGTTTTATTTGGAAAGGCACCGAACACATTGAGAGACTTTGTCGGGAACTCGCAGAAGCAAAGACAAGGCATGGAGAGAGCGCGCAAACTTCCCAGCAACTCATCTACCACCTTTCCAAGCACCACCTGCCCCACATGTGACAGAGTCTGCAGATCACACATCGGACTTATCAGCCACCTCAGAGCCCATCGAACCAGAGTGGAAGGCGAGGGACTGCCTAAGAAGGAGAAGGATGCATTGTTTTTGATCTTTCAGAATCACCTAAACTCTAGAATGTTCCCTTTGAATTGGAAGATAGCCAATGTAGCCTTGTTGTTCAAGAATGGAGTGAGAGAGAAAACAGGAAACCATAGATCAATTGCCTGACATCAGGAGCAGGGAAAATGCAAGAATCTATTATTAAAAATGCAGTAACTGGGCACTTGGAAAATCACAACATAATTAGACAGAGTCAACATGGTTTTATGAAAGGAAAATTGTGTTTGACAATTTTATTTGTACTTTTTGAGTATGTAACTAACTGGCTAGATGAGGGGAGCCAGTGGATGTAGCGTATTTGGATTTTCAAAGGTTGTTACACAAAATTAGGGCTCAAGATGTTGAGGGTAAAATATTAACAGATTTAGTATTGGTTACATGAACAGAAAACAGAGGGCAGAATTTTGCTGTTGGCGAGCAGGGGTCAGGGCCTGCTCGCTGACACGTAAAATGATGCGGAATGACGTCAGGAGGAACCCCCGACATCATCCTGCCCCATTTAAATTTTCAGGAAGGTGGGGGCACAGCAAAATCAGCTGTGGGCCCGCCGACCTGTCAATGGCCAATTGAGGCCAATGACAGGATCATTTAAACAATTAAGGGACCTGCCCGTCCAACCTTAAGGTTGGCGGGTCGGCCAGGAGCCCCGGCGGCAAATAGAGAAAACATGAAACCTCATTCACCGGCGGGATGAGGTTTCATGCAGGGTTTTTAAAATTTTAATAAAGCTTTTCTGTAAATTATGAACATGTCCCAACTCATGTGACATTGTCACATGAGGGGGACATGTTAGGGAATTTTTTTTTTCTATTTTTAATATTTTTTAATGTGTCAGCGATCTCCCTGAGGCTGCACTTAGCCTCAGGGAGATGTGTGTTCTTTTGTGCGCATGCGTGAAAGACCGCACTCTCGCTTTTAGGGAATCCCCCCGCCCACACAGGGACCGGATAGCGCTTCCCGCCGGACGTCACGCTGGGCGGGCCATAATTAGCCCACCCACATAAAATGGCGGTGCGGCCGCGGCTCCCCACCCGCCGGAGATTGGGTCAGGCTCGCCCACCCGACAGGCAGAAAATTCTGCCCAGAGAGCAGGAATAAATGGGTAATTTTTGGGATGGTGGGCTGTATGTCATGAGTCCTGCAAGGATCAGTACTTGGGTCTCAGCTATTTACAATCTACATCGACAACTTAGATGAGGGAATTGAGTGTAATGTATACAAGTATGGTGATGATACAAAGCTTGTTGAGAAAGGAAGCTGTGAGGAGGATGCAAGAGGCCACCAAGGGATACAGATTAGTTAAGTGATTGGGCTAGAAGCTGGCAGATGGAGTATAAAGTGTGAAATCATCCACTTTCATAGGAAGAACAGAGAATATAAAAAAAAAGGTTGAGAGGCTAGTAAAAATTGGTATTTCAAGAGATTTTGAGGATTTGGATGTCCTTGTGCACAAATCACAGAAAGTTAACGTGCAGGTGCAGGAAGTAATTGGGAAGGTGAATGGTATGTTAGCCTTTATTGCATGGGGTTGGAGTATCTGAGTTAAGAACTCTTGCTGCAATTATATAGAGCTTTGTGAGACCAGGCCTGGAGTACTGTGCACAGTTTTGATCTCCTTACCTAAAGAAGGATATAACCTACCTTTGAGGGAGTGCAACAAAGGTTCATTTGAGTGATTCCTGGGATAAGGGGATTATCTGAGGAGGATAGACTGAGCAGAATGGGTCTATACTCTCTGGAGTTTAGAAGAATGAGGTGATCTCATTGAAATCTATAAAATCCTTAGAGTGATTTGACTCTGAGATCCTGTGTCCCCTTGTTGGAGAGAACGAAAGTCATAGACTCAGGGTAAGGAATTAGCCACTTAGGCAGAGGTGAGGAGAAATTTCTTCACCCAAGAGGGTTGTGAATCTTTGGAATTGTCTACTCTCATGGGCTATAAATGCTCAATCGATGACTATATTCACGATTGAGATCGATAGATTTTTGGGCACTAAGTAAATCCATGGAAATGGGGACAGAGCAGGACAGTGGAATCGATGTAGAGGGTCAGACATGATCTTATGGAATGGTGGAGCAGGCTCAAGGGCATCTGTATGGCCTACTCCTGCTCCTATTTCTTATGGTCACCCAGCATCTACTCTGTCAAGCCCTTAGATAAGGAGACCACATCTGTACACAGTATGCCAGGTGTGGTCTCACCAAAGCCCTATATAATCACAGCAAGACTTCCCTCATCTTATACTTCAACTCCCTTGCAATAAAGGCTAACATACCATATGCCTGCTTAATAACTTGCTGTACCTATACATGTCATGACAAAAAGCTTGGGCAAATGGGTAGGTTTTAAGAAGAGTGTAAGCTACTACAAGACCTGACAGCAAGGCCAGAGTTTGACTGTAATAGTTTTGATCTGTGATTCATGGTACTCACAGGCTTCGATAGGAGTTTAAACCACAGGGTCCCCATGGCCTCCAGTGCCATTGTATTTTCGCAGGAGCAGGGATCCCATAGACGGTGCAGGTCAGTGTTTGGCGACTTCCACGTGGGTAGATGTTGGTCGGGGAAGCCACTTCCTTCTCGTGAATCTGAGGCGGTACTGTTGGGGGGAAAGAAAGAGGCAGGTGCTTGACTGAAGTCCTGGACAGAGCAGGTGAGATGGTGCCTGGTGGTTCAACTGATCACCAGTCAATGTAAAACCTGGACAATACAGAAACCCCTCAATATAGAAATCCCCCCTATATATAACACCCCCATTTAGAAATCCCTCCTATATATAAACACCCGTCCCAATATAGAAATCCCCTCTATTTGGAAACATTCCCTCCCCAATATATGACACACCTTTTAATCATTCCAGTGAAATGATGAAAAGGATTCTGTAAATATTGGCTCATGAAAATGCACATCTACCCCAGTATCTTCACACCTACCCCAGTATCTTCACATCTACCCCAGTGTCTTCACGTCTACCCCAGTGTCTTCTCCATCAGTTAAACTGCTTGCAATTAAATAACAGTGGGAAATCAAAGTAATTTAGGTACATCACATCAACAAATGTGGAATATTACTTAAGGAAGGATATACTTGCTTTGGAAGCAGTTTGGAGAAGGTTCACTAGGCTGATTCCTGGGATGAAGTGATTGTCTTATAAGGAAAGGTTGAGCAGGTTGAGTTATACTCATTGAAGCTTAGAAGAATATGAGGTGATCTTATTGAAACATATACAATTCTGAGGGGCCATGACAGGATAGCTGCTGAGAGGATGTTTTCTCTCATGAGGGAATCTAGAAATAAGGGGCACGGTTTAAAGATAAAGGGTCTCCTTAAGATGGAGATGAGGAGGAATTTCTTCTCTTAGGGGGTCGTTACTCTTTGGAATTGCCTTCCACAAAGAGCTGTGGAGGCCGGGCCATTGAATGTATTCAAGGCTGAGTTAGACAGATTTTAGATTGACAAGGGAGTCAAGGCTTATTGGTGACATGCAAGAAAGTGGCGTTAAGGCCACAATCAGATATGCCATGATCTTACTGAATGGCAGAGCAGGCTCAATGAGCTGAATGGCCTACTTCTACTGCTATTTCTTATGATCTCATGGACTTATATCCATGTACGCCCTATCCTATTATGGACTCAATCCACCCATTTAATCTCCTCCCACAGCCCAGCACACTATACCCAATAATAGTCTCTACCCACTTATTTAATCTCCTCCCACAGCCTATGTACACTCTACCCTATCATGAGGGTATATTTATCCTAAATCGGTGTTGGAAAACTGATGGGATTGGCTGGCTGCCTGTTGTACTTTACATCATGGGACTGGGAGCATTATTTTAAAATTAGGCCTCGGGCCTTTTGCACCTGAGCTGTGCAGTGTTGGGTTAATGGTGTGTATCCTTATTGGATAAGCTTTACCAGAGGAGATTTGACAATAGCTTAATTTGGAGGTTTCTAAGTGCAGTGTTGGCTTTTGATGCGTGTCTGACACCTTGCTGACCAAAGTCACGTGGTAACTACGAACGCTAACAGGTGGCATTCGCTTTGAAGGTTTGAGGTTTCATGAATGGATTTGCTGCTCCTGTTTCAACCCTGGGACTTGAGTTTGGAAGAGGCCAGGGTGACGATAACTTCAAATTTAACTTTGAAGTTCTTCAGTGCTTCACAAACTGTCTGATGAGCAGCGTCCGATTTCGTGAGACCGTGTAGGTTTCAAAGTTAATTCTTCAATCAGTTGGTGACCTCACCCCCCCCCCACCCCCAAAGTTGGCACTGACACTCCCACCCCCCTCAATATGACACTGATGCACCCTGTCCCCATACGACAGGGACCACCCCATGTGACAGGACCACCCTATGTGAGAGGAACCCCCACACCCAGTGTGACAGGGATAGCCCCGCCCTTGCAGTGTGGCAGGGAATCCCCCCCCACCACAGTGTGATAGTGATCCTCCACTCCCCTCACCCCACAGTGACAATGATCCTCCCCCACCTCCTCTACCAGTGAGAAATACAGTAAGGCTCCACGTTTTCTGCACTGAGTGAACTACCTAAGCTAGTTTAAATGTTTTATTGTGATTCAGTGTCATGGGCAAGGGAAAGAGTCAAGACTGACCAGTGTCGTTACTAGTGGAATGTGTGGTTACCAGTGAGGATAGGGGAGACCCATATAATGATCTCAACAA
The DNA here is from genome assembly GCF_964194155.1 of Cetorhinus maximus. NCBI lineage: Eukaryota > Metazoa > Chordata > Chondrichthyes > Lamniformes > Cetorhinidae > Cetorhinus > Cetorhinus maximus. Next base: position 130,329,476 of record NC_135888.1, on the reverse strand, counting down.
TCAGATGGCCTGTATATAGAATCATAAAATGGTTACAGCACAGAAGGAGGCCATGTGGCCCATCATGTTTCTACTGGCCCTTTGAAGAAGCAATTCACCTAGTGCCTTTTTAAATAATGATCCAATTCCTCTTGAAAGCCCCAATTGAATCTGCCTCCACCACACTCTCAGGCAGTGCACTCCAGATCCTAACCACTTGCTGGGGAAAGACATTTTTCCTCATGTCTCCATTGCTCCTTTTGCCAATTACTTTAAACCTGTGCCCTCTAGTTCTCAATCCTTCCACCAATGGGAACAGTTTCCCCCTATCTACTCTTTCCAGGTCCCTCATGATTTTGAATACCTCTATCAAATCTCATCTCAACCTTCACTTCTTCAAGGAAAACAGTCCCAACTTCTCCAGTCTGTCTACGTGACAAGTTCCTCAAGCCTACAATTATTCTTATGAATCTTTTCTGCACCCATTTTAATGCCTTCGCATCTTCCCGAACATGTGGTGCCCAGAACTGGACACAATACTCCAGCTGATGCTGAACCAGTGTTTTATACAGGTTTAACATAACTTGCTCGCTTTTGTACTCTGTGCCCCTGTTGATCAAGCCCGAGATGCTGTATGCTTTATTAACCACGCCACCAACCTGTCCTGGCATCTTCAATGGTTTATGCACATATACACCCAGGTCCCCATGCTCCTGCACCCTCTTTGGAATTATACCCTTTATTTGATATTGTGTCTCTGCGTTCTTCTCACCAAAATGAATCACATCACACTCCCGTGTGAAGTTTCATCTGCCACCTGTCCACCCATTCCACTAATCTGTCTATGTCCTTTTGAAGTTCTACACTGTCCTCCTCACAGGTCACAATACTTCCAAGTTTTGTATAACCTGCAAATTTTGAATTGTGCCCTGTACATCAAAGTCTTAACCTATACAATGAAAAGCAGGAGTCCTAAAACCAAACTGTGCTGAACTCCACTATAAACTTTCCTCCAGTCCCAAAAACAACCATTTATCACTACTCTTTGTTTCCTGTTTACTTGGCAAATTTCATTTCACACTGTCCCTCTTATTCCACAAGATTTAACTTTTCCCACAAGTCTGTTGTGCAGCACCTTATCAAACGTCTTTTGGAAGTCCATGTATACCACATCAACTGCATTACCCTCATCAACCCTATCTGTTACTTCATTCAAATCTCCAGAAAGCTAGTTAAAAACAATTTATCCTTAATAAATCTGTGATGACTTTTCTTAATTAACCCACATTTGCCTAAGTGATTTTTAATTTTGTCCCGCATTATCATTTCTAGAAGTTTCCCCACCACTCAAGTTAAACTGACTGGCCTGGTAGTTGCTAAGCTTATCTTTACACCCTTTTTTGAACAAGGGTGTAACATTTGCAATTCTCCAGTCCCCTGGCACCACCCAAATCTAAGGAAGATTGGAAAATTACGGCCAGTGGCTCCACAATTTCCACTCTCACTTCCCTTAGTTTCCTTGGATGCATCTCATCCAGTCCTGGTACTTTATCAACTTTAAGTACAGACAACCTATCCAATACCTCCTCCTTATCAATTTTAAACCCTTCAAGTGTCTGAACTATCTCCTCCTTCACCATGACTGGGCAGCACCTTGTTCCTTGGTAAAGACAGATGCAAAGTATTAATTTAGTATCTCAGCCATGTCCCCTGCCTCCAAGCATAAATCCCCTTTTTTGGTCCCTTATGGCCCCATTACACTTACCACCTTTTCACTATTTATACATCTGTAGAATACTTTTGGATTCCTTTTTATGTTAGCTGCCAGTCTTTTCTCATGCTCTCTCTTTGCTTCTCTTGTTTGCTTCTTCAATTCCCCTCTGAATCTTCTACATTCAGCCTGGTTTTTAATTGTATTACCCACGTGACATCTGTCATAAGCACACTTTTTCTGCTTCATCTTAATCTCTATCCCTTTTGTCATCTGGGGAGCTCTGGTTTTGTTTGTCCTACCTTTCTCCCTTTGTGGGAATATACCTTGGCTGCACTCAAATTATCCCTTCTTCATAGCTGAAAGAAGAGAGATTCTGTCGAAGCTTTTCGTTTTGCATTCATCAGCACTGACACAAGAATGCCAAATTTCAAAGGGAGCAACAATTCATACTACACGAGAAAAGGGTACTGATTGGTTGGCAAGTCGACTCTGGTTGAGGCATTGCCATAGAGAATGCAACAGGGAACTATTATTGCCCCACACTTCTGTTTAATGCAAAAAAGGTGCAACGCCTGGACATGTTCCTTTTGCCTGCAGAGGACAGGTCCCTGTGTATGAATACAGGTAGCTTCTAGCAAGTGTAAGTGATCCACATTGCGAGCCCAACTGATAATCTTAAATTGGTGGTTTGTGTAATTCTTAGCACACTCAGGATTGTTCAGCAAGCGTCATCCAATTGCAGAATCACATCTAACTTTAGACTTTAGGCAAACGTGGGCTGGTTGAATACAATCAGTACTCTGCCTATTCCGAACAGCTGAAGGGATATGCTGTTTGATACGATACACAAATTTTTGGGATGTGCAGCCTATATACCTGGCTCCGCACAGGCACTGAAATTCATATAACACATTACTCATTTGCCTGGTAGGCAGAATGTCTTTTTGGCTTGACGACAGTATCTTGTTGTTGGAAAACGCGATTATTGTTGCCACTGCACAATAAGAGCGTGAAAACGCTAGCTGTTCACACTTTTGAGATACTTTACCCTCCCAGGGTAATTTGAGGTAAACAGGGCACATTTCTGGTCTGAAAGTGGTGGCCCCAGGTCCACACATGAGCATGACACACAGTGATCAATGGTCTGATCGGGTTAGCCATTAGCCCGCAGGATGGCTTTGTGTGCCTTATTCCGGCATCAAGCTTGCGTGGTAAGCAAATGCTTTGGCTATGTTTAGAAGATTGTTGATAAGGCCAATTTTATAGAGCTTGGAGCCGTAGGAACCCCAATGCGTATATATTGACAAATGAATGTAGGATTTTTGGTAAACAGTAATAGGGAACCCCTTTAGCAAACTTCTCAATTAGCACTTCGAGGAAAGGGAGCTGGTTAGACTGCTCAGTTTCAAAGTTGAATTTGAGCATGGGATGGAGCACACTAAGGTGTCTAAGGAAATTCTTAGATGCAGCTGCAGATTCAAATATGGCAATTGTATCATCTATGTATTGGGAATATGCAAGGGGTAGGAGATTAGAGATCATTCCATCTAAAACACATTTCTCGTGGAAACTGATTAAATTTTAGCAAGAGCTGAGCTTGGAGGGGATCCCATGGCACCACCATCTATTTGGGCATTAAGGCTAAATTCAACAGCATGAGCTGCTAAGTTCTTAAGTTCAGTGAATACAGATTCAGAAAATGCAGCATGCCTAGAGCTAAAGACTTCAGCATTAACAACACCATAAATACCCAAATAGATGATGTTGCCATGGGAACACCCCCTTGTTGAGAAATCTGCTAACAGGTTCCCTATTATTGTCTAACACTAGCCTACCTTCTCCTGAACACACTCGAGGAACCCTTGCCCCTTTCGGCCCTTTATGCAACGACTGTCTTAGTCTATATTTGGATAATTAAAGTCCCCCATTAGAACTACTCTATAATTGTTGCATTCCTGTCTAATTTCCCTGCAAATTTGTTCCTCTATAGACTACACTGAGCAATGTAAATTGCACCGTTTATGTTCCTTAGCTCTAGCCAAATAGATCCTGTCCTGTGATTCTGTTTCTGTACCTAGTGAGAGTCATTGGCTGTGGAACCTGGACCCCAGTGAGAGTCAGTACCTGTGGAACCCATACCCCAGTGAGTGTCAATGTATGTGGAATCCATACCCCAGTGAGTGTCAGTGTGTGTGGAACCCATACCCGAGTGAGTGTCAATATGTGTGGAACCCATACCCCAGTGAGAGTCAGTGTGTGTGGAACTGTACCCCAGTGAGAGTTAATGTGTGTGCAACTCATACCCTAGTGAGAGTCAGTGTGTGTGGAACCCATAACCCAGTGAGAGTCAGTGTTTGTGGAACTGTACCCCAGTGAGAGTTAATGTGTGTGCAACTCATACCCTAGTGAGAGTCAGTGTGTGTGGAACCCATACCCCAAAGGGAGTCGGTGTGTGTGGAACTGTGCCTCAGTGAGAGTCAGTGTGCGTGGAACCCATACCCCAGTGAGAGTCAGTGTGTGTGGAACCCATACCCCAGTGAGAGACAGTGAGTGTGGAACTGTACCCCAGTGAGAGTTAATGTGTGTGCAACTCATACCCTAGTGAGAGTCAGTGTGTGTGAGACTGTACCCCAGTAAGAGTCAGTGTGTGTGGAACTGTAGCCCAGTGAGAGTCAGTGTGTGCGAAACCCATACCCCAGAGGGAGTCGGTGTGTGTGGAACTGTGCCTCAGTGAGAGTCAGTGTGTGTGCAACCCATACCCCAGGGGGAGTCAGTACCTGTGGAACCCGTACCCCAGTGAGTGTCAATGTGTGTGGAATCCATGCCCCAGTGAGTGTCAGTGTGTGTGGAACCCGTACCCGAGTGAGTGTCAGTATGTGTGGAACCCGTACCCCAGTGAGAGTCAGTGTGTGTGGAACCCGTACCCCAGTGAGAGTCAGTGTGTGTGGAACCCGTACCCCAGTGAGAGTCAGTGCGTGTGGAACCCATACCCCAGAGGGAGTCAGTGTGTGTGGAACCCGTACCCCAGTGAGAGTCAGTGTGTGAGAAACCTGTACCCCAGAGGGAGTCAGTGTGTGTGGAACCCGTACCTCAGTGAGTGTCAGTGTGTGTGGAACCCGTACCCCAATGAGAGTCAGTGTGTGTGGAACCCGTACCCCAGTGAGAGTCAGTGCGTGTGGAACCCATACCCCAGAGGGAGTCAGTGTGTGTGGAACCTGTACCCCAGTGAGAGTCAGTGTGTGAGGAACCTGTACCCCAGTGAGAGTCAGTGTGTGTGGAACCCGTACCCCAATGAGAGTCAGTGCGTGTGGAACCCGTACTCCAGAGGGAGTCAGTGCGTGTGGAACCCGTACCTTAGTGAGTGTCAGTGTGTGTGGAACCCGTACCCAAGTGAGTGTCAGTATGTGTGGAACCCGTACCCCAGTGAGAGTCAGTGTGTGTGGAACCCGTACCCCAATGAGAGTCAGTGTGTGTGGAACCCGTACCCCAGTGAGAGTCAGTGCGTGTGGAACCCATACCCCAGAGGGAGTCAGTGTGTGTGGAACCTGTACCCCAGTGAGAGTCAGTGTGTGAGGAACCTGTACCCCAGAGGGAGTCAGTGCGTGTGGAACCCGTACCCCAGTGAGAGTCAGTGTGTGTGGAACCCGTACCCCAGTGAGAGTCAGTGCGTGTGGAACCCATACCCCAGAGGGAGTCAGTGTGTGTGGAACCTGTACCCCAGTGAGAGTCAGTGTGTGAGGAAACCGTACCCGAGTGAGTGTCAGTGTGTGTGGAACCCGTACCCAGTGAGAGTCAGTGTGTGTGGAACCCGTACCCCAGTGAGAGTCGGTGTGTGTGGAACACGTACCCGAGTGAGTGTCAGTGTGTGTGGAACCCGTACCCCAGTGAGAGTCAGTGTGCGTGGAACCCGTACCCCAGTGAGAGTCAGTGTGTGTGGAACCCGTACAGTGAGAGTCAGTGTGTGTGGAACCAATACTCCAGTGAGAGTCAGTGTGTGTGGAACGCGTACCCGAGTGAGTGTCAGTGTGTGTGGAACCCGTACCCCAGTGAGAGTCAGTGTGTGTGGAAATGTAACTCAGTGAGAGTCAGTGTGTGTGGAACCCGTATCCCAGTGAGAGTCAATGTGTGTGGAAATGTAACTCAGTGAGAGAAGTTGCGCAAAGCCACAGATGAAGATGTGTAATACTGGAGCTGGATGTAATATCCAAAAACAAAGTAATTGGGAACTACTCTGATCATTGCAGTTTTGGAAGAGAATTCGTGCTGGTGTTTTACCGTTGACTATAAGCTCCAGCTGGAGACGTTCCTCTAGTTTGGCTTTGCTGTTCCGTAGCTCTATGGTGTAGTTTCCTGCATCCTGCTCTGTCACCTGCACAATCATCAAACCCAATGGAGAAAGTTTCACCTTGTTAAAAGTTGCACTTTTCTTGATAGGTGTTCCATTTTTGAGCCTGAAACAAAACACACGTTAAGTATTTGATGACAACCCCCAACGTTGATGGAGGTTGGGAGGGAGAGAGTAGAAGAGGGGAAATGAGACAGGGGGAGGGAGAGAATGGGTGGGATGGAGGCTGGAGGGAGAGAGAGAAGGCGAAGGAGAGAGAGGAAGGGAGAAAGGGGAAGGGATAGAGAGGGGAGGAGGGAGAGAGTGGAAGAGGGTGGGGGTGGTAGAGAAGTGAAGAAGGTGGTAGGGGTGAAGAAGAGGGGAGACGAGAGGTGAGAGACAGAGAGAAAGAGAGGGAGGTGGTAGGGAAGGGGTTCAGGGAGACGATACGAAGGAGGGAGGGAGAAAAGAGGGGGAGCAAGATGGGAGAGGTGGCGGAGAGGAGGAGGACAGAGATTAGGAGGGATTGAGGAGAAAGGGAGGGGGAAAGGGATTGGGAGTAGAGGAGCAAAACAAAAGTAAATTAAAAGGTGATATTTGTGAAAGGGTTTGTTTGCAACGCAGAATGTGCGTATAAATAAACAAACAGAAATATTCAGCTGATGAAATTGTACAGATTTTCTCCATTCATATTGTGATCCGTGTGCCAAGGTTTCCTGATTCTACTCACCATTTGATCTCAGGCTGGGGATAAGCTTGGATCCTCACAGGAAGTCGCACATTTTTCTGTCCCACCACCGCCTCGATGACTGAACCCTTCTCGTAATCCACACTGATGAAGGGTTTTTCTGGATAAGGTGAGAATAGAAGACAAATCAAGAGGTGAACAAAAACACTGGCAGCAACCTAAACTGGAGCTGACTGCTGCCCAATCCCAGTATCGTGATTATCAACATCCTGGGGGGGGATACCATTGACCAGAAACTGAACTGGACTAGCCATATAAATACTGTGGCTACAAGAGCAGGTCAGAGTCTGCGAATCCTGTGGCGAGTAACCCACCTCCTGACTCCCCAAAGCCTGTCCACCATCTACAAGGCACAAGTCAGAAGTGTGATGGAATACTCTCCACTTGCCTGAATGAGTGCAGCTCCCACAACACTCAAGAAGCTTGACACCATGCAGGACAAAGCAGTCCACTTGAATGGTACCCCATCCACAAACATTCACTCCCTCCACCACCGATGCACAGTAGCAGCAGTGTGTACCATCTACAAGACGCACTGCAGGAACTCACTAAACCTCCTTAGACTGCACCTTCCAAACCCATGACCACTACCATCTAGAGAGCAGCAGATAGATGGGAACACCACCGCCTGCAAGTTAACTTCCAAGCCATTCACCATCCACCATCCTGACTTGGAAATATATCACTGTTCCTTCATTGCGCTGAGTCAAAATCCTGGAATTCCCTCCCTAACAGCACTGGGGATGTACCTACACCACATTGACTGCAGCGGTTCAAGAAGGCAGCTCACCACCACCTTCTCAAGGGCAATTAGGGATGGGCAATAAATGCTGGTCTAGCCAGCGACATCCACATGCCATGAATGAATAAAAAAATTACAAACTATTTCCTTGATTATGAATTTGTTTTGAATGAAAGCACAAACTTACAATTGTACAGCACAATTCATTACTTCAGGACGTCTCATTGTGTCAGTGTGGGAGTACTGCACTGTCGGTGGAACAGTACTGAGGGAACGCCGCATGAGGGAATGCTGCACTGTCAGAGGGGCAGTACTGATGGAGTGCTACACTGTCAGAGGGGCAGTACTGAGGCAACGCTGTTGGATGGGCAATACTGAGGGAGTGCTGCACTGTTGGAGGAGCAGCACTGAGGAAGACTTGGACTATTGTGGGGGCAGTACTGAGGGAACATTGTACTGATGGAAGTGCTGTCTTCCAGATGAGATTTTAAACTGTCGCTCTGGTCTGTTGTCTTAGTTGAGCATTAAAGATCCCAATGGCACTATTTCAAAGAAGAGCAGGAGAGTTCCCCCCACCTCACACCGGTGTCCTAGCCAACATTGACCCTTTAACTACCATTAGTGGAGCAGACTACCTGGTGACCATCGCATTGCTGTTTGTGGGATCTTCTGTGCACAAACTGGCTGTCACATGTCCTATATTACAACAGTGGCCAAACTTCAAAGGAAGTGCTACATTGGCTTTGGAGTAGTTTGAGATTCCCTAAGCTCAGAAAGCGTCTATTTAAACACAAGTGTGCTTGTGAGCAAGTGGCAGCCATGGAATGGCATCCCCTTCTCTCCCGGTGACGACACACGCTCTCAAAACGTTACTCTGGACCATGGGGGATACAATGAAGTACCTACTCAAGCAGTGGGGTGGTGACGTTTCCTTACCATGCACAATGACATCTGCCCTTCCCTCCTTGATTTTGAAGCCATTATTGGCCTTGCAAAGGTAGGTGCCTTGCTCTGCTGTCGTCACGTTGTTTATGACAAGGGTGCTGCTTAGCTCTAACCCTGCGTGCAGCTCACGTTTCTGCGAGGAAATCATCACTGGTCGATCAGTCTGGGTTGGGTAAAAAGAAACACAGCGTTCGTCAACCCGTACATAGGCCAAAGTGTCCAGGAATACAAACAGTGTCACCATAGTACTGAGACACTAATAAACACTTCAATATATTGAAATTAGTGGAATCTTTAAAGTGGTGGAGGGGACAAAGTTATTAAGGCTATCGCCATTTTTTGAGGTGTGGAAAACTTACTGCTTTGCTCTAAATAGCTGGCACACTCACTGCATTATAAGCAGCGTCCTTGCAATCGACTTCAGCCTAAAGGGCAAATGGTCTGCTGCATTTGCCCGATGGAGTGGCTATGTTGATGCCGGCCTGGCCACCTCCCATGAATGAATGAAAAATAACACAAACTGGTTACAAAACCAGAAACTTTCCACCTTACCCCTTTTCCAGGGTACTCCCACTGAAAGTCAACAACCACGTTGAATTCCGCCTCGATGGTGCAGTTCAGTACCAGCCTCTCCCCAACCACCAGCTCGGGGCGGCCAGGTTTCAGTGTGAACTTATATATTACTTGTCCTTGAGGAAAGACATATCAGAAACAATGGTCAGACAGTTAAACAGTTAAATAGTTTTAAATAGTTAAACAGTATTTTAGTCAAGGACTCACAACTTCAACATCCCCCAAAAAATTGTTCCCCTTGTCTCATGAACCTAAGTCAAAGGCTAGAAATTTTGCTCATGCATATTAACTTCCTTTTGTTTAGGAATATAAGAATACGAGCAGGCCATTCAGCCCCTCTTGCCTGTTCTGCTATTCAATTAGATCATGGGTCAGCCGTAGCTTAACTCCATTGATTCAACTTGGTTCTATAACCCTGAATAATATTGCCTAACAAAAGTCTAGCAATCCCAGTTTTGAAACTTTCAACTTCTTTTTACAAAGTATTACAAGTGTTTACTGCAGAGAAAAAAAGCCACAGTGGTGCTTATGCTCCACGCAAGCCTCCTTCCACCCTACTTCACCTAACCCCACCTTTCTCCCTCATTATCTAGCTTTTCCACAAAGTATCTCGACAATTCTCCTCAACCACTCCCTGTGGTAGCGAGTTCCACATTTTCACCACTCTCTGGGTAAAGAAGTTTCTCCTGAATTTTCTCTTGAACTTATTAGTGACCATCTCATATTTACGTCCCTTAGTTATCATCTCCTCTGTAAGTAGAAGCATCTTTTTTTTACATCTACCGTTTCATAACCTTAAAGACCTCTATTAGGTCAATGTGTGGTCTTCTTTATTCTCAAGAAAAGAGTCCCAGCCTGTTCAATCTTTCTTCATAGGTACAAACTTTCAGTTCTGGTATTATTCTAGTAAATCATTTTTGCATCTTCTCCAATGCCTTGACATCTGTTCTTTCTTAACATGGAGACCATAACTGTTCACAGTAGAACCAAATATGGTTTGACCAAGGTTTGATCCAAGTTTAACCTAACTTTCCTGCTTTTCAATTTGATCCTTCTAGAAATGAACTCCAGTGTTTTGACTGTGAGGGTTTACTGGCTCCATGCATTAGACTGCGCAACTTTAACCCTGGGGAGAAACAGACAAGAAACAAGAATCTTACCTGTAACCTGGAAGAAGTAGGGTGCTGTAAAATAGGTTTTGTCACCAATGACAGTTTCACAAGTAACGTATAACAAGTTTTCTAGTATGTGTCGAAGGATAATCATCCCCTCTCTATTATTCCATATAACGTTTTTTCCATCTGGGGAAATTGTCCTTGTATAACCCTAGCAAATTGTGTCCAAAAGAAAATTGATTAGATGGACTGAAGCAGGAACTGGGGCAGCTTAGACAAATCTTATTGAGTGGCGAAGCAAGCTCGAGTGGCCAAGTGGCCTATTTCTTATGTTCTAATCTATTTGTGGAAAGATTGGAGCTTTAAAGGAATGGCACCGCTCAAATTTTTAGTCCAACTATAAATTGAAATAACTCCACACTCAACACCAGCACCCCGCACCCCCCCCTCCCTATCCCATCCCCAATGCCATCAACCCAAATGGGTAGAATATTTGGAAATGGCACTCAGTTGATGCCGTGCCACTTAATTCCTTCAAAGTTGGCTCTGGAGACACGTCTAGATGGAAAAGGGGTCAGAGTTACTGGGAGAGTACAGACTGAGGTAATCAAATCCCCAATGAGGCACGAGGCTACTGGGGGAGGGATGGAAGGTTGTCTGAGGGGTCGGTGGTTGGGGAGAACAGAACAGTGTTGAATGGTGGCAATATGGGGATGGATAAATATTCTGGAATTTTGTTTAGTCTGTGGGAGAAAATTATATGGTGGATCGAGAGGAGGGTGTACAAGGGCCTCATGGGCTGTGGAAGGAGAAGCTTGCTATGACAAACATTCTTTCCACATTCTATTGCTCCCATGAATTTGATGCCAATCTCCCCAGTTCCATTACCTCCAGTTGGTGAGTTCTCCAGTTTGGTGATTTTTCGCAGTCGTGACTTGGTCCTGAAAGGGAGGGAAGAAACTACGAGGGTCTAACATTTCCAACCCTAATTTTGCCTCGTATGATCACCGTTGATCAATTTGCCAACCCACAGTACCCCATTCTAGACATAGCAATCCCACTGTTCAAAGCGCTGGTTAGCCTACAGTTAGAGTACTATGTCCATTCTGGGCACGACACCTGAGAAAGGATCTTTTTAAATTTGTTCCTAAGATTTGAATGCCGCTGAGGCATGGAGTACAAGCAAGGAAGTTAAGCTGAACCTTCATAAACCACTGGTTAGGCTCCAGCTGAAGTACTGTGTCCAATTTTGGGCACCGCACTTTAGGAAGGATGTGGAGAGGGGGGCAGAGGAGATTTATTAGAATGGTACCAGCGATTAGGGATTTCAGTGATGTGGATTGACTGGAGAAGCTGGGGTTGTTGTCCTTAGAGCACAGAAGGTTAAGAGGAGATTTAATAGAGGCCTCTAGTTTTGGACTCCCAGTAATTGGGAACATTTTTTCTACATAGCAACATAGGACTTAGGAACAGGAGTAGGCCATTTAGCCTTTTGAGCCTGTTCCAATATTCAGTAAAATCATGCCTTGAAGAGAAGTGGCAGTCAATCATGGCTGATCTGGTTGTGGTCTCAGTTTCACTTTCCTGTCTGCACAATTTATCCTTCAAACTCTTTCAGAATCTTAAAGTCCTGTGTCAGGTCAGCCCTCAGTCTTCTCCTATCTTAGGAAGAGTCCATATTCAATCATTTCTCATAGGTATAACCTCATACCTTCACCAGTCCCACGTTATCATTTTTATTATACAGAGATCAGAACTGTTTACAGTACTCAAAATGCAAACTAAGCAAGGATTTATTTAAGTTTAATAAAACTTTGCTTTGCAATTCTATCCCTCTAGAAAGCACCTGCAGTACTCTGCTGTTTTTAAATGATCTGTGTCACTACTTTGAGTGATTTGTGTATCTGTACCCTTTCATCCCTTTGGTCCTGTACTCACTTAGATTTTAACTTTCCAACGAGTATGTGGCTTTCTTATTTGTCCTATCAAAATCCAATATCACACACTCACCTATACTGAAATTAATTTACCAATTACACATCAATTCAATGAATCTGCTAACGTCCTCTCATAATTGGTTGCCTTTCTCCTATGTATTAATTCATTGGTGGTGAAGGTGGTTCTCCCTCGATTCGAGGATGATGTCTACCCAGGGTTGCGAGTTTCTGCCATGGTCTTCATGAGACCGGACAGGCTGATTCTTGACCCACAGATCTTTGGACACATCGGGCAGGATGTCCCATGAGGTAGTGGGATCTGGAGTACAGGGTTTTCTTTATTTTCTCTGTCACTGCTCCGCCTCATCATTAAGATGTTGTGATTTAAAGCACGGTGCAAATTTTTTTCATTCGTTTATGGGATGTGGGCGTCATTGCCCACCCCTAATTGTCCTTGAGAAGGTGGTGGTGAGCTGCCTTGATGGACAAGTTGTTGGAACTTTGAAAGATTAGTAGCAAGCTCCTCCCAGTCATGAAAGTACTGTGTACAGTTCTGGGCACCACACCTGAGAAAGGATCTTTTTTTAAATTTGTTCCTGAGGCATGTCATGCTTCAAGGAGAGCTCCAGAGCATCTCTGAAGCATTTCTTTTGCCTCCCCTGGAATGCTGGCCATTTGAGAGTCGAGAAAATAAGAGGTGGTGGGGGAGATGGTTTCAGCCATCTGGAACAGTGTCCAGTCCATCAAAGCTGATTTTTCAGGAGTTTTTGCCTGAGTGCTCGTGGAACTGGCATCAAGAAGGACACTAGCATTTTTTGACGGTCCTCAGCAGAGGCATTGCTGATGGAATATCTCTAGCGCTTTCATACATCACTGATACGCAAGAGAAAAAGAATCATCCTTCTAGGGGCTTCAATGCCAGGGTTGACTGTGACTCCGTTGTCTGGAGTGAAACCATTGGGAAAAACGTGCTGGGAAAAGCCAATGCAAATGGCATCTTCCTGTTGACAAGGTTTGCTCAGTACATTATAACATTGCTCATTATAACAAACACCCTCTTCCATCAGAGGGAAAAATAAAAACCCACATGGAGGCACGCTAGATCAAAGCACTGGCATCTCCTGGATTATGTCTTTGTTCGGATCAAAGATCTAAGTGATGTCTGTATCACATGATTCATGTGGGGCACTGATGCCTGCTGGACAGACCATAGACTTGTTCGATTGCTGATGAACATCCACCCAGCATCAAGACATCACAAGGCCTAAAAGTCCAAGAGGAGGAAGATCAATGCCTCAGCCCTAAAACAACGCGACCGAAGAGGGGAATTCCAAGTGCGGCTCATAGCCAATCTGGAAAACCTTCACACATCCAACTCAATTCCAGGACAGCAGAATCAAATACGGGACTAGACTCCTGTGCCCAGATCATTGGGTTTGAGCATCATCCTCACCAGGACTGGTTTGATGAAAACAAAGCTGAAATATGTGACCTCCTAGAACAAAAACGAGCAACTTTCGTTGCCTGACAGAACAATCCAAGGTCACAAGCCAAGAAGGCAGCACTTCCAATGCTCAAGGCTGATGCCCTAAGGCAAAGTCGGAAGATAAAGGACATGTGATGAGAACAGAAGGCTCCAGAGGTGCAAAGCTTTTTTGAAGTGTTCAGGGCCATCTATAGACCAAAGTCAAATGGACAAAATCTCCTTTGTTCATAGGATGGTGGTTCTCTTCTTAAGGATGACAATACCATCTGTCAACATTGGGAAGAACATTTTCACCATCTCCGTAACTGTGAATCCACAACGGCAGCCGATACTCTCCAGGCTATCCATCGATGAATCAGCCTCAGTTGGAGAACTGCAACAAGCAACTAAATGGATGAAAACCAAGAAAGCCAGTGGCCTCAATGGTATTCCAACCAAGGTCTTCAAAGCGGGTGGGTTTTTGATAACATTAAAACAGATTTGGGAGGAAAAAGAATTCCCACCCAGCACCCCCTCCCCTGCCTTCAGGGATACAATAATTGTAAGTATCTTCAAGAAGGGGGATAAATCATTCTGTAGAAACTATCAAGGTATTTCCATCTTGTCTACAGGGAAAATCCCTTCATGCATTCTCCTGAATCGCCTACTTCCTGTGGTGGAGGAGATGCTCTCAGAGGCACACTGTGGCTTTAGACCTTCCAGAGAGGAACCTCTGACATGGTTTTTGTTGCCAGACAAATGCAAGAAAATTGTTGAGAACACCACCAGGATCTCTTCATTGCATTCATCGACCTGACCAAATCGCTTGACTCAGTAAATCGTGAGGCTCCGTGGATTGTGCTGCAAAGACTTGGATGTCCAAGAAACTTCATCACAGTCCTTCAACTACTTCAAGATGATATGACTACACTGTCCAGAGTCAGAGATCTGAAACAGATGCCTTCAAAATCCAAACCGGTGTCAAGCAGGCCTGTGTGATAGATCCCATATTATTTACAATCTACCTGACAGTGGCTATTCACCTTATCAAAGGTCAACCTCCCTCTGGTGTCAGTATTAAACCGCACCTAGATGGAAGACTCTTTAACCTCGGTTGCCTCTGTGCCATGATCTACAGTTTGCAGATGACTGCAGTGTTATTGCCCACTCTGCACCAGATTTGCAAGCCACTCTTGATCTCTTCAATTCTGCGTACAAGAAATTCAGCCTGTCCTTGAGTGTTGCCAAAACAAAACTCAGATATCAACCCACACCTGACCAGCCAAATATTCCACCTCCCATGTATGTTGAAGGAGAGACTCTGGAATATGTTGAGCACTCCCCATACCTTAGCAACCAGCTCTCTCAAAGACCACAAGGAGACCCAACACCAGATCAGCTGCGAGAGCTCACTTCTGCAAACTATTGCAATGAGCGTTTGACAACAAAGACTTCTGCAAGTTAACAGAAGTCC
The DNA here is from genome assembly GCF_964194155.1 of Cetorhinus maximus. Taxonomy (NCBI): domain Eukaryota; kingdom Metazoa; phylum Chordata; class Chondrichthyes; order Lamniformes; family Cetorhinidae; genus Cetorhinus; species Cetorhinus maximus. Next base: position 130,314,460 of record NC_135888.1, on the reverse strand, counting down.
TAGTGTACAGAGCAGTTGTCATCACTACACTCCTGTCCTGCAGTGAGACTTGAACTGTATTAATTATACCATACTATTTAGCATCATCTTTAAATTTTGACCTGATACCTCCAATTCCCAGGTCCAAATCATTTATGTAAATCAGGCTTGTCCAACTCTTTCCCCCTCTCTCTTTCCTTCTCACACACACATACACTCTCTCCTTCTCTCCCTCTCTCTCTCACATACACACATTCACTCTCATCCTCTCTCTCTCACACACACTCACTCTGATCCTTTCTCTCACACACACACTCAAGCTGACACACACACACAGACACTCAATTTCTCTCACACACACACATTCACTCCGATCCTCTCTCTCTCACACACACTCACTCTCATCCTCTCTCTCACACACACACACTCTCACTCTCATCCTCTTTCTCACACACACACTCACTCTGTTCCCCTCTTTCACACACATGCTCACTCACTCTGATTCTCTCACACACGCACATACTCTCTCTCTTCCCCCTCTCTCTGTCACACACACACACACACACACACACACACTCTTCCCCCCTCTCTCACATGTACTCACTCTCTCCCCTTCTCTCTGTCTTACACACACACACATACACATACACACGTACACACACACACACGTACACACACGTACACACACACACACACACACACACATACACATACACACACACACACACACACACACACACACCTGGAGTCTCCACCCACCACCTCCGCATCCCCCTGGGCCCCGCAACACCTCCTCTCCCCCGGGCCCATGGCACCTTCCCTCTCCCCGGGCCTCGCGTCACCTTCTCTCCTCCCGGGTCCCTCGTCACCTTCTCTCCCCTAGATCCCACTGCACCTTCTCTTCCCCTGGGCCCACCACACCTTCTCTCCCCCTGGGCCCACCACACCTTCTCTCCCCCTGGGCCCACCGCACCTTCTCTCCCCCTGGGCCCACTGCACCTTCTCTCCCCCTGGGCCCACTGCACCTTCTCTCCCCCTGGGCCCACTGCACCTTCTCTCCCCCTGGGCCCATTACACCTTCTCTCCCCCTGGGCCCACTGCACCTTCTCTCCCCCTGGGCCCACTGCACCTTCTCTCCCCCTGGGCCCATTACACCTTCTCTCCCCCTGGGCCCAGTGCACCTTCTCTCCCCCTGGGCCCACTGCACCTTCTCTCCCCCTGGGCCCACTGCACGTTCTCTCCCCCTGGGCCCACTGCACCTTCTCTCCCCCTGGGCCCACTGCACCTTCTCTCCCCCTGAGCCCACCGCACCTTCTCTCCCCCTGGGCCCACCGCACCTTCTCTCCCCCTGAGCCCACTGCACCTTCTCTCCCCCTGAGCCCACTGCACCTTCTCTCCCGCTGGGCCCACCACACCTTCTCTCCCCCTGGGCCCACCACACCTTCTCTCCCGCTAGGTCCACTGCACCTTCTCTCCCCCTGAGCCCACTGCACCTTCTCTCCCGCTGGGCCCACTGCACCTTCTCTCCCCCTGGGCCCCACCGCACCTTCCCTCCCGCTGGGCACCACCGCACCTTCTCTCCCGCTGGGCCCCACTGCACCTTCTCTCCCGCTGGGCCCACTGCACCTTCTCTCCCGCTGGGCCCCACCGCACCTTCTCTCCCGCTGGGCCCACTGCACCTTCTCTCCCCTTGGGCCCCACCGCACCTTCTCTCCCGCTGGGCACCACCGCACCTTCTCTCCCGCTGGGCCCCACTGCACCTTCTCTCCCGCTGGGCCCACTGCACCTTCTCTCCCGCTGGGCCCCACCGCACCTTCTCTCCCCCTGGGCCCCACCGCACCTTCTCTCTCCAGCATGCTCATGACCTCTGGTGTTCACTAGTGAGCCTATTAGCAGCAAACACAGGAGAGGAATGGCCTGTGATTGGAGGAGCAGCTCCTTGCAGAGATAACCTAAAAAAGGATATACTTACCATAGTGGGAGTGCAGTGAAGGTTCACCAAACTGATTCCTGGGATGGCAGGATTGTCATATGAGGTGAGTTGGGTTGATTAGGTCTGTATTCACTGGAGTTTAGAAGAATGTGAGGGGATCTCATTGAAATGTATAAAACTCTGACAAGGATGGACAGACTGGGTGCAAGGATGATATTTCCTCTGGCTGGGAGCTCTAGAACAAGGGGTCATAGTCTCAGGATATGGGGTAGACCATTTAGGACTGAGATGAGGAGAAACGAGGGTGGTGAACCTATGGAATTCTCTACCACAGAAGGCTATGGAGGCCAAGTCACTGAATATATTTAAGAAGGAAATAGATAGATTTCTGGACTCTAAAGGTGTCAAGGGGTATGGGGAGAGAGCAGGAGTACGGCGTTGAGATCGAGGATCAGCCCTGATCATATTGAATGGTGGAGCAGGCTCAAGGGGCCGAGTGGCCTACTCCTGCTTCTATTTTCTATGCTTCTATCTTCAACTTCGTTTACCTGTCTTACTGGCATTTTGAACAGTGGCTCCTGGGGCCACTTAGAGTGGCATCAGGGGCCACAAGCCAGGCCATAGTTGGACAAGTCTGATGTAAATTGCGAACAATGGTGGTTCCAGCACTGATCCCTGTGGAAAACAACTTTCCACCTTTTGTTATTCTTGAGTAGCAACTTTTAATCCCTACTCTCTGTTTTTAGTTTTGTAGCCACTTTTCGAACCATTTTGCTACCTGGCCCCTGACTGTACAAGCTCCAACTTACAATTCCATACCTTATTGATGATCCTTTGTAAGTCTAGACACATTAGATTGACTGCAATCTCTACTTTCTTTGTTACTACTTCAAAGAATTCAATAAGGCTGATCAAGCACGACCTTCCCTTTTGAAGCCCATGCCGACTGCCCAGTTATATTTTTAGAGATTTTCCCACATGATATTATAAGAAATGGGAGCAGGAGTGGTCCGTTAGGCCCTTAGAGCCTGTCTGTCACTCAGTAAGATCATGGCTGATCTTCTAACTCAACTTCCCACCATATCCCGAAAACCTAGAAAATCCATTGATCTCGGTTTTGAAAATACTCAGTGACTGAGCATCCACAGGGGGTAGAGAATTCCAGAGATTCACAACCCTCTGAGTGAAGATATTTTTCCTCATCTCAGTCCTTAAATGATAATGGGTCCTAAATCTTTGAATAAAGATTCCATTGTCTTTCCTACAGCCTGTCACAATACCTCGGTCTCAAATTGTTTTCTCCAATATGCTCCTATGAAATAAATGCCTTTGGCGTTTTTACTCGGTTAATGGTTCTAGACAAATGTAAGACGCTGTTGGATGAAAATTGGAAGAAAAAAAAGAACCCCTGTGGTAAACACATGCCGGTGAAGAGACTCACCACTCGCAGAGTGACGTTGAGATATGGAATGGACACCAGGCAGGGCACGGTAACCGTTGGGCTGCTTACAATCAGTACTGGTAAAGCTTGGGTACCATTGGGTGAAGCGTTGAAAAATGGGTTCTGAAAATCTGAAAATAATGAAGAAGCAGTTACATTTTACACCATAAAATAACATACAGAGGACCCGATTCAACTCCAGTTCCACCCCCACCACCCCCCCACCGACCCTGCCGCAAACTCTGCCTTTGGCATCTGACCACCAACACTTGCTGCACCTCTCCTGGTGCCTTGGCTTGACAATGTCGCTGGGAGACCAAAACTGCACACAGTATCCGAGCTGCGGGCTCACCCGTGCCATGATAACTGAAGCATAAATTTCTTACTTTGATGTTCAGTCCCTCTCGTAATAAAGGATAGCATTCCATTAGCCTTCTTAGGTACTTGCTGTACCTGCATACTAACTTTTTGTAACTCGTGTACTAGAACACTTAGATCCCGCTGCACCTTGGAATTCTGCAGTTGGTCTCTGTTTAAGCAATACTCTGCTTTTTTATTCTTCCTGCCAAAGTGAACAGCTTCACATTTTCCCAAAATTATACTCCATTTGCCAGATCTTTGCCCACTCACTCAATCTCCTTCATGTCCTCTTCACAACATACTTTCCTACTTATCTTTGTGTCGCCTGTAAATTTAGCTACCGTGCCTTCGCTCCCCTCATCTCAGTCATTGATTTGCCTCAGTGTCGGTTTTCTTCTGATTACACTCTCATGAAGTGCCTCGGGACATTTTACTATGTTAAAGGCACTATATAAAATGCAGGTTGTTGTTGTATGTCAACTGACTTTAGATGTCGAACACTTGAACAATGTTTCTAAAAAGGCTATAATGTTATTATTCAAACACGTCTGAACTCACCTCGTTTGTTCCTCCTCTGCTCCAAGTGCACCCTCTCACACTACGTACAGTATTGGTCGTCTTTGCTATCACACTCAATCAGAAAAAGGGAGGTGAGGAGCCCCTTAGTTTGGAGGGGAGCCTGAGGGTGGGGGGAGATTCCGCAGTTCGGAGGGGGGAGACTGTGAGTGGGGAGGAGCTTTGCAGTTTGGAGGGGAGATAGGGATGACAGGAGTTCCTCAGTTTGGAGGGATGACTGAGGGGGGGGTGGGGGAAGTTGCACAGTTTGGAGATCGTGGGAAAGGTTGAGTTAGCATGGGAGATGGTGCGATGAATGTTGAAGGAAGAGAATTGTTCGTGCCTCTTTGAAAGAGTGTCCAAATAATCCCAGTCTTCTGTTATTTCCCCATAGACCTGTAATTTTTTTTCTTCAAGTATTTATCCAATTCTCTTTGTAAGTTGCAATTGAATCTGCTTCAATGCCCTTTCAAGCAGTGCATTCCAGATCACAACAACTCACTGAGCAAATCCTTTTTCCTCGTGTTCTCTCTGATTCTTTTGCCAATTACCTTAAATCTGTGTCCTCTTTGTTACAGACCCTTTCAGCACTGGAAACAGTTTCTCCTTATTTACTCTATCAAAACCTTCATGATTTTGAAAACTTCTACCAAATCTCCTTGTAACCATTTTGGTTCTAAGGAGAACAATCCCAGCTTCTCTTCCTCCACATAACGGAGGTCCCTTATCCCTGGTACAGTAAATCTCCTCTGTACCCTCTCTCACGTCCTTCTCATCCTTCCTAAAGTGTGATGCCCAGAATTAGACGCATAATCCAGCTGAGGTCTAACTAGTGTTGGGCTGAGTTTTACACTTCCTCGCATGCTGGTTTGAAGTTGAAGGAGGGGCATGTAAATTCCAGAGGGTAACCTTCCCACCGCTTACCTGCCCGCCACCCCCCCGACCTATCTGACATTTGATAGGGGGTTCAGGGGAGGCTTCTGACGGTTCGCCTGCCCTTGGGCTTATTGAGGCCCTTAAGTGGCCAATTAATGGCTACTCAAGGGCTTTATTTCGCACCACTGGCATTTCCATGGGAAGCCCGACAGCTTTAGCTGAGCGGGTTAGTGTCGGCCAACACTCCTCCTTCGGGGGCCCCCTTGGCCCATCGGAGGCATCCCCCCACCACCCCCCCGATCCCGTCAAGGCAACCCCCCACTTTAACCTTGCCATGTGACCTCTTGAACCCAGCCCCCTTGTCAGCACTCACCATCCCCCCTCACCCCAGGCCAGACTTAGCTGTCAATCCGAGCTCCTCAGTACTGGGGGCTGCTTCTAGCCCCAGCAGTAGCAACCGGTGTCACTGCTGGGACAACAGAGCTGCCACCCAAACCGATTGGCTGAGAGCTCTCCAAGGCGGGACTTTTGCGAAAGGGGCGGAAATCTCAACTCGAAGCAATTAACACTGCCCCCAGCGTTAAATTGCCGCCGGGGCAGCTGTCGGGATCACGGGCAGGTTTTTCCCCAACGTTTTAGCCGGGGTGGGTTGGGAATACAGCATCCCATAAAATCCAGCCCCAAATGTTTTGTTAAATAACCCTTCTCCACCTGTCCTGCCACCTTCAATGATTTTTGGACGTATGCCTCTTGGTTGCTGGTAAAGTATCTAAGTAAGCGGATGAGTGACTGGCTGGTGCATGTAGTGGTTCTGTTACTAGACAAATAATAGAGGTCTAGACTAACCAAAATTTCTCACATTACCTGGGCTAATAGACCGGAGAACGCAAGTTCAAATCCCGCCATTACAGTTTGAAAATCGGAACTCAGTTTTAAAAAATTTGGAAATAAAAAGTTGGTCTTAATTAGGTAAAGTGATCGTGAAGCTGTCGGGACTGTTGTTACAAACCCATCCAGTTCACCCAACGCCCTTTAGGGAAGGAAATCCGCCGTCCTTACCTGGGGTCTGGCCTACATGTGACTTCTAGACCCAGAGCAATGTGGTTGACTTCTAATGGCCCCTCTGAAGTGGCCGATCAAACCACTCAGATTGTATCAAGCCCCCCCGATTGGCAGTGTGCAAGGTAGCGTGCCACCCCCTTCAGCTCGGGATGAGCAATAAATGCCGGCTGTGCCAGCGATGCCCAAACTCCAGAATGAATTTGAAATTAACAAGAGTGCAACGGAGCTCATTCAGAAGATGAGAGTTTGCGTGATGCTGGACAGTTAGCTGCAAACTGGTGTCAAACTGCACCAAGCAACGCTGAAAAATCTGTTTTCTCAATGACTTGAGGAAACATACAATAAAACCATTCTTGGAGTCGAGATTCGATTTCCCCCTTCCAGCAGAAAATATAATTCTGTTTCCTTCTTCTTCTTTCTGTACAGGATCCATGTTGCCGCTTGACAGCGCAGCTCTATAAACAAAATGGGGAAGGACGACATCCCGTCCAATCTCCCCAGGGGACCCCCGGACAAGGACAGGGCTTTGCTCTTTGTATAAACACACGGCCGTAACTTCCTGTTACTGAGTGCAGTCATGCCCGTGACTTTTGTTTTGATTACTCAGATTGCACACCGAGGTTCAAAGGTTAGGAAAAGGACCTTCAACTTCACCTTCCTCCATCTGTCATCATGCTGCCCGACGCCTCTACGTGTCACTGGATCTGCCCACTTTCCTTGGCTCTGCTCCAACCCAAGGCTGAGGTTTCAGCCTCCTCTTTCAGGAACCGTACACAGTTAGCATCACCAGATGAGCTTAGTAATGGGCGTGGGTGAAGTGGGAAACAATTTCTGATCTTGGTTTTTTGAAATCCTCATCCTCGTGTTCAAATCCCTCCCTGACTTCTCCCCCACTCCCGATCGCTGTGACCTCCTCCGGCCTTACAAGCCTTCAAGGTATCGCCGCTCCTCCCAATTCCAGCCCCTTGCGCATCCCCAATTTTCACTGCTCCACCACTGGTGGCCTTGCCTTCAGCTGTCTAAGCTCTGGGATGCCCTCCCTAAATCTCTCCACACCTCTCACCTCCTTTGAGATGCTTCTTAAATCTACTTCTTTGACTAAGCTTTTGGCCACCTATGCTCTTATCTACTTAGGTGACTCAGTGTCAAATTTTGTCTCATTACTTTCCTGTGATGTGCCTTGATCCATTTTAAATGTCATACATGCAAGTTATTGCTGATCACGTTTTAAACTAATTTTCTTTCTACATCACTCCTACCAACATTATTCTTCACCCTGAAATCCAGGTAATCTTTAGTTCCACAGATACCAATGCCCTCTGGTGCCTGAGCACTGGCAGCTATTTGACTGTCGAAGCATTGCAGCTGAGCCTGACCAATCCTCACACGCACTTTCCGACAGGAATCACTGGATATTGATGTGGGCAGGAATCTTAGAATGAGATAACAGGGAAAGAGGCTATTTGGCCCATCATATCTGTGCCTTGACAGAATGGTCTGATTAGTTACAGTAGTCTGCTCTTCCCCTACAGCTTTTCAATTCTTTTTCTGTTCAAATACATACCTAATTCCCTTTGGAAAGCTTCTACTGAATCTGCTTTCACCGTACCTTCAGGCAGCGCATTCCAGATCCCCACAACTCGCTGCATAAACAAAATTTCTCCTCATCTCACAGCTGGTTCTTTTGCCAATTACCGTTGGCTACTGACCCTATTGGAAAGAGGTTTCTTCTTTACTCTATCAAAGCCCTCCCTGATTTTGAACAGCTCTTAAATCTCGCCAAGCTGAAAGGTTACCTTTCTTTGTTTGCTATGTCCCCTCAAGTTAGCACCTTCTGAAAACTCCTGCAACTGACTAGGCCTCGGACATATAGGCTTTCGTCTTTCCTCTGTCCACCAACCTATGAGGTCGAGGTGAGAGGCGGAGGGCAGTGGGGTGGGGTGGGTACAGATGCTAGGCAAGTCTGCACCTCCTGAAACCATACCTTGGCTAGGCAGCAGACAAAGAACGGTATCCTATCAGCTTGGAAGCTGGACTGTGAGGACTGTGCGCACTGACGTGAACAATAACCTACACGGCACAGCAAGTGTACACAAAATGGCCCTGCTTGACTGTGAGCTACACACGCTTGGCGTCAGCATTGCCGCTGTACAAGAAACCAGATTAACTGTGTCAGGCTCTATTCAAGAGGCCAATTACACCTTCAGTTGGCACGGGAAGAGTGCTGAAGACCACCACGAGCATGGTACAGGCTCCACAGTGAGAAACCGGCTGACACGATCAATTCAGTCGTCAGTAGCAACCTTGGAGCAGCTCATCTCCCTGTGGCTGTCAACCTGATGGAGGCACTGTGAACATCATATACACCCACGCACCAACTCTGTATGCCAGCATCTCAGACAAAGAGCATTTCTATGACTCCCTAAGTGGCATTCTGAAGAACATTCCAAATGGTGAAAGGCTATTCACCCTGGGTGACTTCAAAGCACATGCTGGGTTAGACAGCGGTCCATAGACTCGGTGGTCACGAAATGGGCACAATTTATAACTTGAGCTTTGTGCCCTGACCAACATTTCCTTTCAGCGTTGCTGTCGCCACAAGGTGTCATGGTGTCGCCCAAGAGCCGGACATTGGCGTCAACCAGACCTGGGGCAGGATTTTTGGGATGTCGGGTGGGCGGGCCTGGGAGTGGTCGGAAAATGGTCTGCCACCCGCGATCGGCCCCCCCCGACCACGATTTCACACGGGTTGGCCAATTAACGGCCAGCGAGCGTGAAACGCGCGCTGAAACGCTCGGCGCTGCTGGGGTGGGGCGGGGGGGGGGGGCGGGAGGTGCTTGAGCGCAAAAGTCTGTGCATGCGTGGGGGGAGCGCGCACTGAAAGCTCCCTGAAGGCACAGAGCTGCCTCAGGGAGCTGAAGGTTTTTAAGCCACTGAATAATGTTTTTAAAAATCCAGGAAAAAAATGTGCGCACAGCAGACTCACTCACCTTAACGTGCAGATGCGAAAAATTCTGCCCCAAAGTTTTAATTTTTACAAATTTAATTACGAAACCGGGGACGAGGTTTCCTAAAAACTCCAAAGGCCAACTGGCCGATTCGCCCGCCTGCCAACTGTAAGGTTGGACGGGCAGCGAAAAATTGCCTTAAATTAACTGGTCAATGGCCTTAATAGGCTTCTTAATGGTCGGCGGGCGCCTGCCGAATGAAATATCGCGCGAGTGCGTGATGACGTCGGGATGCTCGCCCAACGTCACCACGTACCATCTTACACCCGATCAGGCTGGGCACACGCCTGCCCGAGGGATGTAAAATCTGGCCCCTGGTCGCCAAGAGGAGGTGCGACCTGCCCAGTATTCTCCATTCCTGCAGATGGCAACACCAACCACTATCTTGGCAGCAGAGTGAATCCCAAAAGTTTCACATTTCAAAGCACGACCGCCTGTCACGTGTAAAGATTACCAGGAGGCGCTGGTATCGACGAAGTTTGGAAGTCACTGAGCTCAATCATCTATGAAGCAACAGAAACACCATTTGGTAAAAGTGGAACCTGGAACAAAGTCTGGTTTGAGACCTACTTAGCTGAGATGACTTCAGTCATTGATCCAAAAACAAGGCCAACATGATGCGCCACATAAACTCAACATCTAAAACACTGCACAACCTGAAAGTAGCAAAAGCAAACATGCAAATGGCAGGGAGATACTGCACAAATAAAAAACTTAAACATTTTATTTGTTCGTGGGATGTGGGTGTCGCTGGCTAGGCCAGCATTTATTGTCCATCCCTAATTGCCCTCGAGAAGCTGCTGGTGAGCTGCCTTCTTGAACCACTGCAGTCCATGTGGTGTAGGTACACCCATAGTGCTGTTAGGAAGGGAGTTCCAGGATTTTGACCCAGTGGCAGTGAAGGAACGGCGATATATTTCCAAGTCAGGATAGTGTGTGGCTTGGAGGGAACTTGCAGGTGGTGGTGTTCCCATGCGTCTGCTGCCCTTGTCCTTCTAGGTGGAAGAGGTTGCAGGTTTGGAAGGTGCTGTTGAGGGAGCCTTGGTGAGTTGCTGCACTGCATCTTGTAGCTGGCACTTTGCGTTGGTGGTTGAGGGACTGAATGTTGAAGTTGGTGGATGAAGTGAATGTTTGTGGATGGGGTGCCAATCAAGTGGGCTGCTTTGTCCTGGGTGGTGTCGAGCTTTTTGAGCACTGTTGGAGCTGCACTCATCCAGGCAAGTGGAGAGTATTCCACCACACTCCTGACTCATGCCTTGTAGATGGTGGACAGGCTTTGGGGAGTCAAGAGCTGAATTACTCTCCACAGAATTCCCAGCATCTGACCTACTCTTGTAGCCACAGTATTTATATGGTTTGTCCAGTTCAGTTTCTGGTCAATGGCAACCTCCAGACGTTGATCGTGGGGGATTCAGCGATAGTATTGTCATTGAATGTCAAGGGGCAATGGTTAGATTCTCTCTTGTTGGAGATGATCATTGCCTGGCACTTGTGTGGCATGAATGTTACTTGCCACTTATCAGCCCAAGCCTGAATATTGTCCAGGTCTTGCTGCATATAGACACGAACTGCTTCAGTATCTCTGGAGTCGTGAATAAAGAGGACATGAAGGTAGGTAGGAAAGTAAATTGTGAAGAGGAAGTAAAGTGAAAGTAAAGTAAAGTAAAGAGATTACAAAGTGAAACAGATAGGTTAAGTGAGTGGGCAAAGATCTGGTAAATGGAGCATAATGTGGGCAAATGTGAAATCGTTCATTTTGGCTGGAAGAATAAAAAAGCTAAATGGTGAGAGATTGCTGGGCTCTGAGATTCAGAGGGACCTGGGTGTCCTAGTGCATGAATCACAAAAGGTCAATATGCAGGTTTAGCAGGTAATTAGGAAAGCTAATAGAATGTTATCATTTATTGTGAGGGGAATTGATTACAAAAGTAGGGAGGTTATGCTTCAATTATACAGGGCACTGGTGAGACCACATCTGGAATACTGTGTACAGTACTGGTCTCCTTATTTAAAGAAAGATGTAAATGCATTAGAAGCAGTTCAGAGACTAATACCAGGAATAGGGGGGTTGTCTTATGAGGAAAGGCTGGACAGGTTAGGCTTGTCTCCACAGGAATTTAGAAGAGTAAGAGGCAACTTACTTGAAACATAAAAGATCCTGAGGGGTCTTGACAGGGTAGATGTGGAGAGGGTGTTTCCTCTTGTGGGAGAACCTAGAACTAGGGGTCACTGTTTAAAAATAAGAGGTTGCTCATTTAAGACAAAGATGAGGAGAAATTTTTTCTCTCAGAGGGTTGAGAGTCTTTGGAACTCTCTTCCTCAAAAGATGGTGGAAGCAGAATTTTATTTTTAACGCACAGCTAGATAGATTCTTGATTAACAAGGGGATGAAAGGTTATTGGGGGTAGGCAGGAATGTGGGGTTGAGATTCAGATCAGCCATGATCTTATTGAATGGTGGAGCAGGGTGGAGGGACCCAGAGGTCTACTTCTGCTCCTAACTTGTGTGTCCGTGTGTTCGTATATTCGTATGAATGGTGCTGAACATTGTGCAATTGTCAGCGAACGCCCCTACTTCTAGCCTTATTATGGAGGGAAGGTCGTTGCTGAAACAGCTGAAGATGGTTGGGCCGAGGACATTAACCTGAGGAACTCCTGCAGCAATGTTCTTGGACTGATGATTGACCTCTAACAACCACAACCATCTTCCTTTGTGCTAGGCATGACTTCAACCAGTGGAGTTTTCCCCCTGATTCCCATTGGCTCCAGTTTTGCTAGGGCTGCTTGATGCCGCACTAGGTCAAATGCTGCCTTGATGTCAAATGCATTCACTCTCACCTCACCTCTGGAGTTCAGCTCTTTTGTCCATATTTTGACCAATGAGATCAGGAGCTGAGTGGCCTTGGCGGGAACCAAAGTGAGCATCAGTGAGTGGGTTATTGCTAAGCATGTGCCACTTGATAGCACTATCAATGACTCCTTCCATCACTTTGCTGATGATCGAGAGTAGACTGATTGGGCAGTAATTGGCTGGGTTGGATTTGTCCTGCTTTTTGTGTACAGGACATACCTGGGCAATTTTCATACTGCTGGGCGGATGCCAGTGCTGTAGCTGTACTGGAACAGTTTGGCTAGCGATGCGACAAGTTCTGGAGCACGTCTTCAGGACTATTGCTGAAATATTGTCAAGGCCCATAGCCTTTGCAGTATCCAGTGCCTTCAGCCGTTTCTTAATATCACGTGGGGTGAATCAAATTGGCTGAAGGCTGGCATTGTGATGCTGGGGACCTCATGAGGAAGCCGAAATAGATCATCCACTCGGCTGAAGATGGTTGTAAATGCTTCAGCCTTGTCTTTCGCATGGATGTTCTGGGCTCCCCCATCATTGAGGGTGGGGATAATTGTGGAGCCTCTTACTTCTGTTGGAGGAGGATCAAGTTGTGTCAAGAAATCCAAACTGCATGTGACAACCAAAATCTATGTGCTGTGTATAAAGGGATCAATAGGGCACTTGGCTCTATCATCATCAAAGTTGTCCTCCTGAAGTTAGCAGATAATTACTCACTGACCAAAGCTAACGCTAGTACGAGTGGTATTCCTGTGAGATGGACATCCCCCAGTGTGTGTCTGACACTCTCCCGCAGCTTCCATAGTTGATTTAGATGAAGAACCCTTATCACTTGAGCTCAAAGGCCATTGATTGCTTAGCAAGCAGGAAGGCATGTGGCAAGGATGGAATCCCACCTGAACTGCTCAAGCACAGAAAGCCCCATCTATTGCCACACCTTCATGACCTCTTCCTCTGTTGGAATGAAGGACACACGTGATGCAAAATCATCACATTATACAAAAAAACAAAGGAGACAGAAGAGATTGCAACATCCACAGGGCTATCTTACTCCTTGGCATCATGGGGAAAGCCTTTGCTAATGTCATTCTTAAAAGACTCCATCTACTTGCAGACCGACTCTGTCGAGAAGTAGAGTGCAGCTTCTGTGCTGGCTGTACTACAGTGGACATGATCTTCCCCATATGCCAGCTATAAGAGAAGTGTAGGGAATGGAATATACCTCTTTACTTTACTTTTGTAGATCTCACTAAGGTATTTGCCACCAACAGCAGGGCAGGACTCTACAGGATTTTGGGGAAAATTGGCTGTCCACCAAAACTCCTCAGTCTCATCCTCTCCTTCCATGACATCATGCGCTGACCCCACTTCCAACAGTTTCAGAGTGAAGAATGGAGTGAAACAGGGCTGTCTCCTAGCCCCCGCTGTGTTTGGCATCTTCTTCTCTATGTTCCTGACCTTTGTCTTCCTAGCAGATAGGAGCCTGCTTGCATACAAGGTCAGACAGCAAGCTCTACAATATGTCCAGACTGAAATGAAGGCAAAAGCACATTGTTTATGAATCTGCGAACTCCTCTATGCTGATAATGCTCCATTAGTTTCCCAAACGGAAACTCAGCTGCAAAAACTCATGGACTGTCTCCCCCTTGTTTGTAACTTGTTCTTCCTGGCTATAGTGGTCCAAGAAAACCATGGTCATGGGATATGGTGTCACAGCTCTGCCCCTGTTCACATTAAATAACAGTCCCCTGGAAATGGTTAGGAAATTCTGCTATTTTGGGTCCACGCTGATAGGCAATCTGGGCACAATCGCCCATGCCCGCTGGTGTCGGGTATGTTCGGTGGTGTGAGTGGACAATATGGCGAGAAGGCCAAAAATTGGTTTCATGGTATCATGAAACTAGTTTGCGATCGGCCACTCAGCCCGTCGATGGCAGGCTGAGCTTTCCGCCCTCAGCGTCGGCAACCTCATTGTAATATATCCACAAATCATTATAAGGCCAGCCCACTGGATTCACTCCCCTCCCCACCAACACCCCTCACTCCCCCAGTCCCAACTGGATCATTCACAACAGCTTATAAAAGGCGTGCACTTGGCACTTTGCGGGGAACTCAGAGGTGAGTGCACAGTAACGTTGTGGAGCATTCATCAGGGACATGTTGGACTTCAATCTTGAGGTGCGTTGAGGGGGGGGGTCAAAGGCTGCCCTGCGGTTGGGGAGACTTTGCTGGATGGGGGGGTGGGGAAGGCTGCCCTGAGGTTGAAGGTAGCGCACAAGCACATACAGGGTGGGGGAGTGGGAGGTGGTGGTGAAGGAAGCGGCTACATATTAGGGACCTTGTATAAAGTGACCATTCCTCTGCAGATGAGACATTTCAGGTGCAGCCACATTAATATGATTGGAGTCGGGCCTCTAGCTTATCTGCCCACTCAAGCAACTTGGAGGCATCAAAGTGCCACCAAGTGCTCCAGAGGTTTTCACCCCTCGGGCACAGACTGCAAACTAATGAGCATTTTAGTGGACTGCAGGACAGTTGGGTGACTGGGCACGTTGTACAATCTCATTGTTAAAGCAGGGCATGGAGCAGTCACTGGTGGAGGTGCTCACAGCTTCTGGCAATGTCATCATCCCGGTTTGGACCAGTCTCCCCCATGGTTCAGGCTAACAGTGCAGCCTGGCAGTGCGGGTTAGGAGAATGTCTGTGCCTGAGCTGAGAGCACAGCGTGCAGTCCAATGGGCAAAGCTGCCGCCAATCGGTTAGGTGGAGTGGGGTGGAGGAAGGTGGGGTTTCGGGCAGCCATGCTATGCACTAACCTCTGGCCGTTCAAGTCGTGGCCTGCCCTCTCCGGGATGCATTAAGGGCCCTTCAGACTTAACTAAGAGAGGTTCTAGTACACCCATGCTAACCCAGGCATCTCTCTCTTTCAGCCTGCAGGAGGATTAGGTCAGGATCATGGAGCTTGGTGAACTAGCTGTATGCCCCGTGGTGTACAGAGAGCGAAGACGACAGAGAAGAGAGCAACTGAGGCACCTGGCTGCGCAGAGGGAGGAGCAGCACTCACAGGAAGAAGGGGCACCCGGGGTTCCCACATATGCTGCCGTACAGCCACAGGGAGCCATTGCTGGTCGGCACCTGGCCAGACCCAGGGTCGATAGATGCCGCCTATCTGCAGGGGACAAGGGCTACCTGCAGAGGACGTGGCTGATGACACCCTTGTGGTGGCCTCAGACTGCAACAGAGCGAAGGTACAATGAGGCTCAGGCTGCAGCTCACAGCTTGGTGGAGCAAGCCATCAGGATGCTGAAAATGAGGCTCCAGTGCCTCAGCCTGTCTGCAATACAGTGCCTAGGGGATGTCATGCATCGTCGTGAAGAGGAGCTGCTGAGGAGGAGATGGAGGAGCTGGAGGTCTCTTCCGATGGGGAGGATGTTGATGGCAATGAGGGTGAGGAGGTCCACGAAGGCAACGATGACGGCGATGAGGCCCTGACATTGGCCAGATGAGGCAGGTGTGCTCGGGAAGCCCTTATAGCTGCTAGATTTGTGGAGGATGATGACGACATGCAGTGAGGATACTCCATAGATCCTCAGATGGAATCTACGAATATTTGACTCCAGTTTGACTTATGGCAGCGCACATTTCCTCTGTGGGAATACTCCTGTTATGGAGATGCAGTGGAGGCCCTAGTAGTCACTCGATTGCAGGAGGATGATGACGACAAGCAGTGAGGACACTCCATAGATCTTCACGTAGCCTCTGATAATGTCTGACTCCTGTCTAGCCGAGGACAGCTATCTTGCGCTCTGTGATCAGGGTCAAATCAAAGAGACGCAGCCATGAAGCTTTAAAAGCATCTGATCCTTTGTCCGCTTTCAGCACCTGATCCCTTCAGGAGCAGAGCATCACTGGTCACAGCTGCTGAAAAGATGGGGGCCAACCCCACCTTAAAGGTGCTGAGAGCACGCAGAGAGAATGATGGAACTCAGTGATTCCTGCCCATGACATTCTGGCAGCAATGTCAAGCACCATCAAGGTGCAGGTATCAGTAATGTGTCCAGGGAGCGTGAGGCCAGACCATCACTTTGATCTGAAGGCTGCACAGAGCACAGGGAAGAGGCCCTGGACTGAGACACCTGCCTTTTCTTGTGCAGAAAGGTTTCACCTCTGAGTAACATGAACATTGCTCATCAGAACAAGAAGCCATTGACAGGGAGACATTCTTGGGAGTTTATTGACAATAGTGAACAGAATGTACAAGTGATTAATACTCGTGCCCAGGTTGTGCAACTACATCTTCTTAACTTTCCTAACCCTTGAATTGGAAGTGAGTGAGGGCTGAGGATGTGTGATGGGTTTGTGAGTGTGTGAGTTGAGAGTGATGAGAAGAGCGACACACCCCGGCAGAACGAAGATCATCCATCCTCTTGTGACACTGGGTGGCTGTCCTCTTTCTGCAGGGCGTTGACACTGCCCACCAATGCCACCGCCTCCCAAACTGGATTGGTGATGTTGCTGCCCATCCTGCGGCTATTAGTGGGGGCAGAGGACTTCATGGCGGGTCTCCACTGCGTCCAAAGGGCGCTCGAGAGTTGCGTCATTAAACCCTGGGGGCTGCAGTCTTTTTGCCTTTGGGGGGGCCATGTCTTCCGTGCAGTAGTTGTGGGCTGGAAGCACTGAGATGTGTGCGCACGGCTGCACTTTAAATATGGTCCCTGGCGTGACGAAGCGGCGAGGTGATAGTGTGGCTGGTCAATGTGAGCCTGCCCGCCATCAAAACAGTGTGTTTCTCGGGAATGCATAAGTAACGTGACGGGATTGGGACGACAGGGTGTGAGAAGCCGCCATTGCGGCCAGCGGATAAAATGTCATTTTTCCCGCCCGCTACCACACTTAATGCAAGTCTAGGACGATTCGACCCCCCAGACTTGGATACGGTACTCTTGCTGAGGCCTAACCAGTGATTTATGGCAAACCTTTGTAATTTATTGTACGCTACGTCTCGTTTAGTAATGCGAAAGGTCACATGGGCTTTTCTAAAACCTCAATCAACTTGGTCTTGCCTGAGTACATACAACCCCAGGTCTCTGTTCCTGCACCCCCCTTTTAAAGTTGTGCCATTCAGTTTATATTGCCTCTCCTCATTCTTCCGACCAAAATGCGTCATGTCCCACCTCTCTGCAGTAAATAACATCTCACCAGTAACAATGCAGGCGGATGCAGCAGCCAACTGGCAAGCAGCAAATTCCCACAAACAGCAGATGAGATTGCCATCCCCACTCATTCCTCAGCTCATATGTTGCTAAAGCCGACATCTCTCCTTTCGTTACCTCTAGTCTCAGCTGTTCCACTGCCGGCAGACCTCCCACATTCTACCCTCCGTAAACTCGGTCAACCAAACTTCTGCTGCCCATGGTTCACCCTGTGCTCGCCGACCTAAGTCTGGCCTCTTGCACATCCGCAGTTTTAATCACTCCATCACTGGTGGCCAGGCTTTCAGCTGCCCAGACTCTAAGCTCCAGAATTCCCTCCCTAAAACTCTCTGCCTTCCTTTTCCCTCTTTAAGACACTCCTTAAAACCTTTTTGACCAAGCTTTTAGTCATCTGCCCTCACATCTCGTCAGGTGGCTCAGCGTCACACTTTGCTTTATATTGTGAGGCGCCCTGGGATGTTTTATTACCTTTCAGACAGTTACAGGTTGCTGTTGCGATTGCAAATCTAGTTTTTGGTCGTGTCAGTTGAAAGTTGGACGGGCTCTTCTTCAATTTTTGCACGTTGTTCTCAAATTGTGTTCCAAATATTCTCCGAAGCTTTTCTGCGTGGGGTTGTGGGGAGGGGGTTGGAATTTAGGCACAGACACAGCTCCTCTTCTTCCTCCCGCCCCTACAATATGATCAACTCTCGCATTTATTTACGCTGTTGTTGCTTTCTATCCATCTCACCGAGCTGAAGGGGGAACGTGGCCTCCAAGGAAGCTTTGATGATTAAAACTACCCTTAGGCTGAGATTACAAAAACTAACCTTCAAAGCTCAGCAAGAGTCACAATGGAGTTTAATTTCCTCTTAACATCCTAAAGGCTTGATGCAAATCAAGGGATCACAAACACTCTGTACTGCCTGACCGTTTTCAACATTCAACGAGTTCATAAGAATTTGATTGAATTCCGATACCCTGCCTTTTTTTTTTTTCCCCCTGGTGAGGTAGCATATACCTGGGAACTTTGCCCTCATTCCTCACAGATAGTCTGAGTCAGTTCTCGGAAGAGCTTTGATCTGGGAGCATATTGGAAAGTGGAGCTCAGGCGGAAGAACTGGGACTCTGGGGCCAGCTTTCTTGGCTTCCTTCAGGCAAGCTAAGCGGAAATTGGATTGTGCAAGGAACAGTCTGAGCAACAGGCTGCCGATCCCCCCTTACCACACAGAGACAATGCGAGTGTTTGAATAACAAAAGTGCAGTGAGGGGAGAGTCAATGTTTTCAACATCAGTTTGTGGTTGCGACTTCCCGACCCCCTGCTGCTCAAACAAAAACTCGTCGATTCCTGACGCTCCCTGCTCAGGTCACATGTTTGGGTTTATTTATTTATGGTTCAACTTTCCAATCCTCATCCCTTGAAGGCCCCATTTCCTGCTGGAGGGGCGGGGGAGTTGTGTGAGGGGGCGTGGTGGGGTGCAGTTCTGGTGGGGCAGGGGGGGAGGTGACTCTCACAGGTACCTGGACTGAGAGTCTCTCCCGTCCCTAATACAGTGGCCACTCTTCCTATCAAGATGTGAGTGAGGAGACAGGCTTGGGAATGACGGGGAACCTCGCGAGGCAAGTCTGATTCCGCAGCTCTTTGCTCTCACACACTGAAACATGCTCACAATCTCCAGACACTAACAGGCTGAAACACGTTCACAACCTCTCAGGCGTACACACTGAAACACACTCCCACAATGGCACACGCGCACACACAACTGCAAGCGCAGGTACAAACACACGCGTGAAAACAGGCGCACTCACAAATAGGAACACGTATGAATAGAAACGCGTGTACACGAAGGCGCCGGACATAAACACGCAAACTCACGCGGAAACATGCACTTATAGAAACGCACTCACATGGAAATGCACGAAAGGCACGCGTAAACACACAGAAACACGCTCAAATACACATGGTGAAAACACATGGGTGTTAACACATGAGTTTTAGGGTGTCTGCAGTCCTCGTCCCCCTGCCCCGCGCTAAAGGGTTATGGGGTGGGGGAACCTGCTCACAATCTCGACAGCTGCCCTGCAGCAATTTATTGCTGGGACCAGCGTTAACTGCTTTAAGGCGAGACTTCTGCCCCTTTCTCGGGAGGCCATCCTGCCTTAGAGAACTGCTGGCCAATCGGATGGCCGGCAGCACTGTCGTCCCAGCAACGGCAGCTGGGAGTGGTGGTTGTCTCCCCTCACGGAGGAGCACAGGTAGGCTGGGGTCTCAGTGAAGGGGTGAAGGTGGTGGGGTGGTTGGGGTTTGGCGGAGGACTGGGTTCAAGGGGCTGGTGGAGGGTTCAAAGGGTGATGACCTTGAAAGGGAGATGCCTCCGATGAATCAAGGGAATCCGGAAAGGAGGGTCCCCTTGTCTTGTCCAAAACCAGGCCCCGCAGCTAAGGCTGCCATGCTTCCCACATGGCGCGGGCCACACCACCACCCACCCTGCTGCAGTAAAATACTGGCAGGGGCGGGATGAAGTCCTTAAGTGGCTATTAATTGGCTACTTAAAGGCCTCAATTGGCTCAAGGGCGGGCTGGCCGATGCCTTCCCCTTGCCCACCCTAAAATTGCAGACAGGTCTGGGCTGGGCAGGAAGGTGACCCCACCTTCAAACCTGCTGGTGGGAGAGCGTCAAATCCAACCCATAGCCACATATTCCAGCAAAACACACCGACTAACAATCAGGGAATAGACCCCAGCCGATTTTTCTCCTTAGCCCAGTAAACTGGGATAAATCCAAAAGTTAATCCCAACCCAAGCTGCTTTGGCTAGGATTAGTTCACTCAATTGGAAATATATCGCCGTTCCTTCACTGTCACTGGGTCAAAATCCTGGAACTCCCTCCCTAACAGCGCTGTGGGTGTACCTACACCACATGGACAGCAGCAGTTCAAGAAGGCAGCTCGCCACCACCTTCTCAAGGGCAATTAGGGACGGGCAATAAATGCTGGCCCAGCCGACAATGCCCACACCCCATTAATGAGCTACAGAAAAGATACCAGGTTGGATGTTATGATCTGTGTTGCCCAGAACACACCAGGCAATGTATTTATTGAATGTGTTACCTTTGTTTTCTTGAAAGGACTAGTAATTGGGTGAGGTTGAAATCGCTCAAAAAGGGGTAGGCAGGGTGGTCCGGTAGGTCTTTTCCTGTTCTTATAAATCCTTCTGTTCCACACAAACTCATCCCATCAACATATTGTAGTAAGAATCAATAACTATGGCTGTCACATTCCAAGTTTCTTAAAAGGTCCAGCCAAAGGTGCCAGAGTTTCAGCAGCAAAGGGTTAAAATTCAACTGTCGATTAAGGCCTTTTGGGATCTTTACTAATTAGCTCTTTACTGATTGTCAGCCATTCAGGCTTAAACATTAATAAACGAGTCATCAGTTCCATTTAGCGTTGCCAATTCAGGTTGGATGCATTCCTGGGGGTTTGATAACATGACCTCCCACTTCCAACCACCCCACCCAGTCAAACACAACATTTTTCCCCATCTTCAATATTTTTATAACTAAAAATGGAAAATAAATGTCTTTAACGCCCCTATGAATTTTCTCTCAGCTCATTCGCAGCTGTATCCTGGAGATTAATCTTTAATTCCTAGAGATTCCAGGGTAATGGTGGAGGGTTTGTAACCATACATGAAGTTTGAGATGGATTTTACTCTTGTTGCATTGTTGAAGCTGCTCCCACAGTGCTATTAGTTTTAGGATTCTGACCCAGCTATATGTAGGAATGGCCAGTTCCAAGTCGGGATGGTTTGTGACTTAGTGGGGAACTTGCAGATGGTGGTGTTTTCGTGCGTCTGCTGTCCTTTACTTTCCAGACGACCTTAAGGAACAGGAGCAGTAGAAAACCATATGCACCCTCAAGCCTGGTCCGCTAGCCAATAAGATCATAGCTGATCTGGCTCAATGCTGCTCTCCCCCGCCACTCCCAAAGCCCTTTGATCCCCCGAGAGACCAAAAATCTGTGCATCCCACCTTAAATATATTCAAGGAGGAGCATCCATAACCCTCTGGAGTAGAGAATTCCAAAAATTCACAACCCTTCGAGTGTAGACATGTCTCTTCATCTCAGTCCTAATCAATTGGCCCTTTATCCTGAGACTGTGCCGCTGCGTTCTAGATTACCCAGCCAGGGGAAATAACCTCTCAGTGTCTATCTTGTCAAGCCCCTTCAGAATCTTGTACGTTTCAATGATATCATCTCTCATTCTTCAAAACTCCAGAGAATATAGACCCAATTTACTCAGCCTCACCTCATTGGACAACATTCTCATTCCCAGGAACCAATCTAGTGAACCTTTGCTGTATGAGGCGGTGGGGGTTACAGGCTTGGAAGGTGCTTTTGAAGAAGCTTCGGTGAGTTGCTGCAGTTTATCTTGTATATGGTACATACTGCAGACAAGGTGTGCCTGATGTGGAAGGTAGGGAATGGCCTGCTGATCAAGGGGGGCTGCTTTGTCCTGGATGGTGTTAAAGTTTCTTAAGTGTTGTTGGAGCTGCAGCTGCGCTCATCCAGGCAAGTGGAGAGTATTCAGCACGCTCCTGACTTGCGCCTCGTAGATGTTAGAAAGGTTTTGGGAGGATGTGACCAGACCAGTGGCAGGAAGGACTTGGTAGTAAGACAAAGACTCACATTTATTCAATGCATTTCGCTATCTCAGGTAGTTCCAAAGTGCTTTATAGCCAATAAAGGGCTTTCAAAGTGTAATCACTGTTGACATGTAGGAAACCCCAGCTCCCACAAAGGGCAATGAGATAATGGCCAGATAACCAACATCACCGAGGGATGAATATTGGCCAGGCCACAAGAGGAAATCTCCCTGTTCTCCTGAAAAATAGTGACCAAGGGATCTTTGACATCCACCTGAGAGGGGAGAAGATGGCGCCTTGGTTTAATGTCTCATCAGTGAAACAGAATCTCTGAGTGCAGCACTCCCTCAATACTGCTCTCTGACAGTGCAGCACTCCCTCAATACTGCTCTCTGACAGTGCAGCACTCCTTCAATACTGCTCTCTGACAGTGCAGCACTCCCTCAATACTGCTCCCTGACAGTGCAGCACTCCCTTAATACTGCTCCCTGACAGTGCAGCACTCCATCAATACTGCTCTCTGACAGTGCAGCACTCCCTCAATACTGCTCTCTGACAGTGCAGCACTCCCTCAATACTGCTCTCTGACAGTGCAGCACTCCATCAATACTGCTCTCTGACAGTGCAGCACTCCATCAATACTGCTCTCTGACAGTGCAGCACTCCCTCAATACTGCTCTCTGACAGTGCAGCACTCCCTTAATACTGCTCCCTGACAGTGCAGCACTCCCTCAATACTGCTCTCTGACAGTGCAGCACTCCCTCAATACTGCTCTCTGACAGTGCAGCACTCCCTTAATACTGCTCCCTGACAGTGCAGCACTCCCTTAATACTGCTCTCTGACAGTGCAGCACTCCCTTAATACTGCTCTCTGACAGTGCAGCACTCCCTCAATACTGCTCTCTGACAGTGCAGCACTCCCTCAATACTGCTCCCTGACAGTGCAGCACTCCCTCAATACTGCTCTCTGACAGTGCAGCACTCCCTTAATACTGCTCCCTGACAGTGCAGCACTCCCTCAATACTGCTCCCTGACAGTGCAGCACTCCCTCAATACTGCTCTCTGACAGTGCAGCACTCCCTCAATACTGCTCTCTGACAGTGCAGCACTCCCTCAATACTGCTCCCTGACAGTGCAGCACTCCCTTAGTATTATACTGGGTGTATGAATGTGAATTTGTGCTAATGTCATTGGAATAGGACTTGAACACACAAACTTCATGGATGAGAGTACTACCCGCTCAGCTATGGCGGATAGCAGTGCTAGTAAATGCTACGCTTCGTTTTCACCGCAGCACTGCCTGTTCCTACCTGGTGAACTGAATGGAGAGAGGCTTCAATATTCCCTAATCACTGAATAATGTAACACTCGACCTTGTATGATCCTCATTCATGCCATCCTCGCCTAAAGGTTCACAACTATTGCGAATAGCACAAGACTTAGCCAATCTGGCCAACGTTTAGCCCTCGACCAACATCCCAAAAAAAAAGTTCTACCTGGTTATTCTTCAGCTTGTTTTCTGCTCGTCTTTGTATAAGAACAACAGTTGCTACATTTCAAAGGCACTCATTGTTCATGAAGCCCTTTGAGGTGTTTCTGAGAGAGGTTATAAGATGCTGATAAATACAAGTCACTTCTCTCTGGTCAATGTTTTTTGATTAACACTTCTTGAAACCACAAGCACACAGAACTTCAAGACACACTTTGTCGCAAAACAAAATGCAAACTTATATGTATCTAAATATATTTTGTTTTAATACCCTGGTTCTGAAGAAAAGTCATCCAGCTGAAATACTAAGCATATTTCCCTCTCTGCACAAATGCTGCCTGTCCTACTAAGTGCTCCTGGTTCCTTTTTCAGAGTTTCTGCGTCTGCGGCACGGCAAGATCAGAGACAGGGAGGAGAGATAATGGGAATGTGTCCCAGTTAGTGGGATGTGGCAAGTGGTCTTTCCCAGGGACCTGTACTGGGGCCTCAGCTTCTCACCATGCATGTGTATATTTAATATATAATGATGGAATATTGAGCTGTCTATTCAAGTTTGCAGATTACGATAAATTAGGAGGCATTATAAATTGTAGAGTTGGGAGCAGAAAGTTGCAAAGGAACATTGATAGATTAAATGAATGGGCAAAATGGTGGCAGACGGGGTTCAATGTGAGGTCATCCACTTTGGACCCAAGAAAGAGACACTGAAATATTTTCTTAATGGTTAGAGATTTGTAGCTGTGAAGGAGCAAAGAGATTTGGGTGTCATGTGCACAATTGCTAAAAGCTAGGGCATCAATGCAAAAGGTATTCAAAAAGGCTTATAGAATGTCAACCTTTCTCACAGGAAGGCTGGAATACAAATGGTAGAAGTTATGCTGCAGTTGTGACAAAGCTTGGGTCAAACCCCCTTGGAGATACTGCGTTCAGCTCAGTGCACCAGGCTTCAGGAAGGACGTACTGGTCTTGGATGGGGTGTAGTGCAGGGTCATCAGAATGATAGCAGGGCTGAGAAGGTTAAATTATGAAGAAAGATTGCAAAAAATTGGCTTGTACTCCCTTGAGTTGAGAAAGTTGAGGCATGATCTAAATGAGGTGTTTAAAATGATTCAAGAATTTGACAGGGTTGAGCGAAACTATTACTTCTCAGGGGACAGTCCAGAACACGGGGGGCATACTGAGCAGATGAGCTTCCGGCCTCATGTTCATGCTATCCCTAAGAGCTATTTCCACCTCTGTAATATCGCTCATCTTCACCCCGTCCCAGCTCATCTGTATGCCTTTGTTACCTCTAGACCCAACTCTTCCAACACACTCCTGGCTGGCCTTATCCTTCATAAGCTTGAGGTCATCCAAAGCTCTGCTAACCATGTCTTAACTCACGGCTAGTCCCCTTCCCCTATCGCCCCTGTGCTCCCTGACCTACATTGGCTCCTGGTCAAGCAGCGTCTTGATTTTAAAGTTCTCATCCTTGTTTTCGAATCTCCCTATGGCCTTGCCCCTCCCTACCTCCATAATTTCCTCCAAACTCAAAGCCGTCAGAAATCTACGCCCCTTAAATTCTGACCTCTTGGGCATCCCCAATCAGAATTCCTCCACCATCGGTGCAGCAGTTTTTGACCCGTCTTGGATTTGATTGGGATGGCCCATGCCCAAACTCGTTTGGGTGGATGATCCTTACTGTTAGGAGGTAGGAGGTGCAAGTTAAAAGTTAGTGGGTTTGAATGGGCACTTGACAGCAAAGGATAGAGCTTGTGTGCTCTCAGGGCGTGTACATTTTTCACACTTCCAGAGGGACACCTGTTTCCTGTTTATGCAGAAGGAGATTATTTTTTAATACAAATATATTAGAAAATTTGGCCTTAAAATTAGGACCAGTTATTAAAGAAACTGCGATTTTCTGTTGGTGTCTGGAAAGTTAAACAAGCTGATGGCAGAACGCCAAACTGAAACTGAGCATCGTTTCGAGCCTGTAACTCGCTCCCATGAATTATTACTGGTCTGGGGATGCAGAATAATATTCACTCCCGCAGAATAAATACAGGATATAAAAAAAGGATGAAAGTCCTTTTCCCAAAAGTATCACTGACAGAGGGGGTCATGGAGAGGGGAGAGGCAGAGTCACCAGCAAGCCAAGGGCAAAGTTCTACTCATGCACTCGTGGCTTTCAAGATCACTAAGGTTACTAATGACCAGTAAGGCCATTCAGCCCATCTTAACCATTCACCGAGAGTGCCACCAACGCTGCCCCAGTCCTTCTGGCCACTTCAGTATCTACCCATTCCCTAAAAAATTCCAGAGTTTTCGACTTAAGTTGGAAGGGCCTTCAGTTCAAGCCCCACTCCAGAGATCACAGCATATAATCCAGGCTGACATTCCTAGCACAATATTAAAAGTGTGCTGCACTATCAGGGGAGAAGTACTGATGGAGTGCTGCAATGTCATAGGTGCCATCCATTAGATGAGGTGTTAAAAACCAAGGCCGCAGTTGCTTTTTCAGGTGGCTATAAGTGATCCATTGGCGCTACTTGGAAGAAGAGCAGGGGAGTTCTCTTGGGTTTTGTGGCAGATATTTATCTCTCAACCATCATCATTAATACAAATTATGTGGTCATTGTCACAATGCTGTTTGCGGGAACTTGATACACTAATTAGCTTCTGTGTTTGCATATAGTAGAGAATGCAATCCATAGTAATTTATTGTTTAGGAAGCACTATGAAATATTTCTGAGAATGTGCTAAGATGCTGCAAAACACCAATCTTTCTTTCCTGCATTACGGCAGACAGAATGCTTCAAAAGTACCTCGCTGGCTATGAATCCTCGGGTTGTTTCTCTCTCTGTCTGGCTCTTTCATTCTCCCTCTCATGATCTCTTTCTTTCTACTTCCCTAACCACTTCCTGATTTACCTCACTTTCTCTCCTGCTCTTACCCCACCATAACAAGAATTGTCGGTCTCTCTGCATCCACCCTTTTCTGGCGTGGGAATTCACAACAAACAGTTCCCTCTGTCAGCAGTGAGCGTGAAAATCACTCTGAGGACTCAAGGCCTGAATGATCGGTTTTATTTTTTGAAAATCTTTTGCTACCAGAGAAGGTTGATCAAGGTAGTGTAGTAGAAGTTGTATATATGAACTTTCGGAAGGCATTGACAAAGTGCCAGGCAGGAGGCTTATGAGGAAGATGGAAGTCAATGGAATCAATCAATGAACTTAAGGGGGAAGTGACAGTAAAGGTTTAGAATTGGCTCAGTGACAGGAAACAAAGGGTGGTTGATTGGGAGGTAGTTTGCAATAGTGTTCCCCAAGGGTCAGTTTTGGGTCTATTACCCTTGAATTTTTGTAAATGATTTAGACTCAGGTGTTGGGAGCAGATGATGAAAAACTTGGCAAACTAGTAGATAGTAATGAGGATGGTTATAGGTTTCAGGCTGACCATAGACAGGTTGGTGAAATGGACAGAAACATGTCAGATGGAGTTCACTGGGGGAAAGTGTGAAGTGATGTACTTTGGGAGGGTTAATATGGAAGGAGAGTATAGTATAAATGCCATGAGTTTAAACAGTCTAGAGATGAATGGAGAGACCTTGGCGTCCATACACACAAATCCTTAAAGGGGACAGGGCAAGTTGATATGGTGGTTAAACAAGCATTTTGGCTTACTTGGGTTTATAAATAGAGGGATAGATTTTAATAGCAGAGGTCATGCTGGAACTTTATAAATCACTAGTTCAGCCTGAGCTGAAGTATTGTGAATAATTCTGGGCACCACACTTAGGAAAGATGTAAAGGCATTAGAATGGGTACTGAGGAGGTTCACCCGGATGTTACGTGGGATGAGGGATTTCAGTTATCAGGAGAGGTTGGTGTTTCTTCTTGGGTTCAGAGTCTAGATGGGGTTTCTTTAGGGTTTACCTGTTACTCTAAGAATGCTACCATAGGCTGTTATTCTTAAAAGCCATTCTTGTTTATTTACTGTTCTATGTACATCTCAGTGCTCTACACGAAGTTGTACTTCTGCTTCCCACCAGATCTCAGTCTCTTAGTCATGTGACATTACATCATGGTTACATCAGTAGTGACATCAGTACCAGGTGCACCTGATGTTAACCCTTTACTCCACATCACCCCCCAAGTCTTTATCCCAACTATATACATCCTCCTACATCTTCCCCAAAGTCTCAGACTTCACAGGGTTAGTCTCTGTGGTGCTTGACCAATCTCCCTGATCTGGTCCTGATTTCATTTCCAGGTTGAGAATGAACTGCACTCTCTTGTCATTCAAGAGGAGTGTCTTCCACCTGGGTGGTTGTCGGGTTTCTACTTGTTTCTGGTTCCTTGTCTCCATCTGGATCTAGATAATATGTCAAAGGTTCCATTGGTTTCCTTCCCAATGATATCAAGGCTCTTCAGGTCTTTCTGACATTTCCTTGGTCCGTCTCAAATCCATGAGATCTTGGTTGTGGACCTCTTTCCATTACTGTGCCTTCTTTCTGTTGATCTCGTATCCACACTCTCTCCCTGGGCTGTGGCACTTTCAAGTCTCATACTCTGTGCCTGAAGTTGAAATTATGAGCTTGACTCTCTTTAATGCTCCTCGCACTTCCTAACTTTCTCCATGATCATCTGAGGTAATGTTAGATTGTAGTGTTTGTTGGAGAGCTGGAAGTTATGTTCGCAGCCGTCTTCCCATCAGTAGTTCTGATGGCGAGAACCTGTTTCTTAGCAATAAGGTTCTGTAGTTAAGAAGGGCTAAGGGAATACACGATGAGTGGTAGGACCCTGGGAAGTACCGAGGATCAGAGGGACCTTGGTGTGCATGCCCACTGGTCCCTTAAGGCAGAGGGACAGGTAGATAAGGTGGTTAAGATGGCATATGGGATACTTGCCATTATTAGCTGAGGCATAGAATATAAGAGCAGGAAGGTTATGCTGCAACTGTATAAAACGCTGGTTAGGCCACAGCTAGAGTATTGCTTGTAGTTCTGGAATCCGCATTATAGGAAGGATGTGATTGAACTAGAGAGAGTGCAGAGGAGATTTACCAGGATGTTGCCTGGGCCGGAGAGTTTTAGTTATGAGGAGAGATTGGATAGACTGGGGTTATTTTCCCTGGAGCAGAGGAGATTGAGGGGGGACATGTTTGAGGTGTATAAAATTATGAGGGGCATAGATAGGGTGAACAGGAAGGAACTTTTCCCCTTGGTGGAGGGATCAATAACCAGGGGGCATAGATTTAAGGTAAGGGACAGGAGGTTTAGAGGGGATGTGAGGAAGAACTTTTTCACCCAGAGGGTGGTGGGAATCTGGAACTCACTGCCTGAAAGGGTGGTAGAGGCAGAAACCCTCATAACATTTGAAAAGTATTTGGATGTGCACTTGCGATGCCATGGCACACAAGGCTATGGGCCTAGTGCTGGAAAATGGGATTCGAGTAGTTAGGTACTTGTCTGACCAGCGCAGACTCGATGGGCCAAAGGGCCTTTTTCTGTGCTGTACACCTCTATGTCTCTAAGACTCTAATATCTTTGTTCTTTTCCATCAATTCCTTGATTGTTCGAATTCCTCTTTCTGCTTCTCTGTTTCTGACTGTGGATATCGGGGCGAACTAGTCACACGCATGAAACCGTATTCCTGTGCAAAGTCATAGAACAGCTTGTTAGCAAACCGAGGACTGTTGTCTGACATCACGACGTCTGGGGCGCCAAATATCACCAAGGTTCTTCTTAGTGACAGCCTCCACTGTGATGCTATGCAGTCTACTCACTCCAAACCATATGGAGTAGCAGTCCTTGATGATGATGAAAGCGTTGCCTTTGAGCTCAAATAAATCCATTCCCAGGCACTGCCGTGGCCTCGAAGGAAAAGCAAAAGGTGCCAGTGGTTCGCTCTGCTGATAGCTATTCATGGCACATGTGAGGCAATTGGAGATTAATTCTTCAATGGAGTGACTGCTGGCCTCTTGCTCAGCATTTTACTTTCCCAGGTGACCTTGATGTATTTTCTGGAGAATGACGAGTCCAAGTGTTTTAGGGGTCACTAGTCCATCATTGAAATCTAAAGAGTCATCGATGATCGTGAGATGTTTTCTCTGTCCAAAGTATTGGTGAAGTACTGGATTGCTGGGAGTGTAATCCAGCCATCTGTTCCAGTAACACTCTTTTATTTTGCGGCAGTTGTCATCCAGCAGTTGGGCTGGCTTAATTTTTTATGATCTCTTCTCAGTGGCTGGTACGTGTTTAGTAATGAGTGAAGTATATGCTTCCATTTCGTCAATAAAATTTAAATCTTCCAGCTTGACTCCTTCCCCTGGTATTCTTGACAATGCATCCGCTGTTGTCTGGTGCTTCCCTTGAATGTACTCAGTAACTGAATCATATGTCATGAGTCTCAGTCTAAAACGTTGAATTCTAGATGGTACTTTTGCAATTTCCTTTAGGTTAAGAAGAGTAACCAAAGGTTTGTGGTCAGTTTCAATTTTAAGCCTTAATCCCACGACATAATCAGAGGGCTTCTCGCAGGCCCATGTGGCTGCTAATGCTTCCTCCTCAATGGCTGCATAACTTTTCTCTGCGTCCGTGAGAGGTCTTGAGGCATAATAAACTGGCCTTCTTTGTCCAGTGCGCCCAAGCCTGTAGATGATGCATCCACTGCTACAGTTGTTGGCAACTCTAGATCAAAGTGCACTAGAATTTCTGGTAAAATTAGGAGATTTTTGACCTTGTGAAAAGTATTTTGCTGGTCCACGTTCCAACACCACCCATGACCTTGTCTCAACAGCTACTGTGATGGCTTATTGATTTCAGCCAAGTTTTGTAGGGACTTGTCTACTTGATTGACCGTCCAAGGAATCTTTGTAAGTCTGTGATATTTTTAGACTGTGGGAACTCTCTAATGTTCGGCAGTAATTCCTGAATTCCTGAAGCCTGCACAATGTGGCCTATGAATTTTATCATAAGCTTTGAAAATTCACATTTGTTGTTTAATGTCAGCCTGCTTCTTGTCGGACTTTGAGGGCTGCTCTTACTCAGCAGTCATGTTCTTCCCTTGATGAACAACAATGTCATCCATTTGGAAGATTAACCCTTCCATGCCTTCCAGGGTCTGAGACATCATTCTTTGGGATATCTCAGAGGTAGAAGCAATTCCAAATGGTAACTTGTTAAAATGATAATGGCCAAATGGGGTGATAGAAGTGGTTAGCATCCTGAATTCTTTGTCCAGAGGCAACAACCAAAAGCCACTGTTAGCATCCAGCTTTGAGAAGAGGGTGTGTTTCGCTACTTTGGTAATGCCATCGGGTGGATCTCACACTTTTCTGGCTTGTTAATTGAGTCAAGTCCATAGAGGTTCTAACTGAACCATTAGGCTTTGGTACTGTGACCATTCCAGAACACCACTTAGTCAATATGGTTACTGGAGAGATGACCCCTTGTTGTAAGATGTTCAATATTGCTCTTGACTTTGTCCAAGAGTGGGTAAGGGACCTTCCTTGCTGTGAACAGACATATAGGATTAGCATCTGCCCTTAGGGTTATGTGATATGCTGTCTTCGGCTTTCCTAATCCTGAAAATAGGGACGGAAATTCTTTTCTGAATACAATACTGGATTGCTCATCAGCATTTTTGTCAAGCTTATAAATCAACCTCAACCGCAGGCATGCTTTTCAGCTCTATAATAACACCTGGTTCTGTATAATGTACAGGGGTTCAGTAATTTCTTTATTCTTATATCTTAATCTTATCAAGTGTTGGCCAGTTATTTTTAGTGTAGTCTCTCCTGGACCTTACAACTGGATGGGGGATTGCTGTAACGTGATATTTTAAGCCACTTTACTCCATCAGATAACACTGAAACACCTGCTCCAGTACCAAGCACGATTTCTGTCAGATGGCCATCAACTTCCAATATAATGCTCCAAGAATTATTTTCTGTTTCGTTAATATCTCCTAAGGAGGTTATTGTTTTTTCTATGGCTCTTCCACTTCTTGGA
This sequence comes from Cetorhinus maximus, assembly GCF_964194155.1. Classification (NCBI taxonomy): domain Eukaryota; kingdom Metazoa; phylum Chordata; class Chondrichthyes; order Lamniformes; family Cetorhinidae; genus Cetorhinus; species Cetorhinus maximus. The sequence continues at coordinate 130,283,077 of NC_135888.1, read as the reverse complement.
TTTTACTTGGTTTCGTTGTTTTCTCTTTCTGCCTATGAGCTACAGGAACTTTGGATCTGCAGACTATTTTAAAATGTCTTAACTTCCCACAGTTGTGGCACTCTGCCCCCCTCTGCTGGGCATTCTTCCCACTTGTGTAGGGTTTTCTGCCACACCGAGAGTATCTCAAGATGGCAGTTGCTGCGCTTTTTTTCACATTTTACAGGCTTTTGCTTCACTGCGCTTTCTCGTTTCCGTCTGACATATTGAATCGCTTTACTTATTTTTTTCCCGAGGGACATAACTTTCGATACAAATAACCATTCTGTTTTGCCCTCTGAGTCCAGTCTGTCGTGCTATTTACATTGACTCTGTGAGAGTTAAATCTTCTTTCGTTTGCAAAAGATATGAAAGAGTTTAATCTAAGACCCCAACTACTATACAATCATGTATTAATTCATTTCTAAGGATCCCATAGTCACAATTCTCTGTAAGTCCATACAAGTCATTTATAAATGAGTCCATGGACTCACCTGGTTTTTGCCTCCTCATTAAATTTTGCTTGCGCGATGATCAAATTTTTTTGAAAACTGAAATACAGATTTAATACTTGGAGGATTTTCTTATACGAACTCGAAGCCTCATCGATGCCCTGCCTTGAATTAACATCATTTACTATGGTCCCTACTGTGTAGAGTGAAGTACTGACCTGATCCTTCTGGTCTTTCCTATGCAAATCTGAAGCTGTTCTGTATCTGCAGAATCTCTTCCTCCAATTATACCAGTGTTGAGCCTGTTTTCAGTCTTCAACGCTTTGGAAGGGTTCTGGGAGTGGCAATGTAGACTCCATGCTTACCCTAGGCTCTGGATGCAGCGCTGCTTCAGTAGTTTGGCTTGTAGATTGTGATCTTACTCACTGCTGTCTGGAATCCAGGTGTGTGTGTGTCAGTTTGCATCTGCGGCACCCACGATGCTCCATTCTCAGGTGAGTCTTCAATCTTTTTTGCTTCTTGTCCTTCTTCCAGGGACTTGTAGGTTTTTCCAGTCTGCAGTTGGAGTTTCTCTGGGCCTTTATGCTCTGTCCATTGCCACCATGTTTTGGTTGGTACACATGAACAGTCCACAGAAACCACCAGCTGCCATCATATTTCATCTTGGGTTCACGGTCTAGATGGGGTTTCTTTAGGGTTTGCCTGTTACCCTAAGAAAGCTACCACAGACTGTTATTCGTAAAAAAAACATTTTTGTTTATTTACAGATCTATGAACATCTCAGTACTCTACACAGAGTTGTACTTCTGCCTTCCACTGGATCGCAGTCTCTTAGTCATGTGACATTGCATCATAATTATATCAGTCGTTGTATCAGTATCAGGTGCTTCTGATGTTAACCCTTTACTTTACAGTTGGAAAAAGTTAGACAGTTCTCTTCGGAACAGAAAGGGTTAAGAGGTGGTTGAATAGAGGTCTTCAAGGTGATAAGAACTTTTGATAAAATAAACAGAGAAAAACTATTCCCTCTGGTGAGCTGGCCAATAAGCAGAGGTCAAATGTTCAAAATCATTGCAGAAAGATCCAGAGTGAAGATGAGATTTTTTTCCACTCAGAGTTGTCAGGATCTGGAATACTCCAGCTGGAAAAGTGGTGGAAGCTGAGTCTATCTATAATTTTACGAAGGGATTGGATAGGACCTTGGGGACGAGGAACTTACAGGCTATGGTCAAAAAACAGGGATGTGGGACTAAACAGGGCGGTTCTATCAAAGAGACAGCACACACACAATGGGCTGAAGAGCCTTGTTCTGTACTATAAGTGCAAGTTTCTATAACTCCAGGATAATAAGCCAGGATGTGACCCACAAAAGGCTTCCGGCTACTGGTCAACTGACACCCCAAGCTGGTGTTTGTTTCAAGATTGATGCTGGGCCAAACCCCTAGCAAGAGAGCACCCCATCCTCATAAAAAGCCAAGTCCAGCAATGTTAATGCCTATGGATGATGAATTCAGGATATTTGGAAGCCTCGGAATTTCACATCATACCCTATGCACAGGAAGGGCCCAGAGCTGACATTCCCACAAAGCTTGTTACAGGGCACACTTTAAGATGAAGGAAATTCATTATTCAAGTGGTTGGGTGACAATCTTAGACTCCCTGTGAAAGCCCGCCAGGGGTAGGAGGGAACATATTACAGAGAATTACATTGAATTTGCAGCACAGAAGAAGGCCATTTGGCCCAACTGGTTTATGCCAATGATTTTGCTCTACATGAGCCTCCTCCCACCCCTCTTTATTCCCCCTATCAGGCAGAATCTTTCTCCATCATGTGTGTTTACCTAACTTCCCCTTAAATGCATTTATACCATCCATCGGTTGGTCTGAGTGAGATGCTCCTGTGCTGTATATTCTACTTAATTACCTGACATCAGAACTTGGGCCTCGTTATATCGTCACAAGCTTGGTAAGTTGATGTTAGTTTTGTTTGTACAGGCAGCTTGAGCGTCTCAGCAGACTTAAGGCAAGTTCCACGTATGGAGTAGAGTTGGCAACAGGGGGAGAAAGGGGAAAGCAGTCCTGATCCTCCTGTGCTGGAGGAACTATTTTTAACAGTTTTAAAAAGGGAAACAGCAATTTTTTTATTGGTAGCCGCAGTGTTCACTAAAGAATTCCAAGTGGAACAGCTCAGATTCTCGTCATCCCAAAACAATCTCTTCTGGCTGCGGTAGTGACATCGCAAGCGCCGGCCAGGAGGATGATGATTGGGTAATTTCCCCCTTCAATTATGCTTGGAAACTGCACTGCTGCCATTGACTAGCATTGATTCTCTGCACGTAGGGCTGGATTTTCTTGGAGATGGGAAGACTGCAGATCTTTAGAAATGGCGGGCAGGACCCAGATGCGGAAGTTCTGACAGGCTTAATTTTTGTCAGCGGGGGCAGTGGGCAGGGATCACACAAGAGGGAAATCTGAACCCAACAGAGCCGTTTGCAATTAGTGCCAAGTACAAACTGACCCCATTTTGGCTGGTCCAATGGCCTTAACCCATGAACTGATGGAGTAGATGTAAATGCTCCTGAAGGGAGGATAAGGTCTGTTTAAGTGTCCTGATCTGAAGTTTTTAAAACCTCCGCTCATTAAACATGAAAAAAAACAAGCTGAAGCTATCAGTGAGAGTTAAAAAAATCCTCTTATGGATTGTTTTGATTGACAGGCTGTCTGGTGTAGGTTAGAAAAATAATTACCATCTGTTCATGCAGTTTTGATAGAAGCCTTTGTTGACATTTCCCAAGGTTTGGTATTAAGTCTTCATGAATGCTTGGCTGAGTGACAATTATCTCAGCAGGAGTCTCTGAGTTCACAGTTTGATTGACAGTTTAAAGAGGCTGTTAATAAATTAGCTGCCTTTGATATGGGGTCTGAATAGAAGTTTGTTTGTTTTATGAGAGATGGAATACTTGAGTGGATGGAAAAGTTTTGAATGGGTTTTTTGAATGGGAGCTTTTATTTCACTATCAAGTGTGTAGGAGTGAGACTGCATTAGGTTGTTGGAGGCTTATTGCTTCTCATCTCCACATGGCTCCTCAGGTCTGCCCAGGGTGGACACTCGGTGAGTTACTATGGAGGTGGCATGGAGGTATGGGGAGTGGGGGAATAGGTTGGCATGCAGGGGACATGGGGAAGGGAAGGGGAGTGAGGGGTGAGGGCTAGAGGGTCTAACAGCTTCTCAAACATCTGGGTCAAAGTCCCAGAGAACCAAGACAGGCCTTCTAACCAACCCGCCTTGACACTCACCCACCCATGTGCCACCTAGGATTTGTTTCTGGGGATTCAGCAGGCCTGACTCTATCCTACCCCTGCTTCCCCGGAGTGAAAATTGGGTCTAACGGGGCCCTTGAAACCGGGGTGGCATGCTGAGTGGGTGATTTCCTGCCTTGGTAGCTAAAATCCGGCCATAATCTTATATCATGTAACTATCCTCCACACACTGCTTTTTGCTGGAGAGATCACCCAGCTTATATTGGAAGATGATGCTGTCATTTCTCTCATGAGTCCTTTTTCTAGCAGATTGTAGAGACTCATTTTAAATAGTTCCTGTTTGCTCCAAGTCATGCCCCTACCTCCAACACATTGGCTGACAGCGATGCCAATCAACACTCTGATTTCTATCCATAAGCCTAAATCAGGCCTCGTTTACATATCTTACGCACCCAAGACCTGTTTTATTCAGTTGCCAGGAATGATTGAAAAATGGCTAGACACAAAAATTGGGTTGGGTCACTTTCAGGTATCCTTTGGGCACAGGATGTTGGTTCCCAAAATTGGCCTTAGTTAGCCTTATGGGCACAATAATATGGGCACAATAAGGTCTAATTTCTATTCCTTTGCTTCTTAACATCAGGAGGCGTGTAACAGCATAGTAATAATTGCCACCTTACAATAATAATCATACGTCATCATACAATGGTAATTAGGTATGATTACACTACGCAATAATAATTGATCATCACCTCATCCACATTCAGCAGCTTTACCATTACTGAATTCCCCACCATCAACATCCTGGGGTTTATCATTGAGCAGAAACTTAATTGGACTAGCCATATGAATATTGTTGGTACAAGAGCATGTCAGAGACTGGGAACTCTACATCAAGTAACTCACCTCCTGACTCCCCAAAGCCTTTCCACAAGGCACAAGTCAAGAGTGGAATACTCTCCACTGGCCTGAATCAGTACAGCTCCAACAACACTCACAAAGCTCAACACCATCCAGGAGAGAGCAGTTTATTTCATCAGCGCCCTATCCACCACCTTCAACATTCACTCCCTCCACCACCGACATGCAGTGGCAGCGGTGTGTACCATCTACAAGATGCACTACAGCAGCTCACCAAGTCTCCTTCGACAGCACCTTCCAAGTCTGTGACCCCTACCACTTAAAAGGGCAAGGGCAGCAGGCACATGGGAACATCACCAGCTGCAAGTTCCTCTCCAAGCCACACACCATTCTGACTTGGAATTATATCGCCATTCCTTCACTGTCGCTGGGTCAAATTTCTTGAACTCTCTCCTCAACAGCACTGTGGGTGTACCTACACCACATGGACTGCAGTGGTTCAAGAAGGCAGCTCACCGCCACCTTCTCAAGGGCAATTAGGGATGGGCAATAAATGCTGGGCTTGAGAACAATGCAAACATCCATGAACAAATAAAATAAAAACCTTGCATTAATAATTATTCATCACCTTACCTTTTACAAAGACGTATACACTGGTTGCTGTAACTCCATCAACAATCGATTCAACGAAGTGATAAAAGCAACGGTAATAGCCTGTGTCATTAGCTCTGGCTCCTATTAACGTGAATGTTTTGCAGTAATAATCTCTGTCCGATCCATCGCACTCCCTTACACTCACTATCCTTCCCCCAGGCTCCTCCGAGCAGTACGATGACGATTTTGTGTTGTCTTCAACTGCAAATTTCCCAGGCCAGGTCCACCCCAGAGGCCTCTGCCCTCTGAAACACAGAATAGAGAAAAGGCACCTTGTTTAATTCACCTTCATCTTCCGACCCAACTCATTTTTATTTGCACCTGATATCTGTCTTTCAGGTGAGACGTTAGATCGAGGCCTTGGCTGCCCATGGCCAAGGTATCGAACAGGAGCAGGCAATTTCTCCCTGGTATCCTGGGTCAATTTTTATCCTGAAACCAGCATCCTTAAAAACAGATTATCTGCCATCACCACATTGTTGATTGTGGAATCTTGCTGTATGTAAATTGGCTGCCTCATTTCCCTACGTTACTATGGTGACGACAACTCAAGGAGTATTTCATTGGCTGTGAAGTGCTTTGTGGCATCAGTGCTAAAGAAATGTAAATTATTTCCTTTCTGCATTCTCATAGCTTTCTAAATATTTTTTATATTCATTCATGGGATGTGGGCGTTGCTGGCAAGGCCGGCATTTATCGCTCATCCCTAATTGCCCTTGTTCAGAGGGCATTTTAACAGTCAACCATATTGCTGTGGGTCTAGAAACATAGAAGCTAGGAGCAGGGGTAGGCCATTCGGCCTTGCAAGCCTGCTCTGTTATTCAGTATGATCATGGCTGATCCTCCTTCTCAACGCCATATTCCCGCTTTCTCTCCATACCCCTTGAGGCCCCTAATATCCAAAAATGTATCAATTTCTTTCTTGAATATACTCAGTGACCTGGCCTCCATAACCTTCTGTGGTAGAAAATTCCATAGGTTGACCACCCTCTGAGTGAAGAAATCTTTCCTCATCTCAGTCCTAAATGGCCTGCCCCGTATCCTGAGACTGTGGCCCCTGGTTCTAGACTCCCCAACCAGGGGAAACATCCTCCCTGCATCCAGTCTGTCTAGCCCTGTTAGAATTTTATACATTTCAATCAGATCCCCTCTCATTCTTCTAAACTCTAGTGAATACAGGCCCAGTTGAACCAATCTCTCCTCATACGACAGTCCTGCCATCCCTGGTATCAGCCTAGTGAACCTTCACTGCACTCCCTCTATGGCAAGTATATCCTTTCTTAGGCAGGGAGACCAAAACTGCATGCAATACTTCAAGTGTGGTCTCACCAAGGCCCTGTATTACTGCAGTAAGACCTCCCTACTTCTGAACTCAATTCCTCTGGCAATGAAGGCAAACATACTACTTGCCTTCCTAATTGCTTGTTGTACCTGCCTAGTTACTTTCATTGACTGGTGTACAAGGACACCCAGATCCCTTTGTACATCCACATTTCCCAATATATCACCATTTAAATAATACTCTGCCTTTCTGTTTTTCACACCGAAGTGTATAACTTCATGTTTATCCATGTTATACTGCATCTGCCATGTGTTTGCCCACAGACACAACTTGTTTAAATCGCCCTGTAGCCTCCTTGCATCCTCCTCACAACTCATAACTCCGTCCAGTTTTGTGTTGTCAGCAAACTTGGAAATATTGCATTTGGTTCCCTCATCCAAGTCATTTATATATATCGTGAATAGCTGGGGCCCAAGCACTGATCGCTGCGCTACACCACTAGTCACTGCCTGCCACCCGGAAAAAGACCCATTTATCCCCACTCTCTGTTTCCGGTCTGTCAATCAATTCTCAATCCATGCCAGTATATTACCCCAATCCCATGTGCTTTAATTTTGCCCACTAGCCTCTTATGTGGGACCTTATCAAAAGCCTTCTTGAAATCCAAATACACCACATCCACTGGTTCTCCCTTATCTATTCTATTAGTTACATCCTCAAAAAACTCCAGTAGATTAGTTAAGCATGATTTCCCTTTCATAAACCCATACTGACTTTATCTAATCCCGTTAATGCTTTCCAAGTGTTCTGTTACCACGTCTTTTATAATAGACTCTCGCATTTTCCCCACTACTGACATTAAGCTAACTAGTCTGTAATTCTGTTTTGTCTCTCCCTCCTTTTTTAAAGTGAAGTTACATTTGCCACCCTCCAATCTGTAGGAACTGCTCCAGAGTCTATAGAATTTTGGAAGATGACCACCAATGTATCCAACATTTCCAGGGCCACTTCCTTTAGTACTTTGGGGTGTAGATTATCAGGCCCTAGGGATTTTTGAGCCTTTAACCCCATAATTTCTCTAGCACCATTTTTTTTAACTAATTCTGATTTTCTTCAATTCCTCCCTCTCACTAGACCCTTGGTTCCCCAACGTTTCTGGGAAATTATTTATGTCCTCTTTTGTGAAGACGGAACTAAAATATGTGTTCAATTCTTCTGCCATTTCCTTGTTCCCCATTATAATTTCCCCCGTTTCTGACTGTTTCTACATTTGTCTTTGCTAATCTTTTTCTCTTTTTATAGAAGCTTTTACAGTCAGTTTTTATGTTCCTTACAAGTTTACTCTCATACTCCATTTTCCCCTTCTTGATCAATCTTTCTCTCTGCTTTTGCTGAATTCTAAACTGCTCCCAATCCTCAGGCTTGCTGCTTTGTCTGGCAATTTTATATGACTCCTCTTTGGATCTAATACTATCCCTTAATTTTTTCTGTAAGCCATGGTTGAGCCACATTTCCTGTTTTATTTTTGCACCAGACAGGAATGAATAATTGTTGTAATTCATGCATACGTTCCTTAAATATTAGCCATTGCCTATCCACTGTCAACCCTTTTAGTAAGGTTCCCCAATCCATCATTGCCAACTCACGCCTCATAACCTCGTAGTTCCCTTTATTTAGATTCAGGACCCTAGTTTCGGATTCAACTTCTTCACTCTCCATCCTAATGAACAATTCTATCATTTTATGGTCGCTCTTCCCCAAAGGACCCTGCACAAGATTGTTAATTAATCCTTTCTCGTTGCACAATACCCAGTTGAGGATAGCCTGCTCTCTATTTGGTTCCTCAACATATTGGTCTAAAAAACCATCATGTACACACTCCAGGAAACCCTCCTCCACAGTGTTATTGCTAGTTTGGTTTGCCCAATCTATATGTGGATTAAAGTCATCCATGATTACAGTTGTACCCTTATTGCATGCATCTCTAATTTCCTGCTTAATATCTTCCCTTACATCTCCATTACCCCCACCAACATTTTCTGCCCCCTGTTCTTTCTTATCTCCACCCAAACAGATTCCACATCATGATTTTCCGAGCCAATATCTTTCCTCACTATTGCATTGATTTCCTCCTTTACTAACAATGTTACCCCAACTCCTTTCCCTATTTGTCTGTCCTTCCTAAATATTGAATACCCTTGGATGTTCAGTTCCCATCCTTGGTCACCCTGCAGCCATGCCTACATAATTGCAATTATATCATAACCGTATATATCTATTAGCTCTGTTAATTCATCTACCTTATTGTGCATACCCCGTGCATTAAGATACAATGCCTTTAGACTTGTATTTTTAACCTTGTTAGTCATCTTAGCTTTATTTTGCACTATGATCCCATTTGTTTCTCACCCTTATTTTTTCTGCCTTCCACTTTTGCTTCTTACTTTTCTGACTTTTGTTACCCCATTCTCTGTCTCCCTGCTCAGATTCCCATCCCCCTGCCATTCTAGTTTAAACCCTCCCCAACCGCACTGGCAAACAACCCCCACCCCCCATCCCCCGCCCCCGAGGACATTGGTCCCGGTCTTGCCTAGATGCAACCCGTCCTGTCTGTACTGGTCCCGCCTTCCCCAGAACTGATCCCAATGTCTCAGGAATCTGAATCCCTCCCGCCTACACCATTTCTTCAGCCTCGTATTCATCTGATATATCCTGTTATTTCTACTCTCGCTAGCACGTGGCACTGGTAGTAATCCTGAGATTACTACCTTTGAGGTCCTACTTTTTAATTTACGCCCTATCTCCCTATATTCAGCTTGTAGGAACTTGTCCCTTTTTTTACCTATGTCATTGATACCAATATGTACCATGGCCACTGGCTGTTCACCCTCCCTCTTCAGAGTGCTCTGCAGCCTCTCTGAGACATCCTTGACCCTGGCACCATGGAGGCAACATACCATCCTGGAGTCTCTTTTGCAGCCGCAGAAATGCCTGTCTGTTCTCCTTACTATTGAATTACCTATCACAATAGCCTTACCACTCTTCTTCCTCCCCTCTCGTGCAGCACAGCCACCCATGGTGCCATGGTCTTGGCTCCTGCTGTTTTCCCTTGAGAAGTCATCTCCTCCAACAGTATCCAAAATGGTACATCTGTTAGAGAGGGGACGGCCACAGGGGATTCCTGTACTACCTGCCTTCCTCTACTTTGCCTGGTGGTCACCCGCCCCCTTTCTGCCTGTTCAAGTCTTTACCTGCGGTGTGACCACCTCACTGAACATGCTGTCCACAATCTCCACAGTGAATCCACCTGCAGCTCCAGCTCAGACACACTTCCTGCACACGTGGGTGCCAGGGACACTGGAAGTGTCCATGACTTCTCACATAGCACAGGAGGAGCATTTCATGGGTGCGAGCTCTGCTGCCATGACTTCCCTTTAGATTAAGCTCGTTAGTTCCTCCCTTTAAAAAATACTAATTATGCTAGGGGCCTGATTCCACTCCAAACACTCCCACTATAGTCCAAAGTCCTCACCTTATTTTGTTTAAGGTAATGGACTGCAGCAGGTTAATTGGAAAAAGTAGAATTTCTCACCTGACCCTGCTTACCAATCAGCTGCCTCCCCTGCATTGCGTCACTTTTTGAATTGTGATATCCTCACGCCACTTACAGCCCCGAGTCTCCCCGGAACTCTTGCCCTGTCCTTGCATTGCTTTCTGCCCCAAGTCCAGCTCCCGCTCTTTTTAAATTTACGCTCTTTCAAAATCTCCGCTCTGACTCTCAGCTCTCGCTCCTTTTAAATCTTACCAAGGCTGCCGCTCCTCTCGTACTACCTCCCAGTCCCCCTCTGGGGGACCACCAGCTGCTTTATCTGCTTCATCCTCTCACACTCCCCCACTGACCCAACTCCCCAGCATGCGCTCAGTTCCAAAGCTGGCTTGGAGTCACATGTAGGTCAGACTAGGAAAGGACGGCAGATTTCCCTTCCCTAAAGGACATTAGTGAACCAGGTGGGTTTTACAAAAATCATTTCACGGTCACCTTTAGACTTTTAATTCTGGATTTTTACTGAAACCAAATTCTACCATCTACCATGGCAGGAATCAAATCCAGGTCCCCAGAGCATTATCCTGGGTCTCTAGGTTACTAGTCTAGTGACAATACCACTATGCCATTGCCTCCCCTAAATTGGAGGGAAACCAAGCAGAATAAGAGAGTGAAAATTATGAAAATTATAAACATGTTCATCCGTTATTCTGACTCAAAACTTCTCTCATCTGTTGTACCTTCCAAAAAAGGATGCCAACTCCAGTTAGATACATTCCTGGAGGTTTAACACATAACAAGTTGCAAGGACTAGGTTTGTATTCTCTTGAATTTAGAAGTTTATTAGGGTGATCTAATTGGAATGTTTAGGAACATAGGAACATAGGGGCAGGATTAGGCCATTTGGCCCATCAAGCCTGCTCCCCCGTTCAGTTAGATCATGGCTGATCATCTACCTTAACACCACTTTCCTGCACTACCCACATATCCCTTGATGTCATTAGTATCCAGAAATCTATCTTTCTCTGTCTCGAACACGATCAATGACTGAGCCTCCACAGCCCTCTGGAGTAGAGAATTCCAAAGATGCACCACCCTCTGAATGAAGAAATTCCTCCTCATCTCAGTCTTAAATGGCCTGCCCCTTATTCTGAGACTGTGACCCCTGGTTCTAGAATCACCAGCCAGGAGAAAACATCCTATCCACATCTACCCTGTCATGGCCTGTGAGAATTTTGTAAGTTTCGATGAGGTCGCCTCTCATTCTTCGAAACTCTAGAAAACACTAAGAATTTAAAATGATGAAAGGAGGAACTAGCGGGGTGATGAAGGTCCAGAACAAGTGGAAAACAGCCTTAAATTAGAACTTGGCTGCTCGAGGTTGATTTGAGGAAGTGCATTTCCACACAAGAAGTGGTGGAAATCTGGAACTCTATCCACCAGAACGCTATTGAGGCCAGAGTTCAATTTAAAATTTCCAAGCTGATATTGAAAGATTTTTGTTCAGCCAGAGTATAGAAGGAATATAAAGCCAAGTTGGATAAATGGAATTAGGATTCAGGTCAGCCATGATTGACGTGAATGGTGGAACAGACTCAAGGGGCTGAATGGCCTCCTCCTGTTCCTATGACCTCTTGCCTCCAACTGCCCCTCCCCTGGGCTCCTGTCTTTGGTCACCCAATGTATCCATGCTCATGTTGCCCTACATTCCCAGCCAATTGGACTCTTGATTGTCTGATTAGGTCAAACAGTCTTTCCCCACCACCAGCCTGCCCTCAGCTCCAATACTTTTACAATGAGTAAACAAACGTTTTGAAAGAAGGTGTTTTCAAGACACAATTTACTTAAACATGACCTATGACGTTTCTCCCAGTGGCTCACAGCAACTTCAAGAAGATTAATCTTCCCTCCCTGGAGACTCCAGGGCAATCCTGGAGGGTTGGCAACCCTAGTACCGGGCTGGTGTGTGTGGGGAGGGGGAGCCACTCAATCAGCTACGGCCAAAGAAATATGACACTCCGATTCAACAATCCTCATAGGATCAGGGAGTCTTCCAATACAACAGGGCACAATTCAGCCTCTGCCGTCCCTTTGAAAGAGAATCCCTTCCCCTGCCGTCTCATTAACTGTATTAATTTCCCTTTTAAAAGCTACTATTGAGTCAGCCTCCATAACTATTACTGGTAAGACTTTATACATAAAGAGAAAAAGAACTTGTATTTATACAGCGCCTTTCATGGCCCCTGAACTTCCCAAAGTACTTTCCAGTCAATGAAGTACTTTTGAAATGTAGTCACTGTTATCATGTAGGAAGATCCCTCTTGTGTAAAACATTTCCGCTAATCCCTCCCTAAGTTAGTTTGCCTTTGATCATAAATTTATGCCCTCTAGTTACTGACTCACCAACCAGTGGAAATAGCTTCCATGTATATTTCTGAACACCTCTACTCCACATCTCAACTCTCTATTTTTGTAAAAACAGCCTCTGTTTCTCTACTTCTGACTCTACTCCCTGACTCCAAAAACCTGCGTTCCTAAGGCGCTTGTTATATCCTAAGGACGTCCCGAAGCGCTTCACAGCCAATGGAGTACTTTAGAAGTGTATTCACTGCTGTAATGTAGGGAAATGTGGCAATTTGTGCACAGCAAGCTCCCACAAACAGTGATATTATTACTAACCAGATCGCCTGTTTCTCTTTAATGATGTTGATTGAGAGAGAAATACTGGCCGGGACACGAGGGAGGACTCTGCTGCCTCCGTAGTTGTTTACAAACTATTAAATGTCTAACTTCCTCCAGTTCCTGAAAAAGTAATTTTATTTCTCCCGCCACAGATGCTGCCCGATCTGCTCAGAGTTTTCAACATCTTCACTTTTTTTATTGCAATTTCTCTATTCTTTCCACATAACTAAAGTCTCTCATTCCTAGCTTCAGTATTGTAACGTTCTTCTGCATTCTCTCCATTGGCATCCAACCTGCTGCACAACTGGGCACAATATTCCATCTGCTGTCTATCTGGTGTTGAGGCACGATGGATCTGATTTAAATACGCCACTGCCCATTGGGAATGGTCTGTGGGAAGGGGATAAAATTCAAAAATTCAACCTCCCATCTCCAACCTGCCACATATTCATGGCCGTTTAAATTTTTACTGCCCCAAAATCAGGCCCCGAGGAGGCTTCTGCCAGGCCGGGGCCTAGTTAACCTTTGAACGTATTGGCTCGATGGTATTAACAATGCCGCAACGTAGAACTAGCCGAATGACATCAGTCTAGTGCCGTCAGCTCCCCCGCAACAAACCTGACGTGGGAGGCACTGACTGGCCAAGGTAAGTATTCAAGATTTGCTGCTTTTAGAACTGCTTATCTGTGGGGATTCTGGCCAGAGAGACCGCCAAAAGTTATTTCAACAGTACGTGCCATTAAGATCGTCCCAGTCTGGCCGTGTTTGTCAGCTGGTGGAATTCCCCTGCATCTTTCCCAGCTTGTTGATTTTTTTCATTCTTTCGCAGGATGTGGGCTTTGCTGGCCTGGCCAGCACTTTTATTGCCCATCCCTAATGACCTTTGAGAAGGCGGTGGTGAGCCGTCTTCATGAACCGCTGCAGTCCATGTGGTGTAGGTACACCCACAGTGCTGTTAGGGAGGGAGTTCCAGGATTTTGACCCAGTGACAGTGAAGGAAGGGCGATAGAGTTCTAAGTCAGGATGGTGAGTGGATTGGAGGGGAACTTGCAGGTAGTGGTGTTCCTATGCATCTGCTGCCCTTGTCCTTCTAGGCGGTAAAGGTCATGGGTTTGGAAGGTGCTGTTGAAGGAGCCTTGGTGAGTTGCTGCAGTGCATCTTGTGGATGGTAGACACTGCTGCTACTGTGCGTCAGTGGTGGAGGGAGTGAATATTGAAGGTGGTGGATGGGGTGTCAATCAAACGGGCTGCTTTGTCCTGGATGGTGTTGAGATTCTTGAGTGTATTGGGAACCACATTCCCCCATCAAAGCTGACCTGATGTCTGACCATCAGATGGTGTTGGAAGATCCTATCTAATTTTGAGTACCTACTTTGGATTGGATGGCGATGGAGAGAATGCAGAAGAGGTTGAAGGATTGATTGAGACAATAGGATTATGAGGAGACACTATTTAAATTGGGCATGGTCTCACTGGAAGAGAGAAGGTTGAGATGTGATGTGATTGTTATTAGGACTATAAATGGACTAGAAAACGTCAGCCGTGATGGGCTGTTTCACATTGACCAGAACAGCAGAACCCGAGAACATGGTCTGCACTTGAAAGGGTTAAATTCAAAACTAATCGGAGGGAACAATATAGCAAGTGCTATATTGCTCCCGAAGGAGATGGTGGAAGCAGACATTATTGATTCATTCAAATGCAAATCAGATAATAACACTTTGGAACCAAACCAAAAAATGCTGGAAATACTCAACAGGTCTGGCAGCATCTGTGGAGAGAGAAACAGAGTTAACATTTCAGGTTGTAACCTTTCATAATATTTTGGGATACAGTATATGAATAATTTTGAGATATGATTTATGGTGGGTGTGGTGTGTTGGGGGAACAGGTGACTTTGGTTGCTAAAGCTCTCCACAAGTGGGGGTTTTCCTCATTTCATGTCTGGATCTGTTCTAGACTAATTAATAAAGATTGATCACTAAGATTATTCAATAACTCCTCTGTTGTTGTATCAATTGATTACCAGGATGGTAGAAGGTGAACTAGACAGACCTTGGTATTTTAACATCCAGCTCTTCCTATGTTCCTAAGTGAGATCCCTGCAATTTGATGGAAATGAATAGCTGATTTGTTAAAGGATGTATATAAGGTCTCTAAAAACCTTCGCTCAATGAAACACTGCAGAAACAAGTTGATTGCTTTGCTAAAGTATAAGTGTTGCCAACTGAATGTTGATCCATTTGGATCCCCTTTCAAATTATCAAAGAGAAAGGAGAGAACAATGTTGCCGTCAGGAATTTAAATCTGAGGATGTTAGATTTTCTTTCATAGACACGTAAAAAGGAAGAGATTAGCGAAAGCAAATGGGAGTACTTCACAATCAGAGACAGGAGAAATTATAATGACGAAGAAGGCATTAAACAAATACTTTACGACTGTCTTCATGTCAAAGACATTAAAAACATTCCCGGAATCGTGGGGAAACAAGGGTCAAGGGAAAGGAGGAACTTTAGGGATATTATTATTTATGAAAACAGAATTATTGGAGAAATTAAGATTAAAGTTGACAAATCCACTGGACTTGATGGCCTGCATCCTCGGGTTTTAGAACACAGAGATAGCGGATGCATTGTTTGTGACCTTCCAACATTCCCTAGATGTGCAAATGGTCCCCGTGGATTTTAAAGTGGCAAATGCAGCAAATTCAAAAAAGGAAGGAGAGAAAAAACAGGGAACTATAGACTAGTTAGCCTAAATCAGTGGTGGGGAAAATGCTAGAATCTATCATAAGGATGTAACAAGGCACTGAGAAAATCATGATATGATTAAACTGAGTGAACATGGATTTGTGAAAGGGCAATTATGTTTGACAAATCTTATGAGTTTTTTGAGATTGTAACTAGCAAGGTAGATAAGGGGGGAATCGTGAAAGTTGTGCATTTGGATTTTCAAAAGGGGTTCGACAAGGTGCACACAAGAGGTTATAACATAAAATCAGGCACGTTGGATTTGGGGTAATTTATTAGCATGGACTGAGGATTGGTAAATGGAATGAGAACAGAGAGTAGTAATAAACAGGCCACTTTAGGGTTGGCAGGCTACAACTAGCAGGGCAACTCAAGGATCAGTTCTTGATCCTCAGTGATTTATAATCTCTACAGGACTTAAGCACAAAAAGCCAAGGCTGAAAATACAGTGGAGTACTGAGGGAGTACTGCACCGCTGGAGGTGCCGTCTTTCAGATGGGGGCTAAAGGTCCGTCTACCCTCTCAGGTGGACATAAAAGATCCCATGGCATTATTTTGAAGACGAGCAAAGGAGTTACCCCCAGTGCTTTGACCAATATGTATCCCTCAATTAACATCACAAAAGCAAATGATCTGATCATTACCACATTGCTGTTTGTGGGAGCTTGCTATGTGCAAATTGGTGCCTCGTTTCCTACATCACAACAGTGACTACACTTCAAAAGTACTCAGTGACCATGAAATTCTTTGGGACATCTTTCTTTATTTTATTAATGAATTAGATGAAGGGACGGAGTGTAATTTACCCAGGTTTGCTGATGACACAAAGTTAGGTGGGAAAGTAAGTTGTGAAGAGGATACAAAGAGACTGCAAAATGGATTTAGACAGATGTAGAACGTGGGCAGGAACTGGAGTATAACATGGAAAAGTGTGGTTATTCATTTTGGAAGGAAAAATAGAAAACCAGACTTTTTTTTAAATGGAGAGAGACTATGAAATGTAGGTATTAAACAAGAATCACAGAAAGTTAAACAGAAGGTTAGTATGCAGGTACAGGAAGCAATTAGGAAAGCATATGGCATGTTAATTTTTTATCACAAAGGGATTGGAGTGAAGATGGGTGAAGAAGTCTTACAGCAAATGCAAAGGGCCTTGGTGAGACCACGCCTGGAGTGCTGTGTACAGGTTGGCCCTCTTACCCAAGGAAGGATCTTCTTACTTTAGGGGGGGTGCAAAAAAGGTTTACTAGGTTTGTTCCTGGAACGAGAGGATTGTCCTGTGAGTAGGGATTGAGTAAGACTAGGCCTATATTCCTGGAATTTAGAAGAATGAGAAGAGATCTTATTGAAGAATATAAAATTCTCAAGGGGTTTGATAGGGTAAATGCTGGGAGGATATCTTCCCTGGCTGAGAAATCTAGAGCATGGGGCCACAGTCTCAGAATAAGGGTTGGCCATTTAGGACTGAGACAGAAGTTTCTTCATTCAAAGGCTTGTGGATCTTTGGAATTCTCTACTTCAGGGGGCAGTGGGTTCTTAGAACTTTCATATATTCAAGGCGGAGAATGATAAGATTTTTGGATACTGAGGGATATGGGGATAGAGCGGGAAAGTGGAGTTGAAGATCAGCCATGATCATACTGAATGTTAGAACAGAAATGAAGGGCTGAATGGCCTAATCCTGCTCCTATTTCTTATGTTCTTGCATTCCTCTTCAAAAAAGAGATTTCAAAATGGTGGAATTGAAGTTTTTAAAGATTACGTAGAGGTTGGATAAAGCAAATTATTCACAGTGGTGAGGGCTTAAAATCCCAAGGGACTCCAGTTAATTGTAACATTGAATCAGATGGTATAATTTTTTTTTGTCAGCACTCCTTCCTTATCTATCGTTCTCCCACCGAATTGCTCCATCTCCACTCCCAGTATCCCTTCATAACCACCACCACCCTTCCCTGTAACAACCAAAGCTTCCATTCCTTCATTCGCTGATGAAAGATTTCCCTTGGCCAATCTAATGGGCAATATCTTTTTCTTTAATTCATTCTCAAGGGCTGGGCATTGCTGAGAAGGCTGGCATTTATTGCCCATATTTAGTTACCCTGAGAAGATGCTGATGGGACCTTCTTCTTGAACCACTGTTTGTGGGTTTGATACAAACTGAGTATCTTGTGAGACCACTTCAGAGAGCAGTTAAGTGTCAGCCATATTGATGTGGAACTGGAGTCAAATATAGATCCAGGCTGGATAAGGACAGCAGATTTCCTATCCTAAAGGGCATTGGTGGACCAAGTGGGTTTTTACAACCATCTAGAAATTTCATGGTCCCCATTACTGGGACTAGTTTATTGTTCCAGATTTCTGTAGTTAACTGAATTTAGATTTGCTAGCTGCTATGGTGAGATTTGAACTCATGTCCCCTGGAATTATTAGTCCAGCAACATAACCACCACATGCCACACATCTTCTAATTTTATGATGCCTGCTAGACAATTAGCTTTATATTGTTTGGTTCAGTTTGGTTGTGTATAAACACTCTGGGCAGGATTTTACGACAGTGGGATTTTACGTTCCCGCTGTCGTCAATGGGATTTATAACGGTCTCGCTGTATTTTACGGCCCTGTCCCCACTGAAATGGGGCCGTGAAATTCTGCCCCTTGTTCTTTCATCCTATTTTCCACATAAAGTCCAGCGTAAACTATCTTTGGAGTATGGTGGCAAAGTGGTGATGTTACTGGAAGAATGATCCAGAAGCCTGCTGTAACGACCCAGAGACATCAGTTCACAATCCCAACATAGGAGCTGAGATATTTAAATTCAGTTAATTAAATAAATCTGAAATTAAAAAGATAGCATCAGTAAAGGTGGCCATGAAACTACTGCGTTGTCATAATAATCCAACAAATTCACTAATGTCCTTTAGGGAAGGAAATCTGCCGTCTTTACCTGGTCTAGCCCAGATGTGACTCCCAAGCCACACTGAAGTGATTGACTCTCTAAAATGGCCTAGCAAACACTCAGTTGTACCTCAAGGACAATTAGGGATGGGCAATCAATACTGGCCTTGCCAATGACAGCCACAACCTGTGAACAAGGCCATTCTATTGAAGAGGTCCTTGTTTAAGCTCCATACAAGCCTCTTCCAACTCCTCTTCACCTCGCCCTACCCTGCTGCTCCTTTCTCTTCATGCCCTTATCTAGTTTCCCCTTAATTGCATCTTTACACCTCAAATCCTCCTTGTGGCAAGGACCTCTACATTCTCACCACTCTCTGGGTGAGCTTGAATTCCCCATTGTATTTATTAGTGACTCTCTTATATTCATGTTGTCATAAACACTTTAATCATGGAAAATAGTTCATCTTCAAGGTCTAAAAACATGCTGGAAGAATTTGTGTTTTTATCCCTTAAAGGATTAACGCAAGGACTCTGGTTGTTGTTGTTGTTCCTGGAAAAGACAGCACTTTACAAGAAAAGATAATTAAGCAGTTTTAGAGAAGCTGGAAACCTCTTGACCCCGGTGGACTGTTTACAAGACGGTCACATCGTAGTTTATGGCTTTGAAAAAAATGCCTTGAGAACTGTGTTTAAAATCTAGTAGGTTTTTTTTTTGCTTTGGGTAGAAAACAAGAAGGATCAACTGCTTGGGTGAAGAAGACAACCACTCCTGAAGCTCCAGACCCAGTCGAAAGCAAAAAGTGAATGGAAGTTGCTCCGAAGTTGCTCTACATTCTGAAATGGACAGTCTGCAAGTTTTCTTTGAAGTCCACCTAAGAGGTAGCACATGAGCCATCGTTTATTTCTCAGGCCAATGCTAAGGCACCAACCAGGACGCCACTTCAAGGACTCCACCATCTTCCCTGGGACCATTGACTTTTAACCTTTTAGCAAAATTCCTCTATTTTATTTTTTTTTTGGTGTGTGTGTGTGTGTTTGTGCACATGTGTGTGAGAGAGTGAGTGAGTTAGGGTATTTAGAAAGAGTAATTATTATATTTTCATATTTCACACTGTATGTTAGTAAGCTTTGCCTTTCTACTTGATAAGTCTGGTTTTACAATACACTAATAATTTTGTTATTTATTGCAGAAACCTGGGCATTGAGTGGTTATTCTGAGATTCATAGGTAAAGCACATATTTAGCCAGATAGCTAGCTGGAAAAATAATTTAAATGTATGTTGTGACCTGTGGAGTAGTAGGACTAGAGACAGACAGTGCACTCCTCCCAACCCATCAAAATAATGGCTCCTACTTTTGGACTTCCCCATAAGTGGAAAGATCTTCTCTACATTATCACATTAAAACCCCTTCATAAATTTAAAGGCCTCCATCAGGTCATTTTTCAGCCCTCTCTTTTCTGGAGAAAAGAACACCAGCCTGTTCAGTCCCTATGACTGGTGTGGGAAAAGGTGGGTGGTGGGTGTAGGAAGGTGAGGAATACATACACATGGGGAGGGATATTAATACTTTGAGGGCATGTTTTGTCATAAACCCACAGGTTTAAACATTTGAGGTTATCTGCAGCCAGGAGAGTCACAAGCAATTCTGTTTATATGTTTTATCACATAACCAAATCCTAGGAGATTTACATTCCAGTCACCATCATAAGCAGATGAAAGTAAAATACTGCGGGTGCTGGAAATCTGAAATAAAAATATAAAATGCTGGAAAAACTCAGCAGTATCTGTGGAGAGAGTTAACATTTCGAGTCCATATGATTCTGAAGAAGACTTGAAACGGACTTGAAACGTTAACTTTGTTTCTCTCTCCAAAGATTCTGCCAGACCTGCTGAGTTTTTCCAGCAATTTTTGTTTTTATACCATCATAAGCAGAACTGATACGAACACAGATTTAGAATCATTTAACTTTGCATTGATGTGAAGAGTTCAAAGTCTATCTTCATGGGCTTATTGGCAACATGAGTGTGATAGAGGTGACAGGATCAACAGCGAGACCCAGTAAGGTCCTTATACCTAAACTGAGCACAATAATGGAGTTGGATTTTGGCACATGTTTATATCTCTTCGTCTGGACCGGGAAAAGTTTATTAATTTTGCTTCTAATTTCCACCCTCCATCATTTTCACATGGTCCATCACTGACACTTCCTTTCCCTTCCTTGATCTCTCTGGCTCAATTTCTGGTGATAGACTGTCAACCAATATCTATTACAAGCCTACCGACTCCCACAGCTACCTCGACTACAGCTCCTCATACCCCGCTTCCTGTAAGGACTCCATCCCATTCTCTCAGTTCCTTCGCCTCCATCGCATCTGTTCTGATGATGCCACTTTCAAAAACAGTTCCTCTGACATGTCTTCCTTCTTCCTTAACCGAGGTTTTCCACCCATGGTGGTTGACAGGGCCCTCAACCGTGTCCGGCTCATCTCCCGCGCATCCACCCTCACACCTTCCTCTCCCTCCCAGAAACATGATAGGGTCCCCCTTATCCTCACTTATCACCCCACCAGCCTCCGCATTCAAAGGATCATCCTCCGCCATTTCCGCCAACTCCAGCATGATGCCACCACCAAACACATCTTCCCTTCACCCCCCCTGGCGGCATTCCGCAGGGATCGTTCCCTCTGGGACACCCTGGTCCACTCCTCCATCACCCCCACACCTCAACCCCCTCCCACGGCACCTTCCCATGCAACCGCAGAAGATGCAACACCTGCCCCTTCACTTCCCCTCTCCTCACCGTCCAAGGGCCCAAACACTCCTTTCAAGTGAAGCAGCATTTCACTTGCACTTCCCTCAATTTAGTCTACTGCATTCGTTGCTCCCAATGCGGTTTCCTCTACATTGGAGAGACCAAACGCAGACTGGTTGACTGCTTTGCAGAACACCTTCGATCTGTCCGCAAGCATGACCCAGACCTCCCTGTCGCTTGCCATTTCAACACACCACCCTGCTCTCATGCCCACATGTCCGTCCTTGGCCTGCTGCATTGTTCCACTGAAGCTCAACGCAAACTGGAGGAACAGCACCTCATCTACCGACTAGGCACTTTACAGCCTTCCGGACTGAATATTGAGTTCAACAATTTTAGATCATGAACTCTCTCCTCCATCCCCACCCCCTTTCCGATCCCCCACTTTTTTTCCCAATAATTTATATAGATTTTTCTTTTCCCACCTATTTCCATTATTTTTAAATGTATTTCCATCCATTGTTTTATCTCTACCTTTTAGCCTTTTTCGATTCCTTCACCTCTCCCCACCCCCACTAGGGCTATCTGTACCTTGCTGGTCCTGCTTTCTACCCTTAATTAGCACATTCCTTAGATAAAATCACCACCTTCAACACCCCTTTGTCCTTTTGTCTATGACATCTTTTGGCTATCTCCACCTATCACTGGCCCTCTATCCAGCTCTACTTGTCCCACCCGCCCCCCCCCCACCGCTTAAACCAGCTTATATTTCACCTCTCTTCTATTTTTACTTAGTTTTGTTGAAGAGTCATACGGACTCGAAACATTAACTGTGTTCCTCTCCGCAGATGCTGCCAGACCTGCTGAGTTTTTCCAGGTATTTTAATTTTTGTTTTATATCTCTTCAGTCGCATGGGCCATAGAAATTGCTGAACAGAAAAATATCAATGTCCATCTAATTCGCCTTCTGCTATCCTGGTACAATGGTAATGGAGTTGTTGACTAATCAGAGTGATCAATCGCCATCAATGAGCTTACACCAGACCCAGACAAGAGGTGAGGAAAATCTCCAATGGTGGAGTTTTGGGAGCCACAGCAAGGGGAATGGCACTTATCCAGATACCTCACAGTATTGACATCCTTTCATCTTTCGTGATCATTGCTACATTGCAGAAAGGGCTGGTAGCCAGATACCCTGGCCTACAATGTTTCCTGGTCCAGTCACGTCTCAGTTTTAACAATCACATCCATGTGTTCAAATTCCTCCATGGCTTCATTCCTCCCTATCTCTCTAACATCTTCCAACAGCTCTGTGTTCCTTCAACTCCGGCCACTTGTGCATCCCTGATTTTCATCCCTCCACTATTGACTGTGCCTTCAGCTGCCAAGGCCCTAACCGTGGACTTCCCTCCCTAAACCTCTCTACCCCCCCTCTCTCTCTCTTTACTTAAGTTGCAGTTTAAGACCCACCTCTTTGACCAAATCTTTCGTCATCTGGCCTAATATTTAATTTACGTGGCTTGGTGTCAAATTTTGTTTCATGACGCTCTTGTGAAGTGGCTTGCGATGTTTTACTACGTTGAAGGTGCTATATAGATGTAAGTTGTTGTTGCATGTTTTCACTTTTAGCATCAATAGAAAGGAAATTGGGGCAGGGTTTATAACAAGTGAGAAACCAGCTTCCACCTGTTTTAAACCATTCCGAAATTGAAAATCAAGCCCATTTGGGACATTTCATTGCGTTAAAAGGCACTATATAAATATACGTTGTTGTTGTTGTTTTTAAAACTTTGTTTCTGTCACTTTGCTTCTCTCTCAGCGATCTCACTGAAGGGACTTGATAGGGTAGACACTGAGAGATTGTTTTCACTGGTCGGGGAATCTAAAACACGGGGGCACATCCTCAGGATAAGGGGCCGATCATTTCGGATTGAGATGAGGAGACATTATTTCACTCAGAGGGTTGTGAATCTTTGGAATTCTCTACCCCAGAGGGTTGTGGACGCTCCAGCATTGAATAAATTTAAGGCTGTGGGATAGACAGATTTTTGGTCTCTCAGGGAGTCAAGGGATGTGGGGAACCAGGCAGTGAAGTGGAGTTGAAACCCAAGATCAGCCATAATCATATTGAATGGAGGAGCAGGCTGGCTCGATGGGCCGCCTGGTCTACTTCTGCTCCTATTTCTTGTGTTGCGTCCCTCCCTTATTGACCTCTTCTTTGCTCCCACTCTTTCCAACCTTTGACATTGCCTTTGCTTTTAATCTGCTCCCTCCTCCCCACCTGGATTAAAAGCTCAGCAGGTGCAGAAACGCTTATTCATCGAAAATTGAAACCTACTTCTTCCCTTCAGTTTTTACATCCTCTTGCCCCCACCCCCATTCCTCGACTGACCAGGGAGGCGTCACTCAAACCGGAGCACAGTCCCCTACAGCACAAGTGACTGAAGGTTATTCAACTGCAGAGGGCTTCGCAACTGAGCCCAGTCTTGCATACATGCACACACAATTCAGTATGGCCATTGGGCAAGGATTTGGAGGGGGTAACAGGGGCTTATATTTTACCGCCCTCTACTTGTTCCTCAGTAATAAATCCGATGCACTTTCTTGTGAAATTTGGAGAGATTTACAATGTAGAGCACCATGTCATTCCAGATGTTTGCTTGGTTGCCCAAAATATATCTGTATAACATCTGCTTTTACTTAGCAACTGTATGTCCTACTGTACTTTTGCTTTCTTGACATTGTTCACAAGTACTGAGTCAGCTGGGTTCCATTAAAGTAAAATCCTCTCACTCATTCCTTATCCATTCTTCATGTTCATTCTCACCTACAGAATTCCTTTTACCTTTAAAAATAAACCCCTATTCCCTAATTCTTTTACCCACTTGTGCATATCACACCTCAAGCAAATTCCCCACTTGCGCAAATCCCCAGCTCGTATAAGCCCCACCCTCATGTGGGATCCCTCCCCCAAACATCGCATTCTCCTGTTGTTATGGCAGAGCTGCCTATCAGCCTGTCAATCAGAAGACACAATTCTCATCCACTCTTTTTGAAACAGAAGCTCTGCTTCCTGCTCTAACCTACTTTTCTGAACAAATTGAAACTGTGGAACTCCACCTCTCCCTCAGCCTTTCCTTGCATCTTAATCATCAAGTTCCAACCCCACTCCACAGACTTGAGCACAACATTCAGGATGATGCTACCAGCACTATGCTGAGGCAGTGCTATGCTGAGGGAGCACTGCACTGTCAGATGGGCAGTGCTGAGGGAGCACTGCACTGTCAGACGGGCAGTGCTGAGGGAGCACTGCACTGTCAGATGGGCAGTGCTGAGGGAGCGCTGAACTGTCAGATGGGCAGTGCTGAGGGAGCACTGCACTGTCAGATGGGCAGTGCTGAGGGAGCACTGCACTGTCAGATGGGCAGTGCTGAGGGAGCACTGCACTGTCAGATGGGCAGTGCTGAGGGAGCACTGCACTGTCAGATGGGCAGTGCTGAGGAAGCACTGCACTGTCAGATGGGCAGTGCTGAGGGAGCACTCCACTGTCAGATAGGCAGTGCTGAGGGAGCACTGCACTGTCAAATGGGCAGTGCTGAGGGAGCACTGCACTGGGCAGTACTGAGGAAATGTTGTACTATGTTGAGGGGAAGTGCTACACTGTTAGAGAGGCAGTACTGAGGGAGCACAGCACTGTTGGAGGGGCAGTACTGAGAGAATGCTATACAGTCTACGGTCGGAGGGGCAATACTGAGGGGCAATACAGAGGGAGTGTTAAAGTGTTGGAGGTGCCGTCTTTCAAATCAGACATTGAATCGAGTCCCTGTCTGGCTTCTCAGACGGACTTAAAAGATCCAATCGTGCAACTTCAAAGATGAGTAGGGGAGTTCTCTGCGGTGTCCTGAGCTAATATTTATCCCCCAGCCAACATCACCAGAAAACAATTTTCCTGGTCATTATCTCATTGCTGTTTGTGGGATCTTGCTGTGCACAAATTAGCTGCACCATTTCCTACATTATAACTGTGACTGCATTCCAAAAGTGCTTCATTAGTTCAAAAGTGCTTTGGGGTGCCTGGAGGCCAAGGAAGGATCCAGATAAATGCAAATCTTTTCTTTCACAATGGATGCAAATACACTTCACCCATTTCTGCAGCACTATGGGAATGTGACCCTCATTCCATGAGTTCCACAATGGAACAGCCATCCACGCCAGCAGGGAGGTAACTGGAGGCTCCCAGTCAGAAACAGCTGATGTGATTTGCATGAATGGTCTCAATAAAGAGCTGGAAATTGGGCAGAGAAATTCTGTGGATTATTATAGACCGAGATAACCAATGACTTCAAAGGACACAAAGATCCTTACTACCCCTTAGACGGATGATACGAAACTTGGAAGCATTGTAAATTGTAAGGAGGACAGTGCAGAACTTCAAAAGGACATAGACAAGATGGTGGAGTGGGTAGGTAGGTAGGTGGCAGATGAAGTTCAATGCAGAGAAGTGTGAGGTGATTCATTTTGGTGGGAAAAACATGGAGAGACAATATAAAATAAGGGGTACAACTCTAAAGGGTGTGCAGGAGCAGAGGGACCTGGCTGTAAATGTACATAAGTCATTAAAGGTGGCAGGACAGGTGGAGAGAGCAGTTAATAAAGCATACAGTATCCTAGGCTTTACATAGAAACATAGAAAATAGGAGCAGGAGTAGGCCATTCGGCCCTTCGAGCCTGTTCCGCCATTCATTATGATCATGGCTGATCATCCAACTCAATAGCCTGCTCCTGCTTTCTCCCCATATCCTTTGATCCCTTTCACCCCAAGAGCTATATCTAACTCCTTGAAAACATACAATGTTTTGACCTCAACTGCTTTCTGTGGTAGCAAATTCCACAGGCTCACCACTCTCTGGGTGAAGAAATTTCTCCTCATCTCAGTCCTCAATGGTTTACCCCATATCCTCAGACTGTGACCCCTGGTTCTGGACTCCCCCACCATCGGGAACGTCTTTCCTGCATCCAGCCTGTCTAGTCCTGGATTTTGGAATTTTATAGGTTTCTATGAGATCCCCCCATATTCTTCTGAACTCCAGTTAATATAATCCTAACTGACTCAATCTCTCCTCATATGTCAGTCCCGCCATCCCAGGAATCAGTCTGGTAAACCTTTGCTGCACTCCCTGCGTAGCAAGAACATCCTTCCTCAGAAAAGGAGACCAAAACTGCACACAATATTCCAGGTGTGGTCTCACCAAGGCCCTGTATAATTGCAGCAAGACATCCCTGCTCCTGTACTCAAATCCTCTTGTTATGAAGGCCAACATACTATTTGCCTTCTTTACCACCTGCTGCACCTGCATGCTTACCTTCAGCGACTGGTGTACAAGGACACCCAGGTCTCGTTGCACATTCCCCTCTCTCAATTTATAGCCATTCAGATAATAATCTGCCTTCCTGTTTTTGCTACCAAAGTGGATAACCTCACATTTATCCACATTATACTGCATCTGCTATGCATTTGCCCACTCACTCAGCTTGTCCAAATCACACTGAAGCACTTCTGCATCCTACTCACAGCTCACCCTCCCACCCAGCTTTGTGTCATCTGCAAATTTGGAGATATTACATTGAGTTCCCTCATCTAAATCATGAATATATATTGTGAATAGCTGGGGTCCCAGCACCGGTACCCCCCTTTGCCTCCTACCTCACCATGAACAACTAACGTCCACCATCCCTTTCCCTCAACGAATCTCTGCACTCCTGAACATTCTCTCCATCGCGCCGACTACTCTCATTTCACCTTTGAGCAGTTAGTTCAAAAGTTTCTTCTCTTCCCCTTCAGTCACCTCCCCGAACCAGTCTCCTACCTCCTGCTTGGTGCCTTGAGGGACATCCAGCTTTGTGGCAGGAGACTATATAAATATAAGTGCTGCCGGTTTTGGCTCCACGGGACTGGCTCACCTACCAGTCAATTAAAGGCAAATGAGAAACAGAGACCAAAAAAAAAAAACCCACCCTTCTGAACTTGCTTCATCAACATCTGAGTTTGAGCTGTGCACTTGGATCAAAAGTGAAGGTTGTGACTTTTTTCCTGTGTGTATCTTGGCTCGTTTCAATCCAATGTTGAGAGGAATTACTAAGAAACGAATGTTTTTGATATTCTTCGAGCTGCTTAAGATTGCCAAAAGCTCAGAAGCCAACTTCATTATATCCTGAAGCTGGCCTGTGTCAATCATGGTCAATGAATATACTACAGTCACTGATAATCTCAATAGGGACTGCAGCAGAAGCAGGTTTAGTGTTGGTGAGAATGTGCAACTCGCTACCATAGGGAATGCTTGAGGTGCAGAGCATTGAGGCATTAAAGGAGCTGGTGTATAAACAAAATTGCACAGAGTACTCCAGGTGTGGCCTCACCAATGTCCTGTATAATTGCTGTAAGATTTCCTTTCTCTTATACCCCACTCACATTGTAATTAAAGCTAGTGTACCATTTGCAACGCTAAATCTAATTTTAATTTTTTTAAATGAAAGTACAGTAGAGTTACTTTGAAAATTAAGTGTTAGATGAAGAGGGGATGGATTAGGTTCAAATCAATGGTGGCATCTGGAAGCTCATCTCAAGTGGTTTGTAGCGGGTAGATTCCCACCAGCTGCACTCACCTGCAGGTGATGGTAAGAGAGTTGCTTGCGTTGATTGAGTACTCCGTTCCTGAAATGTTGAGTGTGGGCGCTGACATCGAGAATCCCTGCACCAGACCTGCGGAGAGTTAGAGATTCCGGTCACTTCAAACATTGGCAACACTCAACTCAGAGCACAAGGTGCCACGTGACTCCTTCCTGGAGGCTCAGGGCTAGGGAAACAGTCCATTCAATTACTCCCACATCACTCACAGAAACAGAGACTCTTACAGCAAAGAAGGAGGCCATTTGTCCCATCATTTGTGTGTGTGCTGACTCTTTGAAAAAGCTACCCAATCAGTCCCACTCCCCTTCTCTTTTCCCATAGCACTGCAGATTTTGCTTTCAATTATCTATCCAATTTCCCTTTGAAAGTTACTATTGAATCTGCTTCTACTGCCCTTTCAGACAGCACATTCCATCCAGATCACAACTTGCTGTCTGAATAAAATTGTCCTCGACTTTCCTTTGGTTCTTTTGCCAACCTGAAATCTGTGTCCTCTAGGTCACCAACCCTCCTACCACTGGGAAACACTTTCTCCTTG
Organism: Cetorhinus maximus; assembly: GCF_964194155.1. Classification (NCBI taxonomy): domain Eukaryota; kingdom Metazoa; phylum Chordata; class Chondrichthyes; order Lamniformes; family Cetorhinidae; genus Cetorhinus; species Cetorhinus maximus. The sequence continues at coordinate 130,254,697 of NC_135888.1, read as the reverse complement.
CTGGCTCTATCCAAACCCCACAGAATTTTAAACATCTCGATCAAATCTCCCTTAGCCTTCTTTGCTTCGGGGAAAACATTCCCAGCCTCTCTAGTCTCTCCAGTCGCTTTATGTGTGAAAGCAGATCGTGAAACTGTCCTCTGATCCAGGGGTGGATTCAATGCTTATACTGCGATCTCTTCCACATCAGAAACACAGAATCGTTACAGCACTGATGGAGGCCATCCTGTCTGCACCAGCTCTCCGGATGGCACTAAGTGAATTGCTTATTCTCCCGCCTTCTCCCCATCACCCTGCACATTCTCCCTTTTCAGATAACAGTCTAATTCCCTTTTGAATGCTTCAATTGAACCTGTCTCCACCACACTCTCAGGCTGTGCATTCCAGACCCTAACCACTCACTGCATGAAAAAGGTTTTCCTCATATCACTTTTGCTTCTTTTGCCAATTACTTTAAATATGTGCCCTCTCATAGAGTCATAGAGTTATATAGCACAGAAACAGGCCCTTTGGCCCATCGTGTCCATGCCAGCCATCAAGCACCTATCTATTCTAATCCCATTTTCCAGCCCTGTATGCTATGGCGTTTCAAGTGCTCATCTAAATACTTCTTAAATGTTGCTAAACTCTTGTTCTCGATCCTTTCACGAGTAGGAAAGTTTCTCCCTATCTACTCTGTCCAGGCCCCTATAATTTTGAATACCTCTATCAAATCTCTTCCAGGGAGACCAAACATAGTTTAAGCAGCAATTTTGCCAATCACCTCCGTTCTGTCCTCAAATAGGACTCTGACTTCTCCATCCTCAGCCTTCCACACTGTTGTAAGGAAGATTGACACAACTGACCTCCAGGCCACTCACCAGCTCTCTGCTCCAGAGCACTGAATTTAGCAATCATGCACCTGAATTTTAGCCTGAGGGCAGGGTGCATTGATAGTGACTGGGGTGTGGGGAGGTGAGAAAGCGCGTTAATGGGTCAGGTGGTGACCCTAGGGCGGAAAACAGTTGAAGACGGGCACAGGGCACACTCCCCAGCCAGAAGGCCAATATTGGGTCTCAGCATTCATTTTAATCATTTAGTCAGCTGGCCCACTTCAAGGGTTCCATTTTCGGGCCCCTTGCCATGGTATAGCTCTCAGACAAGTCCCTGAGAGATAGGAAGCAGACACTCTCGGAACAGGGGTTGTGGGTGAGTGCAGGATGAGGAAAAGCACTTCAGCTCCATCTGGCTCCATACCAACTGTTAAGAGCCGAGCAGCACTCCTTCACACAAAGTGCAGTGAGAATCTGGAACTCTCTCTCCCCCAGAAAGCTGTCGAGGCAAGGGACTCAGTGGAGAGCTTCAAAAACTGAGATTGATAGATTTTTGATGGGGCAAGGATATTGAGGGGTTATTGAAACATGCTGGGTAAACGGAGTTAAAATGCAGATCGGCCATGGTCTAACTGAATGACAGAGTAGGTTTGAAGGGCTGAATGGCCACCCTCCCTGTTCCTATGAAGGGGTGGGGGCGGGGGGCGGGGAGGAGATTTGCTTTGAGAAATTGTGCTGACTGGATGAGTTGTTGAGTCAGTGGGATTGACCTGTGAACCAGAATGGACTGGCCTGGATCTGACAGCTAGTCCAACAGGTTTGGTCAAACACGTATTGGAACCTTGCAGCTTCGATGGAAGCTAATGACAGGGACCTCACCCGCAGGCTCAGACTGTCTGTGCTGCAGATCGGAACCCTTCCCATCGCCAGCCTTCAAAACGCAAGATTCATTTTTATAGCTTCAGCTGTCTTGCATTCACATTGGCAAACAAATAAACTTGCCTCCCAACAAGAAAGTCTTTTCACAAATACCAGTCAACGCTGCCAAAGGCAGTTTGTGGAATAATTGTTCCCAGATAAGGACCACAATCCTGTCAAACATTTCCCCTGCTCCCCGTTTTCTATTCAAACACCGTGTGTGGGTGTAAGACGTGCCAGATGTTTAAAATGGGTCTGCGTTAAACAGTTTAGTCTCACGGGTCCACAGGTTCACGTCTCAGAATCAATGCAACAGATTATCTTGGGGAAGATAAACTCTTGGCTTTGTCCTCTCCGCTCTTTGACTGTTCCAAGGGTCTCTCATTGGCCTCTCTGCACATTACCCAACAGGCCACTCTCCACACACAAGCCCAAACAGTGTGTTCCATGAGGCTATTTGAGGCCAACATTCCCAGTGCTAGTATTGAGGGAGTGCTGCACTGTCAGAGGGACAGTACTGTGGGAGTGCTGCACTGTCAGATGGGCAGTACTGTGGGAACGCTGCACTGTCAGAGGGACAGTACTGAGGGAGTGCTGCACTGTCAGAGGGAAAGTACTGAGGGAGTGCTGCACTGTCAGACAGGCAGTACTGTGGAAACACTGCACTGTCAGAGAGGCAGTACTGTGGAAATGCTGCACTGACAGTGAGGCAGTACTGTGGGAGCGCTGCACTGTCTGGGGCAGTACTGTGGGAGTGCTGCACTGTCAGAGGGACAGTACTGAGGGAGTGCTGCACTGTCAGACAGGCAGTACTGTGGAAACACTGCACTGTCAGAGAGGCAGTACTGTGGAAACGCTGCACTGTCAGTGAGGCAGTACTGTGGGAGTGCTGCACTGTCAGGTGGGCAGCACCGTGGGATTGCTGCACTGTCTGGGGCAGTACTGTGGGAGTGCTTCACTGTTGGAGGGGCAGCACTGAGGGATCGCTGCACTGCCAGAATCCTGGCCTTTTGGCTAAGATCAAGTGTAGTATCTGTTCTTATTTTTTATCTGGCAGGGGAGAGACCATGATCATTGTTGTCCCTGCATGTGTGTAAGGGTTGTTTTTGTGGGTTTCATTTCTTTTACTGGGGGGTTTCATCGAAAGTTCCAGCCTTTTGCCCTTTGGTATTGGAAGCTCTTGTGTGGTTGTTTGTCCTGCCTGAAGGGGCTTCAGTGCTGAACATTGGGAACTTAAAGAGGTGATGGCTGCAACCAGTCGAGCCCCAAACCAGGGGGCACATAACACAATTCTCCCTCCAGCTTCGCTATCGGGGGAAGCCGCGGCTACCTTGTCTACACCAGGTAGCCCAAAGTTTGTCATTCCTGCGGTGAATCTGGTCACGTGGCGGCCAACTGCAACGCTGTTATCAGCTTGAACTGCAAGCAGGATGGGTATCAGGCAAAGGACTGCAAGCAGACTAAGTGCTGCAGCCTGGGTGGTGGGGCCGGCCCCCTCTACAATGCCTACCCCAAACGCTGCCTCACAACTTATACACAGGCAGTGAAAACCAAGGGCGGGGGGAGGTTGGCGAACAGACAGAATGAATGGTGAGTGTGAAAACCACCAGGGAGACTTGCAAATCTCCACCCGCCAAAGCCTCCAGCGAGCAGAATGGGTCACAGGACGACAGAGGGAGAGAGTGAGAGAGAGAGAGAGAGACGAAGGGAAGGAAAAGAGTGAGGAAGCAGATGGCCAAACAACAGCACCACCCCCAACCCTGACCTCCCCCCACTCCACCCCCCCCGCCACCCCCCCACCCCAACCCACTGAACCTCCCGTTCCTCAGCAGACAGAATCAATGGAGGAAGAGGCAGCAGAGGACCAACCGGGGGAGTGGCAGCTAGTGAAGAAGGCCAAAAAGGAGAAGGGGCCAAGAAGGGACCAAGCCACTTCCCAGACGAGTGGCAAGAGGAGACCCCCATCCGACAGGGGCGGCAGGGGCTGCTGTTCTTTAGATGAGGAAGGGCAAGAGCGGCACCTACAGAAGAAGCGGCAAAGCTCTAGGGAGCTGGAGGAGGAGACAGCCCAACTCCGACCTCAAAGTGAAGAGGCCAAGGCACCTCAACCCCAGGAAGCCAGGGGCAGTGAAGAACTCGGCCAACCCCAGCTCCGGGAAGCCAGGAGCAGCAACACCTCAGAGGGGGAATGGATGGCAGAGACATCTCCAACAGAGAACAATCCAAACTTCACTCCTTGCACGGGCCCACTGATGTCACCTGGGTGGAACATTTCCAGCAGGGTGGTTCAGGACAGTTTCCTCAGCTCATCACAAGTGAGACAATTTGTGAACACTATGGGTATGCAGGAGCAGGCCAAAGGACTGGAACTGTCAAAGACAACAGGTCTGGTAAACAACAAAATGCTTTAAATAGGGATAAAGATTGCGTCTATTTACACGCATAGCGCCAAATCTACTATACGTTGAGTTGCAACCTTGGATTTTTTTTTATTCATTCATGGGATGTGGGCATCGCTGGCTGGGCCAGCATTTATTGCCAATCCTTAACTGCCCTTGAGAAGGTGGTGGTGAGCTGCCTTCTTGAACTGCTGCAGTCCATGTGGTGTAGGTCCACCCACAGTGCTGTTAGGGAGGGAGTTCCAGGATTTTAATCCAGCGACAGTGAAGGAACACCAATGGTGGTCCCATGGGACATCGATCTGGTCGGGAGGAAACGACTCACTTTCCTCCGGCCTGGGTATTCTGCTGCGGGGAGGCAACTTCATCATCTCTGAAGTTAAGGAGGTGCACAGAAGATGTACAGAAGGTACACAGAGAGAGCTCTGTGATCAGCAGCCTGAAGGAAGAAGACGGCTCAGTAAAGTCATTGCAGTCTAACATTTTGAGGATCAGCAAATCCTTTTACGCTGGATTGTATGACATGAAGCCCACAGACAGCACGGCCTCCCAGTCCTTCCTATCTCCTATCGCGGAGGTCTTAGATGACAATACGCGGGAGAGTCTGGACAAACCGCTAATTCTGGATGAACTGACTAAGGCCCTTGAGTCCTTCAAGAGGAGTAAAGCTCCCGGAAGTGATGGGCTTACGAGTGGAGTTGTATTCAGCTCTGTGGGACTGGATCAGCCCAAACCTGCTACAAGTGTACAAGAGTATACTCCTGGTCGGCAGCACGTCAGAATCCATGAGGAAAGATATCATCACCCTAATCTACAAGCAGAAGGGGGGGAAATTAGAAATTGGCGACCCATTTCACTGTTGAATGTGGACTATAAAATTCTGTCCAAGGTCATCATCAATCGGGTTGAGTCTGCTCTGGAGTTGGTGATCCACCCTGACCAGACCTGCACTTTACCTGGCAGGAAGATCTCTGACAACCTCGTGCTACTTGGGGATACAATTGCCTACGCACGGGACAGGGGTGTGGACACCTGCCTCATCAGCCTGAACCAGGAGAAGGCCTTTGACAGAATATCGCACACCTGCATGGTGGGAGTGCTCTCCAAAATGGGGTTTGGGGAGGGAATCTGCAACTGGATCCAACTGCTCTACACAAACATCAGCAGAGCAGTTTCAATCAATGGGTGGGAATTGGAAAGCTTTCCAATTAAATCTAGAGTCAGGCAGAGCTGCCCTCTCTCCCCTGTCCTGCTCTTGTGTTGCATAGAACCCTTTGCTGAGTCCATCAGTAAGGATTCAGGCATAAGAGGAGTGACGATCCCAGGCAGTGGAGGCATCAGGTCAAAGCCTCCGCGTACATGGATGATATTACTGTCTTCTGCTTGGATCTGCTGTTGGTGCCCAGACTGATTAACATCTGTGACCAGTTTGAACTGGCCTCAGGAGCCAAGGTAAATCATGAAAGAGCGAGGCCATGTTCTTTGGAACTGGGCTGACCGATCCTTTGTCCCCTTCACTGTCAGGTCAGACTACCTGAAGGTGCTGGAGATATGTTTCTGACAGACCAGAGAACTGGAAGGTGCGAGTAGCTATGCAAAAGAAAATTAGGCATGTGGGAGCGACGCTCCCTTTCCATTGTGGGTAAGAGCCTGGTCATCAGGTGTGAGACACTCTCGTTGTTGCTGTGCATGGTGCAGGTCTGGCCCATCCCTGCAGAAATTCACCAAGGTTCCTTAGACAGCACCTTCCAAATCCAGGACTACTACCATCTAGAAAGACAAGGGCAGCAGATAGATGGGAAAACCACCGCCTGGAAGTTCCCCTCCAAACAACTCACCATCCGGACTTGGAAATATATCGGCCGTTCCTTCACTGTCGCTGGGTCAAAATCCTGGAACTCCTTCCCTAACAGCACTGTGGGTGTACCTACACCACATTGACTGCAGTGGTTCAAGAAGGCAGCTCACCACCACCTTCTCAAGGGCAATTGGGGATGGGCAATAAATGCTGGCCCAGCCAGCGAAGCCCACATCCCGTGAATGAATTAAAAAACGCTCTGGCGCTGTGCCGATTGCCCGAGCCATCTTCCGCTTTATCTGGAGGTCAAAAATGGACCGTGTTCGCAGGGACATGATATACAAACCTCTAGATAAGGGGGAGAAAACATGCCCAACATCGCCCTCATCCTGCTGGCCGCCTTTGTGTGCGGCTGCATCAAGCTGTGCGCAGGCTCTCTGTACGCAAACGCCAAGTGTCACTAGGTGCTGAGGTTCTCCCTGTCCCCGGTGTTGCGAAGGGATGGGTCTGGTCACGCTGCCGTGGGATGCTCCCAATGGTTGGACCGTGCCCAGGGCCATCCCTAGGTGGGTGCGGGGCCCCAGGCAAATCACAATGTGTGGGGCCCCTGTAACATCTGTGGCCAAGTTTCCTCTGATGGCTGGGCCTCCGGGCGTGTCTGTGGAGAGGAGCACCATCAGCGCCCCAGCCACTGAGCACTCAGTTACAACGGCACGATCGAGCGTGATAACTGTGTTGCACGGAAGAATACACCTTGCTTCCAAGGCTGAACATCATTGTTGGCTCGCCTTCTGTTAGGGAGAAATGCATGACCTCTACTGGATTCCGTTAGAACATTTTTACTGACACACCCCAACACCCCAACTGGAGCGAACTTTAAGGCTGGGATTTTCCCGCCCCATTACCCTGGCGGGATGTTCCGGTCTCGCTGATGCGAATGGAGGTTTCAATGGCCCTGCTACTGGGGGGGAGGGAGGGGGTGCTAGAAAATTCCGGCTCAGTGTCAGAGTGAGGACATTCACTGTGTTTAACTTTAAGGAAAAATACAAACACAATGCAATAAATAATTCGACTTTTAAAAAAAATGACGGTATATCTTTGAACGTGAAGCGAATGTTAGTTGCAAATGCGAACTGGGAGAAAAATAAAATAGGAAGCGGAGGAGTCCAATTGCCCAGGACCGAAAATAGACAGCAAGGGAATGACTAACCCTGCAGGTCAGGCACTACGCGCGATGTGCTGGCTTTTTAAAGACGTTAACTAGCTCGGGATAGTTCATCCTGCCCCTCTGTGGTGAATGAGAGTTGGAATGAAAGACGCTCTGCCGCTGAGGTCAGAACTGCCGTCTCCAAGGGTGATGGACGGTGCTGAGCTCACCACCGCCCTTCCAATCGCCCGGCCCACTGCCTTGGCGGAGATTTGTCCTGGTTCATGTGGCCTTAATCTGCTTTCTCTTCTACCCTCTTATGTGTCTTGGAAAGGGGATACCTGCTTCGTTTATTCGCTTATGTCCACCAGTAAACCCTCATTTTGAGCCTCGGGTGCGAGAGACAGTGAATCGCTTGGTGTGCGCCACAAGCTCTATTACAGTTGACACCATGATGCCAAAGTGCGAGGCCCCCCCCAAAGCCTGGGGCACAGGGCAGTCACCTCAATTCGCTGTAGCATAGGGATGCCTCTGACCGTACCATACCAGCTGTCCCTCACGGAAAAATCTATACAGAGAAACACCTACGACCACAAGTCCATCAGGCAGTTGTCTGCACATAATGTCCTAGAGGCCCAGCGGGAAGAGGAGATGGTGGATCCTGTTAGATGGTTCCCTGAGCAGACTGTCCAGTCATTTGGCAGAATGCCTCATCGCCAGAACTTTCCAACAAGCACCAAGATGTAGCTTGGCTGCTGGTGAGAAAGGCCCTCCCCGTCAGATCCTTCCTACACGCCAGGAGTCTCACCCCCTCCACATGTTGCCCTCGAGGTGGCTGTGGTGGGGATGAGACCGTTGTCCAGCTCCTTGTGGAATGTGCCTCTGTAAAGAAGGCCTGGAGCGAGATGCAGCGGTTCCTGTCGAGGTTCATCCCGAGCAGCCCCATGACGCAGGACCAGTATTCTACGCGCTCTTCCTAGGGGCACACACGGGGACAAACATCAACTACAGCTGGAGGATCATCAACTCAGTGAAAGACGCTCTTTGGTCTGCCTGAAACTTGTTGGCCTTCCAGCGCAAAGAGTTGTCCCTGACCTGGTGTTGCAGACTGGCACATTCCAAGGTCCAGGACTATGTGCTGAGGGATGCACTAAATCTTGGGGCAGCCGCTGCAGTGTTGCAATGGGGAAAGGTCTCTGCCTTAGGCCTTTCAGCCATAGTACATTGAGGGTCTGGAAGTTGTACAGGCCCCCTCAGGCTGTATGACTCACATTGAATATATACAGTAAAGGGGAGGTGGTGGCATAGTGGTATTATCACTCAGTTAGTATTCTAGAAGCCCAGGGTAATGCTAGGGAGCTGGGTTCAAATCCCACAATGGCAAATGGTGAAATTTGAATCCAATAAAAGTCTGGAATTAAAAGTCTGATGATGACCATGAAACCATTAGCTGATTGTGGTTAAAAAAACCCATCTGGTTCACTAATGTCCTTTAGGGAAGGAAATCTGCCATCCTTACCTGGTCTGGCCTACACATGACTCCAGACCCACAGCAATGTTGATTCTTAAATGCAAGGGTAATTGGGGATGGGCAATAAATGCTGGCCTAGCTAGTGATGCCCACAGCCCATTAATGAATTTTTAAAAAATTACATGTATTTCAATTGTATTGAAACACCTTAGAGTGCAACATGATCTTTGTAGATAATTTGAATTTCATTGCAATTCATTTTGTAATGTTCTTTTAGATATTTCATGAATAAGGTATAATTTTGCAGTGCTGCACTGTCAGAGGGGCGGTTCTGAGGGAGAGCTGCACTGTCAGAGAGGCAGTAGTGAAGGAGTGCTGTACTGTCAGGGGGCAGCACCTAAGGAATGCTGCAGTGTCAGAGGGGCAGTACTGAAGGAGTGCTGCACTGTTGAAGTGGTAGAACTGAGGGGGTACTGCACTGTCAGAGGGGCTGAACTGAGGTAGTGTTGCACTGTCAGATGGAGAATACTGAGGGGGTCCCGCCCTGTCAAAGGGACAGGACTGAGGGGGTGCTGCACTGTCGGGTGGCAGTACTAAGGGTGCGTTGCACTGTCAGGGGGCAGCACCTAAGGAATGCTGCACTGTCAGATGGGCGGTACTGAAGGAGTACTGAACTGTCAGAGGGGCAGTACTGAGGGAGTGCTGCACTATTGTTGGGTCAATACTGAGGGAGCACAGCACTGTTGGAGGTTCAGCAGTGAGACAATGCTTCACTGTCGGAGGGGCAGTACTGAGGAAGGTCTGCAACGTCGGAGAAGCCATCTTTTGGATTAAACGTTAAACTGAGGCCCTGGCTGTTCTGCCAGGTAGATGTAAAAGATCCCTGATAGTGCACTGGGACAATATTCACCCCTCAACCAATGTCAATAAATATTGATTATCTGGTCTTGATCACATTGCTGTTCATGGAAGCTTGCTGTGCACAAATTGGTTTCTGTGTCAGCAATATTACAACAGTACACTTTACAAAACACTTAACAGCCAAAGAAGTGTGTTCTAATGTGTTGTGGTTGTGAAAGTTGCTACAGAAATGCAAATGTTTCTTTCACTTGAAGTATAAGGTGCAAACATCGCCAGTTCTGTTCTTTTTCAGTGCCTGGTGAACAACCCACACACCCTCCAAAATTAAAAAACAGGATACTGGAGATGATGTTTGAAAATTCACACAAGGTGGGTGGGGTTCCTGTTTTCCTGTGTGTTTACAGAATCTTGAACAGCAAATAACCCAACTCCGACAAGTCTGTCCGGAGCAGCGCATACAGGACATTGTGTGCTCCTCAACACAACATCAGTGCACAACAACAATAACAAGCTGCAAAACACCTTCTATTCCTGATCAATTACTGAGTGGCAGTGATTCCGACCCTGAGATATAAATTGCATAGAATTTACAGAACAGAAATTGGCCCAACTGATTGCAGGATCCCTGCTACAGTTTAAGCTCAACATGAACCTCCTCCTACCTTTCGTCATCGCACCCTATCAGCATATCCTTCTTATCCTTCCTCCCTCATCTATCTATCTAGCTTCCCCTTAAATGCTATTCGCCTCAACCACTCCCTGTGGCCGTGACTTCCATAACCTACCACTTGCATAAATATCGGTTATGTATATTTGCAGAGTGAGCTTTTGGAACAGTGACAGGATTCCTGCATCTGCGTCAGAAGGTTAAGGGTTCAAACCTTGCATCAGACGGCCTCTGTCGGTGACGGTGCCTGTGTGGACCTGTACCCAGTGAGACTCAGTACAGAGGGCCCCTGGGAGCGTTAGCATTTACAGGGGGAGTCCCCAGGGAGTGTGTCAATATTTACAGGAGGTCCCCAGGGAGTGTGTCAGTATTTACACAGGGTCCACGGGAAGTGCGTCAGTATTTATAGGGGGTCCCCCAGGGGGTGTGTCAGTATTTACAGGAGGTCCCCAGGGAGTGTGTCAGTATTTATGGGGGTCCCCAGGAAATGTGTCAGTATTTACAGGGGGACCCCAGGAGTGTGTCAGTATTTACAGGGAGATCCCAGGAGTGTGTCAGTATTTACAGGGGGACCCCAGGAGTGTGTCAGTATTTACAGGGAGATCCCAGGAGTGTATCAGTATTTACAGGGTGTCTCCAGGAGCATGTCAGTTATTACAGGGTGTCTCCAGGAATTGTGTCAGTATTTACAGGGTGTCTCCAGGGAGTGTGTCAGTATTTACAGGGGGTCCTCGGGGAGTGTGTCAATATATACAGGGGGCCCCCGGGAGTTTATCAGTATTTACAGGGGGTCCCCGGGAGTGTATCAACAACAGGGGGTCCCTGTGAGTGTATCAGTATTTACAGGGCGACCCCAGAGAGTGTGTCAGTATTTATAGGGGATCCTCAGGGAGTGTGTCAGTATTTACAGGGGGTCCTCGGGGAGTGTGTCAATATTTACAGGGGGCCCCCGGGAGTGTATCAGTAACAGGGGGTCCCTGTGAGTGTATCAGTATTTACAGGGTGACTCCAGAGTGTGTGTCAGTATTTATAGGGGATCCTCGGGGAGTGTGTCAGTATTTACAGGGGGTCCCTGTGAGTGTATCAGTATTTACAGGGTGACTCCAGAGAGTGTGTCAGTATTTATAGGGGATCCTCGGGGAGTGTGTCAGTATTTACAGGGCGACCCCAGGGAGTGGGGAGTAGATGGTGAGAAACTGCTTCCTATGGGCAAGAGGTTTGATAGCCTAAAGAGTCAGAATTAGGTGACTGGCAAAAGAACCTGAGGGCAAATGAGGAGATATCTTTTCTAAACACAACGAGTTGTTATGATCAGAAGTGCACTGTCTGAATGGGTGCTGGAAGCTAGTTAAATAACAGGCAGGCATCGCGCCCCCGATACCCCCAGCTAAAAAGTCAGAGGGGGAGACTGCCCGCAATTCTGATGGCTGCTCGGCAACAATTTAACACTGGGAGCCATGTTAATTGCTTTAAGACGTGACTACCGCTCCTTTCTCGGGAGGAAGTCCCACCTTACAGAGCTAGTCGCCAATTGGATTATCCAGCAGCTCTGTAGTCCCAGCAGTGCCAGCCAGGAGTGGTACCCACTGGCGGGGCGACAGGCAATCCCACCGTGGCAAGGAGCCCAGGCAAGTCTGGAGTCAGGGGTCTCAGTGAGGTGGGTTAGGGACCGGGACTGTGTACAGTACTCCAAATGTGGTCTAAAGAAGGTTCTGTACAAATTTAATATAATATCCCTGATTTGATCCTTCTACAATTGAATCCCTGTGCTGTGCTGTGTTTGCACTATTCATGGTTTTGTAAAAGATTACATGAAATATTTTTGAAAACTCCAAAGCAATAAACTCAAATCTATCCACAAAAAACATAGCTCAAAGCTCCGTACAATATATTCCTTGAAGTGAGAAACAGAAATGTTAAATGCGTGGAACCTCTGGACAGCTGAGATGCAAACACATACGACACCAGTGAAGTAATATTTAATGGGGAAACTCAGAGTATGCAGCAACATGTAGCACCGAAGGATGAGGAGGCCCTGCTGGGTTCAGCGGTAAGCTCTGATCTTCAAACCCAAATTCCTGTGAGGAACATTGAATATGGTATTTCCACAGACAAAATGGTTAGCAAGGAGTCGACGTTTAAGGGGAGATTTTCTGAGTCTCTCTCTCGCCACGTGGGAGGACAGTATTCTGCCTCCGACAATGGGGAATCGAGAGCACATGGCCTTCGATTTGTCATGATGCGCTCGGGATGGGCAACTTGTCTTAGAGGAGAAGACTCAGAAAGTCTTCTATCCAGTGAGGAAGTCACAGTGTGAAATGCCAAACCAGATTCCCGGTGGCAAGGCAAATTGATGGAATGTTTCTGAACTTGGCAGAACTTACCAAATAGTTTGAATTTAATGGGGGAAAATGCTGCTCAGATCCCTTTGGTCTATTGACACAGACCACACCACAAATTGGATTTGGAATTTTAAACATGTGAGTCATCTTAAGCTTGTAGTCCCTGCGCTGTTAAAGCTTCCATCTGCCCTACAGGAGCTTCATAAATTTGGCACAAAGGATGAGTGAAGATGATCCTTTATCCTTTAATATCCAACCTCTTTCAGCCTTGTCACCTCTCCCCCTGCTCTCTGTTTTGTCAACATGTCTGTGGTTGGTTCTCTTCCAAACTTTCCTGTGTTGTTCCTGTTAAGCTCCAAAATCCCTTCCTATAACTCCCTGAATTTATAATTTCATTGGTTAATGGATCTTTCCAGTTATTTGTTGGGTCAAAGATAGCTCTGAATGTGAAGAGGTTTCACTGTCCAACACCTTGAATCCAATACAATGTTGTGAATTAAATGGAGAGGATTATTTTCCCTATTTAATCAGAATCATTTGATGTTAAAGAGAAGGTTTCTACCTTGTCTCAGTTAGTTCCATTACCTGAATCAGATAGTCATTGATTCAAGTCTCGCTCCTGACTTGAGCACATAATCCAGGCTGACACTCCTAATGCAGCACTGAGGGAGTACTGCACTGTCAGAGGCACCTTTTTGGATAAGGTATTAACCAAGGGCCCATCAGCCCTCTCAGGTGGATGAAAGGTCCTACGTCCTCTATTTCAAAGAAGAGCAAGGGAATTTATCTTGCAAACGGCATCACTGAAAAAACATGGTCTGGTCATTCATCACATTGCAGTTTGTGGGAGCTTGCTGTGCATAAATCGGCTGCTGCAATTTCCTTCACTAGAACAGCGACTACACTTTAAACCGTAACTTAAACCATAATGGCTTTGGGAATTCCTGAGATGGTGAAAGGCGATATACGAACACAAGGCCTTTCGTTGCCATTTTAAGTGAAATTAGAACATAAACTGTTAAACACTTCCGCATTTCCATGATTTTAAACAAGAATCAACACTGTGTGTTTTATTTCTCTCTCTCTCTCTCGCTCTGAGAGGCTGCATTCGGTTTGTGTGGAAAAATCAAGAATTGGAGATGCTGCAACTCCTCAACTGGGAGGGTGAGAGTCTTTTGGATTAACTCAACGCAGAGAACATTGACTGGACCAAGTCAGAATGAAGGGTAGCCTGAACTTTCCATCAGTCTAATGTTTCTCCACAAAACCTTTAAACTGACCAGAGTGACAAAGCATAGAGTTTTATTTCATTACTGGGCTACCAACTGATCAATGGCTTCCACTCCCAACAGCCTCTCTCCAGAGTCTGGGAGCTCTGCATTAAGGACTCGGAGAGGTTTTCCACCAGTTTCATTGACGAGACGGAGAAGAACACTATATCACCAAATAGGAACATATGAAATGAATCACTCATACTTTCCAAAAGTTACTACAGATATGAAACTGATGTATTAAATCATTGGAAATCTGCTGGGAATTGGGATCCGTAATGAGTTTAGTGTTGCATTTGTATCAAGTATCATTCTGGCTCAGAGGACAGAACTCTCATGCAAGTCAGAAGTTCATTCAAGTCCCGCTCCAGAGACTTCGACACATAACCCAGGCCAACACTCAGTATGATTATGAGAGTGCTGCACTGTCAGAGGTGTCAACTTTCAGATTAGACGTTAAATGAAGGTCCGTTTTGATGCTTCAGCTGGACACTACTTGAAGAGCAATAGGGCCAATATCTTTCCTCAACCAGCATCTCACACACAAAACCCCATGGATTAACAGGTCATTTATCTCAATCACTCACACTCTCCACTTCTGGGTGGGTCTTGGCCATGAGCAGAGGCATACACTTCAGTGACTGAAATCCAGTTCTTTGGCTACATGGACAACCTCAGAAATTCAGTCCATCACTTGCCTAAAAAGCTGGAAGTGTGCCTTCTGAGAGTCCACACATGTCATGCACAGGCTCTGGCCACCCTTGGTTAATTCTCAGAGCTGTAGTGGCATCGAGGTTACAGGCAGTAACAGGTAAAGCTTAAAGCACTGTGTCAAGAAAGACTTGCAAGCACTGTTCACAATCCCAAGCCACCCCTACAGAACTTCACATGACTAATAATGATAGCTACCGTTATAATGTATGCAAAAACAGCAGTCAATTTGCACACAGCAAACTCCCACAGACGCCAAAAGATATACCATAAGATAGATTATCTGTTTTTAGTGATATTGGTTGTGGGATACTGGTCAGCACACTGGAGAGAGCTTTTCTCTTCAAAATAGTGTTATGCCACCTTTTACAATCACCTGAGAAGGCAGATGAGTGCCTTGGTTTAATGTCACATCAGTAAAACAGCACATTGCTCCCTCAGTACTGCCCCCCCCGACAGTTCAGTGCTCTCTTAGCACTGACCCTCTGATTGTGCAGTGCTCCTTCAGTGATGTCCCTCCGACAGTGTGGCAGCCCCTCAGCACTGCCCCTCCAACAGTTCAGTGCTCCCTCAGTCCTGCCCCTGTGACAGTGCAGCCCTCCCATAGTACTGCGCTGGAAGCATCAATCTAGATTCTGCGTTCTAAGTTTCTGGAGTGTGACAGAACCCATGACCTTTCGATTGGGAGGCACTATGACACTCACTGGCCCAAACACATTATTGTAACAAAACCATCCGACATAGAGCACCACAGCCTCCTCTCATTTTAAAAAGCTGTACAAAATTTCCAGATCCTCTGAAACATAACTAGTTAAAGCAGTGTCAGCGGGAACGGCACTTGTATATGCTGGGCTCGGAGCTGACCAGAATTGGTTTGCAGACAGACAGCCTGAAACTATCCATACCACAACTGGTGGGCCCAACATTCAAGAGAATGTGATCTGTCCTGTTGTGATAAGTGACATTGCACTTGCACATTGCATTGTCACTGAGCGACTTAGAAGGACCTCACCCTTTTGTTATTTCTCTGATGATCATCTTCTTAAGAAGAAGGAGGCCGGGGTCTCTTTCATGTTGAATTAGCTCCAAGAGGACCCGATTCGAAGATTGCAACCACATTAACAGTCTATGGCGGACTCTGTAATCCAGTTGCTCCTCCCAGCCAATCCAGCATTTTATGGAATCCATTGGGGGTAAACGGCCCACTTGGGAGATTAGAACTCTTCCCAATCAGCTCCTGAAAATCCTTCAAACTTACGGCCTCACAGGAACCACCTCTGGCTAGACGGCCACAAGCAAGCATTTCAAGTCAGTATTGTGCTGGTTTTCATAGAACCAAAGGATGTTACAGTGCAAAGGGAGGCCATTCAGCCCATCATGCTTCTGCCAGTTTTTAGTGGAGCTATCCAATTAATTATTTTCCCTTCAAGTACTTATCCAATTCCCTTTCTGAAAGTTGAATCTGCTTCCACCGGCCTTTCAGGCTGTGTGTTCCAGATCACAACTCTCAGCGTAAAAACATTTCTTACCTCATCTCCCAGCTGATACTTTTGCTGAAGCCCTTGGGGTGGAATTTTACCATCTTGCCGAAGTCAATGGACTTTTGAACGGTTTGCAGCATTTTACGACCACACCCTCCACCCCCCGGCCGCAATGGGGCTGTAAAATTCCGCCCCTTAAATCTGTGCCTTCTGGTTGCTGACCCTCCCTCCAGTGGTCACAGTTTCACCTTATTTACTTCAACTAAACAGTTCTCTTCTCCAGCACAATGCTTGTAGCCTTGGCTCTAGCCAATCAGCAACCAAAGCTTGATCCAAGAAAAATCCAACCAACTTCGATCAATCCGAGTTTAGATCTTTTTCACTTAACCCCCAGACTCAAGAGCATTTGAGGGAGAGAGTTCCAGATTTGCAGTACCCTTTGTGTGTAGAATTGCCTAGCTGTGAGTTTAAGATTATGATGCCCTTGTTCAGGACTCCACAACCCCCCACCACGCCGACCACCTCACATCGCCCCTTTCCACCACCAACTAGAGGAAACGGTCTCTCACCATCCACCCTGCCAACTCGTTTAATCATCCTGAACACTTTGAATAGATCGCCCTTTTTATACTTCAAACTCAAGGAAGTACCATTAAGTCTAGCCCATGCAACCGTTCTTCTGAATTTGACTCTACAAGGCCCTGGTGTCATTCCGGTGAGTCTACACTGCACACTTTCCCAAGGCCATTATATCCTTCCTATGGTGCATTGCACAGAAATGAGCACAACTACTCCAAATGAGTCTGACCACTGTACAATTGAAGAATCTCTTCCTCACTCTTGCATTCCAGATCCCTTTGAGATAAAGGCCAATATTCCCCTTTGTTTTCTTTTTTTGTTCCTCTGCACCAGCTTCTAGAGATTTGTACACACAGGCAGACAAAATTGAGCCAGCTGTGTGGCAGCTGGAAGCACACTTGCCTCTGAGGCACACGGTGCTGGGTTCAAGTTCCACTCCAGGACTTGGGCACAGAAATCAAGGTTGACTCTTCAGCGCAACACGGAGGAAGCATTGCAGCGTTGTGGGGGGGGGCGCCAATTTCCGGATAAGACATTCAACCGAGGTCCCAACTGCCTGCTTGGGTGGAAGTAAGCGTTCCCATGACATTATGCTGAAGGGCAGCAGGGGAGTTATCCCTGGTGTCATGGCCAATGTTTGTCCCTCAATCAACATGATTAAAGCAAACGGATTATCTGGTCATTACCGCATTGCTGTTTCATTCACGAAAAAATGTTGGTGGAATGCAGATGTTAGTCTGCGATGCCAGCACAACTGAAACAGGAACTCTCCGCTTCCCCACAGCATCCTAGATTCTCATCATTGAGAAAACACTTTGATTTGTCTTTCTTGGGTCCGAAGTGAATGGTGTCAAATTTCCTTCACGTTGAACTCCATCTGTCGCAGTTTTGGTCCTTTTACCCAGATGAGGTCTGGCCAAAGCTTTACACGACTGAAGCATGATTTATATTCCAAGGACAGTGGGGCTGCAATGGGCTCACTGATTTTCGGTGGGGTGGCGAAGGCGGGTTGCTGGCCTCCACATCCCTATTGTAGGGTCTCAGAGTGAACAGGGCGGCAGTTCGGAACCACAACTTCCAGCTTATCTGAACCCCCACTCCTCCAACAATTTTTACACATCTGGAGTGGACCCTTCCGGAGTTTTTGAAGCATACAGGGCGCAACAGGGTAGATGCAGGAAGAATGTTTTCTCCTGGCTGGGGAGGGGAGGTGGTCTAGAACCAGGGGACACAGTCTCAGGATAAGGGGAGGCCATTTACGACTGAGATGAGGAGCAGTTTCTTCACTCAGAGGGTGGTGAATCTTCGGAATTCTCCACCCCAGAGGGCTATGGAAGCTCAGTCATTGAGCATGTTCAAAACATGTTTTTACATATGAAATACATCAAGGGATATGGGGATAGTGCAGGAAAATGGCATTGAGGTAGAAGATCAGCCATAATAAAGTTGAATGGTGGGGCAGGCTCAATGGCCTACTCCTGCTCCTATTTCCTATGTTCGTCTCAATGACAAGCAGATGAGGATCACACACACACATCCCAGGGATAATTACACCCATGTGAGACCACGTAGATTAACAGAGCTCTCAAACTTAACCAAATCATTTGGCTAACTTAAGTTTTAAAAAAAAAGCTAACCATTAATTTTCCAAGCAGTGAGTATCTCTACCAGTTGTGACACACACCTAGAGTTGCCAACCCTCCAGGATTGTCCTGGAGTCTCCAGGAATTAAAGATCAATCTCCTGGACACTGCTTTGAGCAAACCAAACCCGGGAATAAAACTCACAGGGCTTTTTTTGAAAAAAAAAACAAAATAATTGTGTGTTTCCTTTGCACATTTTTGATTTATTAATTTAAAAATATTGGAGATGGGGTGGGATGGTGGGATGGTTGGAAATAGGAGGACTTAGGATGAAGCCTCCAGGAATAAGTCCAACCAGAGTTGGCAACCCTACGCACACCACATCTACCATCTGCCATGCTCATACCTGTGCAGACTGCTGTTTCAGTTGGTATCTGGCACGGATGAGGTACAGGGGCTCACATCTCTATGGAAGAAAAAAAAAAGAAAGACTTGCATTTATATAGCGCCTTTCATGACTTCAGGACGTCGCAAAGCGCTTCACAGCCAGTGAAACGCTTTTTTTTTGAAGTGTAGTCACTGTTGTAATGTAAGGAAAACACAGCAGCCAATTTGTGCACAGCAAGCTCTCACAAATAGCAGTGATATAATTAACCGGTGTGGTGTGAGGGACAAACATTGGCACAAGAGAGAAATCCACTTCTCTCCTTTGAAATGGTGACAGTGGAATCTTTCACGTCTACCCGAGGGGGCAGACGGGGTCCCGGTTTAACGTCTCACCTGAAGGATGGCACCACCAACAGCGCAGCACTCCCTCAGTACTGGCACAGGGTGTGTCAGCCTGCATTTTGTGCTCAAGTCTTTGGCGTGGGACTTGAACCTACAACCTTGAGAGGCGTGAGAGTTACCTCCTGAACCATGGTTGACTCTCAAAGCTCAATTAATATGGATAGTGCAGAAGTAAACACATTTTATTAAACATCATGTGCACACTATAGAATCATTAGAGGGTGGACCTAAGTGTCACTGTGCCTGAGTCAGCCTTCTTACTCCAGTTATTCAAGCTTACAACTGGAAGCACTACTTTTTGCTCACTGTAACCTTGGAGTTGCAGTTCACGCCCAACTTTACCATAACAACTGGAAAAAGTCACACACATTCCTCTCCCTCACCACTACCTTAGACTGAACCAGACCATTCGAAACCTCTGTATTCTATTCAACATTGAGCTGAGCTTCTGACCGCTATCTCCTCTCCACCACTAAGGCCACCTATTTCCACCATTGTAACACCACCCATTTTTGTCACTGCCTCAGCTCATCTGCTGCTGAAACCCATGTCCATGCTTTTGTTCCCCAACTTTTGACTCAACCATTCCAATGCATACCTGGCCGGCATCTCACCTGTCACCCTCTGTAAACTTAACCTCAGCCAAAGCTCTGCGGCCTGTATTCTAACTCGTACCGAGTCATGTTCAGCCGTCACCCCTGCGCTCACTCACCTACATCAGCTCCCAGTCCAGGAATACCACAATCTTAAAATTCTCATCCTTGTTTTCAAATCCCTCCATAGCCTCGCCTTCCCTATCCCTGTAACCTCCCCTAGCCGTACAACCCTCCGTAATCTCCGTGCTCCTCCAATTCTGGTCTCTTGAGAACACCTTATTATATTTTGTTAATGGTGGTTGTGCCTTCAGCTGCATAGGCCCTTGGTAAGGTTGGAAACATTCCAGGATTCTACTGGAACCTTTAGGAATTAATGAATAATCTCCTGGTTGCTACTGCAAGCAAAACCTGGGAGAAAAACCATAGGAGCGCTAAAAACTGGTGTTTTTTCAAAATATTTCTTTGAACGGTTTGCTATTGAGAGGAAAAGTATCTGAGATGGAGGGGGGGACAAAAGCTGTTTGACTGACAGCTAAAAATCATCCAATGGGAGTAATGAAGAGTCTGTTCACTTTCTGATTGGCCGTGGGAAGGATGGACATGTTGGATGACCAATGGCAGGAGTGTGAGGGGAGGGAGGTGGGGGGGGCCAACGGGACAGTTAGAGTCATTCATGTGATGGCACCTATAGGCATGTGCCCAATCAGAGTTGGCAACTCTAGGCCTGGATCTCTTCGCCTTTCTCTCTTAAAACCTACCTCTTTAACCTTACTTTTGATCACCTGTCCCAATATCTCCTTGTTTGGCTTTGTGTCTATTCTTGATTTTATAATGTTCCTGTGATGCATCTTGGGACATTTTACTATTGTAAAAGATGCTATATAAATGCAAGTTGTTGTTGTTTGTGTATGAACGATGAGCACAAAAATCACTTCCTTGTGTTGAGCGTTACAGGAACATAGGAATTATGGGACGAAAAAATATCAAGGTCCATCTAGGTCATCTTTGACCATCATGGTAATTACATGATACAACAGTTGTTGACCAATCACAACAATCGATCTCTATCCACTTGTCTACCCACGCACGAGGTGTGAAAAACTGCAGTGGTGGAGAGTTCTGAGGAACATATAGACTCAAAGTCAACTGTTCCTCTCAAGCACACAACATTCACCAGCCATTATCATAATATGATAGAATTCGAAAACTTGATATTAGGTTTGAGAGTGAGAACTGGGTTTGGGTGTGAGAACTGGGTTTGAGGGTGAGAATTGGGGTATAAGATTAACAAACCTCCAGCTCTCCAACACACTCCTCGATCTAACAAGGATTGAAAAATGTGTGACCTCTGCTACTTCTATCCTTGCTTCTTTCAACAACCTAGGATGCATTCCATCTGGGCCAGATGACTTACCAACTTTCAGTGATGCTAACCTTTTTAGTACATCTTCTCTCTCTGTTAATATTCTGTCCATAACTCCCATCACCTCCTTTAGTGTGGCCTTCACATCACCAGTTTCATTTGTGAAGACAGATGTCAAGTACCCATTTAATATTTTAGCCAGGTTCACTGCCTCTGCACAAAGGCTTCGCCTTGGGTCCTTAGTTGGTTCAACCTTATCCTTGGAAAACAATTTATACTTTATATGTTTATAGAATGCTTTAGGGTTCAATTTAATGTTGCCTGTCAGTCTTTTTTTTGTAGCCTCTCTTTGTCTCCTGTATAAACTTTTTCAATTTTCTCCTGTGCTTTCCTTACTCTTCCTGGTTATTAACTGAATCTTGCTCCTGACATTTGACATAATCCTCCTTTTTCTGATTTATTTTAATTTTTATTCTGCCATCCAGGGAAAATGAGCTCTACCATTTCCCTTAAAAGAAATAAGCTTGGTTTGTACTTGAGCCATCTCTTCCCTCAACGCCCTCCATCGCTCTGTTACTGCTTTACATTGCAATCACCTTTTCCAAACTATAGGCTTGATCTCTTCTTAAATCACCGAAATTAGTTCTTCCCAGTTGAGCATTTTTTTACCTTTGCTATTTTCTAACCTCTTTCATAATTACTTTAAACCAAATGCAGTTGTAGTCACTAGATGATCCTCGACTGTAACATGCTCACTTCCTCTACTTCATTTCTCAAGAGCAGATCCAACATTGCTTCTTCCCTTAAGCAAGTTACTGCAGAGGCTGGAAATCTGAAGTGAAAAACAGAAAATGCTGGAAACGCTTTGTAGGTCTGGCAACATCTGTGGTGAGAAACAGCGTTTGTTTTTAAGGTTGAACTGAAACAATAGCTCTTGTTTCTCTCTCTACCTGGCGCTACCAAGCCTGCTGAGCATTGCCAGCATTTTCTGATTTTATTTGCTCTTCTCTCCTTGTTGGAATGGAGGCACATTGATCAAAAATGTTTTCCTATACATATAGCAGAAATTCCTCGCCTTCCCTACAACAACTTGCAGCCATATAGCAAAACATCCCAAGAAGCTTCACAAGAGACCCTTAGTTTGACACTGAGCCACAGAAGGGGCTATTGTGGGCAGATGGCTTGGTCATAGAGGTAGATTATAAAGAGCATCTTAAATGGAAGAAAGAGAGACGGAGAGGTAGGTTCAAGGAGGGAATTCCAGATTTTAGGGCATTAACAGCTGAAGGCACGGCCACCAATGGTGCAGCAATTAAAATTGGGGATGTGCAAGAGGCTGGAATTGGAGGAACACAGAGATCACAAAGGGTTGTGGGGCTGGAGGAGGTTACAGAGCTAGGGAGGGATGAGACCATGGAGAGATGTGAAAAGAATGAGAATTTTTAAATCCAGGTGTTGCTTAACCAGGAGCCATTGCAGCCCAGCGAGCCCAGGAGTAATTGTTGCAAGTTTGACTTTTTGTTATTCATCCACGGGATGTGGGCTTCGCTGGCTAGGCCAGCATTTATTGCCTATCCCTAATTGCCCTTGAGAAGGTGGTGGAGAGCTGCCTTCTTGAACCTCTGCAGTTCATGTGGCGTAGGTACACCCACAGTGCTGTTAAGGAGGGAGGTCCAAGATTTTGACCCAGCGACAGTGAAGGAACAGCGATCTATTTCCAAGTCAGGATGGTGAGTGACTTGGAGGGGAGCTTCCAGGTGGTGGTGTTCCCATCTATCTGCTGCCCTTGTCCTTCTAGATGGTAGCGGTCCTGGGTTTGGAAGGTACTGTCTAAGGAGCCTTGGTGAATTCCTGCAGTGCATCTTGTAGATGGTACACACTGCTGCTACTGTGTGTCGGTGGTGGAGGGAGTGAATGTTTGTGGGTGTGGTGCCAATCAAACGGGCTGCATTGTTGTGAATGATGTCGAGCTTCTTGAGTGTTGTGGGAGCTGCTCTCATCCAGGCAAGTGGGGAGTATTCCATCACACTCCTGACCTGTGCTTGGTAGATGGCCGACAGGCTTTGGGGAGCTAGGAGGTGAGTTACGCGTCACAGGATTCCTAGCCCCTAACCTGCTCTTGTAGCCATAGTATTTATATGGCTAGTCTAGTTCAGTTTATGGTCAATGGTAACTCCCAGGATGTTGATGGTGGGGGATTCAGTGATGGTAATGCCATTGAACGTCAAGGGGCGATGGTTAGATTCTCTCTTGTTGGAGATGGTCATTGTCTGGCACTTGTGTGGCGCAAATGTAACTTGCCACTTGTCAGCCCAAGTCTGGATATTGTCCAGGTCTTGCTGCATTTGGACATGTACAAGATAGGATACAGGCAACAGAGTTGAATAAGCTTAATGTGGGAGGCTGGTCAGGGGTGTGGTGGAATGGCTGAGTCTCGAGGTAACAAAGCCATGAATGAGGGTTTCAGCAGCAAGTCAGCTGAGATGGGGGCAAAGTTGGGCAATGTTATGGGGGTGGAAGCTGGCAGTCTTAGTGCTGGTGCGGACATGTGATCAGAAGCTCATCTCAGGGTCAAACCTGAAACCAGGTTGGCAAAGTTTGGTTCAGACTCGGAACCAGGGAGAAGGATGGTGTCATTGGCTTTATGAAGGGGACCTGAGACAATGGCTTTACTATTCTCAATAACTCTGTTTCCAGAGTCTATATTCGAGTCTCCTAATATTACCACTCAATTTTTGTTAAACGCCTTAGAAATTTGCCAACAAATTTTCTCAGCTACATGAACATTTTCCTTTGACAGTACAGATTAACCCTGTCAATACAGACTGGAATCACTGATTAATGTGACAGGGCAGATTACCCCTCAGTAATGTCAATAATCATCAATGTATGGGACGGAACAGATCAACTCTCTCAGTCCAACCAAAATCACCGATCATTACAATGGAACATATTATAACATCACAGAATAATAGAATTTTACTCCACAGTAGATAGTCATTCAGCCCGTCGTGCAACTACCTGCTCTTTGAAGGAACTGTTCCAAGTTAGTCCCACACCTCAGCTTCTTTCCCCATAACACTGAATTAGTCCTCTACAAGTACATGACCAAGTACCTTTTGAAAACTCCTGATTCTACCAGCTTTTCAGGTAGTGTGTTCAAGATCAGAACAACCCTCTGTGTGAAGAAATAGCTCATTTCCCTCTGGTTCTTTTGCCAATTATTTTATATCTATGACCTCTGGTTACCAACCCACTTGCCAAAGGAAATAATTTCTTCCTACTTGGTCTATCAAAGCCCTTCAGTATTTTGAACACGTCTATTAGATTTTCCCTTAACCTTCTCTGCTCTAAGGAGAGCAGTTTCTTCAATCTCTCCACATAACTGAACTCCCTTAGCCCCAGTAAACCTCCTCTGTGGCCTCTTGAGGGCCATAACATTCATCCCAAGATGCAGTGTCCAAAATTGAACACAATACTCCAGCTGATACCTAGCCAGAAATTGGTAAGCGCTTAGCGTGACTTCCTTGTTTTTGAGTTCAATGTTCTTATTTACAAGACCAAATATTCCATCAACTTCCTTAACCACCTTATCAACTCGCTCTGCCGCCTTCAAAGATTTGCGAATATGCATTCCCAGGCCCCTCTGTCTTTGTATCCTCCACAAAAACAGAACCTTTTAGATTCTACTGCCTCTCCACGTTGTTTCTCTGAGTGCATCACCTCACGCATCCCCTAAATTGCATCTGCCCTCTGTCTGCCCATTTCACTAGCCTGTCTGAAGTCTGTTACCATCCTCCTCACGGTTTACTACATTGCCAAGATTTATATAACCCACAAACTTCAAAATTGTACTCCTAATACCCAAGACCAGGTCATTTATATATAACAAGAAAAGCGTTGGTCCTAATACCAACCCTGGGGTGCCCTACTGCCTAATTCTCTCCATTCTCTGCCTCCTATAGCTTAGCCAACTTCATACATAAGTTACCATCATCCCTTTAATACCATGTGTTTCTATTTTCTGAATAAGTCTAACTTTGTGAGCAGCTTTGCAGTTGGATACTTTACAAATAAGTGATATAAAGGCAGCAGAGTCAGCAGAGATGGTGGCACAGGGGTAATATCACTGGGCTTGTAATGCAAAGGACCCAGGTTAATGCTCTGGGGGCATGGGTTCAAATCCCACCATAATAGCTAGTGCAATTTAAATTCAGTTAATAAAAAATCTGTAGTCAAAAGTAAGTCTCCATAATTTATGGAGGAGGCTGAGGGGTGACTTAATTGAGGTATACAAAATTATGAGAGGGGTAGACAGGAAAGACCTGTTTCCCCCGGTTGAGGGTTCAATTAAGGTGATTGGGTAAGAAAGTCTTTCCCCTCCAATCCTTCTGGGATTCACTGCCTGAATTGGCGGTTGAGGCTGAAATGCTCAACTTATTTAAAAAGGTACCTGGTGCTAAGGACTAGGTGCTGGAAAGTGGGATAAAAAATGAGTGGCTAGTTTATTTTTCTCTTTCTATGGCCAGTGCAGACACGATGGGCTGAATGGCCTCTTTCTGCACCATCACTTTTTTATGGTTCTATGGAAAGTCCAT
Organism: Cetorhinus maximus; assembly: GCF_964194155.1. Classification (NCBI taxonomy): domain Eukaryota; kingdom Metazoa; phylum Chordata; class Chondrichthyes; order Lamniformes; family Cetorhinidae; genus Cetorhinus; species Cetorhinus maximus. The sequence goes on along the minus strand of NC_135888.1, from coordinate 130,229,311 downwards.
ATGTACAACATCTACTGCACTACCTTCCTCAACCCCCTCTGTTACTTCATCAGGTTATTCAGACACAATTTGCCATTTAGCAAGTCTGTGCTGACTGTCCCTTATTAGCCCATGCTTCTCCAAGTGGGAATTAATTTTGCCCTTGACAATGGTCTCCAGTAGTTTTACCAACATAGTTTTCAGGCTGATTGGCCTGTAGTTACCAGATCTATCCTTCTCCACTTTCTTTGGAATAGCGGTTTGACATTTGCAATCCTCCGGTCCTCTGGCACCACTCCCATATCCAAGGATTGCGGTCAGAGTTTCTGCTGTCTCCCCTCTTGTTCTCTTCAGCAACCTAGGCTGCATCTGGCCTTGACAGTGTGACTTGTGAGCTTTGAGTGATGTCAACCTATTTAGCATCTCCTTTTCTATCTATTTGTACCCTATCCAATATCTCAAACACTCACTCTCTACTCTGACATGAACTTCATCCTCTTCTTTCGTGGAGGCAGATGCAAAGTACTCATTCAGTACTGTACCTCAGTCATGCCCTCTGCCTCGGGGGTTTCTGGCCCTGCCCGCCACTGGGATCGCCCAGTCCTGCCACAAGTCAATGGGCTTTGGGCTGGGCCGCCGCATTGCCCATGGCAGGTCTTTTTTTTTTTGCAAAAATATACCTTATTCATAAAATATCTTCAACCACATTCCAAACCATTTCAAAAACACCATTACAAGGGTACAATCCGGTTCAACTTTTACAAAATGTATCACCAGGTGCATCAGTACAAACAAATATTACAATCATTTACAGCCTTTCATTTTGAGCTGTACAGCCCGAGGGGGTTTAAACAGTTCCCAGTCTCTCGGTGCGCTGTGGCAGAAAGGTCTTAGACAGCGACCCTTCCCCATTGCGCCTTTGCGGCAGCTGCCCCAAGCTTTAGTACGTCCCTCAGCACGTAGTCCTGGACTTTGGATTGTGCCAGACCGCAACACTCGGTCGGGGACAACTCTTTGTGCTGGAAGACCAACAAGTTTCGGGTAGACCAAAGCGCATCTTTCACCGAGTTGATGTTCCTCCAGCTGCAGTTGATGTTTGTCTCGGTGTGTGTCCCTGGGAACAGCCCGTAGAGCACAGAGTCCTGTGTCACAGAACTGCTCGGGATGAACCTCGACAGCAACCACGTCCCAACCACCGTGGGGCCGGAAAACCCCAGCCAAAGACTTTGTTTTTTGTCCACAGCCAGTCTCACACGTGCTTTAATTATCCTTTTACTCCTACTGTTTATGAAAGATTTTTGGACTCCCTTTTATGTTAACCGTGAATCTTTTCTCATGCTCTCCCTTTGTCCTTCGCAGATCCTTCCTTAATTTCCCGCTGCACTCTTTGCATTCAGTCTGATTTTCGATCGTATTCTATACCTGACATTTGCATAAACCTCCTTTGTCTGTTTTATTTCACTTCTGTTTCTTTTCTCATTCAGGGAGCTCAGGTTTTGGATGATCCATTGTTCTTCCTTGTGGGATATGTTTGGTTTGTACCCAAACCCACTCATGCTTAAGGAGGGAGGCAGTGGTGTTGTGTGTTGTAATATCACTTGGCTACTAGTCCAGAGGACCAAACTAATGCCCTTAGAATATGGGTTCAAATCCCACTATAGCAGTTGTTGGAATTTAAATTCGATTAGTGAAATTTAAAGCTAGTAATAGTGACTACAAAACTATCATTGATTGTTGTAAAAACCCATCTGGTTCACTAATATCCTTTAGCTGGTCTGGCCTATATGTGACTCCAGATCCACAGCAATGTGGTTGACTCTTAACTGCCCTCTGAAATGGCCTTGCAAGTCATTCAGTTCAAGGGCGATTAGGGGTGGGTAACAAATGCTGGCCTTGCCAGTAATTCCCACATCCTGTGAAAGGATAAAATAAAATCCTAACTTACTGTTTCCCTGGCCAATCTGCAGGGGCAATGTAATAGCTCCTTTCTTGCTTCTCAATTCTAACCAAAATTGGGGGAGGGGCTGGAGAGTCGCGATGAGATTAGAGTTAGTTTGAGACTTCGAATCTGGAAATCTACCAAAACGGTGCCAGGGATGAGGTAATGCATTGCGCCTGGAGAGACTGGAGAAGCTGGGAGTGTTCTCCGGGAGCAGAGAATGAGAAGAGGAGATTTGATAGAGGCGTTTAAAATCATGAAAGGTTTAGATAGAGTAAATAAAGAGAAACTGTTTCCAATGGCCTAAGGGTGGATAAGTAGAGGGCACAGATTGAAGGCGATTGGCAGAAGTACCGGAGGTGAAATGAGGGAAAACCTTTCACATTAGTGGCTGGGATTTGGATGGTGCACAAGAGCAGGAATGGGACTAACTGAATAGCTCTTTCAAAGAGCTGACACGAGCATGATGGGCTGAATGACCTCCCTTTGTGCTGTATTATGCTATGATCCTATAAGAAGCTGGTGACGTTAAGATGACCACGAAACTGTGAGGTTGTTTTAAAAGCCCAACTGGTTCACTAAAGTCCTTAATGGAAGGAAAGCTGCCATCCTTACCCAGGCTGGGCCTACAGGTGGCTCCAGTCTTATACCAATGTTGTTAACTCTTAACTGGCCCCAAAGTGATAAAGCTCAGTCTATACCAACAGCTACAAAGAATCTACAGTGATTCAAAAAAGCTCACCACCAGCTTCTCAGGGTATCTAGGGATGCACAATAAAAGCTGGTCTTGGCAGCAACGTCCACACCCCAGGGAAGTACAATAAATTCAAAATGACAATGATGCACTCCAAGGACATTACAGAGAAAGGAGGGGTTAAAACATGGTGCCACACTTCAAAAAAAGAGTACATGTCTGTCAGTTGTGGCCTACGAGGTTGTGGGTTCAAGTTCCAGTTCAGACACTAGAGCACATAATCCAGGCTAGCTGACACTTCCAGCACAGTACTGAGGGAGTTCTGTACTGTCAGAGGGGCAGGGCTGTGAAAGCGCTGTACTGCTGCAGGGGGAGCACTCAGTGTCGGAGTGGCAATGCTAACAGAGTGCTGCTCTGTTGGAGAGGCAGTATATGGGGGTGCTGCACCATGCAAGAGACAGTACTGAGGGAGTGCTGCACTGTCTCAGGAGCAATAACAGGTGCTGCTTTGTTGGAGAGGCAGCATTGTAGAACAGTTAGTGCTGAGGGAGTGCCGCACTGTTGAAGAGGCAGTACTGAGCGAGTGTTGCACTGTTGGAGAAGCAGTACTGAGCGAGCACTGTCGGATATCCTACCTTTTAACTGAACCATTAAACTTCTCAAGTGGACATAAAGACCCAGTGACCAAGGCCACTATTTCAAAGACAAATGGGGGTGTTCTCCCAGGGTCCTGGCCAAACTTCCTGCTTGGTCTTGCTCACCAACTCCCTGCCTTGATGTGCTGAGCACCAGAACCAGAATGGTTAGACTGTGGAACTTGATAGCACATGGATAGTTGAGGTAAATAGGTGAAATTTAAGTGTACGAGGAGAAAGGAACAGAAGATTATGTTGATGGGATGAAGTAATGGTAGGAGGAGGCTTGCAGATCTGTTGATCTGAATAGTGTGTGCAGTGCTGTGAATATTATGTAATACAATGCAGGAACAATTTGCATTTATATAGGACCTTTAACATAGGTGCTTCAAAGGAGCACCATCAGACAAGAAATGGACACCGAATCTAAACTGGAGATACCAGGAGTAACTAAAAGCTTGGTTTTAATGCAGACTTTGAATGAGGAGAAGTAGAGGTAGAGATGTGGAGAGGTTTATGGAGGGAATTCCAGAGTTTAGAGCATTAACACTGAAGGCAAGGGCGCAAATGTTGGAGCGAAGGAAGTGGAAGATGAGTAAATGGGCAGAAGTTGGAGATATCAGGGGTTTGTCGGGATGGAGGAGGTTACAGAGATAGGGAGGGGCAAGTAGGGTACCAGATGCTGTTTGCTATTAATGCAATAAATAAAGTTTCATCTCTCTTTGGTATTCGAAAGATGTAGGGAGATGAATTATATGTACTATTCTGCTGAGGTATGCAATGTCTTAAACCTCCCCCTACATACTCAATTTTCTGACTGCTGTGATATTGAACCTCTCTTGCCATACACTGCCTTCTCCGGACTGCACCTAGCAGCTGTGTGTCCACGCTGCACAGGGAGTATCATATTTTATCTGTTGCAGGGAATAAATTAAGTGTGTTACAGAAGGGAGCCGCCCCATGTTAGGTACACCCTTTGGGAGCTCGGACATGGTTTGTGCTAAATTTAACTCCCTTCCCATCCTCCTAATTCACATTTCGTAAATCTATACTATAAGTCCTGTGGTATTTAGCTTCACACAACACGAGGAGTTTATTTCAACTTAAGGCAGGGCAGTTTTGCTTTCATCAAGCATTACTTATTCCTGGGCTACTCCACGATGTTCATTGACAATTAGTGCGCTCAGCGATGGCCCCTTGAGATCAAAAGGCTCTTTGCTACTTGTTTTACTTTAGACAAATCTTTACATTTCATTTCAACACTTCCGCACTCTTCCATCTTTACAGGGTATTTACAGAACAGAAACAGGCCATTCAGCCCATCTGGTCTATGCCAGTGTTTATGCTCGACACAAGCCTCCTTCTAACCCTCTTCATGTATCATAACCTTCTATTCCTTTCTCCCTCATGTGCTTATCAAGCTTCCCTTTAAAGGCACCAATGCTATTCACCCCAACTAGTCCTTGTTCCAAATTCTCACCGTTACCTAGATAAAGAAGCTCCTCCTGAATTCTCTATTGGGTTTATAAACGACTATCTTCTATTTATCGGCCCTAATTCTGGTCTGTCCCACGAGTGGAAACATCTTCTCTACATCTACCTTATCGAACCCTTTCATAATTTGAAAATCTCACCAGTCCACACCTCAGCATTCTCGGTTCTGGAAAAGGAAACGTTTACTGGAGCCCTCTCCAGTTTACTGGTGCCATGTAATAAAGAGAATTTGTAAATACTTGAAAGGAAAACATTAAAGCGCTATGGGAAACGAGGAGGGGAGTGAGAGGAAATAAGAGCTAGCACAGCTTTGATGGGTTGGATGGCCTCCTTCTGCTTTTTTCTTTATCCATTGATACATCATTCTCCATCGCGTGATGTCAGACACCCAATAAACCATCTTTCCCTATCTTGTTTTCAGGTCAGGCAATCCTGAAATTCACTCAACAATATCCCAAATTCTTGAAAAATTGTCCAGTTAGCAAAGAGCTGAGGAAAAAGGGAGCCAGGATTGAACAGCTAAAAATTCCACTTGAAAAGTTTATTCTATACAACTGATCCAAAGCCAGCTTGGAGTGAGACCACATCCTCCAGGGCATTGTATTGCAGAGAAAGATCCCAAGATGCTTCGCTAGATGGACCAGGTAGGACAGTGAACGGAAAACAGGAGAGAAGTATTAGGTGAGAAGATTGAAGGTTGCTTCCCCTGACTGCTGAGTCTAAAGCCAGATGACATTGTCCCAGGGTAAGGGGTCAGCCATTTTGGATTGAAATGAGGAGAAATCTCTTCACTCAGAGGATTGTGAATCTTTGGAATTCTCTACCCTAGAGAACTGTGAATGTTCATTCCCTCCCTTCAACCAGCAATGTTGGCAGCAGCTCCATTGAAATTCCTATGAGGATTCCACTGGTTACCCACCAGAACTCCTTGATCAGGGTCAGTATGGCCATTGGTGGGGTTTGGAAACCATCCCCCTCCCCCTCCCCCTACCTTAATCCTCAGCAGTGTGAAGGCACCAGAGATTCTGGCATGTGGGCACCAAAGATGGACACAAAGTGGTCTTTATGTTCGTCTGACCCATGTTCATGAAGTGTCTTTCTACTGATTTGAAGGTTTTGGGACCCATTCCTGTTCTACATCTCTGATCACCCAACGTATTTCTGAGACATGCTATCAAAGCTTTTCATCTTGTACTCATCAGGATAGCTCACAAGAAGGCATCCACCAATCAGAGTCCACTTGCCAACCAATCAGCACTTTATTCTCATGTAGTGTAAATTGTTGTTCCCCGTTACAGTTTGGTAATTTCTTGCGAGGTATCCTGATGAGTGCAAGATGAAAAGCTTAGACAGCATGTCTCTTTTTTCAGCAAATACTCAAGTCCTGTACTACCAAACGACTAATGTATTTTTACCAGAGCTACTGGAGGGGTCATTCTCTAAGGACTTTGTGAGTGTGTACCGTATTGAGAAGAAGGAGATGTGCATTTCTTCAGGAGAATCAACCACTCATGACTCCAGACCTGCACAGAACAGACACGACAGAGGCCAGAAAGGGCCTGGAGGGTTTGTGGTGTTGAAGTCTTTTTGGAACCCCAGTGTCTGCACTTTTGTGTGGATCTCCATTTTCTACAGCCTCCTCTTTGGTCATAACTAACATAAGACCATAAAAATTAGAGCAGGAGAAGACCATTTGGCCCCTCCAGCCTGCTCAATAAGATCTGGTCAAATTTCTACCTCAGTTCCACTTTCCCACCCTATCCCCATCTCCCTTGATTCTCTGAGCCACCAAAGATCTATCGATCTTGGCCTTGGATGAGGAGCCATATTTGACATGAAATGCTAACCCTCCCCAGATGCCGCCAGACCTGCTGAATATTTACAGCATTTTCTGTTTTTGCTTCAGATTTCCAGCATCTGCAATATTTTGCTTTTATTCCAGCGTTGTGGTGGGTGAGTAGTCAGTGCGATGCTGATGGGTTTAGTACCAGAAAGGATGCACCAGGGAGAGCCAAGATTGGGTGACGCTCGCTACAAATACTTGGTAGAGTCTTGAAGGACGATGGCATGAAAATGTCAGATCCTCTGGGGATGGTGGGGGGAATGTTATATCAAAGAAATCGATTTCCATCAATGCGCGATACGCAGTATAACTAGGTCATATATTCAAACAAAATGTTCATCATAGAATCATTGAGCAATACAGCACAGGACACCATTCGGCCCATCGTGACAGTGCCAGCTTTTTGAAAGAGTCATCCGATTGGTCCCACTCCCCTGCCCTTTGTCCATAGCCCTGCAGTTATTTTCCTTTTTAGTAGCTGGAGAAGAAGTCAACAAAACCTTGCTGTTGGAATGCTCCGGACTGGAAGCCTATTTCGCGGGCCCGGATTCTCCAGCCCCACTGCGGCGGGTCCCCCCCCCAGGTCGGGTTCTCCCCCAGCGGATGTGGCGAGCCACTCAAATGTCCGTCGGCTTTGCGGGATCTGAAAATCCCGTCGGCTGGAGGGGCCAGAAAATGTGGCCATAGTGTCTGAAGCAGGATTCTTCAGTAGTTGTAGAGACGCTTGAAAAAGATTTACAAGAATGATACCAGAACTGAAAGGTTTTCGAGAATGGCTCAACAGCCTGGGGCTCTTGTATCTGGGAAAAGAAAAGGCTGAGGGGTGACCTGATAAAATCGTGGATGAGTTTAAAAGGGTTAAGGATAGAGAAAACTTCTGAGGGATTCTAAAATTGGGACCGTAAATACAAGATAGTCATTATTAAGTCCAATGGGGAATTCATACTAAACTTCTTTACCCAGAGAGTACGTGGTGAGAATGTGGAACTCACTAACACAAGGAGCAATTGAGGCAAATATTGTAGACACATTTAAGGGAAAACTAGCTAATTACATGAGGGAGAAAGGAATAGTAGGTTATGCTGGTGGGAGTAGATGCGAGGAGACTCGTGTGCAACACCAGCAAGAGCCAGTTGGGTTGAATGACATGTTTCTGACATGTTGTCAAACTCAGCTACATTCCATTTATCTAATTTATTCAAGAATAGGAACATTGTGAAGTTTTGTGTCTTGCTACGAGTTGCATGGTTCTCTGTTAAAAGTCTTTCTGCCCTTTGGAAGGAGTTTGCTTTACACTGAGGTCTGGCCCACTCACACGCATTCCCAAGAGTGAAGGTGAACAGGTTAATTGTTCATTAGATGTAAGGTCAGTTTAACAGCATTTCAGTCACCAGCTGCTTCAGTTTACACCCAATGCTCTGAGATTTTTGAGCTGTCTCTGGCAGGTAGATAAGCAACATTATCCCTCATTTATTCGTACAATTGCATTCCTTTGAAGTTTTGCCTGCCACCACCCCCCACCCCACCCCATTTGGGGCATTTTCACTAAAATGACAATTCACACAACTGAGCAACATTATCATTTGTATGAGTATGGCAAAAGAACGAGGGGGGACAGGAGGAAAGATATTTTTAACACTATATAAGATGCACCACCTGAAAGGGTCATAGGGGAGATTCAACAGTAAAATAGCAACTTCAAAAGGAAGTTAGATAAATACTTGAAGGGGAAAAAATTACTGTGCTGTGAGCAAGGAGTAGAACAAATTAAATAGCTACCAAAGAGCTAGTGCAGGCATGATGGGCCAAATGGCCTTTTTTCTGTGCTGTATCTATGCACCACTCCTTAGGATGGATATATTGGCCCTGGAGAGAGTACAGCATAGATTTACTCGAATGATACCTGGACTCCGAGGGTCAAATTACAAGGAGAGATTAAACAAACTAGCATTCCCCGGAATTTAGAAGGCTATGTTTGACTGAAGTTTTCAAAGTATTAAGGGGAATAGGTAAGGCCGGTTGGGAGAAACTATTTTCACTGTTGAGAAGTCAAGGACTAGCGGCACAGGCAAAAAAACGAGAGCCGGACTTGTCAGGAGAGAAATTACAAAACACCTCTACAAGACAAAGGTGGTGAAGTTTGGAGCTCAATTCTGCAATAGTACTTGATGCAAGATCAATTGTTAATTTTAAATCTGCTGTTGATAGATTTTAGTTTACCAAAGGTATTAATGGAATTGGGGCAAAGGTTGTTAGGTTGTAGGTCAAACATTGAATGAGGGAACAGGCAAGAGGAGTTAAATAGCCTCTTCCGTTCCTCTGTACCGTTCTATGATTTTATGAAGTCCATCCTATGTGGAGACATCATAGAATGATAGACTAGAACTGCAATTAAATGTGTAGAATAAAGTGTGCAATTCAGGAATAGTCTCTCTTCCCAAAAGACTCTTCCCTTCCAATCTGATCTCTCTGCTCTTTCTCTCAGAACTTTTCCCAATAGCCCAGTTGCCTCAGGCCCCAGCTTTAAATATCTTCAAAGCTCCTCCTGCGCTGGGAGTTCTCAAACTGTACAGCTCTCCCTCGTCCTCCTTCCCTTTCTCCCACAGGTTGAAGGTGTTTACATAGAAGTTACAGCACAGAAAAAGGCCATTCGGCCCAGCAGCTCTGTGCACAAGGCTCCTCCCACTATAGTTTCCCTAACCCCACCAAATATCCTTCTAGTCCTTTCTCCCTCACATGTTTTTCGACTTTCTCCTTAAATGAATCCAACCCAATCTCAGCTAACCCTTTTTCTCAATCCTCCTCTCCCCTCTTTGTCACTTTCAATGGTCTGGTCAGGAAGGGCCTCATCCCTCCGCCTAGGTGGTTGCCAACCTTCCAGGATTTTCCTGGCGCCTCCATGAATCAAAGTTTAATCTCCTGGACACAGCTATGAGCGAAAGGGACACTTTTGCTTATTAGTCAAAAACGTCTTGGTGATTGTGAAAAAGAAGTCTGTTTGACCGGGTGGGGAGGTTAAAGGTGGCAGGTCATGAGATAGGACATCCAGAATACAGCCAACCTGAGTCGGCAACACTGGGCAGACGACAGAGTGGGACAACCATTCGCTTTTCACCTCTGGGTTAAAATTTCAGGTCAAATTGATGAGGTGAAACATTTTCTACCTTAACTGACTTAAATTAGATCCCAGAAGCTATAAATCCCCATAACGTTCCTAATTCAACATCGCTATTAATAATCACACTCAGAGCAGGAAATGGTGTTGGAAATGGCTAAATGCCGCACTGGGGCAGTAGCGGGCACTCTTGTAAAAAATCCAGCAGAGGCAGAATGGGCCGAATAGCCTTCTTCTGTGCTGTAAGATTCCGAATGCTCCCAACCAAGCCAAGTGGACAAATGACATATGATCTTCCTCTCCGAAAAATAAGGCCACACTTAGGTTTTTCGTTTAAAAACCGACGGCTTAGAAGCTGCCCAACTTGATTTTTTGAGTGAGCATAGCAATGGTCAGGAGCCTTATTGAAATATTTAAACCACGGCCTTGTATTGCTAGGACACTGACATTCTGCCGAGTGATACTGGATGTAAAATGGTCTCTTATCGACCATTCCAAAAATGCCAGCCAAAAACCAGCCCACTCACTGTTGATGACCCCTCCCCCCTCAACCCAGCCTTTAAGGAAATATTTTCAAATTAGCATTGTTGAAAAACCAACAAACTACCTCCTCCCTTGACATCAGCGAGATTCCTGTTAAAATGGTGACCTGATTGACCCTTTAAAATTATCAAGAGGTTCGATAGCAGCTTCCACTTGTGGGGGAGACCAACGACAGCGGCTATAAATATTATAAATCCAATAGGGAATTCAGGAGAAACTTCTTTAGCCAGAGAGTGGTGAGAATGTGGAACTCACTACAACATGGAGTAGTTGAGGTGAATAATATTGATAGGTTTAAGAAGAGCGAAGATAAAGAAGGAAGGAACAGACGGATATGCTGATAGGATGAGGTGAAAAGCTCATCAGTGAATAAAGGATCAGTTGGGGCAAATATCCTGTTTCCGTGTTGTAAATATTTTGTAACTTTATGATAAGATCATATAATGGAGTCTAGGTGATCAAAAATAGTTTGGTCCTGCCCTGGTGTGACTGGGTGGACAATGTGCTCTCTCCCCTGGTGTGACTGGGTGGACAATGTGCTCTCTCCCCTGGTGTGACTGGGTGGACAATGTGCTCTCTCCCCTGGTGCAACTGGGTGGACAATGTGCTCTCTCCCCTGGTGTGACTGGGTGGACAATGTGCTCTCTCCCCTGGTGTGACTGGGTGGACAATGTGCTCTCTCCCCTGGTGTGATCAGGATGGACAATGTGCTTTCTCCCCTGGTGTGACTGGGTGGACAATGTGCTTTCTCCCCTGGTGTGACTGGGTGGACAATGTGCTCTCTCCCCTGGTGTGACTGGGTGGACAATGTGCTCTCTCCCCTGGTGTGACTGGGTGGACAATGTGCTCTCTCCCCTGGTGTGATCAGGGTGGACAATGTGCTCTCTCCCCTGGTGTGATTGGGTGGACAATGTGCTCTCTCCCCTGGTGTGACTGGGTGGACAATGTGCTCTCTCCCCTGGTGTGACTGGGTGGACAATGCGCTCTCTCCCCTGGTGTGACTGGGTGGACAATGTGCTCTCTCCCCTGGTGTGACTGGGTGGACAATGTGCTTTCTCCCCTGGTGTGACTGGGTGGACAATGTGCTCTCTCTCCTGGTGTGACTGGGTGGACAATGTGCTCTCTCCCCTGGTGTGACTGGGTGGACAATGTGCTCTCTCCCCTGGTGTGATCAGGATGGACAATGTGCTTTCTCCCCTGGTGTTACTGGGTGGACAATGCACTCTCTCCCCTGGTGTGACTGGGTGGACAATGCACTCTCTCCCCTGGTGTGACTGGGTGGACAATGTGCTCTCTCCCCTGGTGTGACTGGGTGGACAATGCACTCTCTCCCCTGGTGTGACTGGGTGGACAATGCACTCTCTCCCCTGGTGTGACTGGGTGGACAATGTGCTCTGTCCCCTGGTGTGACTGGGTGGACAATATGCTCTCTCCCCTGGTGTGACTGGGTGGACAATGTGCTCTCTCCCCTGGTGTGACTGGGTGGACAATGTGCCCTCTCCCCTGGTGTGATCAGGATGGACAATGTGCTCTCTCCCCTGGTGTGACTGGGTGGACAATGTGCTCTCTCCCCTGGTGTGACTGGGTGGACAATGTGCTCTCTCCCCTGGTGTGATCAGGATGGACAATGTGCTTTCTCCCCTGGTGTGACTGGGTGGACAATGTGCTCTCTCCCCTGGTGTGACTGGGTGGACAATGTGCTCTCTCCCCTGGTGTGACTGGGTGGACAATGTGCTCTCTCCCCTGGTGTGATCAGGGTGGACAATGTGCTCTCTCCCCTGGTGTGATCAGGGTGGACAATGTGCTCTCTCCCCTGGTGTGACTGGGTGGACAATGTGCTCTGTCCCCTGGTGTGACTGGGTGGACAATGTGCTCTCTCCCCTGGTGTGACTGGGTGGACAATGTGCTCTCTCCCCTGGTGTGATCAGGATGGACAATGTGCTCTCTCCCCTGGTGTGACTGGCTGGACAATGTGCTCTCTCCCCTGGTGTGATTGGGTGGACAATGCGCTCTATCCCCTGGTGTGACTGGGTGGACAATGTGCTCTCTCCCCTGGTGTGATCAGGGTGGACAATGTGCCCTCTCCCCTGGTGTGATCAGGGTGGACAATGTGCTCTCTCCCCTGGTGTGACTGGCTGGACAATGTGCTCTCTCCCCTGGTGTGACTGGGTGGACAATGTGCTCTCCCCCTGGTGTGACTGGGTGGACAATGTGCACTCTCCCCTGGTGTGAATGGGTGGACAATGTGCTCTCTCCCCTGGTGTGATCATGGTGGACAATGTGCTCTCTCCCCTGGTGTGACTGGGTGGACAATGTGCTCTCTCCCCTGGTGTGATCAGGGTGGACAATTTGCTCTGTCCCCTGGTGTGACTAGGTGGACAATGTGCTCTCTCCCCTGGTGTGATCAGGGTGGACAATGTGCTCTCTCCCCTGGTGTGACTGGGTGGACAATGTGCTCTCTCCCCTGGTGTGACTGGGTGGACAATGTGCTCTCTCCCCTGGTGTGACTGGGTGGACAATGTGCTCTCTCCCCTGGTGTGACTGGGTGGACAGTATAGTCATGGCTCCCAACACCCCTTGTTGTTGAACCACCCCAAAAAACATCCTAAAAATCTCCAATTCATGTTTTATTCTCCACTGTTTCCTATCCATCTTTGATGAAACAGAGTATTTAACATGTTGATGAAAAAATATTTTGGAACACTAATGGTAAAACCCTCTCATAATTGTCACTCTTTTCATGCTGTTGGAAATCACTGAGATTCATTCCCATGTAACTAGCCCTGACATCTTCTTTTCTCCACTCACTCTGTGGAAGCTCATGTTCAATAGAGGTTCCAAGACTCAAGGTTGGCTTCACCCAATTCTCTCTGCCCAGCCACCCCTCACTGGGGAGCTCTTGCTGGTGTCTGGCCAGGCATGAGTTGAAGTACTTTCTCAGAAAGCGGAGAGAAAGAACGATAGAAGCAAGGAGGGATCAGGCCACCCGAACAAAGATGTTGTTTGTTGCCCCACCAGACATGAAGGCTGGCGACAGGATGGAGGGTGGAGTGAATCAAGAAAATGAATTGGGTAGCCCTTAGCAAACTTGGATGCTAAAACCTCCTTTGGTGGACGAAGAGAAAACTGAAGAAGAGTTGAAGGCTCCATTATCACTAAGTCAAAGCCTCACTGAACTTTCCTCTCCTCGGACACTCATTCCTCCTTTTTATATCCTCGCCTCAGCACCGTAGAACTCAAGCTTTCCCAATACGTTAAACCCTAACTTTCCTCAATCTTCCCACCCTCCAACAATCTAACGCTTTTGAAATCTAAACTTGCTCTCAACTATTACTAGCTTGATGTATTTGTCATCTAATTCTATACGATACATTTTGACCCTTAGCCTGGTTTCTTGAATAATATTGGAGAGCAATTCTGTCAGAATTTTGTCACAGTTCTTTGCATTTTTTCTGGGTATTTTCATCGATGAATAACAATTCTGCTGTCAAGTGATGACATTTTTAAGTAGCACTTGCTCTAGGGAAAAAATTCCACTCTTATCTCCAATTTTTCTCACCCTTCCCCCAGTGACATTCTTCCCGTAGAAATTCAGCCCTATTTTCAGTGAACACACTAGGACTCAGAATATCAGCCCAGAGAATTGGAGAGGGCTGTCAAACTGGGAACTTAATCACTACTATGCTTTGCCACATGTAGTTTCTCCAATTGAGATGGGTTAGTGACATAGGGACTTGCATTTCTATAGCACTTTTCATGAACTCAGGATGTTCCCAAGTGATTTGCAGCCAATTAAGTGCCTTTGTAGTGAAGTCAATGTTGTAATGTAATTTGTGCACAGCAAGCTCCCACACTCATCAATGTGATAATGAAAGATTTGTTTTCAGTGACATTGGTTGCAGGATAAATATTGACCAGGACACCAGGGAGAATTGATCTGCTCTTCATAGTGGCCATGGGGTCGTTTACATCCATCAGAGTGGGCAGACGGGACCTTACTTAAGATCTCATCTGGAAGGTGGCACTTTTTACAGTGCAGCACTCCTCCAGTACTGCCCCCTCTGATGGTGCAGCGCTCCCTCAACACTACCCCTTGGACAATGCAGCCCTCCCTCAATACTATCCCTCACACAGTGCAGCTTTCCCTCAATACTACCCCTCAGACAGTGCAGCGCTCCCTCAGTACTGCCCCTCTGACAGTGCAGTGCTCCCTCAGTACTGCCCCTCCGACAGTGCAGCACTCTCTCAGTACTGCCTGGGGGTTTCAACCTTGAGTAGGTTCTTGACTAGCCTCTGGAGTGGGGCACGAGTTCACACACCACGGGCTCTGAGTCACCAAAGGTACCCATTGAGCCATGGCTGCCATGATAATCTTTGTCATTAAGCAACACTTCAATTTTAAAATTCTCATCCTTGTTTTTAAACCCTTACATGGTCTTGCCCCTCCTGACCTCTGTAATGTCCGCCATAGAACTTTAGAAAAGTTATAGTGCAGAAAGAGGCCATTCAGCCCATTGTGACTACGCCAGTCACAAGGAGAAAGAGGAAATTATCCGCTCATTTTAATCCCACTTCCCAGCGCCTGGTCCGTAGCTTTGCAGGTTCCAGCGATTCAGGTGCAGGTCCAGGTACCTTTTAAATTAGACAAGTGTTTCAGCCTCAACCACCAACTTAGGCAGTGAATTCCAGACACCCACCATCCTATAGTTGAATAAGTTTTTCCTCATGTCCTCTCTAATCCTTCTACCAATCGCCCTAAATCTATGTCTCCTGGTAAGTGACCCCTCAACTAGGGGAAACAAGTCTTTACCTGTCTGCCCTATCCAGGCCCCTCATTATTTTGTACACCTCAATTAGGTCACCCCTTAGCCTCCTCTGTTCTAAGGAAAGCAACCCCAGCCTGTCCAATCTCTCCTCATAGCTGCAATTTTAATGCCCTCCCACCTTCCCCTGTATCCCATGGGATCTCACTTTCCTGACCAGTCTGCTGTATGGGATCTTGTCAATTGCCTTACTAAAATCCATGTTGACAACATCTACTGCGCTATCAATCCCTCTTGTTACTTCCTCAAATAATTCTATTAAGTTAGTAAGACACGATCTTCCCCTAACTAAACCATGCTGACTATCCCTGATCAATCCTTGCCTTTCTAAGTGACAGTTTATCCAATTAAAATTGTTTCCAATAATTGGCCTGCCACCAAAGTCAGACTGACCGGCCTATAAATTTTCTGGCCTATCCCTCGCACCCTTTTTAAATAATGGAACAATGTTTGCAGACCTCCAATCCTCTGGGACCTCGTCTGTATCTAGTGAGGGTTGGAAAATGATCCTCAGAGCATCCGCTATTTCCTCCCTGGCTTCCTTCAACAGCCTGGGATACAATCCATCTGGCCCTGGTGATTTATCCACCTTCAAGGATGCCAGTCCCTCCAGTACTTCCTCTCTCACTATGCTTATTGTATCTAATATTTCACACTCCTCCTCTTTAACTAGAATGTCTGCATCATCCTTCTCCTTAGTGAAGACAGAGACAAAGTATTCATTAAGAACCCTGCCCACATCTTCTGCGTCAACCCACAGGTTACCATGTACATCTCTGACAGGCCCTACCCTTTCCTTAGTTATTCTCTTGCTCTTAAATGTACTGGTAAAACATCTTAGGAATTTCTTTTGATTTTACGTGCCAATATTTTTTGTATCCTCTCTTTGGTTTCCTAATTTCCATTTTTACTTCACCCCTGTACTAATCTAGGCTTTCTACAGTACTGCCTTTTGTGAATGTCATAAGTTTTCTTTTCCTGCTTTATCTTGGCCTGTATGCTTCTGGATAACCAGGCAGCTCGAGATTTGCCAGTACCACCCTTTTTCTTTATGAGGACATGTCTATACTGTGCCCATAGAATCTTGTCTTTGAATGCCTCCCACTGATTTGACACAGTTTTTCCATCTAATAGCTGTATCTAGTCCACTCTCGCCAGCTCACCTCTTAGCTTTGTAAAATTTGTCTTACCCGAAGTTAGAACTTTTACTCCTGTTCTATCTTTGTCCTTTTCCATAATGATGCTAAATCTAACTATATTATGGTCACTATTTCCAAAATGGCCCCCCACTGCTACTTCTTCCACTTGCCCAGCTTCATTTCCTAAGACTAAATTTAGAATTGTGCCTCCTCTCATGGGGCTTGTTATGTGCTGGCTAAAAAAGTTCTCTTGATTGCAGTTGAAGAATTTTGCACCCTCTGTGCCTCTCACACTGTTCGTATCCCAATTGATATTAGGGTAGTTGAAGTCCCCAATGATTGCTGCCCTATTGCTTTTGCACTCAGAAATCTGTCTACACATTTGCTCTTCCATCTCCCTTCCACCATTTGGGCATCTATAGTGCACTCCTAGCAGTGTGGCTGCGCCTTTATTATCTCTGAGCTCAACTCATATGGCCTCATTTGATGTTTAATTTAGTATATCATCCCTCCCACAGCTGTAATTGATTTGTTAACCAATAATGCTGCAGCCCAATATAAAAGCAAAATACTGCAGATGCTGGAAACCTGAAACAAAAGCAGAAAATGCTGGAAAAACTCAGCAGGCCTGACAGCATCTGTGGAGCGAAAAAAACAAAGTTAACGTTTCGAGTCCGTATGACCCTTCTTCAGATGCTACAGCCCCACCTTTTAACCTCCTCCCCTCCCTATCCTGCCTGAAAACTCTATATCCAGGAATGTTGAGCTGCCATTTTTGCCCCTCCTTAAGCCAAGTTTCCGTTACAGCTGACAATTCTCCGAGATACTGACACTCCTCGATTCCGGCCCCTTGAGCATCCCTGATTTTAACCGTTTCGCCACTGGCGGCCAAGCCTTCAGCTGTCTATACCCAAAGCTCTGGAATGACCTCCCAAACCTCTCAACCCTCTCTCTCCTCCTTTAAGACCCTCTTTAAAACCAACCTCTTCGATCAAGATTTCGGTCACCTGATCTAATATCTCCTTATATGGCTCGGTGTCAAATTTCACTTCATAACATTCCTGTGACGTGCTTTTGGGATGTTTTATTCAGTTAAAAGCACTATATAAAGACAAGTTGCTGTTGTTAATTCTGGTGGAGCTGCGATTGTGTTTGAAAGGAATAAGATTCACTTTTCATAAGGAAACGCGATCAGCTGCACTCTTTCTGCAGCAACAACATAACTTACCAGATTCTTCAGTAATAGTTGGAACATGCTGCACAAAAACAGACTCTGAGCTGAAATGTTTGGTGGGTTAATTCAGCCTCCTGTTTCAATTTAATGATTTTGCATTCAGCAATACAGGAAATACAATATAATGGTGGAGGGAACTCGCCAATCATACGGAACATTGAAAGCTGGTAAATACCGAGGGGTCAGAATGACTCAGTCAGGCTGTTACTCTCCTGACCTTTTATGTTGTAAACATCAATTTAACTAACAAGTCATCTCTGGCCCAAGTGAGTGCGTCAGATTGAATATAGAAGGCTGGGTCCTTTGGGTGCACTGGGCTGGGTCCTTTGGGCACGCCGGACAGGGTCAGCTGATTGCATTCTTGTCGGCAAATGAGAAGGTTATGAGTTCAAGTATCACGTTAGCACTGAGCATCCAGTTTAAGCTGACATTCCATTTTGACCCAGTGGACTAGTGAAGGAACGGCGATAGATTTCCAAGTCAGGATGGTGAGTGGCTCGGAGGGGAACTTACAGGTGGTGGTGTTCCCATGTGTCTGCTTCCCTTGTCCTCCCAGATGGTAGCGGTCGTGGGTTTGGAAGGTGCTGCCTAAGGAGTCGTTGTGAGTTGCTTGAGTGCATCGCGTAGACTATTGAGGTTCTTTATGAATGTCACATTGGAGATTATAACTACCATAAGACAAAGGTATTTCGCTTCTTAATGCTTGAGTGGGAATGATAGCTTTCATTCCTCAAGGCCCTTGCACAATGACTACAATCTACACTTCAAGCATAGTGGAAAAGAATCCCAACTATCCCATGTTTAACATCTAGAAAAGACAGACATCCATTTGTTATCACTAAAGTCTGACTAATATGGGCACTTCTGAGCAGACAGTAACAAACCTGTTTCCAATGGCAGCAGGGGCAGTATCCAGAGGACATAAACTGTGATTGGCCTAGAGGCAACATGAGGAAACACATTGTTTACGCAGTGAGTTATTGCGATCTGGGACACTGTGCCCGAAAGAGCAGGAGAAGCAGATTCAATAGTGATTTTCAAAAGGGAATCGGATAAATATTTGAAGAGGAAAGATTTGGGAAGCTGTGGGGACATCCCCAGATGTCCTTCAGAAGGGGGTGGTGAGATGCCGCCTTGAACTGCTGCAGTCCATGTGGTGTAGGTACACCCACAGTGCTGTTAAGGAGGGGGTTCCAGGATTTTGACCCAGTGACAGAACAAGTGATTAAGGCCAGGGGGCAGTGGCGTGGGAGGGGGGGCGGAGCAGAGGGGAAACAATGATCAGGTCATCCATCGCCATTTTAGAGGGGGGTTCATGAAGAGAGACCTGGGACTCCTAATGCTCTATTCCGAAGAAGAGTCATACAGACTTGAAACACGAACTCCGCTTCTCTCTCCACAGATGCTGCCAGACCTGCTGAGTTTTTCCAGCTTGTCCTGTTTTTTATTTCAGATCTCCAGCATCTGCAGTATTTTGGCTTTTATTATGATGAGAGAGAGCTGGGGGAGTTTATGCACCTTTGAGGGTGGCGGGACAGGTTAACAATGCAGTTAACAAAGTATGTGGAATTCCAGGCTTTATAGAGTGCAAATGCCAGGAAGTTATGCTAAACCATTATAAAACACTAAGCCATTCCCAGCTGGGGACAACGTGGCTTTGGAGATGGTACAGAAGAGATTTACCAGGATGGTTCCAGGGATGAAGGATTATAGCTACTATAGAGACTGGAGAAACTGGGACTGTCCTCCTTAGAGGAGGCTAAGAGGAAATTTGATGGAGATGTCCAAAGTAATGAAGGGTTTAGGTAGAGTAAATGAAGCGATATTGCTTCCAATGGCTGAAGGGTCAATAGACAATAGATTTGAGGTGATCGGCAAAAGAACCATGAATGTTTAAAAAAAAGTGTTGCTAAGGTGGAGCCCGTTCCATTGAATATCTGCCAACATGCGACTCTACGATCCCAGGTGCCATCTCTATCTTACTTGGTGTCTCAACATGAGGGAGAACCTTTTACACAGTAATTGGTTAAGATTTGGAATGCACTTCCAGGTTCGATTGCAGCTTTCAAAAGTGAATGGGATAAGTATTTGAAGGGGGAAAAAAAGAGACAGGGAGTATATGGAAAGAGCGGGATTGGGACAAGCTGGATGCTGTTCAAAGAGTTGGCGCAGAATCGATGGGCCAAACATACTCCATGCTTACTGTATTATTCTATGATTCCGCTACGACAGGCTGACATAGTTAAAACCGTGACACGTTTCTGATGGGAAAAATCGAAAGGAATAGAAAGGATTGAGAAGGAATCTTACATTTTATTAAAGATTCAGGCTGAGCTTGTGTTAGTGTCATGGCCATTAACCAGACAGCATTACTGTGTTTCTCTCACAGGAAACATACATACACAGTTTTTTCCTCCAAGTCCGTTTCCTGTTTTTTTGGGAAGCCTTATTTTGTAAAATTAATGTTTCATTTACTCTTCTAATCTGCTCCTTTGACAGCCAGAACCACTAATCCGTGTTGTTTCAGTCTCATTGTCTGGGACACACACAGCAGCCTGGCTTGTGCCAAGAGTTAGTGGATGTTTTAAGTGGCCGAGTGTCCGGCTGCTGATGGAGGTCAGCCAGGCCAAGGAACAGACCTCCTGTCTGATGTGTACTGTCAGCAGATCGGGGGCTCCCCTGGGAGGGGGTGGCCTCCTGTTCGCTACTGGATTCACAACCCAGCCCTCCCAGCTACACCCCCTCACCACGCCCCTTCACCCCGCACTCCCCTTAATCCACAACCTCCCCCTCCTCCCTCTCCTTCTCCGCCTCCCCCCCCACAACTACTCCCCTCTGCCCTTCCAACCCCCATCTCCATTCACAATCTCCACCCATTGTGACTCCTCCCCCTCCCCTCCCCCTCAATCCACAACCTGCCACCGCCCCATCCATCACCCCCCCAGTCTCCACCTCAATTTCTCCCTCTCCACCACCTTCCTACCAGCAATCTCATTCTTCCCAATCACCCGCACCCCTTTCTCTCCCTTTCCCATTCCCAAATCTCCAACTATCCCTCCGCTCCCAACATCCCAAACCATCCGCCAGACCCCTCCCCAGCCATCCCCTCCCTCCCCTGCTCCATGTGCCCTCTCATTGACAACCTTCCTCTGTCTCCTTTCCCCCTCCTCTCCCCTTTTCCTCTCCACACACAACTGTCCCTCTGTTCCTACCACCCCTCCACCCACAATGTGGCCTTTTTATTTCGGAATTTCACTGTCTCAGGGATTTTTTTTTTTTTCCTTGTTGGCAAAACCAACTGCAGTTTGCTTGGAGTTCCTCTGAAGTGCTGTCCGGAGGTGAGCAAGTGCGTGCGTCAATGAGTCTTTGTACGTTGAGAGTGACTATGAGTGTGAATGTAAGCGTGCGTGACTGAGTGAAAGTGCGGGTGTCTGTGTGTCTCCGTACGTGGCTGCCTGTTTGTGTGTGCGCGCACCTGTGTGTTTGTGTGTGTGTGTGTGTGTGTTTTTCTGCATTTCCTTTTTCCTGCTCTGGAGTTAAATGGATGGACAATGTTCCGACCATCTGTGCTGTCTTCCTAACTGGAAAACTAACATTGCCGGATTGCTTCCTCTCGTGCTTGGGGCCTGAGCCTTTCCAAGAAGGCCACAAGAGTCTGAGCTGCTTCAGTCAAGCATGTTTACATGCTGGAGTACCTCAGAATGACACAGGGCCTCCCAAATGTGGACAGGGATAAAGTTACTTGGGGTGACTGTGTTTTAAAGATAAGCCACATCTTGAAAGTGCAGCACACGTTGATGAGGCCCAACTAACTCCCTTTCCAAAAAACAGCTGCTTTGTTCTTTTTTTAAGTGTCTTTTTTCCATCCGTGCCCTTTATTACCTCCAGACTCATACTGACCTTCACCTGGCCACCCTCCCACCTCTGACTCTGTAAATTTCAGCTCAATCAAGACTCTGCTGCCCATGTCCCAACTCGCACAAAAAGTCCCTTTCATCCGCCACACCGATGCTCGTCGCCCTCCATTGGCTCCTGGCTTGGCAATGCCTCAATTTTAAAATTCACATCCTCTCGTTCCATTCCCTCCATGGCCTCACCGCTCCCCACCTCTCTAGCTTCTTCTAGCCCGGCAACTCTCAAAGATCTCTGCATCCCTCCAATTTTCCGCAGTCCCATATCGCTGGCTGTGCCTTCCGCTGTCCATAGGCCCTAAGCTCTGGAATTTCCTCCCTAAATCTCTCCACCTCTCTCTCTCATCCTTAAAACCCACCACTTTGACCAAGCTTTTGACCACCTGTTCAAATATCTCGCTATGTGGCTTGGCGATTGTTTGACAATCACTCCTGTGAAGTGCCTTGAGATATTTTAATGCACAAGTTATGGTAGCTATTGAGGAACCAGAGTGTTGCACTATCACTGAAAGTGGAGGACAAAAGATTGCTGATGCTGGGCGTCAATTAAAAATTGAAGTCAGTAGTTGTTTCTGGACAGGATACTCAGGGATACAGAACCAAGGCTGGTAAATGGAGCTGAGGTACCGATCAGAGATCTCTAATTGGATGAACAACAGGCTGGAAGGGCTGACTGACATTACCCCTTATTCCTCTGATTGAGGTGTCAGCTGTGGCTCAGTTCATAGCACCCTCGCCTTTGAATCAGAGGGTTGTGGGTTCATGTCCCACTCCCGGAAACCAAGAACCGTGATTGTACTCGAAAGAGTTGCAATCTGTGACTGTCGATAACTCGAAAGAATTTTTTTATTTTTTATTCCTCTGATTTAATCATCAAGCAATAGTACTGAAGACTTGTGCTCCAGAACTTGCCGCGCCCCTAGCCAAGCTATTCCAGTACAGCTACAATACTGGCATCTACCCGGGTATGTGGAAGACTGCCCAGGTCTGTCCTGCACACAAAAAGCAGGACAAATCCAACCCAGCCAATTACTGCCCCAACAGTCTGCTCTCGATCATCAGTAAAGTGATGGAAAGTGTTGTCGACAGTGCTGTCAAGTGGCACTTACTCAGCAATAACCTGCTCACTGATGCTCAGTTTGGGATCCAGCAGGACCACTCAGCTCTTGACCTCATGACAGCCTTCGTTAAACATGGACAGAAGAGCTGAACTCCATAGGTGAGGTGAGAGTGACTGCCCTTGACATCAAGGCAGCATTTGACTGAGTGTGGTATTAAGGAGCCCTAGCAAAACTGGAGTCATATGAAATAGGGGCAGAAGTAGGCCACTAAAGAAGCTTGACACCATCCAGGATAAAGCAGCCTGCTTGATTGGTCTCTATCCACCCAAGGCCAGGGAGAGAAATCATGGGCCCTGGTGCATCTCTTTTTTCCAAACCCCTTATCTCCACCATCAGCCATCTTTCATTTTATTCATTGGATGTGGGCATCACTGGCTAGGCCAGCATTTATTGCCCATCCCTAATTGCCCTTGTTCAGGGGTTAGTTAAGAGTCAACCACGTTGCTGTGGGCCCGGAGTCACATGTAAGCCAAACCAGGTAAGGGCAGCAGATTTCCTTCCCTAAAGGACATTAGTGAGCCAGGCGGGTTTTTGCAACAATCAACAATGGTTTCACGACTTCCATATTCTTATTGAATTCAAATTCCACCATCTGCCATGGCAGGATTCAAACCCAGGTCCCTAGAGCATTACCCTGGGTCTCTGGATTACTAGTCCAGCGACAATACTATGCCACTGCCTCCCCTGCCAGATGTGCTGAGAATTTTCAACACTTCCCATTTCTATTGGAGCAAAAATAGTCCCCTTTGCCAGCCCCTCCAAAAAGCAACCAGACTCTTGTGAGCCTCTCATTCCCCCTCAACACGAAACCCAACAACAGCTGCCCGAGATCTGGTTTGGCACAGCATTAAGCACGAATTTTTTAAAAAAAGTTAATGTATAAACAACTTGCTGAACAAAAACATCAACGTCAAAGCAATAAATTGACAATTTAAAAAAAATTAGTATTTAATTAAAATTACCATTAAAAAGTGCCAAGCAGCAGAGCCAACTAATAAAACCTCTTGCATTTTTGCTTAAGAAGCAGAGCTAAAGAGAGACAGACTAGGCCTCAAATCCTGGTCACCAGGGAAGGCAGAGGGGACCGGGGATGAGAGAAGACATCGGGTCTAACCAACGCCAAGCTTGTGTTCGGGGTCTGGTGGCACAACCCCGAGATGGGCCCCGGTGGAATTCATATGAAAGTGGGGTTTGGAAGCGGGTTGCTTTCAGTGTGTGGGCAATGTGTGGATAGATTTTTGGGGAGGGAGGAGGAAGAAGAAGGGAATGTGTGTGTGTGTGTGTGTGTGCGCACTCACTTTTAGTCTCAGGGTTCTCTCTCTCTCACACACACACACACACACACACACACGTGCACCTGCTCACTCTAAGCAGCTTTCGTGAAAAAGCCCAAACTTCTCAACTTTGCCTTCCTGTCATTCAATGGTGAACCTACAATGTACCTTCTCTACTACTGTGATATCCTTTCTATTTGAGAGTGCTCAAAACTAGTGTCCAAACACAGTCCCCAAAAGTGCCCAAACACAGTCCAATTATGGTCCTGTGAAATTCCAATGTTACCTCCTTTCTTTTGTATTCTTTACTTCTAAACTCACCCACGATTCATTTATCTATTTTTATGGCCCTGTGTACTCGGGCTCCATCTGTAACCTGTATATCTGCACAGTAAGATTCCTCTGGTCCATTTAAAATCTATATTGCCTTTCCCTATTCTTACTTCCAAAATCTGTCACTTCATATTTTACTGTGTTGAACTGGATCTGCCCAATCTCTGACCCTTTCTATAACCTACTTGTCTATGTCCTGCTATGGACTTTCACAACCACTCGCCCTCAGGCCCAGGAGGATCGGAGGTCAATATCTCTGAGGGGTTCGGGGAGGCTGTGAAGGTGGCAAAACGCACGTCCTCTCCGCCCTGTCTAACCCTCCAGCTGCCCTGGGCCTCGCTGTTGCTGCAGCCGCCAGCCCACCTCCCCGCTCCTCCTCCTGGCCTCCCACCTCAGCCATCTTGACTCCTATAGACTTTTAGTGTGCCGGCACCGGCACGGCGAGATGAGAGCGTGGCCAAGGGTGGGCTACATTACCCAGGATGCATCCTGGCTGTCAAAAGAGATGGTCGCACGGATTCAGGCTCTTGCACCAGAGCAACCAGGTCACGATCGCTGGAACTTCATCCCAGAGTAGAGTGCCCGCCGCATACAATGTTTGTGAGCGCATTGGGGCATCAGGTGGTGCTGCCCGAGCCTGGGCCACCCTGAATGCACGAGCCCCGGTAATTAGCACCATGTGCACCCCCCTTCTCCTGGGCTCTGCCATCCACCGCCTTAAACATTCACTCCCTCTGCCACAGATGCACAGTGGCAGCAGTGTGTACCATCTGCTAGGTGCATAGCAGCAACTCACCAAGTCTCCTTCTACCACCTGGAAGGACAAGGGCAGCAGATGCGTAGGAACACCACCACCTGCACGTTCCCTTTGATGTCACACATCATCCTGATTTGGAACTATAATCGCCATGTCTTCACTGTCGCTGAATCGAAATCCTGGAACTCCCTCCCTAACAGCATTGTGGGTGTACCTACGCCACATGATATCCAGCGGTTCAAGGCGGCAGCTCACCGCCACCTTCTCAAGGGCTGTTAAGGATAGGCAGACCCATCCCTAACACATTAACTCTGTTTCTCTCTCCAATGATGCCGACGGATCCTCTGAGTATTTCCAGCATCTTCTGTTTTTAATTCTGTCCTCTCTTGGTATTGAAACTCTTCACCGTACTCAATAATTTGTGTGGAAAACATTTATGACCCATTGTTGTTCTGTTAAAAGGACCTGAAGGCAAATCATTCACCTGTCTGCTTATTTTTCAAATACTAATGGATATGCCCTTCAAAAGATGGGTAGATAGAGTCGAGGTAAATTTCAGCCATGATCTGATTAAATGGAAGAACAAGCTCAAGGGACTGAATGGCCTTCTCCAGTTCCTATGTTTTCATATAATTGCCTTTGTCTATGTTTTTATATTTAGCTCATTCGTAGTTGAAAATGTCACTTGAGGAATTGGTATCATAAAATGATAGAATGATGCAGTACAGATCAATAACCAGGGGGCATAGATTTAAGGTAAGGGGCAGGAGGTTTAGAGGGGATGTGAGGAAGAATTTTTTCACCCAGAGGGTGGTGGGAATCTGCAACTCACTGCCTGAAAAGGTGGTAGAGGCAGAAGCCCTCATAACATTTAAGAAGTATTTGGATGTGCACTTGCGATGCCATGGCATACAAGGCTATGGGCCTAGAGCTGGAAAATGGGATTAGAATAGTTAGGTACTTGTTTGACCGGCGTATACTCAATGGGCCGAAGGGCCTTTTTCTGTGCTGTAGACCTCTATTACTCTATGACTCTAAGAACCAGGACGTTTGGCCCATTGTGCCCATGCTGGTTCTTTAAAGGAGATTTCCATCTAGTCATGCTCGATCATTTTGTCCCCTAACTCTGAAAGTTTATTCCCTCCAAGTATTTATCCAATCCCATTTGGAAATTTCTTACTGAATCTGCTTCCGCCCCCTTTCAGACAGTGCATTCCAATCACAACAACTCACTTGTGTAAAATAATTCTCCCCATCTCTCCTGTCATCCCTTTGCCAAAATGCCATAAATCTGTGTCTCCTGGTTACTCAGTGGAAACAGTTTCTCCTTACTGCAGCACCTGTATCAAAGCCACCCCCGAGAATTTGGAGGAAAGGCTTGGCAGAGCTTTGCCTGCATTCCCCACCGAAGTACGTGATGCCAATCACTACTCCCATATCCAAAGAACTCATCGAGTATGCCCCAGACATCTCCGAGTACTCCAGAGGCTGGGAGAGTGGCAGGGGGAATCGCTCAACAACACTTAACATGAGGGGCACAGGGATCAGCGTCCTGATGGGGAACAAGTCTGGTCTTGAAGGTGGGTCGTCAGGAGGTTTTTGAATGCAGGGAGGTTAGTGGCAAGGTCGAGAAGCTGATGAAACAAGCCATCGAGGGTGCAGACGTTCCTATAGTGGCTTTCACAACATCGGGATGTCTTAAAGCACTTTACAGCCGATGATGCATTTTGAAAGTGTGATCACTGTTTTAACATTGGAAAGGTGGCAACCAATTTGTCCACAGTAATATCCCACAAACAGCAGTGAAATAATGGCCAGATCATCAGTTTTAGATGAAATGGGGAGAAGCTACAAAAGGTAGCCCGTGCCAAAGGGGGGCACATCGAGGAGCTGGTGTTGGAGAGGATCAGACCCAGAGCAAAATGAGAGATCTGATTCGAGAATCACACAGCACAGGCCACAGGCCTTTCAGCCCATCACGCCTCTGCTGGCTATTTGAAAAAGTTTTCTAACTTGTCCCACTCTGCTGTCCTTTCCCTTTAAACCTGAGGTCTTTGTGAACAGTTTCTAGTGGCGGGAGGGTCAATAGACAGAGGACATAGATTGGAGGAATTGGCAAAAGTACCAGAGGGAAGATAAGGATTGAAAGGCTGTTGTGATCCGGAATGCACTGCCTGGAAAGGGTGGTGGAAGCAGATTCAATTGCAACTTTCAAAGTGAAGTTGGATAAATATTTGGAATGGAGAAAATCGTAGGGTAGGAGCATGGTGGAGTGAGTAAGAGTTATCGGGTTGCTTTTCAGAGAGCTGGCACAGGCACAATGGGCCAAATGGCCTCTTTCTGTGCTCTAAGATTCTATGATCCTATGAATGTATTTACAAGAGAGTGAATGAAGTGACAGCACTCCATTGTATCTAAATACGGCACATACTGTGAAAAGTTCTTAGCTCATTCCCATCTGCCATCGGCCACGATAGCCATAACTGTCCAGCATACTTGAGGGGCTGAATGGCCTACTCCTGTTCCTAAGCTCCAGTTGTGTGTGGTTAAGAATTGTGGAGAGATAAGATTTCTCTGGCAACAAGAGCAGAGGGATGCTCCCTCAACCAACAGCTGGCTGCTCATTTAACTTGTCACATGTGGGATCTTCCATGCGCAAAGCTGGATGCTGCACTTACCTGCAAAACTTCAAAAACCGGATGTGAGCACTCTGGGGGTGATGATGAGTTGAATGAGAGCTCTTTGCCGCGCTAGAAATCCTTCACTTCAGAAATGATTTCTGATTGCTGGTGTTTTTATTATTAAAAGGGGAAAGCAAATTGTGGCCTAATTTTCTCACCCATTTGTTTTATGCCTCAGTGCACATTACATAATACAATACCGTTATATCCCCAGGGTGTTATTTTTAGCTACAAGGAAGTTGAATTTGTTGCCTTTAGTTAAGAACAGCTTCATTTCTAAACAAAAAATCAGAAGAGAAAATAGAAATTGAAGAGATAATCTTGGATTCAGCTCCCTTCAGGGTTCTGACAGCTTTGAGATCTTGGATTGCTGATTATTCCGTGTTCTGTTCTGCAAAATCACAAGGGAGTTCAGATCCTTTTCAGAATTACACAGAAATTGCAGCAGAAACAGGCCATACACACTCGTGGCCTTTGCCAGTGCTTTGTATGCCACAGAAAACTCTTCTCGCCATACTTCAACTAACCCCATCAGCATAACCTTCCTTTCTCTTCCATGTGTTTATCCAGCTTTTCCCTAAGTGCGTCTATACTATTCACCTCAACTACCGCTTCTGAAGAAAGTTCCACATTCTCCGCGCACTCAGGGTAAAGAAGTTTCTCCTGAATTCCTTAGGGAATTTATTAGGGATTATCTTATACTCATGGTTCTCCTTCCAACCAATGTCTTTACATCTTTTTTTCTTTATTCTTTCATGGGACGTGGGCGTTGCCGGCAAGTGCTTGTTGCCTATCCCGAATTGCCCGTTGAATTGAGTGAGTGGCTTGCTAGGCCATTTCAGAGGGTAGTTAAGAATCAACCACATTACTGTGGGACATGTTAAAAATGAGTTTAAAAATTTTTTTTTCATTCACTGTCCAAAACCTCATCCCGCCCGTGGATGAGGTTTCGTTAAAAATGCAAAGGCCGCCTGGCTTATTCGCCCGCCCGCCAACCGAACGTTTGGACGGGCAGTGAAAAATTCAATTTGATGAATTGACTAAGGGCCTAAATAGGCCTCTAAATTGTCGGCGGGCGCGTTGCCAACTCTTACGCGCGCGCCCGCCGAGCGAAATATCGCGATGACATCGGGGACTCTCGCCCAACGTCATCGTGCACTATTTCACTCCCGTTCAGATCAGGCGCGTGCCCTCCAGCGAGACGAAAATCTCTGCCCCAAGTCTGGCCTAACCACGGTTCTACGCAAGCCTTAACGTAACTTCTGGTTTTTCAGTTCCGTCCCTTTAGAAATTAACCCCAAGGCGTGGTTTGCTTCGGCTTTATAACTGGCACTATTAATCTGCGTCGCTGGGTTTTAGTGACTTAGAACAAAGGAAGAAAAGTACAGCACAGGAACTGGCCCTTTGGCCCTCCAAGCCTGCGTCGATCACATTTCCCGTCAACTAAAACATTTTGCCCTTGTTTTAGTTGACGGGCAATATGATCGGCGCAGACTTGTGGATCTTAGACCCAGGCTCCTTATTATTTTGAGAGGAAAATGCCATTATGAAGAGTTAAATCGATTGGGGGAACTTTTTTTCTTTCAGGAAACACCCTTAGGAACTGCGGCAGCGTTGGTGGCTTGCCAGAACATTCTGCCAAGATCCATATAAAAACCATCTGCGCCGTGGGGTTAGATCACTCTGTAATGTTCAATCGCCATACTGTCAAGTAGTCACAGTGGACACAGCTTTGTGATAAGATGCTGATAGATTGTGGCACCAGCATACAAATGAAACACTGCAGGAAAAGAAGCTTTTCATCCTGAATAAAGGCCACCTTGTGCGTCAGTTGTCGGTGTTGAGAATTCACAGACCTGGGACACGACTTGAGGCATTGGGTAGAAACCGAGAGGAAGAAAAACCTTTCTAGGGCTTTCCATTATTTACAGCAATTACTCAGCTAAAAAAAATAGAAAGGAGAAAATCTAAAAAGAGCTCAGGGACTTTGCTTCCAAACTTTTCATTTTCTCCCATCTCCCTCGCTCCTGATTTCGCAAATCGTGGCTTTGGGGAAATTTTACAGCAAAGCTTCAAATATGCTTTTCTTTAGACCAAGCATTACTTCATTACCAAAGGCTGCACTAAAGGGGCAGGGGGTGGGATATCTGATATTGCCCAGGCACCATCTGAGCTCATCGCTGCCTCCCCCTCACCTTCCCTTTCGTCCTCAGAAGTTTAGTCGCGACTCCTGAATCTAAAAGCCGTCATTCAAGGGCTGGTCTCTCCGCACAATGTCGACCAAGCTGGGGTTTGGGGGATTACCCATCAAAAGGTGAATATTTAGGGAATGCCCTGTAGGTGTTTCCCCTCTTTCGCATGGCCCTGCACCTCCCCACCCCCGACTCCCGTCCTGCAGAGGGGGTGGGATATTTCTGCATTAGCCACAGCTTTCACATGCAAGAGAAAGGGCCCAATTAAAAGAAAAAACGATTTGATAGAGCCAAAAAAAAAGAGCATAGAAAACACTGGAAATACTCAGCAGGTCTGGCAGCATCTGCGGAGACAGGAGCAGAATTAACGTTTCAGGTCGATGGCCTTCCATCAGAACTGGGAAATGTTAGAGATGTAGAAGGTTTGAGACCGGGAGAGAGAGAGAGAGAGAGAGGGAAGGCAGGAGAGGTTAAATGAGAAAAGGGGTGATGGCGTAAGGTAAAAAGAGATGGGAACAGGACAAGAAACTAAAGATGGGTTAGAAGAGGTGGAAATGGGAAAAGCAGAATCATTTATCTGTAAAGCTGTCTGAATAAATTAGCAATGATTATGATCTGAAATTGTTCAGTGTAGGACCAGAAAGCTCTGATTTGATTGAGCTATGCTGCCATCTCTCCTGCTGGGCAATGCTCAAAAATCTTAAATCTCTCACTTCTTGCAGCTCGGACACAAGGGTCATCGACCTGAATCATTAACGCTGAATCTCTCTGCACAAATTCTGTCTGATTCACTGAGTGCTTTTCCAGCATTTCTGTTTATAATTAATATGAATATTGATTTAAAGTTTTTATGTCCTCCTTATGGAGATGTGCCTAATCTCTGCATGGCTATAGTGACAAGAGTGGGATCACAAGCTCATTGTATGAGGATTTGCAGCCCACGCCTCATCACTCAGTGGTTACAGCAAGCTGCTCAAGATGCAGTTCTGGAGGAGTGCTGCACTGTCCGAGGATCAGTACCGAGGGAGCGCTACACTGTCTGAGGGGCATTACTGAGGGAGCGCTGCACTGTCTGAGGGGCATTACTGAGGGAGCACTGCACTGTTTGAGGAGCAGCACTGATGGAGCGCTGCATTGTCCGAGGATCAGTTCCAAGGGTGTCGCAAGGTCAGTACTGAGGGAGTGCTGCACTGTCGGATGGTCAGTACTATGGCAGCGCTGCACTGTGCAAGGGTCAGTATTGAAGGAGCGCTGCACTGTCTGCGGATCAGTATTGAGGGTGTGCTACACTCTCCGAGAGTCAGGACTGAGGGAGCGCTGCCCTGTTAGGGGGTCAGGACTGAGGGAGTGCCCCACTGTCAGAGGGTCAAGACTGAGGAAGTCCTGCACTGTCAAAGGATCAGGACCGAGGGAGCCCTGCACTGTCAGAGGGTCAGGGCTAATGGAGCCCCGCAATGTCAGGGGTTCAGTACTGAGTTAGTGCTGCACTGTGCGAGAGTCAGTACTGAGTTAGTGCTGCACTGTGCGAGAGACAGTGGTGAGGGAGTACTGCACTGTGTGAGAGACAGTGGTGAGGGAGTACTGCACTGTGTGAGAGACAGTGGTGAGGGAGTACTGCACTGTGCGAGAGACAGTGGTGAGGGAGTACTGCACTGTGTGAGAGACAGTGGTGAGGGAGTACTGCACTGTGCGAGAGACAGTGGTGAGGGAGTACTGCACTGTGCGAGGGTCAGTGGTGAGGGAGTACTGCACTGTGCGAGGGTCAGTGGTGAGGGAGTACTGCACTGTGCGAGGGTCAGTGGTGAGGGAGTACTGCACTGTGGGAGGGTCAGTGGTGAGGGAGTACTGCACTGTGCGAGAGACAGTGGTGAGGGAGTACTGCACTGTGCGAGAGACAGTGGTGAGGGAGTACTGCACTGTGCGAGGGTCAGTGGTGAGGGAGTACTGCACTGTGCGAGAGACAGTGGTGAGGGAGTACTGCACTGTGCGAGAGACAGTGGTGAGGGAGTACTGCACTGTGCGAGAGACAGTGGTGAGGGAGTACTGCACTGTGCAAGGGTCAGTGGTGAGGGAGTACTGCACTGTGCGAGGGTCAGTGGTGAGGGAGTACTGCACTGTGCGAGGGTCAGTGGTGAGGGAGTACTGCACTGTGCGAGGGTCAGTGGTGAGGGAGTACTGCACTGTGCGAGAGACAGTGGTGAGGGAGTACTGCACTGTGCGAGGGTCAGTGGTGAGGGAGTACTGCACTGTGGGAGGGTCAGTGGTGAGGGAGTACTGCACTGTGCGAGGGTCAGTGGTGAGGGAGTACTGCACTGTGTGAGGGTCAGTGGTGAGGGAGTACTGCACTGTGGGAGAGACAGTGGTGAGGGAGTACTGCACTGTGCGAGAGTCAGTGGTGAGGGAGTACTGCACTGTGTGAGGGTCAGTGGTGAGGGAGTACTGCACTGTGCGAGGGTCAGTGGTGAGGGAGTACTGCACTGTGCGAGAGACAGTGGTGAGGGAGTACTGCACTGTGCGAGGGTCAGTGGTGAGGGAGTACTGCACTGTGCGAGGGTCAGTGGTGAGGGAGTACTGCACTGTGCGAGAGACAGTGGTGAGGGAGTACTGCACTGTGCGAGAGACAGTGGTGAGGGAGTACTGCACTGTGCGAGGGTCAGTGGTGAGGGAGTACTGCACTGTGCGAGAGACAGTGGTGAGGGAGTACTGCACTGTGCGAGAGTCAGTGGTGAGGGAGTACTGCACTGTGCGAGGGTCAGTGGTGAGGGAGTACTGCACTGTGTGAGAGACAGTGGTGAGGGAGTACTGCACTGTGCGAGGGTCAGTGGTGAGGGAGTACTGCACTGTGCGAGAGACAGTGGTGAGGGAGTACTGCACTGTGCGAGAGTCAGTGGTGAGGGAGTACTGCACTGTGCGAGGGTCAGTGGTGAGGGAGTACTGCACTGTGCGAGAGACAGTGGTGAGGGAGTACTGCACTGTGCGAGGGTCAGTGGTGAGGGAGTACTGCACTGTGGGAGAGACAGTGGTGAGGGAGTACTGCACTGTGCGAGGGTCAGTGGTGAGGGAGTACTGCACTGTGTGAGAGACAGTGGTGAGGGATTACTGCACTGTGGGAGAGACAGTGGTGAGGGAGTACTGCACTGTGCGAGGGTCAGTGGTGAGGGAGTACTGCACTGTGTGAGAGACAGTGGTGAGGGAGTACTGCACTGTGCGAGAGACAGTGGTGAGGGAGTACTGCACTGTGTGAGAGACAGTGGTGAGGGAGTACTGCACTGTGCGAGAGTCAGTGGTGAGGGAGTACTGCACTGTGCGAGGGTCAGTGGTGAGGGAGTACTGCACTGTGCGAGAGACAGTGGTGAGGGAGTACTGCACTGTGGGAGGGTCAGTGGTGAGGGAGTACTGCACTGTGCGAGGGTCAGTGGTGAGGGAGTACTGCACTGTGTGAGAGACAGTGGTGAGGGAGTACTGCACTGTGCGAGAGACAGTGGTGAGGGAGTACTGCACTGTGTGAGAGACAGTGGTGAGGGAGTACTGCACTGTGTGAGAGACAGTGGTGAGGGAGTACTGCACTGTGCGAGGGTCAGTGGTGAGGGAGTACTGCACTGTGCGAGAGACAGTGGTGAGGGAGTACTGCACTGTGCGAGAGACAGTGGTGAGGGAGTACTGCACTGTGTGAGAGACAGTGGTGAGGGAGTACTGCACTGTGCGAGAGACAGTGGTGAGGGAGTACTGCACTGTGTGAGAGACAGTGGTGAGGGAGTACTGCACTTTGCGAGAGACAGTGGTGAGGGAGTACTGCACTGTGTGAGAGACAGTGGTGAGGGAGTACTGCACTGTGGGAGAGACAGTGGTGAGGGAGTACTGCACTGTGCGAGAGACAGTGGTGAGGGAGTACTGCACTGTGCGAGAGACAGTGGTGAGGGAGTACTGCACTGTGTGAGGGTCAGTGGTGAGGGAGTACTGCACTGTGCGAGAGTCAGTGGTGAGGGAGTACTGCACTGTGGGAGGGTCAGTGGTGAGGGAGTACTGCACTGTGCGAGGGTCAGTGGTGAGGGAGTACTGCACTGTGCGAGAGTCAGTGGTGAGGGAGTACTGCACTGTGTGAGGGTCAGTGGTGAGGGAGTACTGCACTGTGCGAGGGTCAGTGGTGAGGGAGTACTGCACTGTGCGAGAGACAGTGGTGAGGGAGTACTGCACTGTGCGAGGGTCAGTGGTGAGGGAGTACTGCACTGTGCGAGGGTCAGTGGTGAGGGAGTACTGCACTGTGCGAGAGACAGTGGTGAGGGAGTACTGCACTGTGCGAGAGACAGTGGTGAGGGAGTACTGCACTGTGCGAGGGTCAGTGGTGAGGGAGTACTGCACTGTGCGAGAGACAGTGGTGAGGGAGTACTGCACTGTGCGAGAGTCAGTGGTGAGGGAGTACTGCACTGTGCGAGGGTCAGTGGTGAGGGAGTACTGCACTGTGTGAGAGACAGTGGTGAGGGAGTACTGCACTGTGCGAGGGTCAGTGGTGAGGGAGTACTGCACTGTGCGAGAGACAGTGGTGAGGGAGTACTGCACTGTGCGAGAGACAGTGGTGAGGGAGTACTGCACTGTGCGAGAGACAGTGGTGAGGGAGTACTGCACTGTGCGAGGGTCAGTGGTGAGGGAGTACTGCACTGTGCGAGAGACAGTGGTGAGGGAGTACTGCACTGTGTGAGAGACAGTGGTGAGGGAGTACTGCACTGTGCGAGAGTCAGTGGTGAGGGAGTACTGCACTGTGCGAGGGTCAGTGGTGAGGGAGTACTGCACTGTGCGAGAGACAGTGGTGAGGGAGTACTGCACTGTGGGAGGGTCAGTGGTGAGGGAGTACTGCACTGTGCGAGGGTCAGTGGTGAGGGAGTACTGCACTATGTGAGAGACAGTGGTGAGGGAGTACTGCACTGTGCGAGAGACAGTGGTGAGGGAGTACTGCACTGTGTGAGAGACAGTGGTGAGGGAGTACTGCACTGTGTGAGAGACAGTGGTGAGGGAGTACTGCACTGTGCGAGGGTCAGTGGTGAGGGAGTACTGCACTGTGCGAGAGACAGTGGTGAGGGAGTACTGCACTGTGCGAGAGACAGTGGTGAGGGAGTACTGCACTGTGTGAGAGACAGTGGTGAGGGAGTACTGCACTGTGCGAGAGACAGTGGTGAGGGAGTACTGCACTGTGTGAGAGACAGTGGTGAGGGAGTACTGCACTTTGCGAGAGACAGTGGTGAGGGAGTACTGCACTGTGTGAGAGACAGTGGTGAGGGAGTACTGCACTGTGGGAGAGACAGTGGTGAGGGAGTACTGCACTGTGCGAGAGACAGTGGTGAGGGTGTACTGCACTGTGCGAGAGACAGTGGTGAGGGAGTACTGCACTGTGTGAGGGTCAGTGGTGAGGGAGTACTGCACTGTGCGAGAGTCAGTGGTGAGGGAGTACTGCACTGTGGGAGGGTCAGTGGTGAGGGAGTACTGCACTGTGCGAGGGTCAGTGGTGAGGGAGTACTGCACTGTGCGAGGGTCAGTGGTGAGGGAGTACTGCACTGTGTGAGAGACAGTGGTGAGGGAGTACTGCACTGTGCGAGAGTCAGTGGTGAGGGAGTACTGCACTGTGGGAGGGTCAGTGGTGAGGGAGTACTGCACTGTGCGAGGGTCAGTGGTGAGGGAGTACTGCACTGTGCGAGGGTCAGTGGTGAGGGAGTACTGCACTGTGCGAGGGTCAGTGGTGAGGGAGTACTGCACTGTGCGAGGGCCAGTGGTGAGGGAGTACTGCACTGTGCGAGAGACAGTGGTGAGGGAGTACTGCACTGTGGGAGGGTCAGTGGTGAGGGAGTACTGCACTGTGCGAGGGTCAGTGGTGAGGGAGTACTGCACTGTGGGAGGGTCAGTGGTGAGGGAGTACTGCACTGTGCGAGAG
Organism: Cetorhinus maximus; assembly: GCF_964194155.1. Classification (NCBI taxonomy): domain Eukaryota; kingdom Metazoa; phylum Chordata; class Chondrichthyes; order Lamniformes; family Cetorhinidae; genus Cetorhinus; species Cetorhinus maximus. The sequence goes on along the minus strand of NC_135888.1, from coordinate 130,193,684 downwards.
TCAGTGGTGAGGGAGTACTGCACTGTGCGAGAGTCAGTGGTGAGGGAGTACTGCACTGTGCGAGGGTCAGTGGTGAGGGAGTACTGCACTGTGCGAGGGTCAGTGGTGAGGGAGTACTGCACTGTGGGAGGGTCAGTGGTGAGGGAGTACTGCACTGTGCGAGAGACAGTGGTGAGGGAGTACTGCACTGTGTGAGAGACAGTGGTGAGGGAGTACTGCACTGTGCGAGGGTCAGTGGTGAGGGAGTACTGCACTGTGGGAGGGTCAGTGGTGAGGGAGTACTGCACTGTGCGAGGGTCAGTGGTGAGGGAGTACTGCACTGTGCGAGGGTCAGTGGTGAGGGAGTACTGCACTGTGCGAGAGTCAGTGGTGAGGGAGTACTGCACTGTGGGAGGGTCAGTGGTGAGGGAGTACTGCACTGTGCGAGAGACAGTGGTGAGGGAGTACTGCACTGTGGGAGGGTCAGTGGTGAGGGAGTACTACACTGTGCGACGGTCAGTGGTGAGGGACCACTGCACTGTGCGAGGGTCAGTGGTGAGGGAGTACTGCACTGTGCGAGGGTCAGTGGTGAGGGAGTACTGCACTGTATGAGAGACAGTGGTGAGGGAGTACTGCACTGTGCGAGGGTCAGTGGTGAGGGAGTACTGCACTGTGCGAGGGTCAGTGGTGAGGGAGTACTGCACTGTGGGAGGGTCAGTGGTGAGGGAGTACTGCACTGTGCGAGAGACAGTGGTGAGGGAGTACTGCACTGTGGGAGGGTCAGTGGTGAGGGAGTACTGCACTGTGCGAGGGTCAGTGGTGAGGGAGTACTGCACTGTGCGAGAGACAGTGGTGAGGGAGTACTGCACTGTGCGAGGGTCAGTGGTGAGGGAGTACTGCACTGTGGGAGGGTTAGTGGTGAGGGAGTACTGCACTGTGTGAGAGACAGTGGTGAGGGAGTACTGCACTGTGGGAGAGACAGTGGTGAGGGAGTACTGCACTGTGCGAGAGACAGTGGTGAGGGAGTACTGCACTGTGCGAGAGACAGTGGTGAGGGAGTGCAGCACTGTGCGAGAGACAGTGGTGAGGGAGTACTGCACTGTGCGAGAGACAGTGGTGAGGGAGTACTGCACTGTGTGAGGGTCAGTGGTGAGGGAGTACTGCACTGTGCGAGAGTCAGTGGTGAGGGAGTACTGCACTGTGGGAGGGTCAGTGGTGAGGGAGTACTGCACTGTGCGAGGGTCAGTGGTGAGGGAGTACTGCACTGTGTGAGAGACAGTGGTGAGGGAGTACTGCACTGTGGGAGGGTCAGTGGTGAGGGAGTACTGCACTGTGCGAGGGTCAGTGGTGAGGGAGTACTGCACTGTGCGAGGGCCAGTGGTGAGGGAGTACTGCACTGTGCGAGAGACAGTGGTGAGGGAGTACTGCACTGTGGGAGGGTCAGTGGTGAGGGAGTACTGCACTGTGCGAGAGTCAGTGGTGAGGGAGTACTGCACTGTGCGAGAGACAGTGGTGAGGGAGTACTGCACTGTGCGAGGGTCAGTGGTGAGGGAGTACTGCACTGTGCGAGGGTCAGTGGTGAGGGAGTACTGCACTGTGCGAGGGTCAGTGGTGAGGGAGTACTGCACTGTGCGAGGGTCAGTGGTGAGGGAGTACTGCACTGTGCGAGAGACAGTGGTGAGGGAGTACTGCACTGTGTGAGAGACAGTGGTGAGGGAGTACTGCACTGTGCGACAGTGGTGAGGGAGTACTGCACTGTGCGAGGGTCAGTGGTGAGGGAGTACTGCACTGTGGGAGGGTCAGTGGTGAGGGAGTACTGCACTGTGCGAGGGTCAGTGGTGAGGGAGTACTGCACTGTGGGTCAGTGGTGAGGGAGTACTGCACTGTGCGAGGGTCAGTGGTGAGGGAGTACTGCACTGTGCGAGAGACAGTGGTGAGGGAGTACTGCACTGTGCGAGAGACAGTGGTGAGGGAGTACTGCACTGTGCGAGAGACAGTGGTGAGGGAGTACTGCACTGTGTGAGAGACAGTGGTGAGGGAGTACTGCACTGTGCGAGGGTCAGTGGTGAGGGAGTACTGCACTGTGCGAGGGTCAGTGGTGAGGGAGTACTGCACTGTGGGAGAGACAGTGGTGAGGGAGTACTGCACTGTGCGAGAGACAGTGGTGAGGGAGTACTGCACTGTGCGAGAGACAGTGGTGAGGGAGTACTGCACTGTGTGAGAGACAGTGGTGAGGGAGTACTGCACTGTGGGAGGGCCAGTGGTGAGGGAGTACTGCACTGTGCGAGGGTCAGTGGTGAGGGAGTACTGCACTGTGGGAGGGTCAGTGGTGAGGGAGTACTGCACTGTGCGAGAGACAGTGGTGAGGGAGTACTGCACTGTGCGAGGGTCAGTGGTGAGGGAGTACTGCACTGTGCGAGAGACAGTGGTGAGGGAGTACTGCACTGTGCGAGGGTCAGTGGTGAGGGAGTACTGCACTGTGCGAGAGACAGTGGTGAGGGAGTACTGCACTGTGCGAGAGACAGTGGTGAGGGAGTACTGCACTGTGCGAGAGTCAGTGGTGAGGGAGTACTGCACTGTGCGAGAGACAGTGGTGAGGGAGTACTGCACTGTGCGAGGGTCAGTGGTGAGGGAGTACTGCACTGTGCGAGAGACAGTGGTGAGGGAGTACTGCACTGTGCGAGGGTCAGTGGTGAGGGAGTACTGCACTGTGCGAGGGTCAGTGGTGAGGGAGTACTGCACTGTGTGAGAGACAGTGGTGAGGGAGTACTGCACTGTGCGAGGGTCAGTGGTGAGGGAGTACTGCACTGTGTGAGGGTCAGTGGTGAGGGAGTACTGCACTGTGCGAGGGTCAGTGGTGAGGGAGTACTGCACTGTGCGAGGGTCAGTGGTGAGGGAGTACTGCACTGTGGGAGAGACAGTGGTGAGGGAGTACTGCACTGTGGGAGGGTCAGTACTGAGAGAGCGCTGCACTTTTGAAGGTTCTGTCTTTCGGATGAGATAATAACTGAAGCTCTTTGTAGGTGGATGTTAAAGATCCCGTGGTACAGATTTGAAGAAGAGCAGATGAGTTATCCCCAGTGTTCTGGTCAATGTTTATCCCCGAACCATCATCACTGAAACAGATGGCCTGGTCATTTTCACATTGATGTTTCTGGGATCTTGCTATGCACAAATTGGCTGCCATGTTTCCTATATTACGACAGTGACTACTCTCACCAAGCACTTCATTATCTGTAAAGCGCTTTGGCATGTCCAGAGGTTGTGAGAGGTGTTATATAAATGCAAGTTCTCCCTTTACTGGAATTTAACTCACACCTAAAAAAGGCAGAGCAATGGTCCAGCGTCCTTCACAAGGACTGCAACCTTAGCCCTGTCCAAACTTAGGGATGAAAGTCATTTAAATAAAAGAAGCCCACGCAACCTCTGACACTCGGCAGGGTGGGGGGGGAGGGGTTTTTACCGGAACAACCCAACCGGGTTAGCTGGTGTCCAGCTGGCCTCACCCCCCACCCTTTGGTCGGTCATCTACCATTCTTGGGGGGAGGGGGAAGATGCAACAATGAGTTGATAAGATTTTGACGTTTTGCCACAGCTATACAAACCACACCTAGGGTAACTGCGTTCGGTCCTGGGCACCAAGTGTACACTGGCCCTGAGTTTTTGCTGCACAGATTTACTAGCATGATACCTGGACTCGAAGGGTTAATTTATGAGGCAAGATTACACGAACTAGGGTTGTACTCCCTGGAATTTAGAAGATTTAAGAGGTGATTTGATCGAAGCTTTCAAGATATATTAAGAGGAGCTGATGTGGCAGAGGGAGAGAAACTATTCCCGTTGGCTGGGAAGTCTGGGACAAGGGGGCATGGTCCAAAAATTAGAACCAGACCTTTCAGAAGGAAAGCTAGGAAACAGGTGGTAGAAATTTGGAACTCTCTTACAGAAATGGAAATTGCAAGGAAGTAAAGAAAGATTTGCACTTACGCAGCACATCTCATAACCTCAAAGTGTCCCAAAGTGTTTTACAATGAAGACTAATATGTACACAGCTAGCAATACGATAATGGCCAGGAAATCTGTCTCTTAATGGTGTCGGTTGAAGGATAAATATTAGCCCAGGATACTGGGGAAGAACTCAAAGCAGGGAATGTTGGAAATACTCAGCATCTGTGGGGAAGGTCATCAACATGAAACGTTAACTCTGCTTCTCTCTCCAAGGATGTTGCCAGAGCTGCTGAGCATTTGAACAACAACAGCTTATATTTATAAAGCGCCAGCAATGTGACAAAACATCAGAAGATGCTTTTTGGTTTTTATTTCAGATTTCCAGCATCCGTACTTTTGCACTGGGGATACCTCCCCTGCACTGCTTTGAAATAGTGCCTTGGGACCTTTCTCATCTAACATCTCATCTGAAAAACAGCATCTCCATCAGTGCAGCACTCCCTCAGTACTGCCCCTCCATCAGTGCAACACTCCCTCAGTACTGTCCCTCCATCAGTGCAGTACTCCCTCAGTACTGCCCCACCGACAGTGCAGCACTCCCTCAGTACTGACCCTCCGACAGTGCAGCACTCCCTCAGTACTGCCCCACCGACAGTGCAGCACTCCCTCAGTACTGACCCTCCGACAGTGCAGCACTCCCTCAGTACTGCCCCACCGACAGTGCAGCACTCCCTCAGTACTGGCCCTCCGACAGTGCAGCATTCCCTCAGTACTGGCCCTCCGACAGTGCAGCACTCCCTCAGTACTGGCCCTCCGACAGTGCAGCACTCCCTCAGTACTGGCCCTCCGACAGTGCAGCATTCCCTCAGTACTGGCCCTCCGACAGTGCAGCATTCCCTCAGTACTGGCCCTCCGACAGTGCAGCACTCCCTCAGTACTGCCCCTCCATCAGTGCAACACTCCCTCAGTACCGCACCTCCATCAATGCAGCACTCCCTCAGTACTGCACCTCCATCAATGCAGCACTCCCTCAGTACTGCCCCTCCATCATTGCAGCACTCCCTCAGTACTGCCCCTCCGACAGTGCAGCACTCCCTCAGTACTGACCCTCCGACAGTGCACCATTCCCTCAGTACTGACCCCCCGACAGTGCAGCACTCCCTCAGTACTGACCCTCCGACAGTGCAGCACTCCCTCAGTACTGACCCTCCGACAGTGCAGCAGTCCCTCAGTACTGCCCCTCCGACAGTGCAGCACTCCCTCAGTACTGACCCTCTGACAGTGCAGCACTCCCTCAGTACTGACCCTCCGACAGTGCAGCACTCCCTCAGTAGAGCCTGAACCAAGATATTCTGACTCAGAGACGGGGAATGCTACGCAATGAGCCATGATCAACACTTGACTGACAGTTGACGCTGGTTCTGTGATTTATGTTAACCAAAGGTAACAAGAGATATGGGGCAAAGGTGGACATTTGGAGTTAGGTCACAGATCAGGCGAGATCCCATTGAATGGCAGAATAGCTCCAGGGACTAACTAGCCACTCCTGTTGCTATGTTCCTATTACACTTCTGGCAATATCAAGGGCTGCATTTTACATGCCAATGCTGGGCCTGTTTTCAATGGGTGGACGGGGCAGATAAAATATGGTGGGTACCCACCCTGAGCTCACTCCCATAAAATATGGGGGGGGGAGTGTGTGTACGGGCACCAAAATCGCAGGCCATCTGCTGTAGTTAAATAGATAATCAATGGTCATTAAGGCTTGTTACCGAGCCAATCGACCCTGATAATATGATGCCCACGCGATGAAACACTAGCAGGTGAAATGGACTGGCCGGCAGCTCCTGGAGGGCAGGACTTCCTTCATTGGGGCTAAACACTATGGGGGGTTGGTGGGGTTCAGACAGCTCACCTCTCCCACCCACCCACCCACCCCCCGGAAGTCAAGTCGGCAATGGAGCCCACTCGCTCCGCGTGGCCTGCCCCACAGACACAGCCCGCAAGCGGGCGGGCTAAACAAGGGCCGAGTGGGGTTTCCGCCCCTCACTGGGGAGGGAGTCCCACCCTTGGGAGCTGCACCGGTCCCGGCAGCGCCAAGAGAGCGTTAGCGGGCGCTGCCGGGAGTGCAAGGGGAGGAGGGAGAAGGCCCCCGTGCATCCCCAGAAACAGGTAAGTCCAGGGTCTTGGGCAGGGAGGGTTTGGGCAGGTTAGGGAGGGGCTGCGAGCGGGTAGGGAGAAAGTTGGTGGAGGGGGGGGGGGTGTTGATCTTAGGGGCTGCCGCCCAATCAGCAAAGGGAAGCCCCCTGAAGACAGAACCCCGCCCTTTCTTCCCACCCCTTGAAGAGTATATTTTTAAAAAGCCAAGCTGCCCGCTCCCACCGTTTTATGGCATGGGCAGCACATTCTCAGGCTCAACTGGCTTAGTGACAAGTCTAATTGACCCTTGATCATCTATTTAAATATGGTGGGAGAGCTGCTGATCTCTGCGCCCGCCCACCCCCCGTACTATGGGGGTGGGTGGGAATGTGGTGGGCTGGGCACCTGCCCTATTTTACGTGCCTCTCCCCACCCCACCACCCCCCCACCGAAAACCCACCCAGCAGAGGCGTGTAAAATGCAGCTGGTTGAATAATAACTAAATACAACCCTGTCATAATAAGTAATCGTTACACCAGGTTGAATATGAGGCAGCGATATCTATACCTGGTACAGCTGGGAACTGAATATTCCAGATTTTCACATGGCGTAATAAGCAACGTGCCAAAGGGCTCTCACCCGAATCTTTCTTTACACAATTGTGTCAGATCCCACTTTTAGTTTCTGTTTAGTTACACAGTCTGGAGGGACCAACTCCACCGTTGACTAGAATCTCAAATCATCTGAAATGAGACAACTCGCTTGTAATGACTAGACCCTCTTCAGATCCGTTCGGGTTCCAGGGATTTACCTGGACAAATAAAATGGTCAATAACCAGTCTCCAAGTTGCAATAGATTATCATCGAGAAATGTAGTAACATAAGAGAAAAGGAAACAAGCAAGGAGCGTTGGATCAATGTACACACTCTACCCTACCATAGACTCAACCCATCCATTTAATCCCCTCCAATAGCTCGTGTACGCTCTAGCCTACCATGGACTCTACCCACACATTTAATCTCCTCCAACAGCTCGTGTACGCTCTACCTACCATGGACTTTATCCACACATTTAATCTCCTCCAACAGCTCGTGTATGCTTTAATCGCTGTGCAGTGTGTTCCAGCCGTCTGCTCAGAGTAGAGTTTGTCAACAGTACAACACAAACTCAAGCATAACGGGCACACACTGTGTAGCAATCAGCATCAAGGGACTAATTGAGCCATTGTCTCATTGACTTCTGTGGGAGCTTGCTGTTTCCACATTACTTTTTTATATTTGTTCATGGGATGTGGGCATCACTGGCTAGGCCAGCATTTATTGCCCATCCCTAATTGCCCTTGTTTAGAGGGCATTTAAGAGTTAACCACATTACTGTGGGCCACATGTAGGCCAGACCAGGCAAGGACGGCAGATTTCCTTCCCTAAAGGACATTAGTGAACTAGATGGGTTTTTACGACGATTGACAATGGTCATCATCAGACTTTTAATTCCAGGTTTTTATTGAATTCAAATTTAACCATCTGCCGTTGTGGGACCCTGGCCCCCCAGAGTATTACCCTGGGTCTCTGGATTACCAGCCCAGTGACAATACCACTATGCCACCACCGCTCTGCTTTTCCTACATTACAACAGCGATTACACTCGATGATATTCCATTGGCTGCAAAGCGTTTTGGAATGTCCTGAGGCCATGAAATGTGCCATATCAATCCAAGTTTTGTGTGTCAGCCATGGTTGAATCTATTACAGAAGCTCGAGCAAATTAGGCAGTCTGACAGTCCAGTGCAGTACTGAGGGAATGCTGCACTGTCAGAACTTCAACCTTCCAGATAAGAAGTTACACCGAGGGCACATCTGTACTCAGGTCAGTATCAAAGTTGCCACGTCATTAATCAGAGATGAGCAAAGGCATTTTCCCAGTTTCCTGCACAGTATACACCCTTCAACCGGCATCACTCAGATCCATTATCTGGTCATTATCACCTTGCTGTTTGTGGGAACATGCAGTGTGCAACTTGGCTGCTGTGTTTCTGACTTTACAACACTAACTGTGTTTTGAAAGTAATTAATTGTCCGTAAAGCAGTTTGCAATGCAATGAGGTTGTGAAAGATGTCATAGAAATTCAAGTACTCCTGCTCTCTTTCAGGTACTGAAGAAGTCCATCGCCAACATGAGGGCATCTAACCATCTCCTCAGAATGCTCCACTGTCAATATCCAGAGTTACTTTTGACCAGAAACTGAACTGGGCCAGCCATATAAATACTGTGGCTACAAGAGTAGGCCAGAGGCTGGGAATTCTGTAATGTGTAACTCACCTCCTGACTCCCCAAGATCTATGAGGCACAAGTCAGGAGTGTGATGGAATACTCTCCACTTGCCTGGTTGAGTGCAGCTCCCACAACACTCAAGAAGCTCAACACCGCCCAGGACAAAGCAGCCTCCTTTATCACCACCTCGTCCACCACTTCAAACAATTACTCTCTCCACCACCGACGCACAGTGGCAGGAGTGGGTACCATCGACAAGATGCACTGCAGCAACTCACCAAACCTCCTTCTAGGACAAAGGCAGCAGTCACGTGGGAACACCACCACCTGGAAGTTCCCCTCCAAGTCACTCACCATCCTGACTTGGAAATATATCACCGTTCCTTCACTGTCACTGGGTCAAAATCCTGGAACTCTCTTCTTAACAGCACGGTGGGTGTACCTACATCACATGGACTGCAACGGTTCAAGAAAGCGGCTCACCACCACCTTCTCAGGGGCAATTAGGGATGGACAATAAATGCTGGCCCAGCCAGTGATGCGCACACCCCGAGAATGAATAAAAGTAATTAATAACTGCCCCAGTCCTGAATCAAATGGTTTAAGGCACAGGTCACTCTGCTGCACTGAGAAGAAAGTTGTTCTTTCCATACATTTGCAATGAAGATGAATGGTTGTGTGGGGAAGGAGGGTGTGAAAAACACACAGTACACACAGGCTTAACTAAATAAGCTCGATACCAGGGGTTTCATCTGCAATGCAGCAATTTTGGTGTGGGTTACAGGGTGGGATCTAACTGAAGTTCTTGGACAGTTGTCCGTATGAACACTCAGGCCCGAGTATTCCGGGTGGCGGGTTTTCCCTTCCCGCCATCCAAAGAGTCGGCGGTGAACAGATCCTCGCTGACTCTGCCTGCCCAGCAGCCATTTCACACTCGAATGAGCATCTATTGGCTGCAGGCCGGACCTCTGCCCCTCATTCGGGAGGAAGTCCCGCCTTATTCAGCTGCCGGCTAATCTGATTGGCAGCCACCAAGAGCAGCAGTGGACAGAAGAGGAAGTGCTTTAACACCTCAGAGCCGAATTCTGGGGACCGGATAGTAGGGGTGAGTTTATGGGGTCCCAGGGCGGGGTGAGTAGGGGGGGTCTGTGGGGTGGGTTGGGGGGGGTGCGGGGGTGGAGACAGTGGTAAGTGGGCGATGGGGGTGTCGGGGGGAGGCCCAGTGGCCATCAGACCTTAAAGTGGGGGGGCACCCAAAGTCAGAAGGGGGCTTCTGATGGAGGCGCCCAACCCCCCTACTACCTGACCGAAGCCTAAGTTCACTCATTTTCTGGCTTCTCCCACACCCGGAAAATGCTCGTCAGCTTAAAAATTGAGGCTGGGTAGAAATCAGCTTTTAAGTGGCTGGGTCGCTGGGTCAGAATCCCTCCCTAACAGCACCGTGGGTGTACCTACACCACAGGGGCTGCAGCAGTTCAAGCAGGCAGCTCACCACCACCTTCCCAAGGGGCAATTAGGGATGGGCAATAAATGCCAGCGACGCCCACAACCCCTGAATGAATAAAAAAATTAATTAATTGGCCACTTAAAGGCCTCAACTAGGCCTGTTCAAAGCCTTGCCCGCCCCAGCGGAAAATCGCTGTGAGGTGAAGGCGGGCGGGGAAACAGAGGGAATCCCCATTCCACACTCCCCCCCACAACCCCGCAACCCCCCCCACCCGCCCAAAAACCAGGCGACGGAGGAGCGTGAAATTCAGGCCCCAGTGATTCTCAGTGGCCCACTTGCATATAAAGGAAGGGCAAATTGCATTTAAATAATATTTTAACTGAGTAAAATGTCCCACGTTGCTTCACAGGAACATAAACAGACAGGAATTTGGCACCGTGCGTCGAAAGGAGATATATAGAACAAGACCCAAAAGCTTGGTCAAAGTGCTGTCTTTAAGAAGCGTCTCAAAGTAGACAGAGGTAGAGGGCCATAGGTAGGAAATCCCAGAGATTGGGACCCAGGCAGTTGAACACACGGCCGCCAATAGTGAAGTGAAGGAAATTGAGGACGGAGGTAGATATCTTGGAGGGTTGTAGGGCTGAGGATGTTACAGGGAGTGAGGAGGATACGGGTGTGAAAACAAGGATGAGAATTTTAAAATTGTGGCCTTGCCAGTCTGTAAACGAAGTAAAAGATGTGGAGGCACAATTATACTACAAGTCTCAGTCAAATCAGCACCAGATTTGAATTGTTTTGGGGCAGTTGAATGCCATTTATAGCGGAATGTTTGGCTTTTCTAAGCAAGGTTGAATTGGTTTTTGGAGGGGGTACAACACAGATTCACCAGGAATGATACTGAGGTTTAAAGGGTTACGTTGTTGGACCAGGTTATATAGGCTGGAGTTGAGCTCCTTTCACTTTAGAAAGTGGAGGGATGTTCTAATCGAGGCCTTGAAAATGATAAAAGGGTTTGATTGGAATGATAAAGTGAAAGTATCCTCTCTGATGGAAGCAGAAAGGGATGCAGTGGGGAATCCAGAGCAAAGTTATAGCACTTGATCACTCAGGGGCGACATCTTGAGCACATTTTCACACGAAGCATAATGGAAATCTGGAACTGTCTCCCAAAAGGCCGTGGATATGCTGGTGGATGATTGGAGGCTTTCAAGACTGAAAGCAATAGTGTTTTGCTGGGTCTGTGGGGGTATGAAACAAAAGCAGGTAAATAGAGTTGACGTATAGATCAGCCGCGATCCAACGGAACAGGGGTACAGGTTCAAGGGGCTGAATAATATTACGTTTACAAGATAGACGAGAAATATTATGTATGGAAGTTTCCCCATTGTAGAATGAACGGTCAGAATGTTCCTCTCTCCTTACAGCTGCCAATGAGATGCTAAGTAAACCTCTTGAATGTATATGGAGCCGTCCTTTCAATATACTCGCTTCCTTCCTATGGAGGGCAAGGATGCAACAGTAGACAGGAAGTTCCTGTTGGAAACACTTCCTGAGCTAAATATAGTCAGAATGCCCAATTTTTGTGTCACTATTGTCACCTCTGAAAACTGATGGAAGAAAATGCTGTTGGAGCCTCGTGAAATGTGCTGCTAATAGAGGACCCCTTACCCACTCCCACTTCTCCTCTGAAAAGAGCCAGGCTGCAACAATTGCAGGTTACTATTATGGACATTCGGGGGCGTTTTGTTGCTGATGACCTTTAACCCTTGACCCATTGCACCAACAGGAATCATTTACAATTGGCATGATAAACGTTGCTATTCCTCCTTTGAGCGCAAAAAAACGAGTTGCAGGCTTCTTCTCTTAAAAAATGAGCGGGTTTCTATTTGCTGTCTGTTTATACCAAACATCACAAAAGATTCTGGAGGAATTAGGACTGTCTTTCTTAGAAGAGAGACTTCACTGAGGTGTTCAAAATTATGAAGGGTTTTGATCAGAGTAAATAAGGAGAAACTATTTCCAGTGGCAGGAAGGTCAAAACCCACAGGACACAAATTAAGATAATTGACAAAAAGGATCTAGGGGAGGAAACAAGGAGATTTTTTTTAATATATCCAGCGAGCTGGACTGTGCTGCCTGGAAGGGCATTGTAAGCAGATTCAATGGCAGCTTTCAAAAGGAGGTTATTGAATACACACTTGAATAGGAAGCTTTACAGGGCTTTAAGGGGAAATGCAAGGGGTGGAACTAGTTGGGTAGTTGGCTCTTTCAAATAGATAGAACAGGTACGAAGGGCCGAATGACCTCCATTCTGCCTGGGGTGATTCTAATTATAAATGAGGGAGGCTATTGGACCCAGCTTGATTCATTCATCCAGAAAGGTCCTTAATATCCCCACGTAACTGAATCATGGGCTTATTACAGTGCAGCAGGTGGCCATTCGGCCCGTCTCTGCTGGCTCACTGAATCGGCAGCTCACCTAGTGCCATTCTCCTGGCTTCTCCCCATTGCTCTGCACATTGTTCCTTTTCAGATAGTCTGATTCCCCTTTGAAAGCCTCCATCGAACCTGCCTCCACAATACTCTCAGGCAGCGCATTCCAGACCCTAACCATCCCGCTGCATGAAAAAGTTTTTTCTCATATCCCTTTTGCTCCTTTCGCCAATTACTTTAAATCTGTACCCTCTCGTTCTCGATCCTTGTGTTCACACAGCACCTTTCACATAATAAGGAACGTGTTAGAGGTGGGAAGGGAGGTAGAGAGGGCAAGAGGTTTAGGAGCGGCATTTTGGAGCGGAGGGCACAGGCAGCTGACGACACTGCTGGCCAATGATGGCGGGGCAATTAAAACTGAATAGAAGCAAGAGGCCAGAATTGGAGGAGCTCAGGTATCACGGAGGGTGCCGGGCCGGAAGAAATTAGAGAGATAATTAGAGAGGTGAGAATTTCAAAATCGAGGTGCTCCTCCAGTATGGTCAGCGACAACAAGAGTAACGGCTACACGGGACGTGGTGTGAGTAGGATATGGGCGGCAAGAATTCTGGGATAGCTCAAGATTACAAGGGTGGAAGGTGGGAGGCCAGCCAGGAATATGTTGGAAAAGTCAAGTCTCAGTTATGAAGGCATGAGAAGAGCTGCAGCAGAAGAGCTGAGGCAAAAGGAGTGTCTGGGAATGTTGCCAACTTCCAATTGGCTCTCAAAAAGTTCCAGGGATTTTATTGCCACTCAGTGTGGAAGCTCCAATCCGTGTGTTGACCGCTCTCTCCGTGAAGGGATACTTTCTTGACACCTGTCCTCAATCCAACTTCCGGGCCCTGTCCCCCTTGTCCAGCTCCTGCGGTTTAATATTCCAACCGCACCTCCTCCCGTTCTCTTAACTTGCTTGCTGTCAGACATGACGGGCTGGGCATTCCTTAACTTTCGGGAATGCCCATCGTCGCACCATCTTTCCTGCAGTTTACAACGGCTGAAGGGAACGCAAGTTGAAGCAGGAGATTGATTCCCTGCTGGAGCCTGGAGGGACAGACCAGGTCTGATTGGATGGCTCTTTCAAGGAGCTATCACACACAATGGGCCGAATAGCCGCCCCCTGTGCTGCATCATTCCATTGTGTGCGTCAAAAGAGAAGGCAAAGCTAGCTGAGGTGACCATCTCTTGACAAGTTTTTTTTTAATATATATATATATATGGCGGTGTTGCGGGGGTGGGGAGGGGGCTGGCGTTCCTCTTTTTTTTCAAAACTAACACCCATCATTAAACAGTTTGACTTCACTTATCTGCTGCTGACAGATTGGACGGAGCGATTCCTTTTAGCTGTCAGCCGAGCTATATAAAGCCACTCAGCATAAACGCGCTAGGAAGTGAGGAAGCGAGGGATATCCGCAGCATCTGCCAGCTCTTCCTTTCCCATGCACTGTTGACCTTGCGAAAAAAGCTGGAGCCGAGACCTGGCATCGGAGGGAGGCACTGACATACAGAGAGGACAGAAAGAGCCGCACTTCATGCCATGACACAAAAGGAACTGCGTTTGACCTTGACCCGATGTTATTTACAACACTGTTATCTCTCCCGTAGTGTTCCTCGCCATTGGTCCATGGCCCGCGCTGTCACAACCTAAAGGGTGTGTGGGCGCAGGTGTGAGGCCGCATGCAGAGACACCTTCCCCAGGTCAGGCTAGCCCTGGATCCCTGTTGCGTTCAGGAAAATCCTGGTCTGAACGCGGCCTAGTGAAAAGCAAAACAAGCTCCCATTTCTATACTGCCTTCCGACGCCTCGGGACATCTCAAAGTGCTTTACAACCACTGAAGTACGTGTGAAGTGTCGTCACTGTTGTAATGTAGATAAAGTCTTCAGCCAACTTGTGCACAGCAAACTCCCCGCAAAAAAAAACATAATGACCACGTAATCTATTTGTGCTCATGTTGGCATGAGGGATAAAGATTGATCCAGGACACCGAGGAGAACCACTGCTCTTCTTTGAGAAATGGCTTTGGGATCTTCGGGATCTGAGAGGGCTGAAAGGGCCTTGGTTTAACATCTCACCTGAGAGAAATTTCGGCGACATCTCCCCAGAGAGTGAAGTGGATGATCTTTGGTTGGTCCCTGGAAAATAAATTATGTTTCCGTCTGTTCATTTGGGACAGGAGGAGGCCATTCGGTCCCTTGAGCCTGGTCTGTATTTTAAATTCATCTTGGCTCCATGACCCTTAATAGCCCTGCCCAACAAAAATCTTGTCAATCACAGTTTGGAAAGATGGGTAGAAAAATCATAGTTTTGACTTTCCAACAGTGATGACACTTCGAAAAGTACCTTATTGGCTGTAAAGTTCATGGGACCCTGAGGTTGTGAAAGGTGCTATAGAAATGCAAGTCTTTTTTTTTGTAGCCCATTTATAATACTTTAGTTTCATGTTTTCTTAATTGCATATTCCCTTGTCCGCCAGATATTTCTATAATCATCATTGTCAGGCAAACATTTTTTTAAAATTCAGGACATTTTATTCAGAACCTTCCGTCTAAGATGAATGATGACATCGTTCTCTCAGAAGTCACTACCTGTAAAATCGGACTGGATCTTCTCTTTCAACTATAATCGGTATTAAACACCCATCCCTCACACAAACCCACCTCGTATACACACCCGTTGCCCGACTTTCCTATCCACTGACCTTCTTCTGAAAGTTAAAACACCCTCCAGTGTTCTCAAGATCTCGCTATAAATAAAATCAAAAGGGCAACTGCCAATTATCCATTTAGGATATAATACGAATTGCAGAGATTCGGCTTTAAAACTTGGCATTGTTCACAGTTTCACATGTCACATACATGACAGGTGGCAACAGTTGCAGTTGCTTTGGCTCGTTTGCAGCACTCTCCCTCTGGGTGTGAAGGTTGTTTGAGTGTCAGTCCAGGGTTTTGAACACAAAATCCAGAATGATACTCACACTGCAGTACTGAGGGAGCGCTGCACTGGCAGAGGGGCAGTAATGAGGGAGCGCTGCAGCGTCAGAGGGGCAGTATTGAGGGAGTGCTTACTGCTGGAGGGGTGGTATCGAGGGAGTGCTGCACTGTCGGAGGGGCAGCACTGAGGGAGTGTTCACTGTCAGAGGGGCAGTATTAAGGGAGTGCTCACTGTTGGAGGGGCAGCACTGAAGGATCGCTGCACTATCGGAGGGGCAGTGCTGAGGGAGCGTTACACTGTTGCAGATGCTGTCTTTCAGATGACACATTAAACTGAGGCCCATTTGCCTTCTTAGGTGGACGTAAAAGATCCACTTCAAAGAAGAGCAGGGGAGTTCTCCTTGGTGACTTAGCCAATATGCAACCCTTAACCAGCACCCAGAAGAAATATGCAAGATATTGTAGTGAACCAGTTGGGATTTTTGAGACAATTTACAATCGTTTTTACTGGGACAGGATTTCATAAAGCTGAATTCAAATTTTCAAACTGCCCTGGTGGGATTTGAACTCACACCTTTCTGGATTACCAGATCCAGGCCTTATTGATTAATAGCCCAGTAGCAGAGAGATGCGAGGCTGTGGGATTCACTTCCAGAAACAGTGGTTGATGCAGAAGTGGTTGGAGATGTGGATGAAGGAAAATGGGTTGAAGGATCTGGAACAATTAACCCCCAATACGGGCAAAAAAGTTCGAATCATAGTTACCTGCCCTGTTCCCAGGTGTTAATCATCAACGTGGACTCAAAGGACTCTTTCCGTGACGGTATTTTCTATGTATTTCTATGTGCAAAACCTATTCATGTCTCAACAGCATCTAAAAGCACGTCTCAGACATATTCAGACCTGTGGGTCACCAAAGACCAAACCAGTCATTCATCACACTGCTGTTAGAAGCATCATGCTATGCAAGGGGAGGTGGTGGCATAGTGGTCCTGTCACTGGACTAGTATCCCAGAGACCCAGGCTAATGCTCTGGGTTCAAAATCCCAACATGGCAGGTGGAGAAATAAAAATCTGGAATTAAAAGTCTGATGATGATCATGAAACCATTGCTGATGACTGTAAAAACCCGTCTGGTTTACTAATGTTCTTTAGAGAGGGAAATCTCTAATGTGACTCCAGGCCCAAACAGACTTGCTTTTCCTAACCACCAGGTGTAACGTAAGGATCCTGCAGACAGCCAATGTGATAGATATTGGCCAGAGCACTGGCCCCTCTACAAAATAGTGGGATTTTTTATAGGGGCAGACAGGGCCTCAGTTTAACATCTTGTCTGAAGGACAGCACCTCTGACTGTACAGCTCTCCCTCAGCACTGTGGAATGTCAGCCTAGATTGTTGAATTCCAAAAGGACTTGAACCCACAAGCTTCTGCCTCAGAGGCAAGGGTACTACGCACTGAGCCACAGCAGATTGAGAGGGAGCTGCATCTTCAGGTGTGTCACCAATCGGATGAGGTGCCTGTCTGTTCTCTCAGGTGGATGTAAAAGATCCCACAGCCACTGTATCGAAGAAGAGCAGGGGAGATCCCCCTAGAGTCCTGGACCCATATTTACCCCTCAACTAACAGATTAACAGATCATTATCTTACTGCTGTTTATGGGATCTTGCTGTGTGAAAATTGCATGCCGCATTTCCTACTTTGCAACAGTGACTGCACTTGGGTGGCTGAAAGGTGAGAATCTTTCTTTGGTGATAGGCTGAGTCTCGCAATGAGGACGCTGGTGTTGGGGATCAGAACAATCTCGATTTTGCACAACCAGTGTCAGCGTCGAGTGTAAAACAGCCAAAGACTGAGTAAAGCTCCTTCTTTGCTGCCCAGTATTGCCCTAATCCAAGCTCAGACCCGTGGCCCACATTATACGGCACCTTCTCTAACTCTAGCATCAGCTATCCTGTGGCTTTGTTGTGTGAGAGTTTCCTGTGTGTTAGGGCTTTTTGTGTCTGTGGGGTCATAGAGGAGCTGCATACAGACTGCCAAAGCTGGATAATGAGGTGATGCCACTGAAACATGCAGCACAGCCATTTGGCTCATCGTGGCTGCGCCGCCTCTTTAAAGAACCATCAAATTAGTCCCACCCTCCCCATTGCCATGCAAACATTTCCTTTTTTTAAGTATTTGTTCAATTCCCTTTTGAAAGTTATTATTGAATCAGCTTTCAGCATCTTTTCAGGCAGTGATCACAATAACTCACTGTGCTAAAAAAAAAACTTATCTCCCCTCAGCATCTTTTTTCTAGACTATTCGCCCACGGAAGGCATCACACTGGAGGTCCAATCATGATCCCACCCATCATCCACGTGCGCCAAGGTGCACTTTGATTGGGTGTTGATTAGCAACAGGAAACCTGGTTGGTCTTTACCCTCATCCCTAACCCAGGGGTCAGAAGTTAAGTGAAGCATCTCACTCACAACGAACTCACTGCAATCTGCCCCCTGTCCCTGGCATGGCTCAGTTTTATACTGGGAGGGGGGGATGCACATACCCTCTGAGCCATGAGGGAGACTCCAGCACTGATTACAGTTGTGCGCCTCCTATAATGCAAGAGATGTCAGGGTAGTGAATAAACGTACAAATAATTGTAAATTAGACAGGGCTAGCTTGGGGCTTGTGAACCACTTTGTGATGACTGGGTGAGGTTACAATCCAGTCACTTGAGTCCTCAAAGATCCCAAGTAAGTTAAGCTCCACATAAAGAGAACGCTCTGATTTATTATTTTTATATTCCTGCTGATAGAAAGGTCTAAATACAGTCCTGTACGCCAGATGTGCAGCACCATTCAATATACAAAAGGAAGAAAGACTTCTATTTACATCCAGCCATATCAGGTCACTCAGCAACGCCTCAAAGCTCTCTGTCAGCTCTGGTTCCGTGGGTAGTACTCATGCCTATGAGTCAGGAGGTTGCTGGTTCCATAAGATAAAAGCAAAATACTGCGGATACTGGAAATCTGAAACAAAAACAGAAAATGCTGGAAAAACTCAGCAGGTCTGGCAGCATCTTTGGCGATGAGAAACAAGAGTTAACGTTTTGAGTCCGGATGACTCTTCTTCATTCTGAAAAGGGCCATACAGACTCGAAATGTTGACTCTTGTTTCTCTCTCCGCAGATGCTGCCAGACCTGCTGAGTTTTCCCAGCATTTTCTGTTTTTGTTTCTTTCTTTTCAACTTGGATGAGTCATGTTTAATTGCAGTGACTGTAATGTAAGCAATAGGTGCATACGAACATAATACAAGCAATGAGGCTGAATAGCCAGTTAATCTGTTTTTCACTGGTGCGAGTGATTGAGGGAGGAGCACAGGGAGATCTTCCAGCTCTTCGATTAGTACCCTGGGATCTAACCACAGGCGGAGACTCAGCTTAGGGTCGAGACCTCTACCAATACGGCACTCCCTCAGCACCGCTTCAAGGTTGTCAGCCTCTCTCGGGCCAGGGGCTCAGCTTTGAACCCAGAGCATTCAGACTCAAACTGAGGTGAAAAGCATTGATGCCAACCCAGTCTTGGGATGCTCCTTTCAAACGACACTGTTACTCTGTGGCTACTGACAGTCATTTCCAGAGCTAGTGTAATAGATAAAACACAGGAAAAGTGAAGCGCAAACTCACTGGTCAAAAGATGAACGCGGACACACAGGGACTCGACAAAGAGGTGACCAACCGATTAAACTATCCAAAAGATTGAAAACTAGAATAAGTTCATGCAAACTATTCACAGTAGAAAATAATTCATGAATCATGTCCAAAACTAAGGGCGTGAGGAATAAGTTGAAAATCAGGGCAGAACTTGTTCATCCAGGGCACAAGAAATCCTGTGCGTTAAACATCTAGAGCTGGTCAGTGAAGCAGAGAGTTAAAGTATTTTTTTTAAAATTACTTTTCATGGTTATGTGGAGATCTC
The DNA here is from genome assembly GCF_964194155.1 of Cetorhinus maximus. Classification (NCBI taxonomy): domain Eukaryota; kingdom Metazoa; phylum Chordata; class Chondrichthyes; order Lamniformes; family Cetorhinidae; genus Cetorhinus; species Cetorhinus maximus. The sequence goes on along the minus strand of NC_135888.1, from coordinate 130,174,539 downwards.
TGGCAAGGCCAGCATTTGTTGCCCATCCCTAGTTGCCCTAGAGAATTGAGAAAATGCAAGTAAATGATGATGGTTTTGCACTTCTGCCGAGGTTATTACAGCCGAGATAATTGGATTCCGTTCCTGTAGGGAAGTACAAACTCCATCACAGCCTGACTCAGCAGGGAGGGCAATGTTCCCTGTCTCACCCTCCCCTCGTGGGTCACATGCAGGGACAGAGCAGCTAAGGACAGCAGATTTCCTCCCCTAAAGGGCATTACTGAAGCAGACGTTTTTTTTTACAGCAATCAACGTCACAATTACTTTCCAGACAGTAATTAATTCCATTTCATCTGCTACCATGGGTGGGATTTGTACACAGATCCCCAGAGCATTAGCCTGGATCGTTACTCCAGTGACATTACCACTGTATCATTATGTTGATAATTTGATGCATTTCCACATGGACAGGGGTGGTCTATGGAAAAGACACAAGCTTGTGGGGACTCATAACCTTTTCCAGTTCTTAAAAATTACTTTCAGGTGCTTCATAAAGGATTGCGATAAAACAAAGTCATTCAGTCCATCCAACCTTCTCCTCCCACGGCCTATGTACAATCCACCCTATCATGGGCTCCACCCACCCAATTAATCTCCTGAGGAAAATGTGCTAATGGCTTTAAAACTGTTTTATGAGTTGGGTTGCTGGGGTCTGGACTGCAACATCCTCAATGTGCGTGAACAATCCAATTCATTCATTCATTATGCAAGCTTCATCATAAATCTGGACGAACCTGACTACTGTTTGTAAATACAGGAGCTAAGCACCATGAATTGGTGTCTCTGGAGATTACAGCTGTTTGTTCAACAGTAAAGTCACTCCGTAGCTCCACACTGATATCTGGCATGGGAAATAAAAAGGAAAAACGCAATTAAATTGTGAGGGTTTTGCACTTCTGCTGAGGTTATTATGGTCAAGATAATTGGATTCAGTTCCTGTAGGGAAGTACAAACTCCATCACAGCCTGACTCAGCAGGGAGGGCAATGTTCCCTGTCTCATCCTCCTCTCCCACAGCCTCCCGCCTACAACCCTCTGCTCCCTCCCTGAGCCTCCCTCACTCCTCCGTTCCCTCCCCCAGCGCCCCCCCCCCGCCACAACCCCTCACGCTCCTCCTCTCCCTCCAACATCCTACCACCCTCCTCCTCGCCCACAGCCTCCCCTCCCACACTCCTTCACTCCCTCCTTCAGCCTTCCACACCCTTCCGCTCCCTCCAACATCCTCCCTCGGTTGACAGGCAGCACTTACATCGCTGACCTCAGTTGCACATTAGTGCCTGCCCGGGATTCGACGAGATGGAACCAAATTGTACAGCTGGCTCTGCACTGGGCTGGTCCCTGGCCACATGGAGAACTGCACTGCTGTACCTAAACCAACACTGCTGAGAAACAAAGTCATTCATCTCACCTGTGGGATCTTGCTGTGCATAAAATGGCAACCCTATTGACTGCATAACAATAGTCGCCCTACAGCAAAGTAATTCATTTGTACCTGAAGTGATTCATTTTAAGCGATTGATTGTCATTATTAGTTAACAATTCCGCTATTGTTGTATCATGTGAATACCAGGATAGCAGGAGATGAACTACATAAACCTAGGGATTTTTTTTTTTGCCTAGCAACTCCTACAGTCCTATTTTCCTCCTTTGTCCTTAATTTCTGCTTAAAATCTCATTTTTAAACAGGAGGTGAACAAAAACACAATAATCAGAGGACAAACCCACCTTCAGAAAGATCTTTCCTGGTCTTTTAATGGGACACAGTACCCAAATAACTCCTTAACATGGACTATAATCCAGGCTGATACTCCCAGTGCCAGTACTGAGGGCATGTGCACTACTGAAGACACTGCCTTTCAGATGACTTGTTAAACTGAGGTCCCGTCCGGTGAATGTAAAACACCCTGTGGTACTATTCGAAGGAGAGCAGTGAAGTTATCCCCAGTGTCCTGGCCAACATTTATTACTCAAATCAACTTCACTAAAACAGATTATCTGCTCATTTATCACACTTCTGTTTGTGGGAGCTTGCTATGCACAAATTGGCTGCCGCATTTCCTAAACTGCAACAGTCACAACACGTCAAAAAGCAGTTCGTTGGCTGAGAAGTACTTTACGGAAATACTGAGGTTGTGAAAGGTGCTATCTTAATGCAAGTTTTTCTTTCTTAAATGGCACATTACATCTGTGAGAAATTATGGCACATAAGCAGGCCTTTTGGCCTCATCAAATCTCCCAAACAGTAATGAGAGGAATGACCAGGTGCACGGGTTAAGGGATTGGGCAGGACTCCCCGCTCTTCATGAACAGTGCCAGTTTAACATCTGATCTGAAGGACACACTGCACTCTGTCCGTGCTGTTCCAGAGTGTCAATCCAGCTTGTGAACTTAAGAACTGGAGTGGACCTTGAACCTATGGCCTCCTTACAGGCTTGGTTGACAATCGGGGTGTAGAAAGAGGAAAGAAGTCTTGACTGAAGCAGGTTTTGCTCTAACCATTATATTTTCCAAGTGGAAAGTGTCATCGTCCACAATAGGATAACAGTCTACTTATATATAGGTGTGAAGGAGGGAGCAATTGCTACAGATTTTCAAAGCCCTTGCATTTTCTGCTGCTTTACAATGGGCTGAGAACCAATCAAACTCTGTTGCACAACTGGAGCAAAGAAACAGCCTGAAATATGCTAGTGCACTTCTCAAAACCTCCGTTTAAATGTTCCCACAGGGCATCACTCACTCACATTCCCTGGACCAGTGCCACACTCAAATAAAACAAATTTTGGGCATCAGCAGGAGTAGCCCTCAGCCGGTGAAAGATCACATGCTGCTGTTTGCAATCCTGATCTCCAGGACACCAAAAAGATTTTGTTTTCTCCGAAACTCTCAAATCATATTTAGCAATTTGGCAGGAGCTATGTTGCAGGTCATTAAATAACAGTTATGCAACATTTAACTTCCACATAAGAGAAAAAAACAAAGTCCTGAACGCCAAATTTCCCCCAGCTTCCCAAATCATTTCCAAAGTTACAAGCATCCAACTTACAAACAAAGTGCTTATTCTTCTATTAGGACTAATTTATATTCACAGAAACAATTCCCACTGGGTTTTTCCTCCATCACTTGGACACAGCTCCAGATGTTTGTTTTATGCTTTCCTGGCTCCTCTGCCTTCTCCGTTACCTCTCTCGCATCTTCCCTGATCTCAAAGATGCCGAGGGGTGACAACACCGCCAGCGGAACCTGAACTATTCCATCAGCAAATAGAGATGCACCACAGATCTCCAACCTGGGCATGCAGAAGCCAACCCAGCGAGGGAAAACAGACCTGGAAACTCGAGCAAGCCAGTCACCCAACAAATCCTTAATTGCTGGTTTATGAGCCGAGCATTGGCCACACAGCTGTTACTTTTCTGTGTCAAGGATAACTAATAATTCTCTAATTCATCCTTATGGAATTGTAAAAATATAGAACACTAAAGCACAGGAGGCCATCCAGCCTGTCGGGTTTGTGCCCACTCCTTCACGGAGCAATCCAGTTAGTCCCGCTAGCCTACTCTTTCCCCACGTCCCTGCAATCTTTTCTAATTTAAATATTTATCCAATTCAATTTTGAAGGTGACTATTGATCCTGTTTCCACGGCCCCAGCAAGCAGCACATTCCAAATCCAAGCCACCCTTTACACAAAAAAGCTTTTCCACAAGTCATCTCTGGTTCTTTTGCCAATCACCTTAATTCTGCTTCTTCAGGTCACTGGCCCTTCAGCCTTTGGAAACAGTTTATCTATTTACACTATCTAACGCTTTCGTGAATTTAATCAAATCCATTGGAGCTGCTCTTAGCTTTCTCTGCTCTAAAAGAGAACAGCCCCCACAGCTTCTCCAGTCTATCCATCTAACTGTAATCCCTCATCCCTGGAAAAACATTTTAGTCAAGTTACTCTGTATCCTCCTGCATGCCCTTCCTAAAGTGTGATGCCCAGAATCGGGCACAACTGTCCACCTGAGGTTGAGGTTGAGCTAGTGTTTTATATGGTTTAAGCATAATTTTCTGGCATTTGTACTCTATGGGCAGAATCTGCTGGTCGGGGTGTGGGGGTGGGCCCTGCACACCCACTCGCAAAATGATGGGCAGTGACGTCGGGCATACGTCATTCCAATCTTCAGTTCGGCAGGCGTGTTGGCTGCGCGCCCACCGAACTGTCAAAGACCCGAGAGGCCATTTAACAAACTAATTAAAGCACTTTTCAGGGGTGCCCGTCCAACCTTAAGGTTGTCGGGGGTGGGGGGGGTGCGGGGGTGGGCAGGCGAAGAGCCCAGGCGGCCTTCGCATTTATCATGGAACCTCATCCACAGGCGGGACGAGGTTTCATGAAGGATTTATCCATTTTTATCAAAATTCATAAACATGACCCAGCTCATGTGACACTGTCACATGAGCGGACATGTCTAAATCATTTTTTAAATTCTTTTTTTCAATTTTTCAGAATGAAATGAATCTCCCTGAGGCAGCTCCGTGCCTCAAGGAGATTTCTGCGCTCTTCCGCGTGCATGCACGCAAGAGTGCGGGTCCCAACTCTTCCTCCTTCCTCCCGCCCGCACAGGTAGCGCTGAGCGCTTCCGGGTGTGCATCACGCTGGGCGGGCCAATTAAGGCCCACCCACGTAAAATGACGGCACGCAGCTGATCGCGGGCGGCGATTGGCTCCCTGTCCACTCCTGACCAGCACCTCCGACAGGGAGAAAATTCTCCCCTATGTCTCTATTTATAAAGTCCAGGATGTCTTCGTTAACTGATTTGTGAGCTTGTCCTGCCACCTTCAATGATTTGTGCATATAGACTCCCAGGTCTGTTTTTGCACCCCTTTAAAATTGTACCGATTATCTTGTGTTACCTATTCTCACTCTTCCTACCAAACTATATCGTCTCAGATTTTTCTGCATTAACCTCCATCTGCCACGAGTCCACCCATTCTACCAGCCCATCTATGTCCTCTCTTAGTTTATTACTATCTTCCTCACTGTTTGCCACATTCCCAAGTTTGGTGTCATCTGCAAATTTTGAATTTGTGTCCTGTACCCCCAAGTCCAAATTATGAATATATATTAGCAGCAATGGTTCTCACATTGGATCTTGGGGGACATCACTGTACACCTCCCTCCAGTCTGAAAAACAACCATTCAGTAGAACTCTCTGCTATGTATTCCTTAGCCAATGTTGTATCCATGCCACTACTGCCCCTTTTTATCCTATGGGTTTCAATATTGGTAACAAGCCTATAATGTGGTACATTATCGAACATCTTTTGAAAGTCCATCTACACAACATCAACTCCACTGCCCTCATCAACCCTCTCTATCACCTCATCAAAAAGCTCTGTCAAGCCAGCCAAACATAATTTGCCCTTAAAAGGAAAATTGGTGCTGGATTTCCTTTAATGTTCCGTGTTTGCCCAACCGGCTGTCAATTTACTCACGGATTGTTGTTTCTAAAAGCTTCCTTACAATGCCTAGGGGGAGGTGGTGGAAATGTTGAGCATGGAGGTTGGTGGTGTGAAAGGTGAGGATAAGGGGAATCCTGTTGTGGTTCTGGGAGGGAAAGGAAAGGATGAGAGCAGAAATGCAGGGAATGGAACTGACACGGTTGAGGACTTTGTCAACCCATAGTCAGGGAAGGATGGGAGAAGCACAGGATTCCTCGATTGAGGAAAAAGGAAGACAAGTGTGGTCCGATGCCACGGAGATGTTGAAACTGGGGGATGGAGTAGAGGCCTTACAGAAAGCAGGGTGTGAAGAAACGTAGTCAACGTAACTGTGCAAATCAGGTTTATGGTGAATGTTGGTTGGTAATCTACCCACAGAAATTGAGACAGAGAAGTCGAGGAAGGGAAGAGTTAGAGATGGACCATGTGAAAGTGAGAGAGGGGCAAAAATTGGAAACAAAGTTGATGCAATTTTCCAGTTCAGCAGGAAATGGCACTGATACAATCAGCAATGTACAGGGAAAGAGGTGAGGAAAGTGACCCAAGTCGGACTAGAATAAAAAAAAAAATGCTCCAGTTATCCCACGAAAGGCAGAAAAAAATGACACCCATACTGGTTCCAATGGCAAGAGCTTTTATTTGGAGGAAGAGAGTGGAGTTAAAGAAGTTGCTCGATGAGAGAACAAGGTCAGCCAGGCAGAGGAGGGTGAACACAAGAAATATGAGGAGTTGGCCATTTTGTCCACTGAATCTGCTCTGCCATTCCATTAGATTATTGCTGATCTGATTGTGGCCTCAACCCCACCTTCCTGCCTGCCACCCCATCCCCCCCAATACCCACCATAACCATTGGCTCCCTTGCAGATCAAACATTTTCTAACTCGGCCTCGAATATGTTCAATGACCTAATTTCTACTGCTCTCTGGGTAGGGAATTTCAAAGATTAACCACCCACTGAGAAAATAAATTCCTTCTCATCGCTGTCTTAACTGGGAGACCCCTTATTCAGAAACTGTGCCCCCCTAGTTCTAGATTCCCCCCAACGAGGGGAATCATCCTCTCAGTGTCTATCCTGTCAAACCTCCCTCAGTATTGTTTTCTTTATACTTTCAAGGAATGTGGGCATCATTGGCAAGGCCAGCATTTGTTGCCCATCCCTAATTGCCCTTGAACGGAGCGGCTTGCTAGGCCATTTCAGAGGGCAATTGACAGTCAACCACGTTGCTGTGGGTCTGGAGTCACATGTGGGCCCAGACCAGGTAAGGATGGCAGATTTCCTTCCCTAAAGGACATTCGTGAGCCAGATAGGTTTTTACAACAATCAATGAGAGTTTCACGGTCACCATAACTGAGACTGGCTCTACATTCCAGATTTATTAACAGAACTCAAATTCCACCAGCTGCCATGAAGGCATTTTAACCCATATCCCAGAGCAATAGCCTGGGCCTCTGGATTACTAGTCCAGTGACATTTCCAGTGCACCATCAGCTCCCCATGTCTTATGTGTTGCAATAAGATCACCCCTCATTCTTCTAAACTCCAGTAAGCAAAGGCCCAGCTTGCACAGCTTTTCCTCAAAAGACAACCCCTTCATCTCAGAAATCAGCCTAGTGAATCTTCTCTGAACTACTTCAACACACATATATCCCTCCTTAAATAAGGAGACCAAAACTGTACGCAGCACTCTAGGTGCGTTCTCAAGTACGCCCTGTACAGTTGTAACAAGGCTTCTCTACATTTATAGTACATCCCCCTTGTGCTGGTGGATGCTGACTAGTTGGGCCTCTTTTCAAGAAAGAAGTGCAGAACCCTCAGTCCATCCTGGGGTTGGGGGGGGTATCGGGGTGTGTGGGGGGAAATGATTGGTTTGGATGGAGGTTTAGAGGGATTGGATGTCCATAGTGAAAATCAGGGAAAGGAAACTGGAAACTTCTGAAGTGATGGAGGGCATTGGAAGAGTGACGAATGTAGGTGGAAAGAGGCTGAACAGGGGAGAAAAAAAGAGTCCAGAAAGGAAGAAACCAGTTCTGTGTAGCTGGAGCAGGCTGAAATGATGGGTCTACCAGGGAACAGTCCTGTTTCTGGATCTCGGCAAGGAGGCAGTTGGGAGTTCGGGGTTGGGAGATAATGATGTTGGAGGCTGTGGAGAGAAGATCTCCAAAGGAAGAACATAGGAACATAGAAACATAGGACTTGGAGCAGGTGTAGACCATTCAGCCCTTTGAGCCTGTTCCACCATTCAATAAGATCATGGCTGATCTGGTTGTGGTCTCAACTCCAATTTCCTGTCTGTCCCCTTGACTCCCTTGTCCATCAAAATTCTGTCTAACTCAGCCTTGAATAAATTCAATGACCCAGCCTCCACTGCTTTCTGTGGAAGAGAATTCCACAGACTAACGACCCTTGGAGATGAGGAGAATTTTTGTCTCAGTCTTAAACAGTAGACCTCCGGTTCCAGCGTCTCCCACAAGTGGAAACATCCCCCTGGTATCTACCCCACCAAATCCCCTCAGGATCTTATATATTTCAATACGATCACCTCCCATTCTTCTAAACTCCAATGGGTATAGGCCCAACCTGTTCAACCTTTCTTCATAGGATAAGCCCCTCATCCCAAGAATGAGTGGACTGAACTTTCTCTGAACTGCTTCTAGCTCAATTATATCTTTTTTTTCAAATAAGGAGACCAAAACTGTACACAGCACTCCAGGTGTAGTCTCACCAATGCCATATACAACTGCAGTAAAGTGGGTGAGGTCAGTGGGAGTCTTAGAAATGATGGCTTGATATCTGGAGGTGGGTCATAGCCCAGAGAGAGGTAGGACAAAGTGCCAGAGACTTGACATTCAGCAATGAAGTTCCATTTTTTATTCCAAAACCTTATACACATCGCCATTACTTTCTTACCTGGTATTATTTTACAATTACCTGTCACAGATAAAGAGAGTTCTGTGCCCATAGGTAGAAGCTCTGACAAATTGTGCTTTTGTTGATTTTTTGATGTAAATGCAATAAACAGTGCATTCAGGTTAAACATTCAAACAAACCCTAGCAACCTAACCCACACTAATCAGATTAAAATGGCGTTGACTTAATGTTTAAAACAAATAATTTTTACTATATTTAGAAAAATTATTTCAATGATTAAATCTCATTATACCTGTTAGTCCCCCAACTTCCTGCACTCTCAGTAACTGCAAAAGATGGCTTTTTGCTTGGTGATTGGTACAACGCGTATCAAACAATTCAAAGAGAAACTTGGCAAAATCTTAATGAAACAACGTTGTTTCCCTCATGCTGTTTCTGTTTGGGGTGGGGCTGGCTTCAAGAGACTGTTTTGCTATGAGAGGCAATGACTAAAGGGATGATAGTCACCCTTGTTGACTGTAATTATCTTGTGTGAAATGAGTTCCCAGCAGTGTCAACTGAGCTCCTGGTACGTACAGCACAGAACAGTCCCTTAATTTGCAACAAAATTGGAACTGTCAAAAAAGCCGGAGGATGAATAGGTGTGGTAAATGAAAATTGCAAGCTGTTTTTTTCAATTTCTCTCACGGGTTGTGGGTGTCACTGGCTAGGTCAGCATTTATTGCCCATCCCTAATTGCCCCTGAGACGGTGGTCGTGAGCTGCTTTCTTCAACCATTGCAGTCCATATGGTGTAGGTACACCTACAGTGCTGTTAGGGAAGGAGTTCCAGGATTTTGACCGAGTGACAGTAAATGGACGGTGATATATTTCCAAGTTAGGATGGTGTGCGACTTGGAGGGGAACTTGCAGGTGGTAGCGTGTTCCCATCTATCTGTTGCCCTTATCCTTCTAGATGGTAGTGGTTGTGGGTTTGGAAGGTGCTGTCGAAGTAGCCTTGGTGAATTCCTGCAGTGCATCTTGTAAATGGTACACACTGCTGCTACTGTGCGTCAGTGGCGGAGGGAGTGAATGTTGAAGGTGGTGGATGGGGTGCCAATCAAGCGGGCTGCTTTGTCCTGGGTGGTGTCAAGCTTCTTGAGTGTTGTGGGAGCTGCCATCATCCAGGCAAGTGGAGAGTATTCCATCACACTCCTGACTTGTACCTTGTAGATGGTGGACAGGCTTTGGGGAGTCAGGAGGTGAGTCAGCATCAGACAACACTGTTATTTATTGTACAGTGATACAGCACAGATGGAGGTTATTTGGCCCATTGTACTGTGCTGACAGGTTGGATTTGAAACACATGGTTAGGGGCCAAGTAAAGAGGGTATTATTTCACTTTTAACTTTGCTGCCGCTGCCTCAGAATGGTTGATGCTGTCATGTTTTGCTAGCAAGCATCATTCACCTCAATCCAAAAAATATAGGAAATCCAAAATAAGATGAGAAAGGATGATATTAGAAAATGAGGATAGTGAATGTCAAAAAGTAACCAGAATTTCAAAAATAGATACACGGACTGATCAGAATTTGCTATTTTTAAACAAAAAAGATCCAAGCAATGTGGTTTTTATTTCATGATATTACACAGATGAAATTGAAGTGTTGAAGCTAAAGACATTAAGCAATGCAGTAGATGCAGATTTTTAATTTATGTGATTGAGAGCGTGGGTGACACAAGCTGCAAACTCCTTCCCCAGCAGCAACATCTGTGTGAACATTTCGTTCTTGCAAGGTAAAGATTAGGTAAATATTTGAAGTGGAGGGAGATACATGATTATAGGAGGATGAGAGACAGAGAAGAGCAGTGGGACTAGATTTGCATTACTCTAGTAAAGAACTAGCGTAGGCACTAGAGTTCCTTCTGTGCCCTACACTTCCTGGGTGCCTTGTAAACTTTGGTACCCAAGTACAGACGAGAGCACCCATTTGACCCACCTTGGCTATCCTCCTGTAAAAACTTAGGAGCCCCCATCACATAAAATGCATCCATTTCCATAATTGGAAGACTATTCCTGATATTAATCACGCATAGCTCAAAGAAGTGCTTCCTGATGTCACTCCTGACACTTCTTTTTTTTAAAAAGGGGAAAGCCATGTTCTTGTGGTTTGGGATTTTTATGGAAAAATTAACAGAAGTATGAAATGCAATCCCTAAAGACCATAAGACCATAGACCAGAAGATGTAGGAGCAGAAGTAGGCCATTCGGCCCATCGAGTCTGCTTCACCACTCAATAAGATCATGACTGATTTGATAATCCTTGACTCCACTTTCCTGCCTTTTCCCCATAACCCTTGATTCCCTTACTGATTAAAAATCTGTCTATCTCAGCCTTGAATATACTTAACAACCCAGCCTCTACAGCCCTCTGCAGTAAAGAATTCCACAGATTAACTACCCTCTGAGAGAAGAAATTCCTCCAAATGTCTGTCTTAAGTGGGCGACCCCTTACTCTGAGATTATGTCCTCTGGTCCAATTCTCTCCCACAAGGGGAAACAGCCTCTCAACATCTACCCTGTCAAGCCCCCTAAGACTCTTATATGTTTCAATAAGGTAGCGTCTCATTCTTCTAAACTCCAACTGACTCAACCTCTCCTCATAAGAAAATCCCTCCATCCGTGGGATCAACCTAGTGAACCTTCTTTGGACTGCCTCCAATGCCAGTATATCTTTCCTTAGATAAGGGGACCAAAACTGTTCACAGTATTCTAGGTGTGGTCTAACTAATGCCTTGTGTAGTTTTAGCGAGACTTCCCTATTTTTGTACTCCATTCCCTTTGAAATAAAGGCCAACATTCCATTTGCCTTACCTATTACCTGCTGAACTTGTATGTTAGCTCTTTGGGATTCGTGCACGAGGACCCCCAAATCCCTCTGATGCAGCTTTCTTCAGTCTTTCTCTATTTAAATAATATTCAGCTCCTCTATTCTTCCTGCCAAAGTGCATAACCTCACACTTTCCCACGTTATATTCCATCTGCCATGTTTTTGCCCACTCACTTAAACTATCTATATCCCTCTGTAGACTCTTTGTGTCATCCTCACCACCTACCTTTGTGTCATCTGCAAACTTGGTGATAGTACATTCATTTCCCTCATCCAAATCACTAATATATATTGTAAATCTGATCTCTGTGGCACTCCATTAGTTACAGGTTGCCATTCTGAAAATGCTCTCCATATCCCAACTTTCTGTCTTCTATTAGTTAGCCAGTCCTCTATCCATGCTAATATACTACCCCCAACACCATGGGCTCTTATCTTATTAAGTAGCCTTATGTGTGGTACCTTATTGAATGCCTTTTGGAAATCCAAATATATTACATCTACTGGTTCCCCTTTATCCATCCTGTTTGTTACCTCCTCAAAGGATTCTAATAAATTTGTCAGGCATGATTTCCCCTTCATGAAGCCATTAACCTTTATCTGTGCCTTTAATTCATTTATTTTGTTCCAAATACTACGTGCATTTAAGTAAAGAGCCATTAATTTTGCCTTTTTACCATTTTTTCACCCTTTGACCCTATTTGCTGCTTTTTTTTATGTTTGTACACTCTGTCCCTTCCTGTCAAACTCGGTATCATTATCTAAGTAGCTGCCCTGCAATGCCGCCATATTCTTTTGCTTTGTAAGCCTACTTATCCCCTCTCCAGAAACCACCCCCCAACCTCTATTTAGTTTAAAGCCCTCTCTACAGCCCTAGTTATTCGGTTCACCAGGACACTGGTCCCAGCACAGTTCAAGTGAAGCTCATCCCACTGGAACAGCTCCCTTCTACCCCAGTACTGATGCTAGTGCCCAATGAACTGAAACCCTCCCACACCAATCTTTGAGCCACGCATTTAACTCCTTGACTTTATTTACCCTATGCCAGTTTGCCCGTGGTTCAGGTTGTAAACCAAAGATTATTACCTTGGAGATTCTCCTTTCTAATTTAGCTCCTAACTGTTCAAATTCTTTCAGCAGAACCTCCTTTCTAGCCCTGCCAATGTCGTTGGTACCAATGTGGATGACAACAACTGGATCCCTCCCCTCCCACTCCAAGTTCTTCTCTAGCCCTGAGGAGAAGTCCTTAACCCTGGAACCGGGCAAGCAACACAGCCTTCGGGACTCACGCTCATGGCTGCAGAGAACAGTATCTATCCCCCTACATCTATCGTCCCTATCCCCAGTATCTATCCCCCCTACAATTATACTGTCCCCTACCACTACTATGTCCCTATTTCCTCCCCCACTCTTGTATGGCTCCCTGTACCACAGAGCCATGGTCAGCTTGCTCATCCTCCCTGCAATCTCTGCTCTCATTCACACAACTTGCAAGAACCTCGTAACAATCCTGAAACATCAAATAATACTAATAGACTGTGACTTATTTCAATCACCAGAAATCAGTGGACACACTTTAGGAAGGACGCAAAGGCTTAAGAGGGGGTAAAGAGGAAATTTACTGGAATGGTTCCAAGGGATTAAGAGTTACCTGTGGAGGCTGGAAAAGCTGGGGTTGTTCTCCTTAGAGCAGGGAAGGCTGAGAAGAGATTTGATAAAGGTGTTTAAAACCATGAAGGGTCCAGATAAACTAAATAAAGAGAAATTGTTTCCAATGGCTGAAGGGACAATAACCAGATGGCACAGATTTAAAGGTGATTGGCAGAAGAACCAGAGGTGACATGAGGAAGAACTTTATAATGCAATTAGTGCTTAGGACTTGGAAGGCACTGCCGAGAGTGTGATAGGCACAGATTTACCAATTAGTTAAATATTTGAAGGAGAAAAAAAGTGCATGATTTGGGGAAAAGAGCAGAGGAGGGCAGTGGTGGTGACTAACTGGACTGCTCTTCTTCAGCGCTAGTGCAGACTCGATGGGCAGAATGGCCTGCTGTGCTGTACTATTATGTCACCAACATTAAACTATTTGGCCTGCAATTGCCAGCTTTATGCTTCTCCCTTTTTTTGAACAAGGGTGAAACATTTACACTCATCATGTCCCCTGCCACCACTCCCCCTGCCATTCCCCCCCAACCAACCACCAACCATGTAGCACTGACCCTCTGGTTGTACCAGGGGTGTCCTTGCAAGATTCTGAAGCCAGTACAACTCTGGTGATGGGGCAGGTGCCTCCAACATACAACACATACACCCTACTGACATCATGAACACAGTTTACAGGGTCCACAGGCTGATACTCTTCAATGGCAACCTTACATTAAAGGGTGTAATATGAGCTATGTGCAAAATAAAACAGAGAGGAAGAAATCTAGAGCATAATGATGATTATTTATTTAGGAACAGGATAAGACTTTATGTGTCCTCACTGCCAGAATCATTCTCCAGTTCTACTCCAGAACAAAACAAAACGTTCACAATTAATATAGAAACCACACAATCTGAGCCCAGCTGGTCAGTGATCAGAAAGATCCCAGTTTCAAACAGTTCACCGTTCTCAGTCATACTCAAGGGCATTATATTATGGGCTTTTGCTGGGAGGGGGAAGAGGAAGATGGGGGGAAGAGGCAGAGCATGGGGAGGGAGGAGAAAGCTGAGGAGGGGGTTGAGGAGAAGGGGGCTGGTTGAGGAGGAAAAGGAGGAGGGTGAGGGCAAGGAGGAGGTTGAGAAGGGGGCAGAGGCTGAGGGAGATCGAGAGTGAAGGATGTTGCGCTGCCTTCACGTCTTCCCCATCCAGCCTCCAACAGATTCATTCCAATTCAGGTCCAAACTGTAGCTATCATTCAATAGAAGGAAAACCCCATTCAATTCACGTACAATTTTCGATATCGTTAGCTCATTAAAATCTCCCAGTGTCCACTGACAAACCAACAGGTTAACCCACAACTCATTCCGATTCATTCCACATAACCCGAGAATGATGATTCTATTGAAGCACTGTCCTTTGTGTTACAATTTAAATCACAGAGTCCGGCTCCAACAGTGACCAGTTCACTGGGCAATGAAAAGGCCACATTATTCCTTGTTTTTCGGGGTGTGTTTGTGGTGGGGGATTCGTTCTTTTTGGGAAAAGACATCGCCGGGAGTGGAGATCACTTAAGTCACTCGCAGCGACCCGGGACCATTGATCACCCTCTTGTGTAGAAGGGGACGGATTCCAATATTATTCTGTTACGCGGTTCCACAGGATCAGCAAGATCACCCGTCTTATTGCAGGGTGACCGTGCAATTAAATAGGAGCTTCAATCATCAAAGACCAAACCTATTACTGTATAAATGAACAGTTAGCCCCAATTCGCCAGCTGCAGAGGGAATCTCCAGGTTTAAATGGATTAACATGAAGTGGCTGAGAGAAATGGGGATTCCTTGCAATCACCCTCAATCTCCTTTAGGTTTCCTTCCCCCCCACACACAAGACCCGAGTTAAACACTGTCCTCTTTTTTTTTTAATTGCACAAGTTAATACAATTTTAAAAAAGCCTTAGTTTTGGAGTGATTTTGTTTGCAAGCACCATGAACGAGATCCACAATGAAACAGGGACATCAATCCTCAACTCACTCAGTAGAAAAGCTACAATGTAAACTACCTGCTAATGCAGGGCAACATCGCCAGAATCCCGCAAACCCTCAGACACTGCAGCAAACGTTTAACAAAACTCCGCACAGGCCCTCCAAGTGTAAAAAAGTCACTCCCCATTCTGGGTGTGTGAATATTTTTAGATCTCTAGGTATCTCTCGGGGCTGAACTCCCAACTTTTAAAAGCCTCAACAACCTATAAAGGTTACAAAAGAAGGGAACAATTCGCAATCCAACTCTTTAGGGGACAACTTTACTTCCAACTCATCCACTGACAGTCTTGAGACACTGGCTGACTCAATCTTCACGACAGCTTTTAAATTTAAAAAAAAAAGTCCGTAGATTTATTCCAAATCTTGAGGAAACATTGCACAGCAGAAAGAGTCTGGTCCCTACCTGAATTACAAACAACTCCAATCCAAATCCAGAGAGAAAAGGTAAAAGCTTTCTTCATTTCTAGATGTCCAGTCCTGGAGTGAGTGAATGCTCCGATTAAAGAAATAAAAATGTTAAATCTCTCCTCTCTGTTTTTCTCTCTCTCTCTCACACACACACACACACACACACGTGTGTGTAGTTCAGAACCGTGAATCAGGGAAAAGCAGAGATGCAGTTCCGATCTGCTCCGGGTACAAGCGGAATAAAGTTGATGTAAACCACAAGGAAATTGTTTGAAGGAAATGTGCGCAACGATTAGCATCAAGTGAGATGCGTTTCCTTTTGTGCAAAACCTCTCGCCACTTCCACCAACCCGCAGGGAAAAAAAAACTATTCTACCACCTCCAACTTTATTCTGACCAAACTCTCCAGATTCCCTGTGATGTCCAGAAAGAATTTAATTCCTCAACAAAGTTTTTTTTAAAAAAAATTCTTGACGCTAAGCTCC
Source organism: Cetorhinus maximus (assembly GCF_964194155.1). NCBI lineage: Eukaryota > Metazoa > Chordata > Chondrichthyes > Lamniformes > Cetorhinidae > Cetorhinus > Cetorhinus maximus. Next base: position 130,158,704 of record NC_135888.1, on the reverse strand, counting down.
TTCGACTGCGTGGTACGATTCATAAATCGCCAATGTGTATACTTCACTGGCGTTCATTTGTCCATATTTAAAATATTATATCCCTTTGCATTTAAGATTGCATTGTAAACAGATCAGTACTTAACCAGATGTAGTAGTATTCTAATTAACCCTATAATAAACCTCTAAGAATGAAGGATTGCTATTTAAATTTAAATGCATCGCTCTATATTAAGTACTAAAACCCTGATCACTTCATGACAGTTAAAAAAAACCTTCGTTTAAACTTTAAACTGACCATTTCTATGTAAACCAGTCACTCTGTAATTACAGCCTTCCACCATGAGTGGCTCTGTAACTCTGGTTTTGTATGGCTCAGCTTCTCAGGCACAAAAGGTCCAACTATGTTTCCTCATTGGCTGTTGGTTTTTATTCTAAAATATTTGAAATCAGTTATACACCAAAAGGCAGAATACATGATTTTAAAATGGGGTCTGAACTACAGCCGAAAACCCTGGCCCATTTAATTATGCCCTTCCGCCTCGACTGCAGGGAACACTAGTAATATTTCCATTCGCAGCATATATAAAATTTACCATGTATGTTACACACTCCATTTTTGAGCGTCACCCTAATGAAAGAAAGATTTGCATTTCTATAGCACCTTTCGTGGAATCATAGCTATTTACAAAGTAGAAGGAGGCCATTTGGCCCATTGTGTCCATAACAGGACCCCAGGACCCTTTCAACATCTTTAGAACTAATGAAGTACTTAGCAGTGCAGTCATTGTTGTAGTGTGGGAAAATGCGGTAACTAATCTGTGCGCAGCAAGCTCCAACAAACAGCAGCGCGATAACAACCCAGATAATCTACTTTTAGAGATGTCGGCTGAGGGATGAAAATTAGCCAGGACACCAAGGAAAACTCCTCTGCTCTCATTCAAAATATTGCCACAGGGTCTTTCACATCCACCAATTCTGTGACGCATTGTCACACCTGCAAACACACATTTACCAAGAGCTGGAGTTTACCAAGCTTCAAATCCCCATAGCTACACCTATAAGAAAGACAGGCAGTAACCTGTGTTTCTTTACACCCTCCCACAACCTCAGGGCATCTCAAAGCAAGCAATGAAGTACTTCCGATCTGAAACACTAACTCTTGTTTCTCTCTCCACAGATACTGCCTGACCTGTTGAGTATTCCCAGCCATTGCTGCTTATATTTCAGCGTCTGCAGTATTTTGCATTTCGTGTGCTGCTGTGTGGTCGCTATTGCAACGTGGGAAATACAACAGCCAAATATGTGCAAAGCAAGATACCACAGAAGACCCACATGCCGTTGAACTGCAATATCTCAAATACATTCTGGAGAAATTTGCTTTGTTCTGTCACTCTGTGGGCAATGCGAGGGGGATCTGCAGGGCTGAAATATAATTTTATTGCTGTATCAAGTTATTATTATTGTACTTAAAAACAGGCTTCATTCATTGTGACCACAGCCCCACTCTGTGACATCTGAAAACACAGCTTCAGCTTTCTCATGTACATTGTTGGCATCCAGCTCTATGTCACGACCAGCTGTTTTGACTCCACCACTGTTGCTAAATTATCAAACTGCTTGTCCGACATCCAGTGATGGATGAGCAGAAATTTATTTCAATTCAATATTGGGAAGCCCTTGATTTTGGTCCCCTGACTCCAACCCATTCCCTGGCAACTGTCTTGAGGCTGAACCAGGTTCGCAACCTTCGTGTCATATTTGCCATCAAGATGAGCTTCTGACCACATATCTGCGCCATCACAAAACCGCCTATTTCCACCTTTGTAACATTGCCCGACTCCACCCTTGTCTCAGTTCATCTGCTGAAACCCCCATTCACGCCTTTGTTACTTCTGGACTTGACTGTTCCAGTGCCTGGCCGGCCTCCCACATTCTATCCTCCATTAATCTGAGCCCATTAAAAACTCTGCGGCCTGTGTTCTTACTTGTACAAAGGCCTGTTTACCCATTCTCCCTGTGCTCGCTGATCTGCATTGGCTCCCGGCTAACCAACACCCCAATTTTTAAAATTCTCGCCCATGTTTTTAAACCCTTCCATGACCTCACCCTTCCCTATCACGGTAATCTCCTGTAGTCCCAAAAATCCTCCAAAGGACCTGCGCTCTTCCGATTCGGGCCTCTTGAGCACCCCCAACATTTCATGCTCCACCATTGGTGGTCATGCCTTTAGCTGTGCAGACCCTAAACTCTGAAATTCCCTCCTGAAACCTTTCTATTTTCCTGTCGGTCCTCATTTAAGATGCCCTTAAAACCTACTTCTTTGGCCAAACTTTTGGCCATATTCCTAATATCTTTTGTGGCTTGGTATCAAATTTGCTTTATAATGCTCTTGTGAAGTGCCTTGGGCATTTATTGCATTAAAGGCGCTATATAAGTACAAGTTGTTGTAGTTGTTGATCCATCTCTTTAGCACCGAGGAAATAGACGTATATTGCTAAAGGACAAAATCACAGATCAATCTTAATATTAATAAGAAAGCGATTAAAACCCAGAAACAAAAGTTTTTTCAATATTAGCAGGGGAATGTACAGCATGTTTATAAGACATTCCTGTCTGGTAATTTAATGGAGCTTCCCCCCATTTAAAATAAACAAGTTAATGTTTCTGCAAAACCTGTGGATCGAGGAATATCTGATAACACAATAAACATTTTCCTGCTTGCTGTCACAGTCTCTGAACTTAAACCTGGAACAAAAATTGAGAGTTAGCATGAGGTGCGAAATGAGCAGCTTTGAGAAGATAACTTGATATCTTATTACAAGAATTAAAATGTTTGTCTTTCTGTTGCCATCCTCTCGTTTAGTTTAATACAAGCAACTGTGTTTATTTAGCTATCTGAGATCTTGGTTGGATGACATTTCAATTAGTAAAGAGATAAAATTTTGTTTACAGCATAGATCTGAATTCCTAACTCAATCTTTCCCGACAGCCCCTTTTCCCACCAGTTAAAAATAAAACCCACCACTGCACACATGTGAACTATTAGAAAGCAGCCCTTACTCTACCCTGTACTCTGGAACCAATTTAAACGCAAACAACACCAATGCCCCTCTCGCAGACTTCTGGCACCAGCTGTTGTCTCCTAGTTTCTTCACTTATGAAAAGACCACAAATAAAACTATCCTGCACCTGTTGTACTGTTGGCCCTACAATATCCTCACACTCTTTCTCTCCACATCCCTCAGCATGACCAACCCATCTTCTCCCCATATCCCTCAAACACACTTACCCACCTTTTCCTCATACCCTCGAAACCCCCATCACCTTGGCCTCATATCCCTCAAATTTACCTATCTCTCCTTAATCCCATTTACCCACTTTCACACTGTGGGTACCGGTCTGTTCCTCTGGTTGCTGTACATTAGAAACATGATTATCACAGCTAGCAAATCCCTGCATTTGCTATTCCCAGATGAATTTTAAATGTCTTTTACAAGACCAGGCTTACAATTTTTCCATAACTCTGCAAATCCACTGCAAATCTCCTCCAAATCCTTTTCCAAATTTCTCTTCAGTTGCTCATTGACCCCATTTACAATCTCTGTTCCACAACTCATTGCTCTACTGGTGCAAAAGATCCTTATGACTTCGCTAACTGCAGTATCATACAGCACAGAAGGAGACCATTTGGCCCATTCTGCTTCTGCAAGTTCTTTGAAAGAGCTGTTCGATTAGTCCAACTTCCCCTCACTTCCTCATTCTAACTTCTAACTCTTGGTATTTGAAGAGCTGGACTGGGTGAGCCTTGCCTTGATCTTGAAAATGACAACACTCATCTCCTTCTTTACCAAAGCATCTGAATTCATTCCAGAAAACTTCTGGGTGTTAGCTGTGGTTCAGTTTGCAGCATGTACCTCTGAGTCACAAGGTTCAGTGGTCAGGTCCCATTCCAGGGGTCAAGTGCAAAAATCATGCCTGATACTCCAGTGTAGTACTGAACGAGAACTCTGTTGCGGTGCTCACTCCTTTAGATGGGACATTAAACAGAGGAACCATCTCTCTGCCCAAGTGGATGTAAAAGATCTCATGGTACTATTTCAAAGAAGAGAAGAGGCATTATCCCCGGTGTCCTAGTTGTTATCACATTGCTGTTTGTGGGAGTTGGCTGAGTGCATGTTGACTATTGTGTTTTCTACATTACAACAGTGGCTACTCTTCAACAAAAAATACTTCATTGGCTGTAAAGCACTTTGAGATATCCGATGGTCATGAAAAGTGCTATATAAATGCAAGTCTCTTTCTTTTTCTCTTATAATTCAAATATCTCTTGTGGGTCTCCATCAATTAGAAGACCTCCCTTTATGATGTCCTGCTTCTATTCCGAATAAACACTGAGTAATATCTTCAGCTAGTGGGTGGTTATGTTATCGTACAAATAATCCAGAAGGCGAGTTCAAATCCCACTATGGCAGATTAAGGTTTCAGTAAAAATGATCATGAAGGTGCTGAATTGATGCAAAAATCCAACTAAAGTAGGGGAAGATGGTGGTTTAGCGATAATATCACTGGGCTAGTAATGCAGAGGCCCAGGATAATGCTGTGGGAACATGGGTTCAAATCCCACCATGGCATGGAATTCAAATTCAAGAAATAAAACTGCTCCAAGTAATGGAGGCCATACAACTATCACTGGTTGCTGTAAAAGTCCATCTGGTCCAGGAAGGAAATTGCTGTAACCCCAGATCCACTGGAACATAGCTGACCCTTAACTGCCCTCAAATGGCTGAGCAAAGCCACTCAGTTCAAGGGAAATCATTTCTGACTCAGTTTCTCCCTTTACAGGTCCTGCCTGACCTGCTGAGTGTTTTTGTTTCAAATTTCCAGTTTTGCTTTTGTGCCTTGCTGTTTCATTTGGTAAACATACTATAATGTGGTTTCTCCCTAATTCAGATCAGAAACCAGATTCAATTCCCTGCCTTTGATTGATTGACCTGATTACAGAATATAATAAAAAAAAAGCGAATGGAATTTATCTCGAGGGGACTGGGAGACAAAGGGGAGGAAGTGATGATTCAGTTGATAGGTATGGGAGCATAATGGTTATGTTAATGGGCTGCTAATGCAGAGTCCTGAACTAATGTGTGGAGATATGATCACAAATCCCACCACAACAGCTGGGGAATTTCAATTCAATTAACTAAATGAATCTGGAATAAAAATCTAGTAAAAACGGGCCATTTGGAAAAAGCCCATCTGGTTCATTAATGTCCTTTAGGGGAAGCAAATCTGCTGTCCTTTCCCGGTCTGGCCTACATGTGACTCCAAACCCACAGCAGAGTGGTTAACTCTGAAATGGCTGAGCAAGCCACTAGTTGTATTCAAAGAAGATGTCTTACCACCCGCCTTCTCAAGGACAATTAGCGATGGGTGATAGAAACTGACCTTGTCAGTGAAGCCTACATCCTGTGAATTGATGAATGAAAAACAGAGTTGTGCATGGAAAATAAAATTGTGCAGGAGATAAAACTGACTGCTGATTTGCTCATGACCAAGATGAATGTCCTTGCTGTGAGAAAGAATGCATTTAAAAAGGAGGGAACAGTAAGCAAAAACAGCAACTAGAAAGGAATTTAGTGATATTCTTCACAGCAGGTGTGTAACCAGATTGATTTTTGCCATGAAATGGTTGCCCTCTGAGGGGAGATTGTGAAAATTGGGCCTATATTCTCTGGAATTTAGAAGACTGAGGGGGTGATCTCACTGAAATATATAACATTCTTAGAGGGTTTGACATGGGTAGATGCTAGGAGGCTGTTTCTCCTGACTGGAGAGGATAGAACTAGGCTTAACCTGCAAAGGTGACTGCTGGAGGTATTTGAATCATAGTTGGTTGGTAACTATGGGGTGATAGTGATCTCAGAATCTCAGTGAACTCCCAGTGATGAACATTCAAGTGTTCAGGGAAGACAGACTAGACAGGGAAGGGAGTGGGGCAGCTTCAATGTGACAGGGGCATTTGGGAGATAAAGGAAGTAGACCCATTGATACAGGTTAGACTTTCCAATGTGGTAGTTTGGCTGGAAGCAAAGAGTGCAGGGGTAATTCTTTCTCTTGGTGTGTTGTAGGTCAAGGAAGGAAGGGGAAAGAGAGGAAGTACAAATAGATGAAAGTGTAAATTCAGCACTGATGTTAGGAGGCTCTTCAAAACAAATTCTTGGGATGTGGACATCGCTGGCAAGTTCAAAATTTATTGCCCACACCTAGTTTCCCTGAGAAGGTCGTAGTGCACTTTCTTCTTGAACCGCTGCAGTCCGTGTGGTGTAGGTACACCCACAGTGCTGTTAGGGAGGGAGTTCCAGCATTTTGACCCAGCGACAGTGACGGAACAGCGATATATTTCTAAGTCAGGATGGTGTGTGGCTTGGAGGGGGACTTGCAGGTGATGGTGTACCCCTGCATCTGCTACCCTTGTCCTTCTACATCACAGAGGTCATGGGTTTGGAGGGTTCTGCCAAAAGAGGCTTTTGTGTGTTGCTGCAGTGCATCTTGTAGATGGTACACACTGCTGCTACTGGGAGCTGGAGGGAGTGGATGTTGTAGTTGTTGGATGGGGTGCCAATCGATAGGGCTGCTTTGGCCTGGATGGTGTCGAGCTTCTTAAGTGTAGTTGGTGCTGTTCTCATTCAGGCAAGTGGAGAGTATTCCATCAGACTCCTGACTTTCGCCTTGTAAATGGTGGACGGACTTTGGGGAGTCAGCAGATGATTTATTCGCCGCAGAATTCACAGCCTCTGAGTTGCTCTTGTAGCCAAGCCATTTACACAATTGGTCCAATTGGGATTCTGGTTAGTGGTGATCCCAATTTATAGGAGATTAGCTGGTGTCTCTCATTCTCCTTTATTTTCTCCATCTCTTTCTGTGTTTCTGTCTCTCTCGCATGTACACTTAGTAGATTTGAAAGATATCTTTATGATTATAATTGTTGTTGAAGCATGAATAACTGAGTCTGTAATGCTGTGTCTCTCTCACTCGACCTGGGCAGGATTTTATGGACTCAGTTTTTGATGGAGCTTCAGGACAAGATCTGGTCGGCAACCCAACTTCCCTCAATGGAATGAGACAAAGTTCCTCTTTCTGCAAACTATCCAAAGTACTTGCTGCAAGGAGTTGCTCCCGTCAGCGCTAACCTGACACAATGGCTGACCCATTGAATGTTCGTTTCTCCCTTTATGCTGCTACGGTGATGGTGGGCAGAGCCCTCAATGATTATCCAATGTGAACCTGTCTTCCTTACCTTGCCATGGTTCCAACTCAGAGTGTGACCCTTGCGCCATTGGGAAAGAGCCATTTGCAGCCGCAAGATGGCTCTTTAATGGCTTCTTAATGGTCCGAATCAGCTGCATGTTTCAGTCCCTGGCCTCATTGCCAAACTGGACCCAGGAAATCTGAAGGCAGGTGGAAAGTATGCCAGATTTTGGTCGGGCCAGATTTTGGTCGGGCCAGATTTTGGTCGGGCCAGATTTTGGCTGGGCCAGATTTTGGCTGCCGAGCTGGGTAGCTTGATTCAGGAAATTTTCCGACTTGCTGGACCCACCCTGGTTAAAAAGTGCACCAAAGTGTGTGATTTCCGCTCCAGGGGAGGGGAGATTGGGGTGGGGAGGATTGTTTGGAGTCAGGCCCACTGACCCCAGCAGCAGAGCATAGGTGGCCATGGGGCCAGGCGAGTGCTGAGGTGGGCTGGTTGGAGGGTCCACCTCGGCTCGCTGGGGCTTCACCCCAATTGTTTCAGAAGCTTTTAGTCCATCTAGCCCCCACCCCTTACACCCCCACCCATCCCCATGTCTTCTTATAACCCCCATGCCATCACCAAGCCCCCTTCATGGCCTCAATGCCATCTTCATGGCCTCCATGCCCCTTCTACACCTATCCACCCAGAATACACTACATACAGGACCAATGAGCCATTCAACAATAATGGCAAGTGTGGAAATGCTGATAAAAAAACACCCATTCAGAAATCTTTGAAAAAAACTGCTGTTCTTACAACCCTATAAAAGTGTCAATCAAGACAGGACAATTGTAGTTTCGGTTTCAGAGGCTTCAACCACTTAACACCTCTTAATCTTGTCCAAATGAACATTGATACATTGAGACACAAAATCCCTGATGAGCTAATGCATTTATCAGCCTTGGGTCTCAGCCAAGCATTCATAATGAGCACAAGTGGAGAACCCAGATGCCTGACCATCTCTTTCTACTGAAATTTTTAAATGGCTCCAGAGTTGTCCCTACTCCTCAAAAACCCGGCCCATCAGGAAAACAACCTATCAACTTTTCTCCACACTTTTAGCCCCCCCCCACCACCCCACCACCTCCAAACCTGCTTCCAATGGTCTCGGAAAATTCCCCCCCTCTGTTTCTTTCTTTCTTTCTTTCCTGTCTGTTTCTTTCTTTGTTTCTCTCTCTCTCTGCCTCTCCAGCTTGCTCTCTTTACCTTCCTGGGCAGAATTTATTATCCCTCCCCATGATGAGTTAGATGCCGGGAGAGGCATTCAATCGTGGGAGATTGGCGGGGACCCCACTGCTTTCCTGCCCAGGGTGACTAACTGTCCTGTATTTTATGGGATTGCTTTATTTTGACAGTTTGTCCGCATCCCTTATTTCTAGGGCAGCCTGCGGGAGACTGAGCCTGGAAGTCCCCTCTTGCCTTTGCCCCTTCCTTTCTTTTTGTGAGCCTTTGGCAACCAGTGGTAGTTACGGTTACCGGCAGCACTCCCTCAGCCTGGTCCCACAGCCGAAGTATCCCTTATTTCAAATCATAAGAGTTGGTCACCCGGTTCCCCACTTGACCCTGAATAAGCCTGTGACGGGCAGGTCCGTGGACGGCCTTCCTGACCCGTCACCAACTGAGGCCCTTAAAGGGCAATTAATGCAAACTAATGCCTCATCTCATTGCCACTGATATTAACCCAGTGGCAATCGGCGGGGGTGGGGTGGGGCTTGCCATGAGGGAAGCATGACAAACAGGCTTACGTTTGCTAGTGGGCTCCTGAGAGAGGCTCTCATTCAAAGGCGCTCAGGGCATGATCGAGGGACCCAGCATCAGGAAGGGGTGTGGGGGCACTGACCACTGAGAGCTGACCCCTGCCCTTGCTGTTGACCCCCCTCCTCCACAATCCCCCTCCCGTCATCAGTAACCTGTCACCTGGGATCCAGCGATGATCCTAGGCCTTGGGTTGGTATCGTATGGGCAGCAGCCATCGCCTCCCCGATGGCCCTCCTGTTCAATGGTGCTGCTGGCCTCTTTTTTAAAAAATTCATTCACGGGATGTGGGCTTCGCTGGCTGGGCCAGCATTTATTGGCCATCTCTAATTGCCCTTGAGAAGGTGATGGAGAGCTGCCTTCTTGAACCTGTGCAGTCCATGTGGTGTAGGTACACCCACAGTGCTGTTAGGTAGGGAGTTCCAGGATTTTGACCCAACGACAGTGAAGGAACAGCGATATATTTGCAAGCCAGGATGGTGTGTGGCTTGGAGGGGAACTTGCAGGTGATGGTGTTCCCATCTATCTGCTGCCCTTGTCCTTCTAGAGGGTAGTGGTCGTGGGTTTGGAAGGTGCTGTCAAAGGAGCCTTGGTGAATTCCTGCTGTGCATCTTGTAGATGGTACACACACTGCTGCTACTGTGAGTCGGTGGTGGAGGGAGTGAATGTTTGTGGATGTGGTGCCAATCAAGTGGGCTCCTTTGCCCTGGATGGTCTCAAGCTTCTTGAGCATTGCGGACTGATTGGCTGACAGCTCTCAGTGGGCGGGACTTCCATCTCGGGGGTCTTTGATCATGGAGAAGGCCTGCTGTTGCTCAGTTAAGTGTCAGAGTGGACCACTCTAAAAGAGGCGACACAGGGTTCTCGAGCTGACAGGTGAGACTCCCATCACCTCCATTAAATACCACCCTCTGTGCCTCTATTTCCCTATGTCTCCCTCTCTGTGTCTCTCCTTCCCTGTGTCTCTCTCTCAGCAGATTTGGGGTATTTCTGCATGAACATTTGTCTCTCTCTGTCATAAGGATCTTAAAAACCACAGTCTGTCTCACCCAAGCTGGACCTGATGACTATATATTAGCAGGGTGTGTCCTGCACACAGAGGAAATAAAATATATTTTATTTAAAGGGAAAGTTGGTTTCATTAAAAAATGTAAACTGGGATTTGATAGGACATTCAATCTTGAACTCTTTTTGTATGGATTTTCCTCATATAGCTCCCCTTTTTTTCCATCCAGCTCCCCCTTTCTCCCTACCTCTACTGAATGATTCTGATACGCTCGAGGGAATGGCTGCATTCACTTAATTGGTTGCTCTTCCTGTGGGAGCCCAGGTGGCGATTGTTGGCCAGATATTCGGGCATGGGAGGCATCACTGCTGAGCCCAAAGCTGTCCTGATCCAACATTGACACACAGGAACTCTTTGGCAGAGACTACTGGATGATTTCTGTGCTGCCCTCCCCAGCTCTAAGGCACTGAGGCCAATTGAAATGCTCCCACCCAACCCCCCACTCCTTTCCTTTAGTTTACCAGCTAACACAGTGAGGTCCACAGTCAGGCCTGGATCTGTAGCGACCTGGATGGTTCAGTCCCACACAGCTCAGCACATTGATATACTCGTCTGCCCCAACAATGTAAAATCTTCAAATAAATTCTTCCAAATAATGTTTGATTTATCATTCGTGACAGTTTTGACAAGAGTAAATAAGTCAATTTGAAGTCCTCCTGCCTTGTTATTCTTTGACTGACCCTGTGATTGAGAGTCTTGAGGGTGCAGGGTGCGGAAAGGAGTGAAGCCCAAAGAGAGAGATTTATTTCCATTTGTCGTCACCTTCCCCTCAAATTAATATCTGGTCTCGGGTAAGCTGCTGCCCAGCTGCAGATTTATCACTTCGCAAATCGGATCCAGGTGGAGGAAATAGAGAGGGCAGGAAATGGAGTGTGACAGAGGGAAAGGGAGTGAGAGTGAGAGGCAGACAAAGAAAGACAGAAAGAAAGGGGCCAGAGACAGAGAGACGGAAACTGGAACAGAGAAAGACAGAGAAAATGAGAGAGGGAGAAAGAGAGAGAGAGAGAGACAGATGGGTAGAGAGTGAGACAGAGATGGGAGAAGAGGAGAGAGGGAGACAGAGGGAGAGAGAATGGGAGAGGCAGAGACAGAGACATGATGGGGAGAGAGTGAGGCAGACACCAGATGGGGAGAGAGAGAGAGACAGAGACAGGATGGGGAGAGAGAGAGAGAGAGAGACAGAGACAGGATGGAAAGGGAGAGTGAGGCAGGGACAGGATGGGAAGAGAGAGAGACAGAGACAGAAAAGTTAGGAAAAAAGTGAAAGAAAGACAGAGGGAGATAGAGGAAGAAGACAGGATGAAAGAGAATGGGGGAGGAGGAAAAAGAGTGACAGAGAGAAGTGGAGGCCAGAGGGAGGGAAGGAGAGAAAGAGAGAGACAGAGTGGCAGGGAGAAAGAGAGAAAGGGAGAGGGAGGGAGAAAAGAGAGACAGGAGAGAGACATGGGGAGCCAAAGGCAGAGAGAAAGACAGAGAAGGAAGAGAGAGAGAGGAACAGGGACCACCTAAGACAGACAGCGAAATCTTACTGTGAGATCTTGCTGTGTGTAAATTAGCTGCTGTGTTTCCTACATTACAAGAGTGACCACACTTCCAAAGTACTCATTGGTTGTAAAATGCTTTGAGATGTCCTGAGGTGGTGAAAAGTGCAAGAATTTGCAAGAATGCAAATATTTCTTTCTTTTCCTTATGGTCAATTCTACTATGAATTTTCCTCTCTTGTTCCCCTTAGCTTCAAGTCCACAATCCGACCACCTCTTCATTCTCTCTGCATCCTCACTGTGTTGAAATTGAGAACCATCGCCCCATGTCCCACTATATAGAATTTAATACAAAGAAACGAGCCATTTGGCCCAACGGGTCCATACTGGTGTTTATGCTGCACATGAGCCTCATTTTTTCATTCATTCATGGGTTGTGGGCATCGCTGGCTAGGCCAGCGCTTATTGCCCATTCCTAATTGCACTTGAGAAGATGGTGGTGAGCTGCCTCTTGAACCACTGCAGCCCATGTGGTGTAGTTAGTGCTGTTAGGGAGGAGTTCCAGGATTTTGACCCAGTAACAGTGAAGGAACAGTGATATCGTTCCAAGGCAGGATGGTGTGTGGCTTGGAGGGGAACTCGAAGGTGTTGTTGTTCCCATGCATCTGCTGCCCTTGTCCTTCCAGGTGGCACAGGTCACGGGTTTGGAAAGTGCTGTTGAAGAGCCTTGGCGAGTTGCTGCAGTGCATCTTGTAGATGGTACACACTATTGCCACTGTGCGTCGGTGGTGGAGGGAGTGAATGTTGAAGGTGGTGGATGGGGTGTCATTCAAGCGGGCTACTTTGACCTGGATGGAGTCAAGCTTCTTGAGTGTTGTGGGAGCTGCACTCAGGCAGGCAAGTGGAGAGTATTCCATCACACTCCTGACTTGTGCCTTGTAAATAGTGGACTGGCTTTGGGGAGTCAGGAGGTGAGTTACTCATCGCAGAATTCCCAGCCTCTGACCTGCTCTTGTAGCCACAGTATTTATATGGCCAGTCCACTTCAGTTTCTGGTCAATGGTAATCCCCAGGATGTTGATAGTGGTTTTCAGCGATGGTAATGTCAAGGGGAGACGGTTAGATTTTTTCTTGTTGGAGATGGTCAATGCCTGGCAATTGTGTGGCGCAAATGTTACTTGCCACTTATCAGCCCAAGCCTGAATATTTTCCAGGTCTTGCTGCATATGGACACAGTCTGCATCAGTGTCTGAGGAATTACGAATGGTGCTGAACATTGTGCAATCATCAGCGAACATCCCCACTTCTGACCTTATGATGGAGGGAAAGACATTGATGAAGCAGCTAAATGGTTGGGCCGAGGACACTACCCTGAGGAACTCCTGCAGTGATGTCCTGGAGCTGAGATGATTGACCTCCAACAATCACAATCACCTTCCTTTGTGCTAGCTATGACTTCAACCAGCGGAGAGTTTTCCCCTGATTCCCATTGACTTCAGTTTTACTCGGGCTCCTTGATGCCACACTCGGTCAGATGCAGCCTTGATGTCACTCTCATCTCACCTCTGGAGTTCATATCCTTTGTCCATGTTTGAACCAAGGCTGAAAAGTGGTCAGGAGCTGAGTGACCCTGGCAGAACCCAAACTGAGTGTCAATGAGCAGGTTATTGCTAAGCAAGTGCCTCTTGATAGCATTGTTGACGACACTTTCTAGCACTTTACTGATGATGGAGAGTAGACTGATGGGGCGGTAATTGGCCGGGTTGGATTTGTCCTGCTTTTTGTGTACAGGACATACCCGGGCGATTTTTCACATTGCTGCGTAGATGCCAGTGTTGTAGCTGTACCGGAACAGTTTGGATAGGGGTGTGGCTAGTCCTGGAGCACAAGTTTTCAGTACTATTGCTGGGATATTGTCAGGGCCCATAGCCTTTGCAGTATCCAGTGCCTTCAGCCACTTCTTGATATCACGTGAGTGAATTGAATTGGCTGAAGACTGGCATCTGTGATGCTGGGGAACTCAGAAGAAGATCAAGATGACACTTCTGGCTGAAAGTGGTTGCAAATGCTTCAGCCTTGTTTTTTGCACTGGTGTGCTGGGTGCCCTCAACATTGAAGATGGGGATATTCGTGGAGCCTCCTCCACCTGTGAATTGTTTAATTGTCTAACACCAATCACAACTGGATGTGGCAGGTCTGCAGTGCTTATATCTGATCTGTTGTCTGTGCGTTTGCTCACCTCTGACTATCGCATGCTGCTTCCGCGTTTGGCACGCAAGTAGTCCTGTGTTGCAGCTTCACCAGGTTGACACCTCATTTTTAAGTATGCCTGGTGCTGCTCCTGGCATGCCCTGCTGCACTCTTCATTGAAGCACAGTTGATCCCCTGATTGATGGTAATGGTAGAGTGGGGGATATGCCAGGCCATGATGTTACAGATTGTGGTTGTATACAACTCTGCTGCTGCTGATGGCCCACAGCACCTCATGGATACCCAGTTTTCAGTTGCTAGGTCTGTTCAAAATCTATCCCATCTAGCATAGTGGTAGTGCCACACAACATGATGGATGGTATCCTCAATGTGAGGATGAGACTTGGTCCCCTACCGACGCTGTCATGGACGCATCTGCGACAGGTAGATTGACAAAGACAAGGTCAAGTAGATTCCTCCCCTCCTTCTTCATTTCATCTTATCAGTATATCCTATTTCATTCTGCCTCGTGTACTTACCTAGCATACCCCTTCAATGCATGAACGCTATTCCCCTTGATTATTCCTTGTGGTAGCACATTCCACATTCTCACCACTCTCTGGGTAAAGAGGTTTTTCCTGAATTCCCTATTAGATTTATTCACGACTATCTCATATTTATGACCCTTAATTTTGGACGTCCCTACCAGTGCAAGCATATTCTCCACATCCACCCCATCAAACCCTTTCATAATTTTAAAGATCTGTATCCAGTCACTCCCCAAACTTCTCCTTTCTAAAGTTTTCCTGTTTAGCCTTTTTTTGAGAATTACAGCCTTTCAGTTCTGGTATCATCTGCGTAAATAATTTTTGCACCTTCTTCAGTGCCTTTGCATCTTGTTTAGAATATGGAAAGCCACTCTAAATCATTCTACCCCAGGATCTCACAGCTTCGGAGCTTCAAAGAGAATCATTTGCAGGGTTACAGGGAAAGAGAAGGGGGAGTGGCACTAATAGCCCTTTCAAAGAGCTTGCACAGACTCCATGGGCCGAACGGCCTCCCTTCTGTGTTGTGTCATCCTCTGATTATATCCTCCCCTCCCTCAGCCTTCCCTTTCCTCCTACAGTCTACGAGCTTTCAAACCCATCCCCTGCCCACTAATTCCTGATTTAGCTCATCGGCTTTCCTACTCTTTCCACACCTGATGGTGGTCCCGCACTGTTGTCCGACCCAGAATCATTGTCCAAACCACTGACCCGTCTTCAGGCGCAGACTGACCGACTCTGCAGTTCCAGCAAATTTTCTTGGATTTACAGGATTCCAGAATTTTAATGCTGAACTCAAGCACATTTCTATCCACAGAGAAATCAAAACATTCTCATGTTTCAGTTCCACTGTGTGTAGTAAATGTGCTGACCCATTGGCAGCAAACAAAATAACATTGAATCGATGCAGCTAGTGCAATGAAACCTGTAAAGACCATTGTTCCTTTTTCTACATTTTAGTAAATGACTGGTAGCCACGGTAACACACTGTTGCCTAATTGTCAGGATACGTTTTGATATGTGGGGCATGCTCACACTCATAGCTCAGGTATTTGCAAATTAAAGCATAAATATCACAAAGTCACCAATAAATCCAACAGGGAACTTGGGAGAAGCTCCTCTACGCAGTGATATGATGGAACTCTCTACCACAGGGAGTGGCCGAGGTGACTCATACAGATGCCTTGAAGGTGAAGTTGGATAAAGACATGAGGGAGAAAGGAATTGAAGGATATGCTGATAGGGTGAGATGCAGAGGGGTGGGAGGAGGCTCATATAGAGCATAAACACTGGCATGGACCAGATGGGCTGAACGGCCTGTTTCTGTGCTATAATATTGTGTGTAATTCTATAGCTCACTAAAAGCCCAACTGGTTCATGAAAGTCCTAGAGGGAAGGGAACCTGCCATCCTGACTTGATCAGACCTACATGTAACTCCAGTCCCATGCTGCAGAACTGACTGTTGAGCAAGCATTCTAACCTAACCCGTTGGGTTGGAAATTGATGGGGTCGGGTGTAATGCTGGTTTTACATCTGCCCGACCTTTACAGAGCCACGGAATGTTACGACACAGAAGGAGGCCATTCGGCCCATCATGTCTGCACCGGCTTTCTGAATGAGCATTATGACTTAGTGCCATTCTCCTGCCTTTTCCCTGTGCCTTTGCGCATTGTTTCTTTTCAAATAATCATCTAATGCCCTCTTGAATTCCTCCATTGAACCTGCCTCCACCACACTTCCAGGCAGCGCATTCCAGACCCAAATCACTCACTGTGTAAAAATGTTTTTTTCTCACGTCACATTTGCTTCTTTTGCAAGTCACTTTAAAACTGTGCCCTCTCGTTCTCGATCCTTCTACGAGCGGGAACAGTTTCTCCCTATCTGCTCTATCCAGCCCCCTCATGATTTTGAACACCTCTATCAAATCTCCTCTCAGCCTCCTCCTCTCCAAGGAGAACAGTCCAGGATACTGTACTAACTGCTCTCTCCACCTGTCCTGCCAACATATACGCCCAGGTCCCTCTGTTCCTGCACCCCCTTAAGAATTGTACCCTTTATTTTATATTGTCTCTCCAAGAACTTCCTACCAAAATGCATCACCTCACACTTCTCCGTATTGAACATCGTGTGCCACCTATCTTCCCACTCCACCAACTTGTCTATGTCCTTTTGAAGTTCTATACTGTCCTCCTCACAGTTTACAATGCTTCCATGTTTCATCTGCAAACTTTGAAATTGTCCCCTGCACGCCAAGATCTAGATCATTAATACATATCAGGAAAAGCAAGGGTCCCAGTACCGGCCCCTGGGGAACTCCACCACAAACCTTCCTCCAGACTGAAAAATATCCATTGACCATTACCCTCTGTTTTCTCCTACTCAGCCAATTTTGTATCCACGTTGTTACTGTCTCTTCTATTCCATGAGCTATAACTTTTCTCACAAATCTGTTGTGTGGCACTGTATTGAATGCCTTTTGAAAGTCCATGTACAGCACAAGTTACTCTCTATTGAAATCAGTAGTGAATATTCAACAGGGAGTAAGTAGAGAGTTATACTAGGCGGCATGCAAAACCAGCATTCCACCCAATCCCACAGGATTGCTGCCCTGTGAAATGGGTTAAAATTACCCCCTTAGTGCCCTATCGATGGGCAATAAACGACAGCCTTACCAATGCCACTCGCATCCCATTTACATAGAGTAAAAAGATGTACTGCTCAAAAATGGAGAATTGCCCTTTCTTTCCAATGACAGAAATGCAAACTATTATTAGATTAGCTCGGGAATGAAAAGAATAGCAAATTACATGGGGGAGGGTGACTGAGGTTTTTGGAAACTTAGCACAGACCGTGAGTCAGTACAGAAGCTCAATGGTAGATAGACATCTCTTAGAAACATGCATCTGTGCTTGTCTGTGACTTAGCTGCATTGGCCTCGATCCAACACTCCAGTACAATCTGTTTCTGCATCACTAAACTGTGTCTTATATTAATGTCATTGGCCAAGTGCCCCGAGAGGATCAGTAGTTAAAGAGCCTCGCTGTACACAGCAGGGAGTTCTCTTTTTCCAAGCTTGCCAATTTTCGCTGAGTTAGCTACACTCAGTCAGTGTGGTGTTTGTGGGATGGTTACTGTCTGTCCACATTAGGCAGGGGACTATTGATGGTATTTGGCCTTAAATGCATCTGGACATTAAATGTGGATGTGATGCCTCCTTTGGTTGGTTAACCTGCCCACCATTGTCTAAATCTAAACTGATACATGAGGAATGAAAGAACTTGCAGTTCTAAAGAGCTTTTCACCACCTCAGGATGTCCTGAAGCATTTGACAACCAATGAAGTACTATTTGAATAGTTCCATGCTATACGATAGGGAATGACAGCCAATTTTCACACAGCAAGCTTCCCCAATCAACCAGATAATGATCAGGTTATAGCTTTTAGTGGTTAAAGGAGAACTCCCCTGCACTTCTCCATATAGTGACTGTGGAACCTTTTGCACCCACCTGAGAAGGCAGATGGGATCTTAGTTTAAAATCTCATCTAACAGATAACACACCTGGCAGTGCAGTGTTCCCTCAGTACTACTCTTCTGACAGCACAGCACTCCCTCAGTACTGCACTGGAGTGTCAGCATAGACTACGCAACTAGTCTCTGGAGTGGGACTTGAATCCACGATTTCCTGAATCAAGTGTGCTACCCACTGATCCATCATTGATACTTTCGAAAGGCTGTTCGACTGGAGCAACGGAGGCTGCAAATGTCCATGGAACAGAACCCCAAAACAGAACTGTATCGCAACATGGAACTGTACCTCAACATGGAACCACATCCCAACGTGGACCCCTACCCCAACATGGAGCCGTACCCCAACATAGACCCCTACCCCAACATGGAACCATACCCCAACATGGACCCATACTCCAACATGGACATACCCCAACATGGAGCTGTACCCCAGCATGGAATCATACCCCCAATAGGAACCATACCCTAACATGGAACCCTACCCCAACATGGAGCCACACCCCAACAGGGAACTGTACCCCAACATGGAACTGTACCCCCAAATGGACCCATACCCCAACATGGATCCATACCCCAATATGGATCCATACTCCAACATGGAACTATGTCCCAAAATAAAATTGAACCCAACATGTTACCATGTCCCAACATGGAGCCCTACCCCAACATGGCTGTGAACTCCAACAGGGTACTGCACCCCATCACTGAATGGTACCTCAACAAAGAACCATACCCGAATATGGAACTGAATCCCAACAAGGAACCGTATCCCAACAAAGAACTGAACCCCATTGCAGAAAGCCAAATCCCAACACAGAACAGAATGCAACATGGAACCATATCCAAACATGGAATAGTACCCCAACACGGAACTGAACTCCAATACAGAACTGAACCCCAACACAGAACTGAACCCCAACACAGAACTGAACCCCAACGCAGAACTGAACCCCAACACGGAACTGAACCCCAACGCAGAACTGAACCCCAACATAGAACTGAACCCCAACACAGAACTGAACCCCAACACAGAACTGAACCCTAACGCGGAACTGAACCCCAACGCAGAACTGAACCCCAATGCAGAACTGAACCCTAACGCAGAACTGAACCCCAACACGGAACTGAACCCCAACACAGAACTGAACCCCAACACGGAACTGAACCCCAACACAGAACTGAACCCCAATGCAGAACTGAACCCCAGCACAGAACTGAACCCTAACGCGGAACTGAACCCCAACACGGAACTGAACCCCAACACAGAACTGAACCCCAACGCAGAACTGAACCCCAACGCAGAACTGAACCCTAACGCAGAAATGAACCCCAACATGGAGCTGAACCTCAACATGGAACTGAACCCCAACATGGAGCTGAACCCCAACATGGAACTGAACCCCAACACAGAACTGAACCCCAAAATGGAACCGAACCCCAACACAGAACTGAACCCCAACATGGAACTGAACCCCAACACAGAACTGAACCCCAACATGGAACTGAACCCCAACATGGAACTGAACCCCAATACAGAACTGAACCCCAACACAGAACTGAACCCCAACATGGAACTGAACCCCAACATGGAACTGAACCCCAACACAGAACTGAACCCCCAACGCAGAACTGAACTCTAACACAGAACTGAACCCCAACATGGAACTGAACCCCAACACAGAACTGAACCCCAACATGGAACTGAACCCCAACACAGAACTGAACCCCAACATGGAACTGAACCCCAACACAGAACTGAACCCCAACATGGAACAATCAGGACTGAGCTGGTGTCGGGGGAAGAGACATTCACATAGCACAAAAGCTAATTGGCCAAAAATGGAGTAAGTGGATTTTTCCGTGAGTTCCTCTCAACCATTCTGCCACGACATCACATGAAGGTCAGCAGAAAACTCGGAGGTACAACATGCAGGACCTCCTCCTCAAACCCATAGACATTCAACTCCAGAAATGAGGAGAAACCAAAGTGGTAATGGCCAAAGACATTTGTGGAACATTTAATGAGCTCTCCAGAAATCACTAGTCGAAATTATCTTTCCCTCAGCTATCTACACTGCTGTATATTTACAGCAACTTCTAGTTTTTTGGCTGTCTTCCACAACATCCTCCTCCAATGCCTCCCCTCCAATGTCCAGGTCAATGGGACTATACTCACTTGTTTCCATTTTATCTATCCAGTCATGGGCAAAACATCTCCCGCAATGGCTTCTCTTCCCGCTCCTGCATCTCTGGAGTCCCCAGGAATCTATTCTTGGCACCCCTCCCCTTCTTCATCTCTTTGTTGCCCCTCAGCGACATCATCTAAAAGCACAATGCCTGATTCCACACATATACTGATGGTGCCCAGCTTTAACTCGCCATCGCCTTTCATGACCCTTGCACTGTCTCTGTGTTGCCTTTCTGCTTGATTTATTCTTTCACAGATTGTGGGCATTGTTGGCTAGTCCAGCATTTATTGCCCATCTATAATTGCCCTTGAGAAGGTGGGAGATGGGGGAGGTAGTAGCATAGTGGTAATGTCACGGGACTCAATCCAGAGGCCAAGGCTAATGCTCTGGGGACATGGGTTCAAACCCCACCGTAGTAAGAATTTAAGTTCAATTAAGAACGTCACAGAAAACAGAGGGAGGCCATTCAGCCCATCGTGTCTGCGCCTGCTCTCCAATATGACCTAGTACCATGGCCCTGCCTTTTCCTCGTACCCCTGCACATTATTTCTATTCAAATAATCATCTTATGCCCTCTTGAATGCCTCGATTGAATCTACCTCCACCACACTTCCAGCCAGTGCATTCCAGACTTGAACCACTCTGCATGTGAGAAAGCTTTTTCTCACGTCACATTTGCTTCTTTTGCAAATCACTTTAAATCTGTGCCCTCTTGCTCTTGATCCTTTTACGAGCGGGAACAGCTTCTGCCTATCTACTCTGTCCAGTCCCCTCATGATTTTGAACACCTCTATCTAATCTCCTCTCAGCCTTTTTCTCTCCAAGAAGAACAGTCCCAACCTCTCCCATCTATTTTTGTAACTGAATTTTCTCAACCCTGGAACCATTTTTGTAAACCTCTTCTGCACTCTCTCCAATGTGTTCACATCCTTCCTATAATGTGGCACACAGAACTGTACCCAATAATCCAGCTGAGGTCTAATGAGTGTCTTATATAATTCAGCATAACCTCCTTGCTCTTGTACTCTATTAATAAAGCCCAGGATACTATATGCTTTATTAAGTGCTCTCTCCACCTGTCCTGCCACCTTCAATGATCTATGTACGCCCAGGTCTTTCGGCTTCTGCATCCCCTTTAAAATTTCACCCCTTATTTTATATTGTTCTGTCCATGTCCTTCCTATCAAAATGCATCACCTCACACTTCTCTGAACTTCACCTGCCATTTATCTGCCCACTCCACCAACTTGTCGATGTCCTTTTGAAGTTCTACACTATCCTCATCACAGGTTACAACACTCCCAAACTTTGTATCATCATCAAACTTTGAAATTGTTCCTTGCCCACCAAGATCTAGATCATTAACATATATCAGGAAAAGCAAGGGTCCCAATCCTGAAATCTAGGGAACTTCACTACAAACCTTCCTCCAGCCTGAAAGATATCCATTGACCATTACTCTCTGCTTCCTATTTTTTAGCCAATGTTGTATCCATGTTGCTATTGTCCCTTTTATTCCATGAGTAATACCTTTTCTCACAAGTGTGGCACTGTGTCAAATGCCTTTTCAAAGTCCATGTACATCAACAGCGTTACCCTCATTGACCTTTTCGGTTACCTCCTCAAAAAACTCCAGCAAGTTAGTTAAACATGATTTCCCCTTTAGAAATCCATGCTGACTCTTCCTTATCAACTCATATTTTTCCATGTGACTACCTGAATGATTGTTTCTAGAATCTTCCCCACCACTGAAGTTAAACTGTCTTGTCTGTATTTGCTGGTATTACCCTTACAATCTTTTTTGAACAAGGGCGTAATGTTTGCAATTCTCCAGTCCTCTGGCACCTCCCCGAGTCTAAGGAAGACTGAAAAATTATGGCCAATGCCCCTGCAATTTCTACTCTCGCTTCCTTCAATATCCTTGGATGCATCTCATCCGTTCCCGGTGCCTTGTCAAAATCTAGAATTAAAAAGCTAGTCTCTGTCATAATTCAATTGTTGTAAAAACCATTTGGTTCACTAATGTTCTTTAGGGTAAGAAATCTGAATTTTACATTCAATTTGAGGGAGAGAAGAGTGGGTCTAAGTCCAGCATTTTAAACTTAAATAAGGACAATTATGAGGGCCTAAAAGCAGAGCTAGTGAAAGTGAACTGGCAATTTAGGTTAAGGGATAGAAATGCAGTGGCAGGCATTTAAGGAGATATTTCAGAATGCACAGAATAGATAAATTCCAATGAGAAAGAAAAATTCGAAGGGGAAGACCCACCATCTGTGGTTAACTAAAAGAAGTTAAAGATAGTATCAAACATAAAGAAAAAGCAGATAATTGCACAAAGATGGGTGGCAGGTCAGAAGATTGGACAGAATATAAAGAACAGCAAAGAATGAATAAAAGATTAATAAGGAGGGAAATGTTAGAGTACGAGAGAAAGCTAGCTAGAAATATAAAGACAGATAGTAGGAGTTTCTGTAGATATTTAAAAAAGAAAAGAGTTAACAAAGTGAATGTTGGTCCTATAGAAAGTGGGTCTGGGAATTAATAATGCTAAATAAGGAGATAACAGGTGAATTGAACAGATATTTTACATTGGTCAGTCATCTCAGCTCCAGGACATCACTGCAGGACTTCCTCAGGGTCGTGTCCCAGGCCCAACCATCTTCAGCTGCTTCATCACTGACCTTCCTTCCATCATAAGCTTAGGAGTCGGGATGTTCACTAATGGTTGCACAATGTTCAGCACCGTTCACGACCCCTCAGATACTGAAGCAGTCCATTTCCAAATGCAGCAAGACCTGGACAATATCCAGGCTTGGGCTGACAAGTGGCAAGTAACATTCATGCCACACAAGTGTCAGGCAATGACTGTCTCCAAAAAGAGAGAATCCAACCATCACCCCTTGATTTTCAATGGCATTACCATCACTGAATCCCCCACTATCAATATCCTGGTGGTTACCATTGACCAGAAACTGAACTGGACTAGCCATATAAATACTGTGGCTACAAGAGCAGGTCAGAGGCTAGGAACTGTGCGATGAGTAACTCACCTCCTGACTCCCCAAAGCCTGTCCACCATCTACAAGGCACATGTCAGGAATGTGTTGAAATACTCTTCACTTGCTTGGATGAGTGCAGCTCCCACAACACTTGAGAAGCTTGACACTGTCCAGGACAAAGCAGCTCGCTTGAATGGCACCACATCAACAAGCATTCACTCTCTCCACCACTGATGCACAGTAGCAGCAGTGTGTACCATCTACAAGATGCACTGCAGGAATTCACGACAGCACCTTCCAAACCCACAACCACTACCATCTAGAAGGACCAGGGCAGCAGATAGATGGGATCACCACCACCTGGAAGTTCCCTTCCAAGTTACTCACCATCCTGACTTAGAAATATATCGCCGTTCCTTCACTGTCGCTGGGTAAAAATCCTGGAACTCCCTTCCTAACAGCACTGTGGGTGCACCTACACCATATGGACTGCAGTGGTTCAGGAAGGCAGCTCACCACTATCTTCTCAAGGGCTATTAGGGGTGGCAATAAATGCTGGCTTAGCCAGTGAAACCCACATCCTGTGAATAAATAAAAAAATATATGCCTGACTCATAAGATGTACATAGAGTCACAGGCTGTAGTGAGCATCAAACATGGAAGCTGCACTTTTATACTCCAGCCTCACACACAGTGGTGTCACAGTGATGTCACTATGCAGCTTCTTAAAGTTATATGTCATTGTCTGCATTGGCATGCATACAATATCGCAACACTGCCCTCCTCATTTTTTATGACATTTCTAAGTTTCTTGCCATCTGCAAACTTTGAAGTTCTGCCCTATATACCCAAGTCCAGGTCATTAATCTATATCAAAAAGAATTGTGGTCCTAAAGAGCACCACTATATACTTTTCTCCAGTGTAAAATATAACTATTTGCTACTCTATTCTACCTGTATATCTTATTTCAATTCTCTATTCAATCCCCACTCTCACCCACTCTAACCTGTCTCTTTCTGAACTTGCCACACTCAGTTCTCTCAGGTCCAACTCTGACTTTGTCATCAAACCTGCTGACAAGGGTGGTGCTGTTGTTGTCTGGCGCACTGACCTCTACCTCGCAGAGGCTGAGCGTCAACTCACAGACACTTCCTTCTACCTCTCCCTGGACCATGACCCCACCACTGACTGGTTTCCAGGACTGTTACTGACCTCATCTCCTCTGGAGATCTTCCCTCCACAGCTTCCAACCTCATAGTCTCCCAACCTCGGACAGCCCGCTTCTACCTCCCCCCCAAAATTAAGAAACATAACTGTCCCGGTAGACTGATCGTGTCAGCCTGTTCCTGCCCCACGGAACTCATTTCTTCCTATCTTGATCTCTCTCCCCTTGTCCAGACTCTTCCCACCTACATCCGCGATTCCTCTGATGCCCTACATCATATTAACAATTTCCAGTTCCCTGGCCCCAATCGCCTCCTCTTCACCATGGATGTCCAATCCCTCTACACCTCCATCCCCCACCAGGATGGCCTGAGGGCTCTCCGCTTCTTCCTCGAACAGAGGCCCGAACAATCCCCATCCACCACTACTCTCCTCCGTCTGGCTGAACTTGTTCTCACACTGAACAATTTCTCCTTAAACTTGCCTCACTTCCCCTAAATAAAAGGTGTGGCTATGGGTACTCGCATGGGCCCCAGTTATGCCTGTCTCTTTATGGTGCATGTGGAACATTCCTTGCTCCAGTTATACTCAGGCCCCCTCCCACAACCCTGGTACATTGATGACTGTTTTGGTGCTGCTTCATGCTCTCGTCTGGACCTGGATAAATTTATTAATTTTGCTTCCAATTTCCACCCCTCCATCATTTTCACATGGTCCATCTCTGACACTTCTCTTCCCTTTCTTGACCTCTCTGTCTCAATTTCTGGTGATAGACTGTCCACCAATATTCACTACAAGCCCAACGACTTCCACAGCTACCTCGACTACAACTCCTCACACCCCGCTTCCTGTAAGGACTCCATCCCATTCTCTCAGTTCCTTCACCTCCGTCGCATCTGTTCCGATGATGCCACTTTCCAAAACGGTGCTTCTGACATATCTTCCTTCTTCCTTAACTGAGGTTTCGCACCCACTGAAAGTGACAGGGCCCTCAACCCTGTCCGACCCATCTCCCGCACCTCTGCCCTCACACCTTCCTCTCCCTCCCAGAACCATGATAGGGTCCCCCTTGCCCTCACTTTTCACCCCACCAGCCTCCACATTCAAAGGATCATCCTCCGCCATTTCCACCAACTCCAGCATGATGCCACCACCCATCTTCCCTTCACCCCCCCGTCAGCATTCCGTAGGGACCATTCCCTCCAGGACATCCTGGTCCACTCCTCCATCACCCCCTACACCTCAAACCCCTCCCACGGCACCTTCCCATGCAATCGCATAAAGTGTAACACCTGCCCCTTTACTTCCCCTCTCCTCACCGTCCAAGGGTCCAAACACTCATTTCAAGTGAAGCAGCATTTCACTTGAACTTCCTTCAGTTTAGTCTACTGCATTCGCTGCTCCCAATGCGGTTTCCTCTACATTGGAGAGACCAAACGCAGACTGGGTAACCACTTTACGGAACACCTTCGGTCTGTCTGCAAGCATTACCCAGACCTCCCTGTCGCTTGCCATTTCAACACTCCACCCTGCTCTCATACCCACATGTCTGCCCTTGGCCTGCTGCAATGTTCCAGTGAAGCTCAACGCAAACTGGAGGAACAGCACCTCATCTTTCGATTAGGCACTTTACAGCCTTCCGGACTTAATATTGAGTTCAACAATTTCAGATCATGAACTCTCTTCTCCATCCTCAACACTTTTTGATCCCCTTTTCTCAATATTTATTTTTTAATTTTTATATACATATTTATTTTTCCCACCTGTTTCTATTATTATTTTTAAGATTTATTTCCGTTCATTATTTTATCCCCACCTTTTAGCCTATTTTGACATTGTTCCCTCCCCCCACCCCACCCCCACTAGGGCCATCTGTCACTTGCTCATCCTGCTTTCTACTCTTAATGTCACCATTAGCACCTCCTTTAGTCAGTATCACCACCATCAACACCCCTTCCACCTTTTGTTTATAACATCTTTTGCAATCTCTCCTTTGCCTCCACCTATCACTGGCCTTCTATCCAGCTTCACTTGTCCCACCCCCCCTTAAATAGTATATATTTCACCACATTTCTACTTCTCTTTAGTTCTGAAGAAGAGTCATACGGACTTGAAATGTTAACTCTTGTCTTTCTCTCCACAGATGCTGTCAGACCTGCTGAGTTTTTCCAGCAATTTTTGTTCTTGTCTCTATTCAATCCCATTGTGCAACAACCTAACATTTATATAGCACCTGTAATCTAACTCTCTTTGATGTATATTAATAACCTGGACTTGTGTATACAGGGTGATGGGTGAAGGGGGCATGATGTGAGATAGGAAGATGGAAAGCCATGTAAGCATTGGCGGAGTCAAGTCTGGAGACTTAGGGAGGTCTGAATGAGGATTTCAGGACCAGATGAGCTGAGAGAGTGGCAAAGTTTTATGACTTTGAGGGGATGTAAACAGACTGATGAAATGACAGAGAAATGAGAGATGATACATTTTGGTTGGACGAATGGTACAATTTTAAAAGAGATGCAGGTAGAGCGAGACCTGGGGTTTGTACCTGCCCAAGTCTTTGAAGGTGGCAGGACAAGCTGAGAAGGCCATTGAAAAGCATATGGGATTCTTGGCTTTATTGAGAGAGGCAGGGAATATAATCGAAAGGAATAATAGAAAGAAGTGTTAAAAAGTTAACACTTTTTAAACCACTGATTAGGTCTCAACTGGGCTATTGTGTCAAACTCTGGGTGCCACACTTTAGGAAGAATGTCAAGGCCTTAGAGAGGGGCCAGAGGAGATTTACTAGAATGGTACCAGTGATGGGGGAGTTGAGTTACATTCAGAGACTGGAGAAGCTGGGGTTGTTCTTCTTAAAGCAGAGAAGGGATATGGGAATTGATAGAGGTGTTCAAAATCATGAGGGGTTTTTGATAAATTAAAGAGAAACTGCTTCTTGTGGCAGAAGGCCCTGTCTTTAGTGGAGACAGTGGTGTAGTGGCAATGTCACTGGGCTAGTAATCCAAAGACCCAGGTTAATCCTCATGGGTTCAAATCCCACCACACCAGCTAGAATTGAAAGACGGTCTTGGTAATGGTGACCATGACAACTATCATCAATTGTCATAAAAGCCCACCTGGTTCACTAATGCCCTTTAGGGAAGGAAATCTGCCATCCTTACTTGCTCTGACCTACATGTGACTGCAGACCCACAGCAATGTGGTTGACTTTTCAATGCCCTCTGAAATGGCCTAGCAAACCACTCAGTTCAAGGGCAGTTAGGGATGGGTGACAAATACCAGCCTTGCCAGCAAAGCCCACATCCTAAAAGAAAATAAACCAGACAGATTAAAACAAAAATAAAAATACCTGGAAAAACTCAGCAGGTCTGACAGCATCTGCGGAGAGGAACGCAGTTAACGTTTCGAGTCCGTAAGACTCTTCAACAGAAGTAAGGAAAAATAGAGAAGAGGTGAAATATAAGGTGGTTGAAAGGGGGGTGGGATAGGGAGAGCTGGATAGAGGGCCAGCGATAGGTGGAGATAACCAAAAGATGTCATAGACAAAAGGACAAAGAGGTGTTGAAGGTGGTGATATTATCTAAGGAATTGCGTGCAATCCTGGTCACCACATTACCAGAAGGATATGGAGGCATTGGAGAGGGTACAGAGGAGGTTTACCAGGATGCTGCCTGGTCTGGAGGTTATTAGCTATGAGGAGAGGTTGGAGAAACTCGGATTGTTCTCACTAGAGCGACGGAGATTGAGGGGCAACTTGATAGAAGTTTACAAAATTATGAGAGGTATGGACAGAGTAGATAGTCAGAAGCTTTTTCCCAGGGTGGAAAAGTCAATTACTAGGGGACATAGATTTAAGGTGAGAGGAGAAAACTATAAAGGAGATGTGCGGGGCAAGTTTTTTACGCAGAGAGTAGTGAGTGTCTGGAATTCGCTGCCAGAGGAGGTGGTGGAAGCAGGTACAATAGTGATGTTTAAGAGGCAGCTTGACAAATACATGAATAGGATGGGAATAGAGGGATATTGACCCCGGAAGTGCAAAATGTTTTAATTGACGGGTAATATGATTGGCGCAGGCTTGGAGGGCCGAAGGGCCTGTTCCTGTGCTGTACTTTTCTTTGTTCTTTGAATGTGCTAATAACTGACATTCAGGGTAGAAAGCAGGATGAGCAAGGTACAGATAGCCCTAGTGGGGGTGGGGATCGAAATAGGCTAAAAGGTAGAGATAAAACAATGGATGGAAGTACATTTAAAAATAATGGAAATAGGTGGGAAAAAAAAAATCTATATAAATTATTGGAAAAAAGGGGGATCGGAAAGGGGGCGGGGATGGAGGACAGAGTTCACGATCTAAAATTGTTGAACTCAATATTCAGTCCGGAAGGCTGTAAAGTAGTGCTAGTCAAGACAGATTAAATGTGAATAGCAAAAGGACCTGAGGCAATTTGAGAACGGTTTTATGGACTGAATTGATCTGGAATGCGCTGACTGAAAGGGTGGTAGAAACAGATTCAGTAATAACATTCAAAAGAGAATTGGATAAATATTTGAAAATGAAACATTTAGAGGCCTGAAAGGAAAAAGCAGGGAAATGGGGCTAATTAAAAAGCACATTCAAAGGTCCAGCACAGGTCCAGTGGGCCAAAGTGCTCTCTAATTCAGTGAGTTATTGGAAAAGCTTTAACTTACTAGTACCGAGTCAGGACTGTGAGAGTAGCTATGGTTAGTTGCTTAAATGACCTGGTTCTGTGTAGTAATCCCGATGTAATTCCAGGATATGTAATAGTTTTCTCCATACATTCCCAGAACTGATTCCCTCCCTCCCTGTTTGCTCAGGTGCTTAAAAATAACTGCAGAGGAAAAATAAGATGGGGGAAGTGGCACTACTGCCTTTTTGCTGTTAGCTGCTGGTTCGAAGTGGGGCGTTTTCCTTTGAAGGTTCTGTGTGCAAGGACACGGAGAGGCCGTTTGTCCTTGTGTCCTTGCAGTAGGATGTCCTGTAATCTATTGTCCAGAGAATTACTCATTATTTCATTCATGTGGTTTAACAAGACGAACAGCGCTCATCGGGAATATATTCAGGAGGTCGGACATACACCATTAATGGTTTTAACTCTTTAATTTCAGACCGTGGCACCCACGAATGTCTTTGCACAATCCAAGCCCCCAGCTCAGCAGCCAATCTCAGGAACGGGGTAATTGGACAGAGCGGGGAGGTGTCAGTGTCCATGATTCCATCTTTCAGTGAGCTTCTAGTTTCAGTAAAGTCTAGGAATTCCACAGCGCGAAGACAAGGAAAGGTGACATTCTCATGGTTTAATAACCCAACACTCACTACCAAACTACCTGACCCTCAGCTCTTTCTCAGCAAGAAACCAGCCCTGAATCCCAGCTCAGTCAGCGAGAGACCAGCCCTGAATCCCAGCTCAGTCAGCGAGAGACCAGCCCTGAATCCCAGCTCAGTCAGTGAGAGACCAGCCCTGAATCCCAGCTCAGTCAGTGAGAGACCAGCCCTGAATCCCAGCTCAGTCAGTGAGAGACCAGCCCTGAATCCCAGCTCAGTCAGCGAGAGACCAGCCTGAATCCCAGCTCAGTCAGCAAGAGACCAGCCCTGAATCCCAGCTCAGTCAGCGAGAGACCAGCCCTGAATCCCAGCTCAGTCAGTGAGAGACCAGCCCTGAATCCCAGCTCAGTCAGCGAGAGACCAGCCCTGAATCCCAGCTCAGTCAGTGAGAGACCAGCCCTGAATCCCAGCTCAGTCAGTGAGAGACCAGCCCTGAATCCCAGCTCAGTCGGTGAGGCGAGGTCTCCCAGGTGGGTAATCTCCGCCTAATTTTACCGGCATCCGGAAACACAGAGCCATGAAGGTAAGTTTTTAACAATTTGATGGGGCCTGTTCTGTCCTAGACACTTAGGGACAGGAGGAAGCCATTCAGCTATTCAAGCCTGTTTAGCCATTGAATTAGACGTTGGTTGATCTGTATTTTAATTCCATTTACCCACTTGGGTTCCAGAACCCTTAATACCCTTACCCAACAAAAGTCTATCAACTTTTGTTTGGAAAGTTTCAATTGACCCCCCAACCTTTTTGAGAGTGTTCCAGAGTAGGAGAGAAAGTGGCTATATTTCATTGGCTGTAAAGTGCTTTGGAACATCCTGAGGTCACGAGAGACATTATTTAAATGCACATTCATTCATGCATCACGTTCTTACAACCGCCTCTTCAACAGTGCAGTGTGTTGCTCTGGATTATGTGCTCTGGATTATGTGCTCTGGATTATGTGCTCTGGATTATGTGCTCTGGCTTGAATCTATGACCTTCTGACCCAGAGGCTTAAGTCTGACCTACAGTAGGTTCAGGGTGAACAGTGAATCATGGTTTTGCTGATCAGGACTCGTGGCTCCTTCCCTGAAGCGGGTAACACCATTTGCAGTATCTTGAAACACAATCTGCTGCGTGAATATCTACCAGCCATGGAGGGGATAAAAAATCAAGTTGAAGTTGTGTAACGCTTTTAACATAGTAAAACTTCCTAACGTGCTTCATAGAGGCATTCTGAAGCTAAAATTGACACCGAGTCACATAGGGAGATAATAGAGCAAGTGGCCAAAAGCTTGGTCAAGGAGATAGGTTTTAAGGAGCCTCTCCGAGAGACGGTAGAGAGGTTTAGGGAGGGAATTCCAGAATTTAGGACCCCGGCAGCCAATGGTGGAGCGATTAAAATCGGGTATGTTCAAGTGGCCAGAATTAGTGGGGCATGGATATCTTTGGAGTGTTGTAGGGGCTGGAGGGGTTTGCAGAGATAGGGAGGGGTTGAGGCCATGGAAGGATTTGAAAACAAGGATAAGAATTTTGAAATCAAGGTGTTGCTTGACTGGGAGTCAGTGAAGGTCAGTGAAGGTCAGTGAGTGCAGGGGCGTTGAGTGAATGGGACTTGGTGTGTGTTAGACATGAGCAGTAGAGTTTTAGACCAGCTCAGCTTTATTCAGGTTGGAAGGTGGGAGGCCGGCCAGAGGACCATTGGAATAGCCGAGTCTAAAGATGACAAAAGCCTGGATGAGGGTTTCTGCAGCGACAATGTGGGTCGTTGTCGCACTCACTACACCCTCCCCAACCCCCACCGCCAGCACAGGCCGACCTGGATACTGAATGACCCCGATATCGAGCCACCCTGGACAGGGGCTGTCCCACTGATGCCCCACAGTTGGGGCGGGGAGGGTGGGGGTGGGTGGAGGTGGATTTATTAATGACAGTCCCTCAGCTTCTTGGTCACTTGGCAACCAGCTTTTTATTTCACCTTTTTTAAAAAAACTGAATTCAAATTCCAGAACAATCTACCTGAAAAACGGTGGTGAAAGGTGATTTCAAGAATAATTTTAAAAGTCAGTTGGACAGGATCTCGAGGATGAGGAACTTACAGGGTTACGGACAAAAAAAACATGAGAACATAAGACATAGGAGCTGGAATAGGTCATTCGGCCCTTTGAGCCCACTCTGCCATTCAACAAGATTATGGCCGACCTTCTACCTCAACTTCACCTCCTTACAACGTCCTCATATCCCTTAATCCCCTGAGTGTCCAAAAATCTACCGGCTCAAGTCTTAAATATACTCAATGACCGAGCATCCACTGGGTAGAGAATTCCAAAGATTCGCAACCCTCTGAGGGAGGAATTTCTCCTCATTTCGCTCTTAAATGGTGACCCTTTTATTCTGATACTGCGCCGTCTACCCCACCCCCCCACCCGACCCCTACCATTCCAGACTCCCCGCCAGGGGCTGTGGGGCTAGGCACGACTGTTCGTTCAAAGAGCCGGCATGGGCAAGAAGGGCCGAATGGCCTCCTGCTGTGCTGTAAGATTTGATGATTCCCTGAAATTTCTAAGACTGCTATGGTGGTGGGGTTCTGTGCGATTATGTTGCTACTGTGCTCGGAATGGTTCCCTTCAGATTTTACGGTCATAAGCCATAGCTCCCGCGCATCAGGTTTTATAGAATGACAAAGGAACACATGGACAGAAAAGTACAAAGTGATTTTTCCTCTACTCGGCTGCAGAGGCTGTGGTGCGGATACATTTATTGGGTCACTGATCTGTTTCCTAACCTCCTGACCCAAAGGATGAAATACAGAAACAACAAGCGTTTCCTGACTGTACACAGACAATGTCCCTGAGGATGCTCCCAAAAAAAAAACAAGAGTGAGAGAGAGGAAAAATAGGCACAGATTGCAAAAAGAATTTCTGGCTGGAAATCTGTTACTTCTGCGGATCGGATGCATCCCCTTGCATTTTCGACTCCGTGGTGTCTCTGTCCCGCATGTCTGTGGAGTTTTTTGGAGGAGCTAGGTTTCTGTGGACAGGTAGTGACACTTGGGGAGTTCTATTCTGCACCAGAAGTCGAGGACTTCACCTACCTCCAGCTTCAAACATATCGCACATTGTGTCCAAATGCTTTGCTGCATGTAATCATTTCTTGGTTCGACCAACGGGTCTAATCCTGATTTCTTCACGTGAGAACGCGAATATTTAAAAGTGTGACTAAGATCTTGCCTTTGTTTCTGTTTAGGTAGAATCAGAGAATGACATCGTGCAGAAGGAGGCTATTTGGTCCATCGTGTCTGTGCTGGCTCTTTGAAAGAATCAACCAATTAGTCCTACTTCCCCTGCCCTTTCCCCATGGCCCTGTAAATTTTTCTCCTTCAGGTAGTTAAGCAATTTCCTTTTAAAAGTTACAATTGAATCTGCTTCCATCACTCTTTTTGGCAGCGTATTCCAGATCACAGCTCGCTGTGTAAAATAAAATTCTCCTCATTTTGCCAATTACCTCAAATCTGTGCCCTCTGATCCTTCTGCCCCTGGAAACAGTGTCTCCTTATTTACTCTATCAAAAAAAACCTTCATGACTTTGACCACCTCTGTTAAATCTCCCCACAACTTTCTCTGCTCTAAGGAGATCAATCCCAGTCTGTCCTGTCTTTCCACATAACTCAAATCTCTCATCCCTTGTACCATTCTAGTAATCTCCTCTACACCCTCTCTCACACCTTCACATCCTTCCCAAAGTATGAGATCCAGAACTGAACAGAATACTGCAGCGAGGGCCTAATCAATGATTTATAAAAGTTTAGCATAACTTCCTTGCTTTTGTACTCTATGCCTCTATTTATAAAGCCAAAGATCCCATATTCCATTTTATTGGCCTTCACAACTTGTCCTGCCACCTTTATAGGTTTATGTATATCCAGGTTTCTCTGCTACTTACAACAATTTAACTTACAATTACCTTATCTAACTTTTAACTTATATTCCCTCTCCTCATTCTTCAAGCCCAAATGAATTGGAACCACGTTTAAAACTCAACTACCAGGAAAAAGAAATCAGGTTGAAGAATAAGTTGCCACTGAAGACAGGGAATCAAAGTGTTGGATCCTGGTCACTAATTTAGTTGGACTAATGGATCCTGGTTGCACGCTTGCTTCGGGATGACAGAGTAGATCATCAGACAGCTCTTATGTAGAACACGTTCTATTTATTTACAAAGAAACTCAGCAGCTACACTTGTGCGCTTACAACTCAAACCCTATCTCTACATTACAGCCTCTAACTCTAGACTACTGAGGTAGCCCGTGCTACTCTGCTATTGGACATTAAGATCATGTGATCTTCATTATAACATTCTTCTTAAAGGTATATTACACATCAGATTACCACATTCCTCTCCCGTTACTCAGAAATACATTTTACAGTTACAGTTACAATTTTTTCTCAAAATATCAAATTATTTACACAGATAAGTAATTTACAAATTCAGTCTTTCTGGGGGTTTCCTTATGCATGTAGAACATCTCAGCTCTACAGTTTCAGGTGTTTTGTCAGGAAGCTCCTTTTCTGGTGTTGTCCGAACATCAGGTTCTTTGTTGGGCATCTGCAAATCTGTTTCCCCAACTCTTGAGGGTACAGCCGATCCTCCAGACACATCTGTACTCAGCTGAGTTCTTTCAACAGGAGATGTTGACGCAGTCATGAAAGCTGGGGGGATCATTTCCAGATACTTTGTTTCTCTCCTCCTTATATGATCTATATGTCTCTGTACGACTTGGTCTTCATGTGGTAAGAAAGAGGTCCGGTCACTGCACTTATTTCACCTGATAACCATTTGTGTCCTTCTCCAAAGTTATTCACATATACTGTCTCTCGTACGATAAACATTCTGTCACAGCTATGCCAGTCGTGTCTAATTTTCTGACTTCCCTGACTCCTTTCCACCTTCCCCCCTCCTAAATTTGGCGTTATTAAGCTCAATCTCGTTCTGAGACAGTGTTTCATCAACAATTCCTCAGGTGTGACACCTGTTGTTATGTGAGGGGTGGTTCTATAATGGAAAAGAAAACATGCTAGTTTGGTCACTATGGAGTCGCCAGTTAATTTCTTTTTGCCACCTTTGAATGTTTGGACCACTCTCTCAGCCAGTCCATGTGATATGGTGAAGTTTTTACATGAGGGATACCGTTGAGGCTGATAAGCCGTTGAAACTCAGCTCTCGTAAATGCTGTGTCGTTATCTGATACAACCACTTCTGGTAGTCCGTTGATGGAGAAACTTTGACTTAGCTTGCCAATTGTAGCAGAAGATGTTGGTGACTTCACCTCATACATGTCCATCCATTTTGAGTGAATTTTGAGAATATGTAATCACACCCATGGACTTCCTGGCCACTCCCAAGGGTGTAGTGGAGCTGTTGAGGGTAACTTTTGCACTTGCTGACACTGCATACAACTTCTCACTAAGCTCTCTATTTCCCCATCCATTCCAGGCCACCATAGGTAGCTGCACGCTCTGGTCTTCATTTGGGAAGTACCTGGATGTGCATTATGTAGTTCAGTTAACAACGGCTTTCGTCCTTTTGGAGGAACAATCACTCTAGCTCCCCGCAATAAGATGCTATCCTTGCTGGTTATCTCATATCTTCTGTGGAAATACGATTTCATTTCATCAGACTCCTGTTCTTGTGACCAACCGTGAAGAACATGTTCTCGTGCTTTGGATAAGACTGGGTCTTGACTTGTCCAATCTCTGATTTGTCTAGCACATACCGATGGTGAATCTAAGAAGCTCAACAATAAAACGAGTTCTTGAGGAACCGGAACATCTTCATCATTTTCTTTCAAAGGCAAACGACTAAGTGAATCAGTGTTTGCAATCTGATTTCCAGGCCTGTGGATGAAAGTATACTCATACGCTACCAGAATCAATGCCCATCTCTGTATTCTTGCTGAGGCTATGGGTGGTATAGCCTTGTCCTTGCTGAACAATCCTAGCAAAGGTTTGTGATCGGAAACGATAGTAAAATGACGACAGTGTACATACTGGTGACATTTCCTGACACCAAAGGGGTGATTGACAAGCCTTCTCCTTCTATCTGTGAGTATCCCTTTTCCACTGTGTTGAGCATTCTTGATATATATCTAATAGGTCATTCTGAGCCATCGTCCATTCGATGGGAGAGCGCTGCTCCCACTCCATAGGGAGGTGTGTCGCATGTCGAAAATAACTCTTTTCTTTGGTCAAAATGTGCCAATAGGGTGGACGAGTGCAACAGTTGTTGTTTCACCTTTGTGAAAGCTTCTTTCTGTGGTGCTTGCAAGACCAATGCTGGTTTTTCTTGTGTAGGCAATACAGAGGTGCCAGTAAATTAGGCAAGAAATGCCCAGAGTAATTGATCATCCCCAAGAATGATTTGAGCTCAGAGGTGTTCTTTGGCGCTGGTGCCTCTCTAAAGGCTCTCACTTCTTCCTCAACCGGGTGGAGGTCCTGTGAATCTACCCTGTGACCTAAAAAAAATTAACCTCCTTCACTTGGAACATGCACTTTTCTTTCTTCAAATGCACTCCCACCTGTGAGAAACATTTCAAAACTTCTCCCAAGTTTGCCAAATGCTCCTTTTCAGTGAGTCCTGTCACCAGAACGTCATCTAAATAAAGTACAATGTGGGGCAATCCCTGCAGTAAACTTTCCATTTTTCCCTGGAATATGGCGTAAGCTGAGGAGACACCAAGAGGCAAACGGATATATTGGTGCAACCCTTTGCGTGTGTTAATTGTGATAAATTTCTGGGAGACCTTCTCTAACTCCAACTGCTGATAAGTATGACTCATATCAGGTTTTGTGTAGGTGGTTCCACCTGCCAGCTTAACATGTGGGTCTTCAACTTTTGGTGTAGGGCGTCTGTCCAACCTAGCCATTTTATTGACATTCAATTTGTAGTCTCCACAAATTCGAACGTTTTTGTCGGGTTTAAGTACAGGGACTATTGGTGCTGCCCATTCTGAGAACTGCGTAGGTTGTATAAATCCCAGTTTCTCAAATCTGTCCAATTCAGTGTCTACTTTTTCCTGCATTGCATCTTGCCTTCATAAATTGGGTGGGGGGGTTAGAATCTAGATCCACCTCTGTTCCCATTATCCCATGTTTTTGCTGCTACTTCATTTTTTATTTGCCTGTAAGCGGTGGCTGCTTCCCATCAGAGCTGTGCATTTTCGCGCCCTTTTTGGCTGGGGCTCCCCGGCCAACATGGAGGACGGCGCCATTTTGCCCTCCCTGTATGCCTTTCGAGTCCCTCACTGCACCTTCCATGGCCGGTGCTATTTCTAGCGCCTTCTGAAAATCCAAATTTGTTTCAGACAGTAATCTCTTCTGAATCGTATCTTCATATATACCGCACACCGAATGATCTCTAAGCATTTCATTTATAGATGTACCAAACTCGCAATATTCTGTTAACTGTTTCAGACTTGCCACATAACAAGCAACTGTCTCCCTCGGGGCTCTATATCTCGAGTTAAATCTGAACTGTTGCATCGTTACCGAGGGCTTGGGTTGGCAATGATTCTTCACCAAATCATCAAAACTTTTTGAATCCGGGGCACTGGGATCTGTCAAACTTCAAATCAATCCATAGGTCTTACTCCCATCACATGGATAAAGAGGATCCCGCGCCCCTTCTCCTCCCCCACAATATCGTTAGCTTGGAAAAAGAATGCGAGGTGTTCAACGTAATGAGACCAATTGTCAGCGGTTGGGATGAAAGGATCAACTCTTCCAAACTGCGGCATGCTCCGAGGGAACTGTTTCGACGATTAGGATGGAAATTCTACTTACAATTACCGTGTGAGGTATGGTCCAATTTTGGTTCACTTGATTTCCTTCCTCGTTTTTTTTCTTGCTTTTTTTTTTCTCATCCTTCCTTGCTTCTTCTTGCTTTCTCCTCATCACCAGTTTGTTGGATCCTGGTCACTAGTTTAGTTAGACTAATGGATCTGGGTTGCATGCTTTGTCGGGATGTCCGAGTTGGTACCATAGACAGAGCAGATCAGCAGACAGTTCTTATGTAGAACACATTCTATTTATTTACAAAGGAACCCAGCAGCTACACTTGTGCGCTTACAACTCAAACCCTGTCTCTACATTACAGACTCTAACTCTAGACTACTGACTACTGAGGTAGCCTGCACTACTCTGCTATTGGATACTAAGATCAAGTGATCTTCAATTATAACATTCTTCTTAAAGATATATTACAAATCAGATTACTACACAAAGGATTACTTATTTACACAAAACTTTGAACTTCTTTAACATTTCTCAACAGTATAGAGTTGAGCTGCAGTAACATCAAAATCATTATTAAACGTCAGTTTTCCAAACCAAAGATCACATCTAACCTAACACAATCTACATCACAGGTGTCGGTCAATCTTCCACCAACACTGAGAACAAAGAACATGAGAAAATACTTAATACAAAAAGGCCATTGGGCCCATCAAACCCACTCCTCCCACTCTACGCTACCATAACTCTACCCACCCATTTAATCTGCTCCCAAAGCTCATGTACAGTCTAGCCTATCATAAATTTACGAACATATTAACATAAGAACAAGTAGCAGGAGTAGGCCATTCAGCCCCTTGAGCCTGCTCTGCCATTTAATAAGATCATGGCTGATCTGATAGTAATCTGAAATCTGCATTCCACCTACCTCTGATAACCTATCACCCCCTTGCTTACCAAGAATCTATCCATCTCTGCCTTAAAAATATTCAAAGACTCTGCTTCCACCGCCTTTTCAGGAAGAGAGTTCCAAAGACTCACGACCCTCTTGAGTGAAAAAATTTTGCCTCATCTCTGTTTTAAATGGGCTACCCCTTATTTTTAAACAGTGACCCCTAGTTCTAGGTTCTTCCACAAGAGGAAACATCCTCTCCACATCCACACTGTCAAGACCCCTCAGGATCTTATATGTTTCAATCAAGTCTCCTCTTACTTTTCTAAACTCCAGTGAATACAAGTCTACTCTGTCCAGCCTTTCCTCATAAGACAACCCAGCCATTCCAGGTATTAGTCTGGTAAACCTTCTCTGAACTGCTTCCGTCGCAGTTACATCCTTCCTTAAATAAGGTGACCAATACTGTACACAATACTCCAAATGTGGTCTTATTAGTGCCCTGTGCAACTGAAGCATAGCCTCCCTATTTTTGTATTCAATTCCCCTCACAATAAATGATAACATTCTATTAGCTTTCCTAATTACTTGCTGTACCTGCATACTAGCATTTTGTAATTCATGCACGAGACCTCTCTGCACCTCAGAGCTCTGCAATCTCTCACCATTTTGATAATATGCTTCTCTTTTATTCTTCCTGTCAAAATGGACAATTTTACACTTTCCCACATTATACTCCATCTGCCAGATCTTTGCCCACTCACTCAACCTATCATACTTATGTCCTCTTCACAATCTACTTTCCTACCTATCTTTGTGTCATCAGCAAGTTTGGCCACTATACCTTTGGTACCTTCATCCAGGTCACTTATATAAATTGTAAACAGTTGAGGTCCCAGCACTGATCCCTGTGGCACGCTAGTCGTTACATCTTGCCAACCTGAAAAAAGACCCATTTATGCCTACTCTCTGCTTCCTGTTAGCTAGCCAATCTTCCATTCATGCCAATGTGTTACCCCTTATACCTTGAGCTTTTATTTTATACAATAACCTTTGATGTGGCACTTTATCAAATGCCTTCTGGAAATCTAAGTACAGTACATCCATTGGTTCCCCTTTATCCACAGCACATGGTACTTCCTCAAAGAACTCCAATAAGTTGGTTAAACACGATTTCCATTTCACAAAACCATGTTGACTCAGCCTGATGACCTTGAGCTTATCCAAGTGCCCTGCTATATATTTTAATAATAGCTTCTAACATTTTCCCTATGACAGATGTTAAGCTAATTGGCCTGGAGTTTCCCGCTTTCTGACTTCCTCCTTTTTGAACAATGGTGTTACATTTGCTGTTTTCCAATCTAATGGGACCTTCCCTGAATCTAGGGAGTTTCTGAAAATTAAAACCAATGCATCACTAGATACTTCTTTTAAGACCCTAGGGTGAAGTCCATCAGGACCCGGTCACCTGTCAGCCCGCAGCTCCAACAAGTTACTCAGTATCACTTCTCTGGTGACTGTAATTTTCCTGACTTCCTTCCCCATTTCCAAGGCGGGATTTTCTGCACCCGCCCACCGCTGGGATCTTCCGGTCCCGCTGCAAGCCAATGGGCTTCCGGCTGGGGCACAGCCTCACCCAAGACAGGGCTGGAAAACCCTGGTCCCATTTCCTGGTTTACAGCTGCTTTTGGGGGTGTTACTTGCATCCTCTGTAGTGAAAACTGATGCAAAATACCTGTTCAATTCATCTGCCATCTCCTTGACTTCCATTACCAATTCTCCAGACTCACTTTCTATAGGACCAACGCTCACTTTGTCACTCACCCACTTCATCTCCTCACACAGCCCATGTACTCTCCAGCCAATCATAGATTTACCCACACATTTGCTCTCCTTCCAGAGCCCATGTACACTCTACCCTTGTGAATTCTACCCACCAATTTATTCTCCTCCTGCAGCCCGTGTACACACTAGCCTAAAATAGACAGTACCCAGCCATGTGCACCATATGATGAAATCACTTTGAAGTTAATGGCTTTCACGCCAGTCCATTCTGCCTAGCCCGGGTTTCTGCACCCACTGATCCCGTGTAGCTGTCAGCTAAGGGCAAGATTGGAGCCTCTTACCTCCTCCCAATCAATAACCTGTCAGTCCCAATATGCGAATCATTGGTTAGGCCACAGTTAACACATGTGGGACAACTCTGCAACACTGATGGTCAGCTACAGTTCTACAACACTGTGGACATTATCTTTGTGGCTCACAAAGCTCATGACCACAGTTCCCAAATACTAGCGTTGGGACAGTGGATGTTGAATCCTGCCTGGTCTAGGATCTCGGCATTGGTAGGGTAACAACAACAACAACTCACATTTATATAACACCTATAACGTAACGAAACACCCCAAGGCGCTTCACAGGAGCGTTATAAAACAAAATATGTCACTGAGCCACATAAGAAGATATTAGGACTG
Source organism: Cetorhinus maximus (assembly GCF_964194155.1). Classification (NCBI taxonomy): domain Eukaryota; kingdom Metazoa; phylum Chordata; class Chondrichthyes; order Lamniformes; family Cetorhinidae; genus Cetorhinus; species Cetorhinus maximus. Next base: position 130,118,041 of record NC_135888.1, on the reverse strand, counting down.
ATGGCCAAAAGCTTGGTCAAAGGGGTGGGTTTTAAGGAATGTCTTAAAAGAGGAAAGAGAGGTTGAGAGGCAGAGAGATTTACAGAGGAGATTCCAGAGCTTAGGACCCAGTCCCCTGAACGCAGGGCCACCAATGGTGAGGTGACGAAAATCAGAATGCGGAAGAGGCCAGACATTGAGGGATGTTGTACAGCTGGAGGAAGATGCAGGTGTAGGGAGTGGGCATAAAGCCAAGGGGTGATTTGAAAACTAGGGTGAGAATTCTAAATTTGCGGCATCGCTGGAGCAGGAGCCAGTGTAGGGCAGTGAGCACAGTGGGTGATGGGTGAATGGGACTTAGTACGAGCTGGAATTCAGGGTAGCAGAGTCTTGGATGAACTCCAGTTTATGTAGGGCGAAGATGGGAGGCTGGCCAAAAGTCTTGCCCTCCCCAGCCCATGGCCATTGGCAAATATCCAAGCACCTTGGCCATTACTCCAATGGAGGTCGGCTGATTCAGCCCAGGCCTGAGATGGAACCTGCAATCACCCGACCCGTACATCTAAAAGCACTGCACTGGTCAAGTGCGGGACTCATGTGAATCGAAAATCAGAGCTAGCCTTCCTACTTATTTGACTAATTCAGGTCAATGAAATCTAAAAATGCAATACGAGAGGTGCCATCTTGGTTCAGTGGCTAGCATTTCCTCCTGTGTGCCAGAAGGTTCTGGGTTCAAATCCCATTCCAGAGACTTGAGCACAAAATCCAGGCTGACACTCCCATTCGTCCAGGACTGAGGGAACTCTGTACAGACAGGAGGCAGTATTGAGGGAGTACTGCACTGCCTAAGGGGCAGTACTGAGGTAGCGCTGCACTGTCTTTTGGGTGAACCATTAAACTGGGGATTCATATGTCCTCTTACATGGACATAACAGATCCTACAGCGCTATTCTGAAGAAGATTAGGGGAGTTCTTTCACAATTAATACCACTAAAAATAAAATGATTCAGTCATGATCTTATTGCTGTTTGTGAGATCTGCTATGCACATATTGGTTGCCATGCATCCTATTCTACAACAGTGATGACACGTCAAAACTACTTAATTCCCGAGGTGGTGAAAGGCACTATAGAAATGCAAGTTCCTTCTTTTAACATTCCTGACTGGTAAACTACTATGAAATTAAAATCCCTTTTCAAGATTGAAGTCCAGGTGGCAGGCAGCCTTGTCAACATTTTCTTCATCTTGGTTAAGTTTAATCCTACGATGTTCCTTTTTACATCAGATGAGGCACCGAGCAGGTCACAGGATGGAAAGACTTCCTGTCAGCCCAGCTCTGAGGAGCCATCAATAACTCAGCAAGCATTGGCATGTAACACCCAATCCTTCACCGCTCATGAAGTGTAAACAATCATATGATTCTGCTCCGTTTGTTTCAATCTTGTTGTGCTTGCTGACCTACATTGGCTCCCGGTCTGGCAACGCCTTGGTTTTACAAAAATCTCATCCTTGTTTTCGAATCCCTTCATGGCCTCGCTTCTCCCCATCTCTGGAATCTCCTCCAGCCCCACAATCCTCCAAACTCTCTGTCCTCCTCCAATTCTGGCCTCTGGTGCATCTGGATTTTAAACACCACCACTAGTGGCTCTGCTTTCAGCTGCTTGACCCTGAGCTCTGGAATTTCCTCCCTAAACCTCTTCGCTTCTCTACCTCTCTCGCCTTCTTAAAACTCTCTGCTTTGCCCGAGATTTTGGTTATCGGTCTCAATTTCTCCTCATGGAGCTCGATGTCACGTTTTGCCCGATAACACTCCTGTGAAGCATCTTAGAATTTTAAATCGAGGTCTTGCTGGACCTGGACCCAATTTAGGTAAGAAAGGAGCACAGGGGTGGTGGGTGAATGGGATTTGGTGTGAGTTGAGACATGGGCAGAAGAGTTTTGAATGGCATCAAGTTTACAAAGGGTAGAATGTGGAATGCCTGCCAGGAGAGCATTGGAATGGTCAAGTCTGGAGGTCATAAAGGCGTGGCACGAGCAGATAAGCTGAGGTGGGGTGGAGTTGGGCAACATAATGGAAATGACGGAGGTGGTCTTGGTGAGGACATGGAGACTGCATGGAATCTCACCTCTGGGCCATCCGGAACACCGAAAATGCGAATGATCTGGTTCAGCCTCAGTCAGTGACCAGGTGGAGTCGATGGCCACGGAATGGAGTATGTGGTGGAGGCTGAAGGCAGCCAGTCATACATTCTCTCAACACATCACTTGTTTTCCAAGTCTCTGGAATAGGATTTGAACCCAGAATCTTCTGACACACAGGAGGAAATGCTAGCCATTTGTTTTCCAACTTTTCTCATTACTGCCCCCTTTTGCCTTGCAACATCATCCCATCCGTACCTTCCACCCTATTGCAGACCTTCCATATCGCTTGTTCTTGCCTTTGGGCTCGAGTAAAGCCAGTTCCATCTCTAACTTTCACCATTTTTGATAAAAGCTTATCGACCTTGAATGTTAACCCTGTTTCTCTCTCTCTCTGTAGATGCTGCATAGGGAGGTCTTGTGGTGCACTAGGTAGCGTCCCTACATCTGACCCAGAAGAGGCAGTGCTGTAGTGGCAATATTGCTACACTAGTAATCCAAAGGCCCAGGCTAATGGGGGGCATGGGTTCAAATCCCATCATGGCAGTGGGTGGAATTAAATTCAATTAATAAACCTGAAACTATCATTGATTACTGTCTGGTTCCTGGTCTGAACTATGTGTGACTCCAGATCCATTGCCCTGTAGTTGACTCTGAAATGGCTTAGTGGGATGGGCAACAAATGCTGGACTTGCCAGTGATGTCCACATCTCATGAAAGAAAAGCTGTGGGTTTTGAGTCCTGCTCCTGGACTTGATGGCCAAGGAAGGTGTGCTCATAATACAGCCAAACAGGCAGAGTATCAACCTGTAAAGCCTTCCAACTCACACCAATGGCTAGCATTTCCTCCTGTGTGTCAGAAGGTTCTGGGTTCAAATCCCATTCCAGAGACTTGAGCACAAAATCCAGGCTGACACTCCCGCCCAGGGCTGAGGGAACTCTGTACTGACAGGGGGCAGTATTGAGGGAGTGGGTGAGATTCCTGGTCAGCCATGTGATGGAAATATTTTTTCTCTCTTTATTCTTTCATGGAATCTCTACCATCACTACCCATCCGACCTGCTGAGTAGTTCTAGCATGTTTTTTTTGTTTTTAGTTCTGGCTGTTAAACATATTAAATGGGTTTACATCACAAAAATAGGCCATTCAGCCCAACAGGAACATGCTGGTGTTCATAGTCCACATGAACCTCCTCCAACTCTGCTTCATCTCATACTATCAGCACAACCGTCTGCTCCTCTCTCCCTCCTATGCTTATCCAGATTCCCCTTAAATGCATCCACATTATTCACCTCAACTAGACCTTGTGGTAGAGAGTTCCAAAGTCCCACCAAGTCCCTGGGTAAAGAAATTTCTCCTGAATTCCTGACTAAATTTATTGGTAACTATCTTTTATTTAAGGCTCCTACGTCCCACAGACTGGTGGATCGTATCAAACAGCACACCCCAGCCACTGTTCACAACGGGCAAGGTACAGACTGTATCCAACCAACCCACTTGCAAAACTCAAAACACAGTGTCCAACATTAGACCTGGTTCCGTGATTGGACAACATTTGCTAAATAATCCTCAGTGCGCTAAGAATTACGCTGACAACCAAGTTAAGATTGTCATTCGGGCTCACAGTGTGGTGCACTTGTGTGTACTGGAAGCTACATAAATTAATACACGGGGCCCTGTTCTTTGCAGACAGAAAGAACATGTACACACATTGCGCCTGTTTCAGCTAAACAGAATAAGTCACAGCCATTCGCTGACTCATTCCTCAGGGCAATGCCTTGACCAATCGGGGTCAAGCTGCTGGTTTAAATTTCAAACAATGCTTAGCAGTTAACTGTCAGTCACCATCACTGTTGCATTCCCCATGGCAACGACCCTACCATAGTCCACTTGCCAACCAATCAGCATTCACTTCTCATACAGCATACATTCTTGTTTTCCCCTTATATTGGTATTCCTGCAGAGTGTCCTGATGAGTGCAAGACAAAAAGCTTCGACATGTCTCTTTTTCTTCAGCAATACTCAAGCTCTGTATTACCAAACGACTACAAGTGGAAACATCTGCTCCCCGTCTACCCTATCAAATCCTTTCATAATTTAAAGAGCTCATTCTTGCCTTCGATCGTTCCTCAGTTGTCTCTCAATTCTTACAACATCCTTACAAATCCTTTCTGCACCCTCTCCTGTCTCTCTCGTATGGAGTACTGAGCGTGCTTCTGGTCTCCAAGTGCGGTCTAAGATTCGATACAAGTTTAACATAATTTCTCTGCCTTTCAAATTCTTGAAACTCTTAAGATTCTGTTAAGGATTTTGCCGTTACTGCCCAGTGTCCACCTCTCCAAGAGCAACCCAGCTATGTAACAATGGCTCCCTCTTGTGAGTCAGGTCTCACGTTGTTCACAATCCAATCCTTCCAAAGGCAGGCTAGAAACGTTTGGTAAAATGAGTTCACATACATGGAGCTGCCTTAGTTTTCACTTATGATCATCCACACTTAATGCAACTTGTCAAAGTCAATTAACTTGAAAATCGCAATGTATCCGGTCAGGATGTGCTGGCCTTTTTGTAAGGACTTGGGAGGAGAAGGACCATACAGTAAGGGAGTGACAGGCAGTGGCCACTGTAGCATTGTCTGGATCATTAGTCCAAACCTCTGGATTGCCGGTCCAGTAACAAAAGCACTAAGTGTACCTATGATGCCTGTGCACTGTCTAATGCCCACAGTGCCAGAGAGACACTCTGAAAGGGGCAGGAGGTTAGATGCCACAGGTCCGAAATAAAAGGACAAAGGCCAGGGTAACGACACTGATTTTGACCCAACAATGTTGAAGGAATGCCAATGTGTTTCCAAGTCGGGATGATGTGCAATTGGAGGGAGCTTGCTCTTGTCCTTCTGGACAGTAGAAGTCAGGAGTTTGAGAGACACTGTCAAAGGAGCCTTGGCGAGCTGCTGCATTGCATCTTGTAGATTGGGCAGACTGCTACAAAGCTGTGCTGGCGCTGGAGTTGATATCTGCTGGGACCAAGCTCAAGCCTGGGCACTATCAAGCTTTAAGTTCTGCTGTAGCTGCACACATGCTTGAGTTCCATCACACTTCAGGCCTGGGCCTTGTAAACAACGATGAAGGGCGTTCAAGCGGACATGAGACAAGCTACTTAACACAGAGCACAAGCTTCTGCTCACTCTCAGAGCTAAAGTTTTGATAAGTCTGGTTTAGTTCAACTACTGAACCCCCCCCCCCAGATGGTGAGAGGTCTCAGTGACCCTGTTATGGGGAACAACACCCGCTCCCCTTCCCCTGCGAGTACAGGGGATGTAACACCTGCAGAGTTACCTCCTCCCTACTCACTGACTCAGGCCCTTGTACACTCCCTCCAGGTGGGACAGCGATTTACTTGTTCTTCTCTCAATTTAGTCCACTGCTCATGATATGTTCCTCTACACTGGGAGGGGCACCAAATATGGATTGGGTGACCGTTTACAGAGTACCTCCACTCAGTTGGCAAGCGTGACCCTGCGAGTCATTTTAACTGCACACATGCTGACCTCTCTGTCCTTGGCTTCCTACAGTGCTCACCAGGAACAGCACTTCAGCTTTTGATTAGGCATTTCACAGCCTTCCAGGCTCAACCATTGGGTTGAACAATATCAGGTCACAATGCTCTCCCCCTTTATTAGTGTTTTTGTTTTATAAACGGGAGCTGGTGACGATTCCCCGATTCCTATTTATGTCTCCACTAGACCCATCTCTTAAAGTAAATCGGCACAGAAGGAGGCCATTCTACCCATCGAGTCCATGCCGGTTCAGAGCTTGAGAGAACGTTCGAAAAGTAACTCAATCCTTCGCATCCGAGTTTTCACAATGCAAGTTTTAATTTTTAAAATAATGAATACAGCAACATTTCAGTGAACAGTTTGCATCGCAGACAGAAACTAAGCAGAAGATTCGTCAGAACAAAATACTAACATTATTCAGCATTCTGTTCCCTGGTCTCTCCAGGGTTCACACCACAAGTTACGCACCAGACCCCTTAGCCAAGGGGATGGGGGCAATTTCGTAAGTCATAATGGCTGCAGCAGATGAAGCCTGGCACAGTCAGAGTGACAATGGAGAACAGCTCAGTGATTTAAGCAATTTTCCAAAGATGCACATTGCAAGCTAAATAAAAAAGTTAATTGTTTGCTTCAATATTGATTATTCCACTTGAAAAAGTAAAATCTAAAAAACAGGAAAGATTTCGCTTACAAAGTTTAAATCGAACGCAAAAGATCATTTATAATCCATCGATAAGCGAAGTAAAATAAAAGGATTTATTGTGCTGCTGTCTAACTGATAGTAAGATCTGTGTTTGGGGCAGTGGGGGGAAGGGAGAAGAGGGGAAGGATATGGGTACCATTAGTTGAAACATGATGTCAGAAAAATAAGTAGTGAGAGAGAGAGAAAATGAAAAAGAAACAAGGGAGATTGACAAATCTTCCCATTGCCCCAAAACAATTTAAAGTTTTATTGGAGACAGAATGAGTTAAACCCGACTCTCCAAACTGCAGAAATTTTCAATTTGATCTATTAAATTAATAGCATAATGGATTAATAGCAACACAGATTTGGTGGTTGGAGTTCTATGAGCCGCCACCAGATGGCAGCCACTTCATTTTATTTCCATCGGAAGGTCATTCTCTCACCCTCAAATTTTGTACCTTTTGTTACAAAAGTCTTCCCCCCCCTCAACGATTTCATCCAACGGTCACAGTGACTGTCGAGTCAGTCTCGTCACAACCTCATCTTGTCCTCACCTCCGGCTTTGAGTTAGTGTGGTAAACAGGAAGAGAGGAAGGGATTAAAGATGGAGGGAAGGAGAGGTGGCAGGGACAGAGGAGAGTATTGAGCCCTGCAAAACACCCCCCCACATCCTCAGGAATAAAGCATTGACGTGGGGTGGGGAGGGTAGGCCGTGGATCCCAAAGCCAGCAGGCTCTGGGAAAACTATGGGATCCCCACTCCACCTTCCACATTGCTGGAAGGACCCAGTGCATTCGGCCCCACCTCAGACCCTACTCTCTCCACCATACCCACCCCCCTCCCCTCTACGGGCCGATCTGACAGAGTCGGAGGGGTGCGGAGTTGAGCCCCCCTTCGTTGAAGCAGGTGCTGAAGAAGGGCAAGACCCTCTCCGAGAAGGGCTGGCGGAAAGTCAGGAGGTGAGACATATCCTCAGCGTCGTAGAACGAGAGGCGGCCGGCGTCAAAATCCAGGAACAGTCCGATCCTCTTGGGCTTCCTCTGAATGGGCAGGCGTTTCCACGGCAACGTGCCAGCCCAATACTGATCGGTGTTCCTCAGGCGAAGGGTCCAGTAGCCATTGCAAGGCGTGATCTTAACCACAACCTTGCGGTCAACAGACTCCTTAGCCACACCCAGGTCCCACTTGGTCTTGCCATCCACCCCCACCTCCCAGTAGTGCCTCCCGCTCGAGAAGCCTTGGGAGGCCAGGACGTTGACGCACTTATCGAACCGCTCAGGGTTGTTTGGAACAGGCAGCTGCTCATTGGCCTCGGTCACGCTGGTCAGATCGTCGGACACGGCCAGGTTAGGATGAGCGGTGTTCAGGTCGAAGGTCAGTCGGGCTGGAGCTGATAGGAAAAAAATATTGGGACCGTTTTCAGATCAACAAAACACTCATTCAGGCTTAAGACATACGAGAAGCACAGTGCATTACACTTAACTGGAACAACTTGCATTTATATAGCACCTTCAAGAACATAAGAACGAGGAGCAGGAGTGGGCAATTCAGCCCCTCGAGTCTGCCCCGCCATTCAATACGATCATGGCTGATCTCATTTCGGCCTCAACTCCAATTTCCTGCCCTCTCCCCATAACCTTTCAACCCGTTACTAATTAAAAATCTATCTCCTCCTCAAATTTATTCAGCGTCCCGGCATCCACTTCACTCTGAGGTAGTGAATTCCACAGATTCACCACCCTTTGAGAAGAGTAATTCCTCCTCATCTCTGACTTAAATCAACCACCCCTTAGCCTAAAACTATGGCCTCTCATTCTAGAATGTCCCACAAGGGGAAACATCTGCTCCAAGTCTCCCTCCTTTAGCATCTTATAAACCTCAATTAGATCTCCTCTCATCCTTCTAAACTCTAGTGAGTATAGGCCTAAACTGCTCAATCTCTCCTCATAAGACAAGCCCCGCATCTCTGGAATCAATCTAGTGAATCTCCTCTGAACCGCCCCCAATGCAGCTACATCCTTCCTCAAGTAAGGGGACCAAAACTGAGCACTTTAATGATCATAAAACAATATTTGACACTGAGAAGCATAAGGAGATATTAATACAGGTCTCATAAAATTTGAACTAAGCACTAAGTTTTAAGGAGCATCTTAAAAGGAGGAGAGAGAGGCAGAGGTTTAGGGAGGGAATCCCAGAGCTCAGGACCCAGGCAGCTGAAGGCCCAGCCGTTAATGTGCAGCAAATTTAAATCGGGGATACGCAAGAGGTCAGAATTAGAGGAGCACAGAGCGCTCAGAGGACTGGAGGAGATTACAAAGATAGGGAGAGATGAGACCGCAGAAGGGTTTAAACACAAGGATGAGAATCTTAAAGTAGAGGTGATGTCAGGCCAGGGGTCAATGCAGCTCAGCAAACACAGGGACGATGGGTGAACAGAAATTGGTGTGAGTTAGGACACAGGCGGCAGAGTTTTGGTTGAACTCAAGTTCATGGTGGGTGCAGGGCCTTGAATCACAAGAGTGGTTACAGCAGACAAGGGGCCATTTGGGCCATTGTGTCCATGCTAGCTCTCTGCAGTAGCAACTCAGCTAGTCCCACTTCCATCAGAGCTCTGCAAACGTTCTCTCTTCAGATGCTCATTCAATTCCCTTTTGAAAGCCACGACTGAATCTGTGCCCACCACACTCTCAGGTAGAGCATTCCACATCTTAGCCACTCGCTACATACATCTTTCTCGTGTCGGCCAGTCACTTTAGATCTGGTTCTCGATCCTTCCACCAATGGGAGGAGTTTCTCCCTCTTTACCCTGCCCGTATCCCTCATGATTTCGAATATCTGTATCAAATCTCCTCTCCACCTTCTCTTCTCTTCCAGCCCCAGCTTCTCCAATCTACCCACGTAACTGAAGCTCCTTATTCCTAGAACCATTCTCGCAAATCTCTTCTGCAGCCCCTTCCTAATGCTTTCGCACCCTCCCGAAAGTGTGGTGCTCAGAATTGGGCGCAATACTCTAGTTGAGGCCGAACCAGTGTTTTGTACAGTTCATCATAACCTCCTTGTTTTTGTACTTGGTGCATTTGTAAATCCCAGGATTCTGTCTGCCTTAACAACAGCTTTCTCAACCCATCCTGCCATTTTCACTGATTAATGGCACAATGACTGCCCCTGCAGCATCTTTAGAATCGTACCCTTTATTTTATATTGTCTCTCTGCATTCTTTCTATCGAAATGAATCCCTTCGCACTTCTCGGCATTAAATTTCATCTGCTACATGCCTGTCCATTCCACCAGCCCGCCCAAGTCCTCCTGAAGCCCATCGCTATCCTCCTCACAGTTCACAGCACTTTTTAAAGTGTTGCTCATCTGCACACCCAAGTGTAGGTCATTAATATACATTAAGAGGAGCAGGGGTCCCAATACTGACCCCTGGTGCTATAAAACCACTATAAAAAAGCTTTCCTTCAGTCTGAAAAACACCCATTCACCATTACTCTGCTTCCTGTCGCTCAGACAATTTTGTATCCACGTTGCCACAGTCCCTTTTATTCCATCGGCTTTAACTGTGCTGACCAGCCCGTTGTGTGGCACTTTATCAAATGCCTTTTGCAAGTCCACACACATCACATGAACCACGTTACCCTCATCAACCCTGTTTGTTGAAAACCTCAATGAAATTAATTAGTTAAATACGACTTGTACTAATTAGTTAAATACGACTTGTACTAATTAGTTAAATACGACTTGTACTAATTAGTTAAATACGACAGGCACCCATCCCATAATAAGTGGGGCAGGAGCGCCATGGTGCACACACACACACCATACACAGGCTGGCAGTTTACAGTCCTCTGTCATAAAGCCCAACTCTTGAGTTTCATTACAGACTAGAACTAGGGGACACAGTTTAAGAATAAGAGGTCACCTTTTAACTAATGGAGGAGGAGGGAAAATTCTCTTCCCCAGAGAGCAGAAGAGGTGGGTCACTGAATTTATTCAAGGCAGAGTTAGATTTTTGAATGACAAGGGAGTCAAGGGCTATGGGGGGCAGACAGGAAAGTGGAGTTGAGGCCACAACCCAGATCAGCCATAATCTTGACAAATGGTGGAACAGACTCAAATGACCAAGTGGCCTATTCCTATTCCCAAGTGCTACATTCCCCAGTTAGAGGTTCTGGAATTCAGCTCAGGCCACCACCAAAATGGGTCAATGTCCAGTATCCACCCTGGGCCTAATCAACTTGGTTTCCAGGCCAAAACTGGTACTAAGCATCTACAAGAAGGTTAATCAGAGAGGATCTTAACAGTGTAGAGGGAGCTTTACTCTGTATCTAACCCCGTGCTGCACCTGCCCTGGGAGTGTTTGATGGGGACAGTGTAGAGGGAGCTTTGCTCTGTATCTAACCCTGTGCTGTACCTGTCCTGGGAGTGTTTGATGGGGACAGTGTAGAGGGAGCTTTACTCTGTATCTAACCCCGTGCTGTACCTGTCCTGGGAGTGTTTGATGGGGACAGTGTAGAGGGAGCTTCACTCTGTATCTAACCCCATGCTGTACCTGCCCTGGGAGTGTTTGAGGGGGACAGTGTGAAAGTTTTCCTCTTGTGCTATTGGGTGGGTTGTGTTCCTGACCGGAAGCACAAAATCAGGAAATTACCGGTTGGGAATTGAAAGGTAAACATTTCCATTCAGCAATCTGGAAATGGCTTGACCCAAAGCACTGGAGTGAGCACAGGGGAAAAACACAGCAATGATCCAGATTGAGAGCTCATGGTTAGCAGAGATGCTCAGAGTTACCTGGCTCCAGAGATTTGTACATCTTCTTCCAGATGATGTATTGAAGAGGTCCCGTGTAGCGAGCGCTGCGGAAGTGGCTGCTGATATCTGGCTCACCGTCAATCTGCACACTGGAGAATGGAAGAGAACTTCAATGGGACAATCACCCAGCACAGCCGGGGTAGGGAGCGTGGAAACCGGGCTGGGTAAGGGGGCAGCAAGATTTCAGGAGTGGGGAAAAAAGGAGTGTGTGCAAACCATATACAAAACTTTCCTAAATATCCACCCCTGCAAAAATTATTCAGGCACAGAGAGTGAGTGGAAAAAATATAGAGCGGACAGTGAGTGAGAACAGGAGGTGGAGAAGGTGTATATGATTACCTACTCATACCACACACCGAGAACACAATGATCAACCACTTGTATTTACATAGTGTCTTTCATGTAGGAAAATGTCCAAAGGCACTTCACAGGAGTGTTACAAAACAAAAATTTTATAATTAATACTCACATAAGATATGAAGGCAGACGGCCAAAAGCTTGGTCAAAGAGGTAAGTTTTAAAGAGAGTCTTAAAGGGACAAAGTGAGAATGGGAAGGGTTAGGGAGGGAATTCTAAAGCTTTAGGGTCTTAGAAGCTGAAGGCATGGTCCCCAGTGGTGGAGCGAAGGAAATTGGGAGATGTTCAATGTAGTAAAGGGTATCTGACAGCAAGGACGAGTATAGGACTGGGAAACAGTACCGCCCACTGTGAATGTAAAGAGACACATGGCCTCAGACTAGAGAAGGTTGTGGGCTGGACAGAGACCTGTGTAGAAGCAAGCATGGAGTTAGCTCATAGCTTGGACAATACCTTGTATACATGCAACTCCTGACTCCCCAAAGCCCGTTCACCATCTACAAAGCACAAGTCAGGAGTGTGATGGAATGCTCTCCACTTGCCTGGATGAGTGCAGGTCCATCAACACAACACACTTGACACCACCCAGGACAAAGCCACCACTTGATTGGCACCCCTTCCACAAACATTCACTACCTCCACCACCAATGAACAGGGGCAGCAATGTGTACCATCTACAAGACACACCGCAGAAACTCACCAAGGTTCCTTAGACAGCACCTTCCAAATCCACCACCACTACCATCTAGACAAGGACAACAGGTACATGGGAACACCACCACCTCGAATTTCCCTTCCAAACCACTCACCATCTGAACACGGAAATAAATCTTCACTGTCGCTGGGTCAAGATTCCGGAACTCTCTCCCTAACAGCACAGCGGATGTACTTACACCCAAGGGACTGCAGCGGTTTAAGAAGGCAGTTCACCACGACCTTCTCAAGGGCAATTAGGAATGGGCAATAAATGCTGACCTATCCAGTAACACCCACATCCCCATGTACATAGTTACGTATTATTAATAAACACAACGTTCAACCATACAAGACTCAGAACCTCTTTGTGAGACGGAGTGAACATACAACACTCTAGGATTGGTTGAGTGCTCAGATCTCCAAGTTTTCTGTGGGACTGTAGGAGATTGCAGAGATAGGGAGGGGGAAGAGGCCATAGGGGGATTTTGAAAACAAGGTTTGGAGCTTTAAAAATCAAGGTGTTAGCAGACTGGGAGCTAACGTAGGTGAGTGAGCACAAGGTGGGGGTGTTGGGCGAATGGGACTTGGCGAGAGTCAGGGCACAGGCTGCATTGGACAAACCCAATGGTGAGCTCAGTATAGTCCTGATCTTTAACGGAGAACACGTTTGATTATACAATGCAACGACAGAGGAGTTCACATACCTGCGTGCTAGACCCCGAGTCTGTAACAGAAACAGAATGAGGTAGAGTTAGGCATAACTTGAAGGCCCTGTATTCAGCACTCCGACTCCTGCTTTGGTGCAATGTTCCTCCAGTTAACTGAACACACTATGCACCTCCATTAGTCTGGATTCTTGGAGCTCCACATGATTCAGGGAAAAATGATACTGAACCATGATTCACTCATCCCCATCAGTGCTGAGTTTTACAGCACAGAAACAGGCCACTCAGCCCAACAGGTCTGTGCTAGCACTTACACCTTATGAGCCTCCTCCCACTGACAACATATTCTATTCCTCTCTCACCACGTTTAATTAGCTTCTCCTTAAATACATTTATACTCCTCACCTCAAATACACCCTGTGGTAACAAGCTCCACATTCTAACCTGCTAGAGCAATCCAAAACTAATCCCAGTGCCCCAGGCTCACCGGGGAGCACGCTTTCCCAAGTCAGAAAGTCAATGGGTTTCCAGCGCGTAATCCTGACAGACACTTCCAATGCAGTACTGAGGGAGCGCTGCACTGTCTGAGGTGCCATCGTCTGAATGAGATGTTAAACTGAGGCCCCACCTGCCCTCGCAGGAAGGCACAACAGATCCCACGGCCACCATTTCAAACAGGAGCAGGTAGTACTCCCCAAAGTCCTGGAATAAATTATCCCTTAGTCAACATTTATTCTTCAAAACCAACACCGCTAAAAGGACAGATTATCTGGTCATTATCGCTTTGCAGTTTGTGGGGGCTTGCTGTACACAAATGCAACCTCTTTTGTCGCTCAAAGATTGCCGATGAATTATTCTTGCTAAGAGCTTGGTCAGCAGTTTACAAATAAAGGAAGTGAGAGAAACCAGTTGCGAGTTTGTCTGTGTCTTCGGCAACCGCAAACATCTGGTATGAGCACGGAATGAACAAAGGACAAGCTGAGACCAAACAGACCAGATCTGAGAGCCCGGGGGCTCTTGGACTTTCATTTTAATTAAAACAAGAATGAAGAACATCCACAGCATTGAACTGGAGTATAATCAGAAAATTTCACAGTGCACAACTGGAGGCCATTTGGCCCATCGTGTCTGTGCTGGCTCTTTGAAAGACCTATCCAATTGGCCCCATTCGCCATACCCTATCCCCATGTGCCTGAATATATTTGTTCTTCAAGTGTTTAGCCAATTCCCGTTGGAAAATTACTAAATCTGCATCCATCAACCTGTCGGGCAGTGCATTCCACATCACAACAACTCGCTGCATAATTTTTTTTTAAAAGTTTCCTCATCTCCCCACTGGCTCTTTTGCCAATCATCTTAAATCTGTGTCTTGATACCCGATACTGTCTATCCTCCAGACACAACCCCTCTCAGAAAACAGAGTTTCTTCAATCAAGCTTAGTAAAATTTCAGCCTATTGTTGAAGATGGTTTGGTTTTGGCTGGGAGTCCCTGACAGCTTTATTCAGCTTCCCGGACTCTCCACCCACTGATTTTCAACGTGTTTGGAGGTCAGACAGAATTTGAGCATTGCTGGGAAAAGACATTTTGTTGAAGCTTTTCGTCTTGCACTCATCAGGACAATCGCAAGGATACCAATGTCAGGGGAAGCAACAACTTTATACTGTATGAGAAGAGGATGCTGATTGGTTGGCAAGTGGACTCTGACTTTTTTTGCAGACAGAGAGAACATATACACACTTTTCAGCTAAACAAAAATAAAGTCATAGCCATTCACTGGTTCATTCCTCAGGGCAATGCCTTACCAGAGTCAAGCTGCCTGGTTTAAATTTCAAACAACGCTTGGCAGTCAACTGTCAGTCACCATTAACTGATGCATTTTCCGTGGCAATGCCTCTACCAGAGTGCACTTACCAACCAATCAGCACTCTGTTCTCATGCAGCTTCCCCTGACATTGGCATTCTTGCAACTGTCCTGATGAGTGCAAGCCAAAAAGCTTCAACAAAATGACTTTTTTCCGCAATACTCAAGTTCTGTACTACCAAATCAGACAGATTCAACCCTCCCCAATCCCACCGCCCCCCCCCTCAAGGCATGGGGGTGTGGGGGGGTACAGCCAACTCTCACCCATCGCTCATACCCACTCCCCCTGCACCCCGCTCCCCACTTTTCTGTACTCCCACCATGAACAGTTGTTACCTCAATCAGCACTGTACTCTTGAGCTGCTCCAGGCACCCCTGGGTGCAGCTGATCAGCTGCTCCAGCTCCTCTAGCCCTGCATTCAGCTGCTGGACGTGACTCTCCAGCTTCTCCAGAGCCGAGGCCTCATCCTGTTGCAGCTCGGTCACCAGGCTGGTCTCCTCCTTCCACAGGATCTGGTGCATCCTCTCAAAGTCGCTCCTCACCCTCTGCTGGAGCTCGGCAGAGTCCCTCTGTAAAAGAAAACGGGTTCTGAAAACGTTCCCGAACATCTCTTGGGGAACCCGCACCCGTTCACGGGACTGTGGAGCAAAGGAGACCATTCGGCCTTTCATGCCTGTGCTGGACCTTTCAAAGAGCTGCTTAAGTCCCAAACCCAACTGCTCTTTCTGTACAATCCAGCCAAACTTTTCCCTTTCCAACCGTTTTTCCTATTCCCATTATCCTCAGCTGAAACTTTCTTCCCTGACTCAGGGTAATTCCAACCCATATCGCAATCAGCTTGTTCCAGGATTTTAAGGGTCACCGAGATTAACCCCAGTCCAAATTTGAAACAACAAAAAAAGCGGAAAATGTTGGAAAAACTCAGCAGGTCCGGCAGCACCTGCGGAGAGAGAAACAGAGTTAATGTTTCAAGTCCAATATGACTCTTCTTCAGGACTGGAAAGAGGTAGAAATGTGATGGGTTTAATGTTGTTGAAAAAGGGAGGTGGGGGGTGGTGGGGGCAAGTGGAGCAAAATAGAAGGTCAGCGATAAATTAGGAGAGATTAAGTGACAAACATGCAATGGAACACAAGACAAAGGGATTGGCAAGGATAGTATTAAAGACTAAAGCTTTGGTCCAAAGAAGGCGTGAATAGCAGAATAAAGGTCTGAAAGCAAAATAGCAGAATGTGTTAATAGCAAAGAAAGGGTCAGCACTGTCTGAAAACAAAACACGAGATAAGATACTGACTGGCGTTTGGGGAAATGGTGGGGGCAGAGTTCAAAATGGAGGACAGAGTTCATGGTCTGAAGTTGTTGAACACAATGTTGATCCAGAAGGCTGTAAAGTGCCTAATTGAAAGATGAGGTGCTATTCCTACAGTTTGCGTTGGGCTTAACTGGAACATTGTAGCAGCCGAGGACAGAAATGTGGGCATGAGAGCAAGATGGCGAATTGAAATGGCAAGTGGCAGGAAGGTCAGGGGCATTGGGCTTGTGGACTCAACAGAGGTGTTCTGCAAAGCGGTCACCCAGTCTGCGTTTAGTCTCCTCAATGTAGAGACCGCACTGAGAGTGGCGAATACAGTAGCCTAAATTAAAAGAAGTGCAAGTAAATCACTGCCTCACCTGGAAGGAGTGTTGGGGCCTTGGACAGGGAGGAGGGAAGAGGTAAAGGGGAAGTTGCCACACCTCCTGCAATTATATGGGAAGGTGAAGTAGTATTGGGGGTGATAGAGGAGTGAGCCAAGATGTCACAGAAAGAACAGTCCTGACAGATGATGATAGGGCAGGTGAAGGGAAGACGTGTTTGGTGGTGGCATCATGCTGGAGTTGGCAGAAATAGAGGAGGATGATCCTTTGAATATGGAGGCTGATGGGGTGGAAAGTGAGGACAAAGGGAGTCCTCTCACGGGTCTGGCAGACAAGGGGTGAGTGCGTGTAATGGGTTAGACACGGTTGAGGGCCCTGTTAACCATAATGGGAGGGGCACGTCAGCTCAGGAAAAAAGGAAGGCATGTCAGAAAAACCATTTTGTAAGGCAGCAACATCGGAACAGATGTAACGGAGGTGGAACAACTGGGAGAATGGGATGGAGTCCTTACTGGAAGCAGGGTGTGAGGAGCTGTAGCGGAGGTAGCTGTGGGAGTTGGTGGGCTTGTAATGAATATTGGTGGGCAGTCTATCACCAGAAATGGAGACAGGGAGGTCAAGGAAGGGGAGTGTTGGAGATGGACCATGTGAAGGTGAGAGAAGGGTGGAAATTGGAAGCAAGATTGATGAGCTTTTCCAGTTACAAGCAAATACACAAAGCTGCACCAATACAGTCATCGATGTACCAGAAAATGGGTAGTGGGAGAGGAGGCTGGACTAGGACTGGGACAAGGAATGTTCCACATATCCCACAAAGAGACAGGTGTAGCTACAGCCCACGCAGGTGCCCAGAATCTTTTATTTGAAGAAAGTGAGATGAGTTAAAGGGGGAATTATTCAGTGAGGGAGCAAGTTCAGCCAGGCGGAGGAGAGTGATTGTGGATGGTGATTGCTTGGGCTTCCGTTCAAGGAAGAAGTGGAGAGCCTCAGACCATCCTAGTGGGGGTTGGAGGTATAGAGGGATTGGACATTCATGGTGAAAAGGCAGTTAGGGCCAAGAAACTGGAAAGTGTTGATATGGCGTAGGACATCAGAGGAATCGCGAAAGTAAGTGGGAAGAGACTGGACAAGGGGAGAAAGGAGTCAAGGAGGAGTTCAGAAGGAAAGGAGCAGGCTGACATGATGGGACTACTAGGACAGTCCTGTTTGTGGATCTTGAGAAGGAGGCAGAAGAGGGCTGTGTGGGGTTGGGAGACTATGAGGTCGGAGGCTGTGGAGGGAAGATCTTCAGAGGAGATGAGGTCAGTGACAGTCCTGGAAACAACGGCTTCATGTTTAATGGTGGGATCATGGTCCAGGAGGAAGTACGAAGAAGTGTCTGAGAGTTGGCACTCAGCCTCTGCGAGGTAGAGGTCAGTGCGTCCTGCAACAACAGCATCACCCTTGTCGGCAGGTTTGATAACGAAGTCAGGGTTGGACCTGAGAGAACGGAGTGCAGCAAGTTCAGAACGAGACAGGTTGGAGTGAGTGAGAGGAGCAGAGAAATTACGACGGCCAGTGTCACACTGGCAATTCTCAATGAAAAGATCAAGACAGTTAAGGGATTCACACCCCAGTCCAAATTTACCTGGATTCCCACAATCTTGTCCTCGTCTCGCTTCTTCATCTTCACAAACATATCCACTTGGTCCCGGTGACACTTCAGGACATCAGACAGATGTTTCTGAAAGATATCATCGGAAGGTAGAAGGCTCAGTGTAGAACATTCCAGTCCAACCCAAGGGAGATCAATAGGTTTTTAAAAAGAACTTTTGGTGCTCAAACATCCAAGTGCTGGGGTGGGATGGTGTAATTTGGACAGGATGGGGTAGAGTTTCCACTTTGGGCACAATCGCCAATTCCTGCCACAAATTATCACAACCTCCACCCCCACAACCCCCAAAAAGCCCAATTTGAGAAATGTTCTCACCACCCTTCCCCCCCCACCAAGGACAAGCTTTATTTTCATATCTGCCACAGACCAGGGTGGTTGGGCAGTGTTTTAGAAAGTAAATATATTGAATGTTTTTCAAACGGGTTTAAGAGCGGTCACTTGGTGTCTTTAAATTAATATAGCCAAGGGGGGGTGGGGGGTGAAGGTCCACAAGCTGCCACAATGTGGAAATTCGCCATGGTGATTAATTCAATTGGGGGGTGGTGGTGGTGCCCCACGTTGTGGGCAGGGCCAGTGTTCAGCAGAATGCTTTTCAAAACCACCGCAAAGCATCCCGGTTTCCTCAGTATGATTGTGCTTAGAATTGCACGGTCCTTTACAATAGGGGGCGGTAGCATAACAGACATGTTATTGGTCCGGCAATTCAGAGGCAAGAGTTCAAATCCCGCCATGGAATCCGGGGAACGTAAATTCAATTCATTAAATAAATCCAGGATAAACAGTTAGTCTTGTGGTGACCATGAAATGGTGACTCCAGTCCCACATCAATGTCTTTGGCTCTTAGTTGCCATTTAAAATAACCTTGCAAGGCAATCAGTTGTATCAAACCCATTCCCAGCGGCTCAAGGTGGCTCACTTCGTAGGAGGAGTGGGCAATAAATACCTGCCACATTCGGAGACTGAAGTCAAGAAAGACTCCAGTAAGCCTGGTGATGACAATAATAACAACAACAACAACAACAACAACCTGTACTTATGAATTATTCATGAGGGAGATGGTGGTGTGGTGGCAATGTACCTGGACTAGTAATCCTGAGGCCCAAGTTAATGCTCTGGTTCAAACCCCACCATAGCAGTTGGAATTATAAGGCCAGCCTCAGTAATGGTGGCCGTGAAACTATCACTGATTGTTGTAAAAACCCATCTGGTCCACTAATGCCCCTTTAGGAAAGGAAATCCACTGTCCTTACCTGGTCTGGCCTACATATGACTCCAGACTGTAGGTGCAATGGCCTAGCAAGCCACTCAGTTCAAGGGCAATTAGGGATGGGCAACAAATGCTGGCCTTGCCAGTGATACCCACATCTCAAAAGAATAAATGACTTATGTGGCACGCTTAAGGTAGTAAAACGTGCACAGGCAACAGCAGTATTATCAAACCAAATTTGACACTGAGCCACATGAGTTCAGGTGACCAAGCTTGGTCAAAGAAGATGACTTTAAGCATCTTAAAAGGAGGGAATTTTAGGGAAAGAATTCCAGAGTTTGGGGCCGAGACAGCTGAAGGCATGGCCACCAATGGGATTAAAATCTGGAATGTTCCAGAGGCCAGGGCTGGAGAAACTCAAAGAACTCGAAGGGTTCTAGGGCTGGAGGAGATTAAAGATAGGGAGGAGCGAGGAGGCAACAGAAGGATTCGAACACGAGGATGAGAATTTTAAAATCAAGGCACTGCCAGACATGGAGACAGTGAGCCACAGTGGGTGATGGGTGAATGGGACTTAGTGCAAGTTGGGATAAGGGGCAGCGAGACCGATCAGTCTGCACTTTCAGGTCCTACTTGTCACCCACAAATATGGTCAAACATCCCCCAGTTCTCCAGTGCAGAATCTTCATTTTCTCTCGCCAGGTGTCCCCGAGCTTGACTGCCACCTCAGTTCCACACCAAATTCCAGGCCATTTTACTCAGCGAGAGGCGTGGGCTGAGATGAGGTTCTCCACATGATTTCAGTTCCTCTCTCCAATGCTGCAATCTGCTTGGGAGAACTGCTGACTAAAAGGGCCAGGAATGGAACTGAGGCCACCGGATGTGCCTGAAGCTAAGCACGACACTGAGCTCCAGACATAGCTGCAGATGAACGACAAACCTGTTCTGGGCATCGATAGGCCATATGATCCTACCTTTGCTGTGTCAGTCAATGATGTGGGTGTCACTGGAAAGACCAGTAGGTACTGTCCATTCCTAATTGCTCTTGGCTCTCACTACCTGCTGCCAGCCAAGTCTGGCAGCTACATCCTGCAGGACTTGGTCAGTAGTAGCGCTAGCGAGCCACTCTTGGTGATGGACATTGAAGTTCCCCACCCAGGTGGTAAATCAGCAGCAGGTTTATTTTCCCATGTTTAGGCTGATGTCGTGAGGCTTGATGGGGTCTGAGTCAATATTAACGGCTTTCAGGGGCAATCACACCCAACTATATGTCACTGTGCCACCACCTCTGGAGGAGTCTGGGATGTTGGCTGAAAGGTACGATTCTGAGAGTATTGTTAGAACTCAGATAGGGGGAGGCGGCATTGCACTATTGTCGCTGGACCAGTAATCCAGAGATCCAGGGTCCGAATCCCACCAGGGCAGATAGTGAAATTCGAATTCAATAAAAATCTGGAATTAGAAGTCTAATGATGATCCATTGTCGATAAAAGCCCCTTTAGGGGAGGAAATTTGCCACCCTTACCTGTCTGGCCCACATTTGACTGCAGCAATGTGGTTGGTTGACTCTTAACTGCCCTCTGAAATGGCCGAGCAAGCCACTCAGTTGTATCAATCCACTTAAAAAGTCTAAAATGGGACCATGTGGACCACCTGGCATTGACCTAGGCACCGGAAACAACAATGGCAAACTCAGCCCCATTGGCCCTGCAAAGTCCTGCTTACTAACATCTGTCTCAGAGACTAGTTAAGCAACAGCCTGATGGAAACATGCCTTGCAGACAATGTCCCAAACACCACCATCCCTGGGTATGTCCTGTCCCACCGGCAGGGCAGACCCGGCAGAGGTGGCTGCACAGTGGTATACAGTCAGGAGGGAGTTGCCCTGGGAGTCCTCAACATCAACTCCAGACCCCATTAAGTCTCATAGCATCAGGTCGAACGTGGGCAAAGAAACATCCTGCTGAGTAGCACATACCCCCACCCCCTGCTTCAGCTGATGAATCAGTGCTCCTCCATGCTGAACACCACTTGGAAGAAGTGCCGAGTGTGGCAAGGGTGCAGAATGTACTCTGGGTGGGGGACGCCAATGTCCATCACCGAGTGGCTTGGTAGCACTACTACTGACCAAGTCCTAAAGGACACAGCTTCTAGACTGGATCTACGACAGGTGGCGAGAGAACCAAGAGGGAAAAACATACTTGACCTTATCCTCACCAATCTGCTTACCTCAGATGCATCTGTCCATGACAGTATCAGTAGGAGTGACCACCACACAAGTCGTTGTGGAGATAATGTCCTATCTTCATATTGGAGGATACCCTCCATTGTCTTGTGTGGCACCACTGCTGTGCGAAATGGGATAGATTTTGAATAGGTCTAGCAACTCAAGACTGGGCATCCATGAGGTGCTGTGGACCATCAGCAGCAGCAGAATTGCATACAACAATAATCCGTAGCCTCATGGCCTGGCATATCTCCCACTCTACCATTACCACAACGCCTGGGGATCAACACAGGTTCAGTGGAAGAGGTCATCAACAATGCTATCAAGCGGCACTTGCTTAGCAATAACCTGCTCACTGATGCCCAGTTTGGGTTCCGCCAGGGCCACTTGGCTCCCGACCTCATTACAGCCTTGGTTCAAACATGAACAAGAGCTGAACTCCAGAGACTAGGTGAGAGTGACTGCCCTTGATATCAAGGCCGCATTTGACCGAATGTGGCATCAAGGAGCCCTAGCAAAACTGGAGTCAATGGGAATCAGGGAGAAAACTCTCCACTGGTTGGAGTCATACATTGCACGAAAGGAAGATGGTGTGGTTGTTGGAGGTCAGTCACCTCAGCTCCAGAACATCACTGCAGGAGTTCCTCAGGATAGTGTACTTGGCCCAACCATCTTCAGCTGCTTCATCAATGACCTTCCTTCCATCATAAGGTCAGAAGTGGGGATGTTCGCTGATGGTTGCACAATGTTCAGCACCATTCGCAACTCCTCAGATACTGAAGCAGTCCATGTCCAAATGCATCAAGACCTGGGCAATGCCCAAACTTGGGCTGACAAGTGGCAAGTAACATTCATGCCACACAAGTGCCAGGCAATGACCATCTCCAACAAAAGAGAATCTAATCATCACCCCCTGGCATTCAATGGCATTACCATCACTGAATCCCTTAAAATCAACATCCTGAGGGTTACCATTGACCAGAAACTGAACTGGACTAGCCATATAAATACTGTGGCTACAAGAGTAGTCCAGAGGCTAGGAATCCTGCGACGAGTAGCTCACCTCCTGGCTCCCCAAAGCCTGTCCACCATCTACAAGGCACAAGTCAGGAGTGTGACAGAATACTTTCACTTGCCTGGATAGTGCAGCTCCAACAACACTCATGAAGCTTGACACCATCCAGTACAAAGCAGTCCGCTTGATTGACACCCCTTCCACAAACATTCACTCCCTCCACCACCGACGCACAGTGACAGCAGTGTGTACTACCTATAAGATGCACTGCAGGAACTCACCGAGCCTCCTTAGGCAACACCTTCTAAACCACGACTGCTACCACCTAGAAGGACAAGGGGAGCAGATACATGGCAGGAGGGCACAAACCCACAGCAATCTGGTTGACTCTCAAATGCCCTCTGACCAAACAAATCAGTTCAAGAGTTGTTAGCGATGGGCAACAAATGCTGGCCTTGCCAGCAATGCCCAGATCCTACGAAAGAATATTTTTATTTTTTTTAAATCCCATAATTGGATCTCACATTCAGAAATAGCACTCAGGTGAGAGCAGGGTCAGGCTGAGCGTTAAATTGATTTCAGTCTACATGGACTTGAGAAAAAAACGCTCTCCCAAGTTAGTGCAAAAAACAAGCAATTAACACAACCCCTCATTGTTTTATGCCAAAAAGTAATCAGCTTGCGAGGATTTGAGAGTTGAATTTTTACCCAAGAATCAACAAGACTTTGATCCATAATTGCACCTCACACTCCTCCGCAAGCTAGTCTCCTCCAGATAATCCAAAGTGCACTAAAAATAAATAATTTTCCAATCATTTAAATAGTGCAGCAAAACAGGATTTTTGGGAACTGTAGACTCTTACAGCACAGGTGGAGGTCATTTGTTTCTGTGTCCTTTCTTTAAAAGAGGTTTTCAGTTAGTTCCACTGTCCCCATAGATGTGAAAACGTTTTCTTTTCCCCAAGTTTATATCCAATTCTGCACTGAATATTACTGTCGAATCTGTTTTCACTGCTCTTTTCAGGCAATTCATTCAGAGCCCGAGGTTAAAAAAAAAAACCCTTTGGTTCTTTTGTCAATTGTCTTAAATCTGTGTCTTCTTGTCACTGGAAACAGTTTTTCCTTATTTACCCCATCGAAATCCTTGATCCTGAATCAGGAAGTTTAGTGTTGCTCAATTCTGATTAAGAGTCGACCATAATGACTTTCAAAATTCAATCACATGTTATACGTGCAAGTCCAGCAACCACTTTGCCCACAGCAAGATCCCAAACTCCATTAAGCTAGCCAAATGACACGCTTCACGTGGGTTTGGATTTGCTGGCCTATGTGACCAGGAGAACTTCCCACTCCTTGGACAAACTCTGATTTTGTCCAAACTACAAAAGGGGCAAACATTAAGTCACAAATTTTCAGCTCATATCAAAATTTAATTGAGACCTTGCATTTTTGTAGCACCTTTCACAACCTTATAATGACCCAAGCGCTTTACAGCCGAGGCCAACGAGTGCTCTGCCAAAGTGTAGGTAATGCAGCAGCCAATTTGTGCTCAGCAAGATCTCAAACAACACCATGATCATGTTTATTTTTATTTTTGAGTGATGTTGGTTAAGGGATAAATATTGACCAAGGATGTCAGCTAGAACACTCTTCTTTGATATCCTGCCATAGGATCTTTTACATCTACTGAGAGAGAGCAGATATGCTCTCTGTTTAATGTCTCATCTGACAAATGGTACCCCTGGCACAGCAGCGTCCCTTCAGTACTGCACAGGGTGTGTTAGACTGGATCTTGTACTCAACTCTCTGGAGAGAGAATTGAACCCATGATACTCTGACTTAGGTGAAGTTATGATGAACTTTTATAAAACTCTGGTTAGGCCATAACTAGGGCACTGAGACCAGTTCTGGTCACCATACTTTTGGGAACATGCAAGGATCCTTGAGGGGATACACAGGAGAGTTACCAGAATCGTTCCAGGGTTAGGTTGGAGAACCTGGGATTGTTCTAGGATCAAAGGGGACATTTGATAGAAGTGTACAAGATTATGGTAGGTTTAAATAAAGTAAACACAGAAACTGTTCCCTTTAACTTATGGTACAAGATCCAGGGGACACAGATTTAAGGTTTTGGGAAAGAGTGCATGGGGTGGGGGGGAATGTGAAGAACTATTATTTTTTAAAACCCAGTGAGAGGTCATGACTTGGAACTCAATTCCCACAAGGGCAGTGGAAGCATAGACCATGAAAGGGAAATGGGGACGAGGGAAATAAACTTGCGGGGATAGAGCAAGCAGGGGAATGGGGCTGACTACATTACTCCAGGGAGAGTTGGCATGGATCCCATGGGCCGAATAGCCTCCTTCTGGGCCCTAATGACTCTGCGGGACGAGAGCGATACGGACTGAGCCACGTCTAACATTAAATTTGATTTAAATCCTGGCGTGAAATGCAGTTTTACCTCCCACCTCCCCCTTACCCAACCCTACCCAATAAACACAGGGGGGAGAAAGAGTCGAGTCCCAGACTTGCTGTAATTGACAGACTTGCGCTGAAACTGACCTTTGATGCCGGAATTGAGAGTGCGCACCCGCAAATCACTTGCTCCCTCTCTCTCCCTCTCTCTGCTTACCTGCAGCCTGAGCCGAAAGTCCTGGGTGCTCGCCCCCCTCACCTTCTCCACCACCCCGGCCACCAGGTAATTGGTGCGGAAGTTCTTGGAGTCGAACTGGCGGCGGCACTGGGGGCAGGAGACGGCGGTGCGGGAACCCCGCCAGAATCGCAGGATGCACTTCTTGCAGAAGTGGTGCATACACTCCAACATGACCGGCTCCTGAAACATCTCGCAACAAATACAACAGGTCAGTTCGTCCGTAACCCCCTCCATCCTTCGCTCGGCAGCCAGACACACACACACACTCTCTCTCTCCAAACTTGGCAGCAAATTCACAAACTTCTCCCCCACCCCCTAAGAACTTCGCCACATCTCAACAACTTTTCGACTACTTTCGATTTCGCCTGTGCTCCACCCATTATATTTTTTTCTCACTCACTCACTCGCTCATTCCTTCCTTCCTTCCCATCCCCCTCGCCCTCCCCTGTCCAACCAATTAAATCGCAGACAACAAAATCTTATTAAGCATTCCTCGTCCTCCCTGACCCAGAAGGGGAGCCAATAGCAGCTGCTGATTTTCGGGCTGGTTTCCTGGGACTGAGCCACAGGAAGTTTGAAATGTCTTATCTTGGCAGTCAGGTTGGAACTTGCCGAACAAAAGATTTCGGTGTTTCATGTGTAGAACACGCACACCGTGCAGATGTCAACATAGACCCGCGGTAAATACTGACACTCTTCCCCAGGAACAGCCTTGTAAATTCGGACATTCTCCCCAGGGGACCCCCTTGTGCCAAGTACTTGATACTCTCCCCAGGGACCCCCTTGTGCCAAGTACTTGACACTCTCCCCAGGGACCCCCTTGTGCCAAGTACTTGACACTCTCCTCAGGGACCACCCACTCTCCCTGTAAAAGAAAAACAAAATGCTGGGGGAAAAAAAATCTGCAGGCCTGGTTAGCATCTGTGCAGAGAGAAACAAGAGTTTGCATTCACCCCTTGTAAATCACAGAATCGCACAGTGCAGAAGAGGCCCTTCAGCCCATCGAGTCTGCACCGACAGGTGAGAAATACTGACACACTCCCAGGGCCCCCCGTAAATAATGACACACTCCCCGGGGAACCCCTGTAAATACAGACACAATCCCCGAGGACCCCCCCTGTAAATACGACACCCCACCCCCAGCGACCCCCTGCAAATACTGACAGACGTCCAGGGCCCCCCTGTAATACCTACACATTTCACAGGGCCCCCATGTAAATACTGACACTCCCCGGGGTCCCCTGTAAATACTGACACTCCCCGGGGACCACCTGTAAATAATGACACACCCCCAGGGACCCCCTGTAAATACTGACACACAACAGAGGACCCCCCTGTAAATCCTGCACTCCCTGAGGGATCCCCTGTTCTGACACACACACCCCCCGCTCCCGGGACCTCCTGTAAATACTGAAACACCCCTGGAGACCCCTGTAAATACTGAAACACTCCCCAGGGACCCCCTGTAAATACTGACACGCTACTGAAGACCCCCTGTAAATCCTGATACACTCTTTGGGGATCCCCTGTAAATACTGACACTCCCTGGGGATCCGCTGCAAATATTAACACAACCGTGGGGACCCCCTGTAAATATTGACACAATTCTAGGGAGACCCTATAAATGCTAACACATCTAGAGATCCCCTGTAAATATTGGTACACTCCCAGGGACCCCCTGTAAATATTGGTACACTCCCAGCGACCCCCTGTAAATATTGGTACACTCCCAGGGACCCCCTGTAAATATTGGTACACTCCCAGGGACCCCCTGTAAATATTGACACATTCCTGGGGACCCCATGTAAAAACTCTCAGGGACCCTCTGTGAATACTGACACACTCCCGAGGACCACGTTAAGTACTGGCGCTATCACAGGGACCCCTTGTAAATGCTGACATATTCCCCCGGGACCCCCTGTAAATAAGAACGCAAGAAATAGGAGCAGGAGTAGGCCATTCAGTTCTTCAAGCCTGCTCTGCCATTCAATGAGATCATGGCTGATGATCTACTTCAACACCATTTCCCTGCACCATCCCCCTATCCCTTGATGTTTTCAATGTTGTTACGACCGGGATGGGAGGGGTTCACAGGTCGTACCATTAGTTTGAAAGTTTAATTTACTACCCCAAAATGGCCAATTGTTTGCCTTCTGTACTGGTACCCAGAGTGAAAAAGGCATTAACCAAGCTTCTTTCAATCAACTCAGAATGGGTGCTTTATTATAAGAGAAAACCTCTTTTTAACAAGTGGAAAGATCAGGTTAATACACAATTGAAATATGGAAGTATCTACCCCTTCTTAAAAATTCCCCAGCACTCACACACACAGACAAACAAAGGACACACAAGTAGCCTCTGCAGAGGTGAGTGGTTGGAAAAAATGTTAAAAGAAAAGGATAAAATTTGCAGAGGTTTGACTCTGTTGATCTGAAATTCCCTCGTGTGAAGACCGCTGGTCGCGGTTGATGTCTGGAGGTTCTCACCAACAGAGCTTTGGCGTGGAGGAAAATATAGAACTGGACCAATTCTCCCCGTCTCTGCTTTGCAGATCCAAAATGCAGACACGGTACACACGGGTGAGGATTCTCTGGCTATAGATTTGTAACCACACCCAGAAATTCATCCAAGACAGAGTGGGAGAGTCGGTTAGGGTAGACTTCCTGCTCAGCTTATTCCCTAACAAGACTGAATTCACAAAACAACAGGTTCAAAACCTAAAGCTTGTCTCTGCCATGTGACTTCCAGTAAATCACTTGCCTGTGCCTTTACCAGTTTTTCTTCCCCCGTCAATTAAAGTGATTGCAGTTCAAAACATATAAGCAGCTTTTCCTCAAGTTCCATGCTGGTCAAGTGATTTCTTGGCAAAAGGCATGTTTGTTGACAGTTCCGAGGTGAACTTATGACCTTTTCAAAAAAACTCCAGGTCGGCATCCAAATGTCCAGATAATGCCATCTCTTTCCAAATTTTACATTCTACAATATGCAGGAACCTATCGATTTCTGTCGTCAACATACTCAATGACTGAGCCTCCACAGCCCTCTGAGGTAGAGAATTCCAAAGATTCACCACCCTCTGAGTGAAGAAATCCTGCCACATCTCAGTCCTATATGGCCTGCCCCTTATTCTGAGACTGCGTCCCCTGGTTCTAGACCCCCTACCCCAAGCCAGGAGAAACATCCTTCCTGCATCTACCCTGTTGAGCCCTTGTAAGAGTTTTGTAAGTTTCAATGAGATCATCTCTCATTCTTCTAAGCTCCAGAGATTAAAGGCCCAGCCTATTTAATCTTTCCTTATAGGGACATCCCCTCCATCCCAGGAATTAGTTTGGTGAACCTTCGTTGCACTCCCTCTATGGCTAGTATATCTTTCATGAACTCTTAGACTTTTGCAGCACAGAAAGAGGCCATTCGGCCCATTGTGACCGTGCCGGTCAATAAAGATCTGACAACACTAATCCCATTTTCCAGTGCTTGGCCCATAGCTCTGGAGGCTAAGGCAATGCAAATGAATGTCTAAATACTTCTTAAAATGTTACGAGAGATCAACTCTCGTTCCTTAGGTAAGGAGAACAAAACTGCACACAATACTCCAGGTGCGGTCTCACCAAGGCTCTATACAATTACAGTAAGACATCCTTACTTCTGTAGTCAAATCCTCTTGTAATAAAGGCCAACGTACCATTTGGCTTTTTAATTGCTTGCTGTGCCTGCATGTTAACTTTCAGTGAGAAGATTTTTTTTTAAATGCATCGGCACCTTGGACAACAGAGAAGGGCTTGTCCAGGAATTGAACCCGGGGCCTCTCGCATACAAATTCAATGAAAACCCCAAAGCAAGAACCACACCCCTAGACCAACAAGCTGGCACCTGACACACTCCCAGGGACCACCTGTAAGTACTGAAACATGCCCGGGTACCCCTAGTAAATACTGACGTGTTCCCAGGGACCCTCTGCAAACACTGACGTCTTCCCAGAGACTCCCCCCTGTTTTCATTGACACGTTTCCAGTGTCCGCCTGTAAATACTGACCCAGGGGTCATACTATCAAGGTAACAAATCGGCCGTTTAGGACTGAGCTGAAGCGAAATGTCTTCACTCAGAGTGTTCTGAATCTCGGGAATTCTCTATCGCAGGAGATGTTGAATGTTCAGTATATTTGGGACTGACATCAATAATTTTTTAATGCACTAAGGAAGTCAGACGACAAGGGACATTGGGTATGAAAGTTGAGTTGAGTTGGAAGATCAGCCATGATTATATTAAACGGAAGAGCAGGATTGATGGGTCTAATGGCCTACTCCTGCTATTGTTTTAGCTCTTTTGAGGATTTCATCTGCAGCTTTTGTCGTTAAATTAGTTGTGAAATATCCTGAGTGAAACTCAGATGAGGAACCGACTGGGGACCTAACTTGCTACAGACTGTCTGCTATAGCGGGGTGAGAGCTAATGTTCAGCCCAGTGTAGTAGGGAGCCAACAGATCATAAGCGTACTTGAGCAATGCTGAGTTAGCTGATCTTAGTGGAGCAGCAATATGGGGCTTCAAATGGTGTGCGGACCAAAGTGGGGGTGGCAGGGTGGGGTGATATCAGCCAAGGTCAGTAGCTGATTCCATTTCCTCCACTGCTGTCTGAAGCAGACTGCCTTCAAACTCCCCATCCCATTTCCTGAGCTGAGCCTCTGAGCTCATCATGCCCTGACCACCAAGATGGCTGACTTGCATCTCTGTAACATCACCCATCACTGCCCCAGCATTGGCTCATCCGCTGCTGACACTCTCATCCATGACGTTTCAAAATTCATTCCTGGGATGTGGGCATCGCTGGCTAGGCCAGCATTTGTTTCCCATCCCTAATTGCCCTTGAGAAGGTGGTGGTGAGCCGCCTTCTCGAACTGCTGCAGTCCATCTGATGTAGGTACACCCACAGTGCTGTTAGGGAGGGAGTTCCAGGATTGACCCAGCGACAGTGAAGGAACGGCGATATGTCTCCAAGTCAGGGTGGTGTGTGACTCACGGGGGGTGGGGGGGGTGGGGGGGGGACTTCCAGGTGGTGGTGTTCCCATGCATCTGCTGCCCTTGCCCTTCTAGGGGGTAGAGGTCGTGAATTTGGAAGGTGCTGTTGAAGGAGCCTTGGTGAGCTGCTGCAGTGCATCTTATAGTACACACTGTTGCCGCTGTGCTTCGGTGGTGAAGGAAGTGAATGTTTCAGTTGGTGCATGGGGTGCTGGTCAGGTGAGCTGCTTTGTCCTGGATGGTGTCGAGCTTCTTGAGTGTTGTTGGAGCCACACTTATCCAGGTAAGTGGAGAGTATTCATCACACTCCTGACTTGTGCCTTGTAGATGATGGGCAGTCTTTGGGGAGTCAGGAGGTGAGTTATTTTCCAAAGAGTTCCCAGCTTCTGACCCGCTCTTGTAGCCACAGTATGTATATGACTGGTCCAGTCAATTTAATGGTCAATAGTAAGCCCCAGGATGTTGATAGTGGGGGATTCATTGATGCTAATGACATTGAATGTCAAGGAGGGATGGTTAGATCCTCTCTTGTTGGAGGTGGTCATTGCCTGGCACTTGCATGGTGCAAATATCACTAGCCTTTTATCAGCCAAAGCCTGATAGCTGTCCAGGACTTGCACATGAACTGCTTCATTACTTGAGGGGAGTGAATGGTGCTGAACATTGTGCAACCATCATCAAACATACCCACTCCTAACCTTATGGAGGGAAGGACATTGATGAAGCAGCTGAAAATTGTTGGTCTAGGACACTACCCTGAAGAACTCCTGCAGTGATATCCTGGAACTGAGATGATTGACCTCCAACAACCACAACCATTTGTGCTAGGCATGACTCCAACCAGTGGAGAGTTTTCTCCCTGATTCACATTGACTCCAGTTTTGCTAGGGCTCCTTGATGCCACACATGGTCAAATGCTTGCCTTGTTGTCAAGGACAGTCACTCTCACCTCACCTTGCGAGTTCATCTCTTTTTCCCATGTTTTGGCCAAGACTGTAATGGCGTCAGGAGCGGAGTGGCCCTGGGAACCCAAACAGCATTGGTGAGCAGGTTATTGCTGTAAAAGTGTTGCTTGATAGGACTGTTGATGACACCTCCCATAACTTTGCTGACAATCGAGAGGAGACTGATGGGGCAGTAATTTGCCAGGTTGGATTCGTTCTGTTTTTTGTGGACAGGATGTACTTGGGCAATTTACCATGGGGAGATACCAGTAGGGCAGATACCAGTGTTGTGGCTGTATTGGAACAGCTAGGCTAGGGGTGCAGCTAGTTCTGGAACACTGGTAGTACAACTGGGATGTTGTCAGGGCTCATAGCCTTTGTTACCTCCAGACCTGCTCTTCTAACTGGCCTCCCCGCTTCCACACTACATAAACTTAATATAATCCAAAACTCTGCTGCCTCTGTCCTTCCTCACACCAAATCCCAATCACCCATCATCCCTGAGCTCACTGACCTAGATTGACTTCTGGTCCAAGAAAAGCCTCAATTTTATAACTCATAATAAGACTCATAAGGCGTAGGAGCAGAAGTAGGCCATTCAGCCCTTTGAGTCTGCTCTGTCATTCAATGAGATCATAGCTGATCTGATAATTCTCAACTCCACTTCCCTGCCTTTTCCCCATAACCCTTGATTCCCTTACTGATTAAAAATCTGTCTATCTCAGCCTATATTTAATGACCAGCTCTCTGCGGTAAAGAATTCCGCAGATTGACTACTCTCTGAGAGAAGAAATTCCTCCTCATCTCTGTTTTAAATGGGTGCCCCCTTACTCTGAGATTATGCCTTCTGGTCCTAGACACTCCCACAAGGGGAAACAGCTTCTCGGCATCTACCCTGTCAAGCCCCCTAAGAGTCTTATATGTTTCAATAAGGTAGCCTCTCATTCTTCTAAACTCCAATGAGTACAGGCCCAACCTACTCAACCTCTCCTCATAAGAAAATCCCTCCATCCCTGGGATCAACCTAGTGAACCTTCTCTGGACTGCCTCCAATGCCAGTATATCTTTCCTCAGATAAAGGGACCAAAACTGCTCACAGTATTCTAGGTGTGGTATAACTAGTGCCTTGTATAGTTTTAGCAAGACTTCCCTATTTTTATACTCCATTCGCTTTGAAATAAAGGCCAACATTCCATTTGCCTTAACTATTACCTGCTGAACTTGTACGTTAGCTTTTTGTGATTCATGCATGAGGACCCCCAAATCCCTCTGATGCAGCTTTCTTCAGTCTCTCTCTATTTAAATAATATTCAGCTCCTCTATTCATCCTGCCAAAGTGCATAACCTCAAACTTTCCCACATTATATTCCATCTGCCAAGGTTTTGCCCACTCACTTAACCTGTCTAAATCCCTCTGTAAACTCCTTGTGTCATCCTCACGTATTGTAAATAATTGTGACCCCAGCACTGATCTCTGTGGCACTCCACTAGATCCTGAAAATACACCCTCGGATCCCTCTGTACAAGGCTGGATCTCTGTCTTCTATTAGTTAGCCAGTCCTCTATCCATGCTGATATACTACTCCCAACACCATGGGCTCTTATCTTATTAGGTAGCCTTATGTGTGGTACCTTATCGAATGCCTTTTGGAAATCCAAATATATTACATCTACTGGTTTCCCTTTATCCATCCTCCTTGTTATCTCCTCAAAGAATTCTAATAAATTCTCATCCTTATTTTACAATCCCTGCAAGGCCTTTCCCCTCCCTGTCTCTGTAATCTCCTCTAGCCACACAACCCTTTGAGATCTCTGCACCCCTTTAATTCTGGCCTCTTTAACATCCTGATTTCCATCGTTCCACCATTAGTGGCTCTGCCTTCAGTTCCAGCCTTTAATCACCTGTCTGACTATCTCCTTCTGAGGCTTGTTGTCAAATTTTGTTCAATAATGCTCCTGTGAAAGTGCTTTGGGTATTTTTAATTTGTTAAAGGCATGCCTCAGTTGTAACCTCAGCGGCCTGTAAGTGGAGCTCCAGGACCAATATTAGCTGCTGAGGGTGGATAGATGTTCAGTCAAAATGTTTTACCCACTTGGGCCAGATGTTAAATCCATATTGTGGGGAGCGGGGGTTGGGGGGGGTCAGCAGGGCCCAGGTCAGGTCTGGCCAGCTGGTCATTCTGTAGTCGCCTGGGGTGCAGTTCTAGAGGGCCATGTTTTGTCGTGCGTGCAGGGTTTAGATGGGGCTCTTTGATGTTTGTCTATTTTCCCTAAGTAAGCTGCAAAAGGCTTACATTATTGTTTATTTACATTATTGTTTATTTACAGCTCTATGTACATCTTAGGAACTCTGTACAAGGCTGGATTTCCCCTTCCCTCCAGGTCCATTACTCAGTCATGTGTCACCATAGTAACGTCAGCATGAGATGCTTCTGATGTTAACCCTTTACTATACAGGTAACACCAAATGTGACCATCCCAGGGGTCCTTGGTGCTGACTGGGCAGGTGTGGGGGAGGGGGGGTGGGTGTGTTGGGTGGTGGGGGGTGTGTGAGAGCCATTTCAAATCATTCATTCAGTGACGGCAGTGAGCCCTTCACCACGGCAACTGTTAAACACCACATCAGAGCAGAGGAAGAGCGGGTGTCAGATAGAGACAGCAAGAGGAGGGTGAGAGAGAGAGATATAGAGAGAGAGAGGGCCGGGGGGTGGGGGAGCGGTGAGAGAGAGAGAGATATAGAGAGAGGGGGTCGGGAGGGGTGGGTGGGATGGTGAGAGAGAGAGATAGGGGGACGGATGGGGGGTGAGAGAGAGAGAGATAGAGAGAGAGAGGGATGGGTTGGGGGTGAGAGAGAGAGAGATATAGAGAGAGGGATGGGTGGGGGGGTGAGAGAGAGAGATATATAGAGAGGGGGATGGGTGGGGGGTGAGAGAGAGATGTAGAGAGAGGGGGACGGATGGGGGGTGAGAGAGAGATATAGAGAGAGAGGGATGGGTGGGGGGTCAGAGAGAGGTGTAGAGAGAGGGATGGGTGGGGGGTGAGAGAGATATAGAGAGAGAGGAATGGATGAGGAGTGAGAGAGATATAGAGAGAGAGGGATGGGTGGGGGTGAGAGAGAGATATAGAGAGAGAGAGGGATGGGCGGGGGGGTCAAAGAGAGAGATATAGAGAGAGGGATGGATGGGGGGTGAGAGAGAGATATAGAGAGAGGGGGACGGATGGGGGGTGAGAGAGAGAGATAGAGAGAGAGGGATGGGTGGGGGGTGAGAGAGAGATATAGAGAGAGGGGGACGGATGGGGGGTGAGAGAGAGAGATAGAGAGAGAGGGATGGGTGGGGGGTGAGAGAGAGATATAGAGAGAGGGGGACGGATGGGGGGTGAGAGAGAGATATAGAGAGAGAGGGATGGGTGGGGGGTCAGAGAGAGGTATAGAGAGAGGGATGGGTGGGGGGTGAGAGAGATATAGAGAGAGGGGGATGGGTGGGGGGTGAGAGAGAGAGATAGAGAGAGAGGGATGGGTGGGGGGTGAGAGAGAGATATAGAGAGAGAGAGATGGGTGGGGAGTAAGAGAGAGAGATATAGAGAGAGAGGGATGAGGCGGATGAGAGACAGATATAGAGAGAGGGGTGAGAGAGAGAGAGAGGAGGATCAAAGAGAGAGGGAGAGAGGGGGTCAGAAAGAGGGAGGGAGGGAGGGAAAGGAGGGGAGAGAGATGGTGATAAGGGGGTAGTCAGAGAGGGAGAGAGACAGAGTGAGAGAGAGAGAGAGAAATATAGAGAGAGAACATACAAACTAGGAGCAGGAGTAGGCCATTCGGCCCCTCGGGCCTGCTCCACCATTTAATAAGATCATGGCTGATCTGATAGTAACCTCAAATCTGCATCCCGCCTACCCCGATAACCTATTACCCCCTTGCTTACCAAGAATCTATCCACCTCGGCCTTAAAAATACTCAAAGACTCTGCTTCCAGCACCTTTTCAGGAAGAGAGTTCCAAACACTCACGACCATCCGAGTGAAAAAATTTTGCCTCATCTCTGTTTTAAATGGGCGACCCTTTATTTTTAAACAGTGACACCTAGTTCTAGATTCTTCCACAAGAGGAAACATCCTCTCCATATCCATCCTGTCAAGACCCCTCAGGATCTTATATGCTTCAATCAAGAGGGTCAAAGAGAGAAAGGCAGAGAGATTGGGTCAGAGAGAGGGTGAGGGACACGGGGAAGGAGAGAATGGGAGGGAGACAAACAGGTAACTGAGGGAGTTGGGGAGAGGGACCAAGTGAGATGGACAGGCGGATGGCAGAGAGGGGAAGAAAGGGACAGAGAGCCAGAGTGGCGCAGAAGGAGAGATTGAGAGTAATAGAGCAAGGGATTGACAAGGAGAGGGACAGAAAGGGGACAGTTCTGCTGTCAGTCTGAGGGAATTATACCATCAGACTGGGGTGTGGGCATCGCTGGCTAGGCCAGCATTTAATGCCCATCTCTAATTGCCCTTGAGAAGCTGATGTTGAGCCGCTGCTGTCCATGTGGTGTAGGTACTCCCACAGTGCAGTTAGGAAGCGAGTTCCAGGATTTTGACCTAGTGACAGTGATGGAACGCCGATATATTTCCAAGTCAGGATGGTGAGTGACTTGGAGGGGAACTTTCAGGTAGTGGTGTTCCCATGCGTCTGCTGCCTTTGTCCTTCTGGATGGCAGTGGTTGTGGGTTTGGAAGGTGCTGTCTAAGGAGCCTTGGTGAGTTGCTGCAATGCTTCTTGTAGATGGTGCACACTGCTGCTACTGTGCGTCGGTGGTGAAGGGAGTGAATGTTTAAGGCGGTAGATGGGATGCTGATCAAGCGGGTCTGCTTTGTCCTGGATGGTGTCAAGCTTCTTGAGTGTTGTGGGAGCTGCACTCATCCAGGCAAGTGGAGAGTATGCCATCACACCCCTGACTTGTGCCTTGTAGATGGTGGACAGGCTTTGGGGAGTCGGGAGGTGAGATACTCTCTGCTGAGTTCCAATCTCAGCCTGAATTGTAGGAAGAGCTGGACTGCGTTCTGGAGAGGAGATTTCTGGGACCCCATGGCCCAGAAGGGGGTTCTATTTAGGATATTTACTTGGGACATTTGTATATTAATTATGTGTTTAATTGTATGCAGGAAGTGAGTTTTAAATGGCAATTCACTTGTGGTCATATAAATAGGAACGGACCGAGACTGTCATTGTTGGGTTTGGAGGTGCATGTTTGTGGTGTGTAGCTCTGTCAATAAAAGATTGGGCATGTGTAAAGTCCAGTTCCATCCTTCACCGTTTGGCTGTCTGAAGTAGAAAGGCATTGACCAGGGGGACACTGAGCAATGTGTGGGTAAAATGGAGCAACCATCCCCTGTATTCAGTTACTCCAGGGCACTTTTCATAGAATGATACAGCCTTTCGGCACATTGTGCCTGTTCCAGCTCTTTGAAAGTGTGTTCTAATTCATCCCACTACCCTGATCTTTCCCTCTTGTCCTTTAGAGATTTCCTTTCCAGGTATTTATCCCGCTACACGGGGGCCTGCAAGCGGGATATGAAGATGGCGGACATTGACACCAACAACTGGGAGACAACTCTCCCTCACACCTATCCCCTCTTCCTGTCCCTCACACCCTCCCTCAGACCCACCGTCAACATCCCCACCACACTCCCTCTCTCCCTCAGACCCGCCTCCCCCTCAGCCACACCCTCCCCCTCTCACCACCTCCTCTTCACCCTCAGACCCCCGTTACCCTCTCCCTCAAACCCCCCTCCACCTCTCCCTGAGCAGCCCCTCCCCTCTCCCTCAGACCCTCAGACTCCCTCTCCCTCATAAGCCCCTCTCCTCTCCCACAGACCCCCTCCCACTCTCCACTCAGACACCCCCCTCCTCCTCAGACCCACACCCATTCTCCCTCTTACCCCCTCTTCTTC
The DNA here is from genome assembly GCF_964194155.1 of Cetorhinus maximus. NCBI lineage: Eukaryota > Metazoa > Chordata > Chondrichthyes > Lamniformes > Cetorhinidae > Cetorhinus > Cetorhinus maximus. The sequence goes on along the minus strand of NC_135888.1, from coordinate 130,081,007 downwards.
TCCCTCTGATCCCCCTCCCCCTCTCCATCTTGCACCCCTCCTCCTCTCCCTCAGACCCCCCACGCCCTCAGACCCCCCACACCCTCAGACCCCCCTCTCCCTCAGACCCCCCACTCCCTCAGACACCCCTCCCCCTCAGACTCTCTTCCCCTCCCTCAGACCCACCCAAGCTCCCCTCTCCCTCAGAACAACCGCTACCCTTCACCCCAGACATACTTCCCCATCTCTCTCAGGCCCCCCTCCCCCTCAGACCGCCTTCCCCCTCCCCTTCCCCTCCCCCTCCCCCACAGACTGCCTTCCCCTACCCCTCCCCCAGACTTCCCACTACCTCAGAGCCCCTCCCCCTCGCTCAGACGCATCTCCTCCCCTCCCTCAGACACTCCACCCCCTCCTTCTCCCCGTCAGACCAACCACTCCCCCTCCCCTTCCCCCTCCCTCCATCCCCTCTCACCCCTCCCTCCCTCCCTCCCCACTTCCCATCCCCCTCTCCCCCCTCTCCCTCTCCCCATCTCCCTCTTCCCCCTCCCTCACCCCTCCCCTCTCCCACTCCCATCCCCTCTCCCTCTCCCCTCCCCTCCCTCTCCCCTCCCTACCCCCTTCCCCCACTTCCTTCCCCCCTTCCTCCCCCTCTTCCTCCCCCCTTCCCCACCTCCTCCCCCCTTCCCCACGTCCTCCCCCCTTCCCCACCTCCTCTCCTACCCCCTCCTCCCCCTACCCCCTCCTCCCCTACCCCCTCCTCCCCCTTTCCCCCTCCTCCCCACTACCCCACACCTCTCCCTTTCCCCCCTTTCCCCACTCCTTCCTTCCCCTTCCCCCCTCCTTCCCCCCTTCCCCCTCCTTCCCCCTCCTTCCCCCCTTCCCCCTTCCTCCGCATTCCCCCCTTCCCCCAACATTTCCCAGCCCCCTTCCCCCCTCCCCCTTCCACCTCCTCCCCCTCCCTTTCCCCTTCCACCCTCTTCCTTCCCCCCTACTCCTTCCCCCCCTCCCCCTTCCTCCCCCTTCCTCCCCCACTTCATCTCCCTTCCTCCCCCTCCCCCCCTCCCCCCCTCCCCCCTCCTCCCCCTAGCCCCATCCTCCCCCTACCCCCCTCCCCTTCCCCCTCGTCCTTCCCCCCTCACCCCCTCACCCCCTCCCCTTCCCCCTCCCCCTT